>NC_140165.1:184684899-185409899 GCF_963971535.1 Notolepis coatsorum
CACAACGGCCGGCGCAAATTGCACAGCGCAGTTAAAGCCACGCTCCTAACGTCTTCAGAGACCTGGTGGTAACTCGGCGACATGCACCCCCAACCTACACACACATATCAGACTCCTTACTGTGCTCTCCTCCCCACTCTTCCTTTAACTACCTTTGGCCTACATCGCTCTCCTCACGCCTATCGCCCCTCTCTGGCCCTTCTCTCCCTCTTCCCTACATTCTCGCTCTCTCTCTCTCTCTCGCCTCCATGCCCCCCCCCCCCCCCCCCCCCATCAGTGTCTTTCGGTTGGTCAGTTCAGCGGGATCTAGCTACATTCCTGGGATGTCTGCTACATATGGTCCACATTCCAGCTAGTCTGCCAGAGAGAGAGAGGGAAGGAGAGAGAGAGGCCCCCCGCTCCTCCACGCTGGCTCAACACAGACCAGCCTGGAGTAGACTGGCGTGGTACAGCATGGCTCAGGTTAGCTCCAGCTCAGGCCAGCTTTGGTAAAACTATTTTGTCTTGACACTTTCAGTATGAACTTAGGGACAATTAACCCCCTAACTTTAATAGAGACGTTTCTCCCCTTCCACTGGACCACCACGGGACTATATTTCAGAAAATACAATTTGTACAGAAGATTTTTTTTTATCCTGTTTGAATTACACATGTAATGTTAATATGTCATACATGGCACAACTCAAACGTGATCAAAAAGATTATCTCCTGTCGTTGACTACCGTATACAGTATTTTTAATTTTTTTTTACCAGACACTTTCTTCGCTGTGTAGGGGAATTGTTTTTGTATTGGCACAACAGTAAAAGCACAGAGAAATATCTTGTTGGCATTTTATCATTAAAACCAAACAGGTAGGCTACTGCTACAGTACAGTAGCTGCAAGCTAGCTAACCGCTAGTGTAGAGCCATATGAAATCCGCGTTCACGGAATCGCGGACGGAATCGCGGAATTGACCAATAAAAATGGAATCAACTGCAAAACGTGGAATATTGCAGAATTTGGCCTAATCTGGACTGAAATTCCGTTTTTGGGTGTAACGTTTGGTGCAAAGCAAACATGACCGGGGAGGCGGGGACGCTAGAGCGGGTTACACACAACACGCAGCAGTGCTCAAGCGTCTGGCTGCTTTGATGTTAACATCGTCAAGAAGCTAAGAAATTCCGCAATAAGCCCTCAATTCAGAGCAGAACAGTATCCTAATGACTTTTATGCCTCCGGCGATAAGGTGTTTTGCAAATTCTGTCAACGTTCCGTGGACTGGATCCGCAAAAACACGTGCGACACTATTGTGATTAAATAGCTATGTAACGTTAGGACATAGGACTATAGATGGAAATGATAGCTTCTAGCTAAATCTGGTGTACCCATCCATTTGTTTAATGCAAACGATTGTCATTACACACTAGGGTTGACCCCTATTAATCGATTAGTCGACTAATCGGTCAAAAGGAGCCGTAGTCGACTGGCCAACCTCTTAGTCGAATATAATAATAAAAAAAAATAAAAAAAAAATAAAAGATTAATTTATATATATATTTTTTTATCATTCTTTCCAAAAGAAAATAGGTCTAGAAGCGTGGCTAACGCTAATGGCACGCATACCAGAGGCTAACTGCCTACGAAAACAGGCACAGAGGCACTGAAAGAGGATTTCACCCATCTAATGAACACACTAGACTAGACAAATATCAAGATGTATCCATCAGTGGACCAATTGCATGCTTTTGCAGAGGACAAGAAGCCTTCAGTCGACTCCTTCAGACATTAAGCACCCCCCACAGCCCAAATGGAATGATAACAAACTAAAAAAAAAAAAGGTTTTAAAATATTTGTTTACTGCAAACGATTGTCATTATACACTGTCCTTTATAAACGAAATAAACTAAAGGTGCCTAAATTATGCATTACTATATTTCATCACAATATAATAGATATAGCTAGGCTACTGACATTGTCATTGTGATAATGTCAGTAGTAGCTAGCTGTATCTATTGTTTACACTTGAAATGTGTATTTTTATTTTGTCACAATATTATTTGAAAATAATTATTTGTATTTCTGAGTTGCAGCACTTAAAAACATTAAATGGACTGTTATATCGTATTCAATTGTGGACATTTATTCATTCCCACTTATTAGACACTATTTCTGATGGTAAAATTAGCTAAAAAGCTAAATACAGAATTCTGAAATATTAAAACGGAAAAAAATTAATTTGGGAACAAATTTTATGGAATTTGGAAAATAATAAAACGGATTTCATATGGCTCTACGCTAGTGGCTTGGCGTGGTTCCCAAATGAGACAGGCTGGTCGAGCAAGAAGTTGGTGGAGCAAGAAGAAGCAGGAAGTTATTTGAATATTACCCAATCTTTGCCTGTTTTCGTCCTACATTGCAGTGCAATACACCCAAGGACACATGATAAAGACAAGATAAAGTCATTGTACACCTCATGGGGTCTGTAATGGTCTCTGTATACTTTGCATACACAAGGGCAGAGCCATGTATCCTGCGTCCCTTTGGAGCTACTTTGTGCACGTCCTCAGAAATTAACGCTACACCTCCGAAATAGGCAAGTAAGTGCATCAACAGTGGGGGCAGTGTGGATGTGAAAAGCTGCAATTTTTTAAAAATAAAAGAACAGGTCAGATACCCTTTTCTGCCGTGATCTCAACATAACCTCCTCGAGTGTTGCCATGTTTTATGTTTGCATTGTAAATCTGGATAGTGGATAAGGGAGATATTCTTCTTCAGGTGTGCCCAACCTTTTTTGAACCAAGATCTACTTTTTAATTTACCACCTAGCCGAGAGCTACCAGCCAAAATTGTATATTGTAAGCAGTCATTTGAGGCTTTATAAAGGCAGCATAATGAACACAAATCTGTCAGTGCCGAGTCCGACCTCATCTTAAATAACAAACAGCATTGCTTGTTGTAGTTAACAAGGAGAGGCAGAGTTGATTTTGCACCAAAATATATATATATTTTTTTTTATAGAATTTTATTAATCAATATCTACTTGAAATGGATAGACGTTTCAATCCAGGTACATGCAAAATACGCAGGCAAGTATGTGAACAATGCCTTTCACAACGCAGCCACTTGTGTCTACTCGTATGCATGGTTATAAGGAAGTATACAGAGACCCCAAGTCAACAATCCTAAATCAATAGACCCTAAGTCAACAGACCCTAAGTCAACAGAGACTGTCAACAGACACTAATTCAACAGAGACTAAGTCAACAGATCCTAAGTCAACAGACACTGAGGGCTAGATCCACAAAGAATGCAATCTGTTAATAACATTTTCATTCAATCAATCAATCTGCACGGTGATTGATTGAATGAAAATTGTATTAACAGATTGCAGAATGGGTACAATACAGTACGGCTCAATACACACAATTGTTAAGGGGATGCAGACCAGAGAAAGACTTTCGTCTCGTTTACATCAGGGTCCCCCATTTTCAATTCATATTAAATTGTAAGTAAGGGTGCAACTAGCACCGTGCAATCCATTCTTTGTGGACTAGCCCTAAGTCAGAGACTAAGTCAACAGACCCTAAATCAACAGAGATTATGTCAACAGACCATAAATCAACAGAGACCAAGTCAACAGACACTACACCAACAGACACTAAATCAACAGACACTAAGTCAACACACTAAGTCAAGAGAGACCAAGTCAACAGACACTAAGTCAACAGAGACTAAGTCAGCAGTGGTCGAGGCCTCTTTTCAGAACTGGCTTCAGTTTTTCCGTTATTTTCCGAAGTAAAAACACAACAGAGGGTATAGTGTTTTTAGTGTCAAGAATGCCAAGAACTAGAGGTTAAAAATTTAACAGAAACTTTCAGCAAAATAGTGCTGTGTATCAAACAGGTCGTCTGCCACACAAAAAACAACAACCATGACCAGATCTTCTGAGCACTTCCCTCAAGTATCTGGTTTACAAACTTGAGTGTTACACTCTGAGTACATAGTAGTATAGACATAGTAGGTAGTAGTATAGGCCAGGGTTTCCGTTAGAATTTTCTTTTGCAGGTCTGAGTGTCCGGTAGATTTCAATCTACCGGACAAATGGGATAAATTCCGGTCAGAGTTTATTGAGCTTAAAAACAATTGATAGGCCTATATAAAGAATGACATCATCAAGGCATTTATAATATTTTAACTTAAAACTAGGCTACTTTTGCGTATATACAGTCATTAATATATTTCAAATAAAATAAGTCCCTCGAGACTTCGTGCTGCTGCCGACTTGAGGTGTCGGTGGGCAGTCTGCCCGAGATTAATAAACAGCAGTCTGTTATAATCACATTTTTATGAGCTAACGAATTCCGTTATATTGGACATTTGTATTAATTATATCAAGCGAAGAACTGAGAAATTTGGCAGAGAGAGACGGCAACATTATCGTGGGTTTGCGTGATGACTCCACCTCCCAACGACTTGGTGCTGGTCATAATGTCCTGTGAAAATAATTCCCTCTAAGCACAATTTGATTATTTGAATTGTATTAAAATAGGCTAAAATTAAATAGCCTATGCGATGAACGAAACAATCATTACATTTGTTTCATCGTTGCTTCACCAAGCAGCCGGTCTAATAATGACATCGCTGTTGTCAGCGCGAGCTGGCTGCTGCTAGATTTACGTGAAGCATGGAGCTGCAGACCCACAGAGCAGCAGTGTTTTTAGGTCCGGTCTGGGGACCGCTCAGCAGCGCCCCCCACCCAACAGCTGAATTGCCAATGGCTGAATTGGAGTACTGCACCTTGCCGGCAAAGCTGGTGGGTTCTGTGGGTCTGCAGATGGATGCTTCTCTCAAATCTAGCAGCAGCCAGCTCGCGCTGACAACAGCGATGTCATTATTAGACCGGCTGCTTGGTGAAGCAACGATGAAACAAATGTAATGATTGTTTCGTTCATCGCATAGGCTATTTAATTTTAGCCTATTTTAATACAATTCAAATAATCTAATTGTGCTTAGAGGGAATTATTTTCACCGGACATTATGACTGGAGAGAATAAATATGTCGGACTTCAACAGATTTTGCCGGTCAAATACCGGTAATTACCGGCTAACGGAAACGCTGGTATAGGCATAATAGCATAGTAGATAGTAGTGTAGAAATATTAGCATAGTAAGTAGTAGTTGATATAGTAGAATATTACATAATTAATAATAATAATTCATTTTATTTATATAGCGCTTCTCAATGACCCGAAGTCACTGACAGTAGTTATAGGAACATAGTAAAAACAAAGAAACAAAAAAGGAACATGAGAACATGGGGGAAACAAGGGAAAGCAGCATGAGATAACACAAAAAGACAGAGCGACAGGAACAGACATCAATCGGGTTGGAGGGGGTTGAAGGCTAGGGAGAACAGGTGGGTTTTGAGTAGGGCTGGGCGATATGACGATATTATATAAATATCGGGTACAGTTCATTAACGATACACTTTTTAAACGTATCGTGGATATCGTGATGTTTTGCCCAAGAGGCTTGTGTCGCGTCAATCTGGTCCACACGTTGAAACTTTTGAACAGCGCCGCCGCCGCCCCACACACACACTACTGCATCAAAAGTTACTACTTATGATAACAAAGGCATTCGTTTTGTGGCATTGACGTTATATAGTTACACTTTCAATAACATCAGCGTATTTACATAGCAACGACCGAGGTCGACCTAGATATAGCAAGCATTAGCCGTTCATATCTCAGCCCGTGCTGACTCCGTTGTGCCCATTCTGCGGTCTGTTAATAACGTTTTCAATCAGACAGATGTATGGAAAGGCTTTTATTATAACATCCGTTGCAGTAAAATCATTATGCCTCCAGTCGTTTAGTCATTCTGCAGAGCTAAAAGCTAAACGTCGGCCGCGGCGAGCTACCGCTGCCATTGTTGTTTTCATTGAGCTCTCCAATAGCGGAAGTAAAAAATTAATACGCGCTTGCCGATTGGTGCTAAGAACAGCAGGGCGGGTGCAAGCGATGTGACGTAATTGGCAGACGCGACTGTCAATCAAAATGATTCTGTTTGCCGACTGAATGAATATAAACGTTATTAACAGATTGCAGCATAGGTACAATACAGTACAGCTCAATACAACAACAATCAACAGTGGACTGGAGGATGCAGACCAGAGAAAGACTTTCGTCTTGTTTACATCAGGGTCCCCCATTTTCAATTCATCATATTTCATATCTAAATCATATAATATCTCATTGCTAAATATATGCAATATATAATCTAATAATCCAATAATCTAAATCTAATATATAATATAAAAATGCTAAATGCATGGGTATTTTATTTTGTCTTTAATGTTAGCTTGCAAACTCAAATACTGTCTGGGTAAGCCTCATAATGAATTGTTTGGGGGAAAAAATAAAAACATTGTGATGCGTATCGTGTATCGCCGAAAGGTCAGAAAATATCGTGATATCATATTTAGGCCATATCGCCCAGCCCTAGTTTTGAGGCGAGATTTGAAGGTGGAGAGTGTAGGGGAGTCTCTAATGGACTGAGGGAGGGAGTTCCAGAGTTGGGGTGCAGTGCGAGAGAAGGCCCGATCACCAACGTTTTTGAGTTTGGATGTCGGGACAGTGAGGGAGGCAGTGGCGGAGGACCGGAGGGAACGGGTGGGGCGGTAGGGAAGAAGGAGATCAGTCAGGTAGGGCGGGGGCAGGCTATGGAGGGCTTTGAAGGTGAGTAGTAGTGTTTTGAAGTTTATGCATTGTTTGATCGGGAGCCAGTGGAGAGAGTGGAGGACAGGAGTGATGTGTTCACGGGACCGGGTGTTAGTGAGGAGGCGGCGGCTGAGTTCTGGACCATCTGCAGTTTATGGAGGGAGCGGGAGGTGATGCCACTGAGGAGGGAGTTGCAATAGTCCAGGCGGGAGGAGATGAAGGCGTGTATGAGGGATTCAGCAGCAGGGGGGGGAGAGGCAGTGATGGATTTTGGCAATGTTGCGGAGGTGAAAGTATGATGTTTTTACAATGGAGCGGACGTGAGGGTCAAATGAGAGGGTGGGGTCAAGGAGGACACCAAGGTTTTGGACGTTCAGAGTAAACCTGAAGCTGCAGCTACCAACTAAGCTCATGTGTGTTGTCAAGTTATTGTTATAAGGAACCCAGTCCAAACTACAGTCACAGTCTGCATCCCGTTAACAATTGTTTGTATTGAGCCGTACTGTATTGTAGCCATTCTGCAATCTGTTAAATAACGTTTTCACCCATTCATTCTACTAGCGTTAACGTTACTACAAATCCCAATCCCGTTAGCATGTAAGGTAACTAAATCGGCGATCTATTCTCCGCCTTTGATGGTAAATTGTGTTGATGTTGGTTTTGTTTCATCAACAAATGAGGCAGAACACAGTGAATGTATCCTTTTTTGTTTATTGCACGTTGTTCTAGCTGCAAACTGTAGAATGTTCGGCTCTGAGCAAGGAGGGATGTTTGTGTTCCAGGCTTCAGTTCAGTTTCCGGTATTAACGCTAAACCCTTCTGATTGGTTGAAATTGCGTTCATGTTTGAACTTACATCGCCACCTATTGCTTTGGCATTGTACTACATGTATATGACGTCACTCGGTAGCAGCTTTTCCAGTTGCGTGAGGACGCGGTTATTTTTTTAAGCCACCCGTGGAATATTTTTTTTAAACCTCGGTGTCAAAAATACCTGTGATCGTGTGGACTGGGCCTAAGATCCAGTAGGATCAGGATGTTGAGGGCACCGAAATCATCGGAGATGAGGAGGTTGTTGACCAGTGCAGTTTCGGTGCTGTGAGCAGGACGGAAGCCAGACGTAAGCCAGACTGAAGGGGTTCGTAGAGGGTGTTGGACTGGAGATGGGAGTGGAGTTGGGAGGCAGCAATGCGCTCAAGTGTTTTGGAAAAGAAAGGGAGATTGGAGATGGGGCGGTAGTTGGAGAGGTTGGATGGGTCAAGAGTGGGTTTTTTGAGGACAGGAGTTTATAGAGGGAGGGGACGTGGCCTAGGGATAGTGACTGGTTGAAAAGGGCGGTGAGGTGGGGGATGAGAGCAGAGCGGCAGGCCTTGGTGAGTGTAGTGTGGAGGGGGTCGAGGGAGCAGGTAGTGGCCTTGGAGATGGTCATGCGGTCCGTGATGAAGGAGGAGTCAACTGGGCCGAAGGCAGTGAAAGGGGTGGGAGGGATAGAGTCAGGTGGGGGGGAAATGATAGTGGGGGGGGGGGGGGGGGGGGGTCGAGGGTGGGGGAGTTGGCGATGCGGGCGGTCAGTGAGCTGTTGATTTGGGATATTTTATTATTGAAGGAGAGGAGAAACGAGTTGCAGAGGTCAGGGGAGGAGAGTGAGTTATTGTCTGGGGGTTGTAGGAGTTTCTTGACAGTGGAGAAGAGGGTCCACGGGTTTCGGTTGCTGCTGTTGATGATGGTGGAGTAGTGGGCAGATTTGGCAGCTTGAAGTGCATCACGGTAGGAGGAGATGTGCTGTTTATGGAGGTCAGCGTGGATGGTGAGATGTTTTATTTTTATTTATTTTTTTTATAGAGGTGTTTGAGTTGATGGCCGGTCTGCTTAACCCAGTGCTTCTCAAACTTTTTCTGTCAGGCCCCCCTTTGGCGGACCAAAATATCTTGGGCCCCCCCCCCCCCTCGCCCCAACAAAATAGTCATGAAATGGGCCATGTTTAAATTTATTGAAATAACACCAATATCATGACCTTTCAAATTGACAACACCTTCCCTCGCGAGAGCCACCTTGCCTCGCTGTGAAACAGCACTGCAGAATGGTCAGCTCCCATCTCCTCACACAGCGCAGAGAACAGGTGCGCTTTCAGGGCTCGGGTTTTGATGAAATTTACCACGTTTATAACTTCTGTCAAAACCTCATTCAGCTCAGGGCTAAGCTGTCTTGACGCTGGCGCCTCTCTGTGAATTTACAGTGCGTCCATTGCGCGTTTGGCGAGACCCCCTTGATGAGCGCCTGTAGTTCCCTCCTTTTCCCTGCCATGGCCTGCGCACCATCAGAGCAAAAGCCCACACAGTTCTCCCATTTCAGTCCATGTTCTGTCAGGTAACTGTCAATAATTTTGAAGCGCTCATCAGCTGTCGCTCTGTTTTTGACATATTTGCAAAACAGCAGATCTTCACTCAGTGACTGGGAATTTACAAAGCGAACATAGGAAATAAGCAAACAGTCTTTATTGCTGTCAGTCTTTGACAAGGCAACACGCATGTCATCCTCAAGGCTCAACTTGGCCCTATATTTTGTTTTCAGAGCTGTCATGGATGAAAAGCCAGCTTCACACAGATATGTGGTGCTGAATGGTATCAACACCTTAAAGGGAAGATGAAGCAGTGCGATAAATACATATTCATAGCATCACATTAGTATTTAGATAAGCCACAGAAGAAGTCACGTTATAAAAATAAGCAGTTTCTAAGAAAAAACGATTTGTTGTGTACATTTCTGAAGCATTTAGCATTATGGGCGCGGCCATTTTGTTGCTGACGTCATACCGTGGCTTGGGTGTATACACTCTGGTTAGCTGCCTATATTGAATGGGTCAGTCAGCAAATAAAATGTTGCCTACAAAACAACGGGACCGCGGTGGTTCTGTTTGTATTGCTCCTGGCTGTTCAAACTAATTTTACCATGTGAGAGAGAGGAAAGTTGGTTAATTTCCACAAACTACCAGTGAAAAAAACAGTGTTGTTGACATGTTGGCTCGGGCTGCCTGCACCCAGACGGCGCGACCAGCCTGTTGGACAGGGAAGGAGGATCTGCAGCGAACACTTCATTGCCTCGGATTATGTTGTTGGGGTGGGATGTTTGTCCAGAAGACCACTAATCAGCTGAAGCCGGACGCGGTTCCCTCGGTCTTCGACAGACAGACCGGCGTTAGCTCTCGGGAGCGATCGCTAGCTAGTTGGCACCAGCCGGGGCCAGGCGTTAGCTCTCGCTAGCTAGCGTTAGCAACCGGAGCGTCGCGGAGCATTCAGCCTGCTGGCTACCTAGACCCACTTCAACCAGCGTCGCGGAGCATTCAGCCTGCTGGCTACCTAGACCCACTTCAACCAGCGTCGCGGAGCATTCAGCCTGCTGGCTACCTAGACCCACTTCAACCAGCGTCGCGGAGCATTCAGCCTGCTGGCTACACAAGCTGTGTAGCCAGCAGGCTGAATGCTCCGCGACGCTCCGGTTGCTAACGCTAGCTAGCGAGAGCTAACGCCGGGCCCCGAGAGCTAACGCCGGTCTGTCTGTCGAAGACCGAGGGAACCGCGTCCGGCTTCAGCTGATTAGTGGTCTTCTGGACAAACATCCCACCCCAACAACATAATCCGAGGCAATGAAGTGTTCGCTGCAGATCCTCCTTCCCTGTCCAACAGGCTGGTCGCGCCGTCTGGGTGCAGGCAGCCCGAGCCAACATGTCAACAACACTGTTTTTTTCACTGGTAGTTTGTGGAAATTAACCAACTTTCCTCTCTCTCACATGGTAAAATTAGTTTGAACAGCCAGGAGCAATACAAACAGAACCACCGCGGTCCCGTTGTTTTGTAGGCAACATTTTATCTGCTGACTGACCCATTCAATATAGGCAGCTAACCAGAGTGTATACACCCAAGCCACGGTATGACGTCAGCCATGACGTCAGCAACAAAATGGCGGCGCCCATGTTGAAAACAGGGATATTATATTATATTTTTCAGACAAATAAGATAGATTTCACATTTGATTATAGAACCCTGTCTTACACAAGGTACACAACAAACAAACTAGGATCACATTGCTCACTGCTTCATCTCCACTTTAACTGCTGCATCATGAGATACTTGGTACTCAGCACCACACTCTGAAACTAGCTCTCCAGGTGGTATCAGATGAGATTTCAATGAGTTCTTCCAAGAGTTTGGATGGAGATGTGTCAGGAAGCTTTGTCTCAATGTTGTCTGTAAAGTTTTTTATCAAGAGTAACTTGGTGATCCTTTTCTGTGTTTTATTAAATAATGATTCAGATTTTGAGAAATGGTCAAACATATCCAAATATGATAGCACTTTTCTGTAATAAAAAAAAAAAAAAAAAAAATTATCTCAAGGCCCCCCCTGTCATGCCTCTGCGCCCCCCCTGGGGGTCGCGCCCCCCACTTTGAGAAACACTGGCTTAACCCATCTTTCGCCAATGACGGATTCAGACGTCATTCCTCGCCATGCTTAATCTGCCAATGACGGATTACGACGTCATCGAGATCAATATTTCAAAAATCTGTCATGGCATTCATATTTCACCGACGGATCATTGACGGTGCTGGGGATCTCCACTCAACTCTCCAACGGTTCAATATCGCCACCTGGTGGCCGATCGCCAAACCGGAAGTGGGGAAGTGGGGCCGGAAGTGCTTGGTGTCCCCCCTATTCCGTCGCCACTCGCGATCGCTCGCGGGACTCCATCTTGACACACTGGATAATCGATCGGTTGCCATAACTCAATAAACAACGTTATTTGGACGTATATATTATTATACTCTCTAACTCTCTAACTCCTCTCTAACGCGGTTTCATTGCTGGGTTAAGTACTTCTATTCTATTCACATAATATGCTTACTTCATATATCTACTCCATTCACATATATGCTTACCACTTGTATCTATTGCTATGTCCGCCCACTACAATCACATGAGCTGTCTAACGCCTGTCCCGTCTCCCTGTCCCCCTGTGAGTTGCTGTCCTGGAGTGCTGTCCGGAGTGTCGGACATCCCGTGATGAAGGCCGGGAGGATGCGACCCCCTCTGCGTGCCCTCCTGTCTCCGGAGGTCTCGTAGTGGTGACCGGAGTGCCGGACGTCCCGCGATGATGTCGGGGAGTCCGTGACCCTCTCTGCGCCGCCCCCTATCTCCCTGTCTCCGGCTGTCCCTGAGCAATGACCAGAGTGTTGAATGTCCCGTGATTAAGACGGGGAGGACGCGACCCTCTTTGCGCCACCCCTGTGCCTCAAATAGATTCGCTATCAGCTCTATCTTCAATCTTTCAAAATGTTCAGTTGCTATCGCTATCAGCTCTATCTTTAATCTTTCAAAATGTTCAGTTACTATTGCATGCACTCATCTGTGTTTCACTACACACTTGAGTGCATGCTTACCAACTGTTAGTCTGCAACACTACCATCACCGACATCTAAGAAGGGAGATCCCCCCTTGAATGGCCCTTCTAAGGTTTCTCTCCTCCACACTGCCTGTGGAGCATTTTTCCCTATTGTTAGGTTTTAGTGAGTCTGGGATGTCTGGGAGTGCTTGCATTCTTTCATTTATTTGCATTTATTTTAAATTTGTTGGACCTTATGGTGTTCTTGTTCTGTTCTTGACTTATTGTTATGTTTTCTTCTTGACTTTTTTAAAAGAAGACTTGTACGGCCCATGGGGACATTAACGTGTGTTGTCGGGCCTTATAAATAAATTTTATTTGATTTGATTTATACAACCCGGAAATGGTTAGTCTAGATCAACATCCCTTACTAGCGATCTTTCTGCTCCACGCTGATCACCCAACGGTCAGAGGAAGCTGCGGTGAGTTTCAGCCTGTTTGATTATTATTATCCATACAAACTGCTATGATAAACATATCACCCATACTACATGATTCATTTAACGTCGGTCATTGCATTATAAACAACCCCCCCCCCCCCCCCCCTCCGGTCACCAGCAGATGATGAGTCATGACGTTTAGGACCTTATACAATTGAAATTTTGTATCTGACGTCAATCGCTAGCAAACTGCATTTGATGATGTAATATATGCATAAATGGCTATATCTCACGTTCTATGAATTACTGCAGAAAACGATAAAAACTAGGGATGCTCGATATTGGCTTTTTTACCGATGCCGATATTGTCCAACTCTTAATTTCCGATACCGATATCAACCGATATCACATTTGAATGCCGATATCGGCCGATAATATCGGTAGGCCGATAATATCGGACATCATTTCTATAGAAATGTAAAAAAAAAAAATTAATTGAAAACCGATACAGATATTTTCCGATATCACATTTTAATGCCGATATCGGCAGATAATATCGGTAGGCCGATAATATCGGACATCCCTAATAAAAACATATTTATACTCTAGAGTCTAGACAGTATTTTTATATGAATGTGTGAATGAAAAAGTAAAACGTTCCTACACCCTGAATAGCTAATCGATGTTGAATGGGCCATAGTAATGTCAATTTAGCAATACAGTTTAAAAAGTTATAGCCCTGCAAAGTAGATGAACATATCCATAGACAAATAGAGCTGGCAGAGAAGGGATTAGGACGAATCAAAGTGGTGGCGGAGAATGGGTTAATAGAGCGGAGTTCCGGGGTGTACCAGGGGGAGGAGGTGGTGAATGAGACAGTGATCGTTTTCAGAGGTGCCAGTGAGTCCAGGGAGTCAGAGAGAGTAGAGTTGAGCAGGAGGGCATAGTCGTCGGGGTTAGAGGGGGCAGAGTCAAGGCGGAGTACATAGTAGTATAGACATAGTAACATATTACATAGTAAACAGTAGGATAGACATATTAGCATATTAGGTAGTAGTGTGGTAACATACAGTAGTAGTAGTATAGACATAGTAGCATAGTATATCGTAGTATAGACATACAGTACATAGTAAACATTTTTTAAATGTATTTATTTTATGTATAATTCAGATATTGATTGAAGATGTGTGTTTTTTGTCAACGGTGGAGAATTGGGCGTGTGGTGGGAAGTTGGCTCCACTATCGTGATTAACACTGCCAGCTAAACTCACAGCCTCTAACAAACCTAGCCCCAGTAGTAGTTTCTGGGCCCATGTCGTTCAGTGCCAAAAACGACTTAAGTCGTTTCTGGGTAGTTTTTCCTTTTTTTCCGATATTGTTATTCATTATCCACCCAGGGAGCCTGTTGTTACCATAGGGAATGAGTCTGAGGTCGCCAAAGTGCAATACCAGCCGCATCCAGTTAGACGGCGGTATTGAGCACCCTTTGATCTTTGATCTTGGCCTGTGGGTCGATCTAATGGGTCCGGTCATTTTATTTTTTATTTTTTGTCAAGCTTTGTAACGGTCAGATTGAGAATAATCAAATGCTCCCGACGCATGATGTGTGGTGGATTATGTTGGCAACACGATGGACATCACTACTTGGAATCCCGATCAGATAATTGGAATATTCTTTTTGGGGTACATCCTAGTCATGGTAAGGGCTATATGATATCAATCTTGCGTTGATCCAAGCATGTCTTCAGCTCGATCCGAACGTGTGTCTGTATAAACGTTAGTCCACAACGTATGCCGTTGGTGGCGATCAAAGCATCAAATTGTGTATTTAATTATACATCAAATGATTTATGTCAAGGATTGCAATGCCTCGCTTGAATGAAGTTAACTTTTCACCTGGATAACGTCAACATTCAGGGTGAATGTAATGTGAGAAATTGGGATACAATATATATATATATATATATATATATATATATATATATATATATATATATATTAGGGGTGGGACGATACATCGATCCAGATCGATACATCGATGTAATTATCAACAATCGAATCGGATCGATGCGATGTAATAAGATCGATTCATATCGATACTCTTATTTTGAAAATCCTGTGGTGAGTCTCATATCCGCCCAAGAACAACAGCAGTAGCTCCGTGTGTGTAGATGTTACAGCATAGCATTCTCCCTTTCTGTGTGTGTGTGTGTGCGCGCGTCTTTGGAAAGACCAGATGAGGTCAGAGGAGTTTGATGTTTAAATGTTATTTAAACATAAACAATATAATACATAATAAATGTAGGCCTATACATGATCATGCAACATCAACAAATTGTTGTAGGAACGGTTTGGGAGAGGGAGGTTGTGAGTTTTGAGTTCCAAAAAATGTAGCTTAAAGTTTAAAGCTCAATATATAAAAACGTGGCACTTTACAGTGAACAGGAGGTCTATTTGTATTAAAAACAATAGATTGATTTTCCTTTAAATGTCTGGAAGAGCTCAAAAATACAAATGTCAAATGATATTTTCATTACCTTTTTTTTGTTGATCTAAATGTTACTGATTGTGTTAAATGGGCATATGATATCATCTCATATCGATCGCAGGCACCTGAATCTAATCGTATCGTATTGTATCGTGAGAGACTGTGTGATATCGGAAAATATCGTATCGTTGTCCAAAGAATCGATATTGTATCGTATCATGATGAAACTGGTGATTCCCACCCCTAATATATATATATATATATATATATATATATATATATATATATATATATATATATATATATATATATATATATTAATTATTATTATTATTATTATTTTGATCGGATCGAGAAAGATCGGTATCGGTAGATACTCAAAATCACATGATCGGGATCGGATCGGGAGCAGAAAATTGTGATCGGGACATCCCTAGTTATAGTATAATACGGCTATAAGGCCGTATTATAGGCCTAATTACCCCAGACCGATCTAAAAACATACTTATATTCACCACTAGGGGTGTAAAGGTACACGTATCCGTACCGAACCGTTTCAGTGTGTACCGTACCGTACCGAACGGCTGTGTAGTGTACCGAACGAATACAACGGTATGTTAACCACTAACACCGGGGGCTGTTTTTTTCACAATCTAATATATAAAAAAAAATACAAGTCGATTATTAATTTCAATATAGAATATTCGTTGACAGCCCTACAAGTACAATTAGTTACTGCACACTACATCACCCCTGAGTGGAACTAGCTCTACAAACAAGGTGACTTATTCCTATCTATCTAGCGTTGGCGTTGTTACAGAGGGCTGCGTCTAATGGCTGGCACTGAAAGTGTTAAGCTATCCTTTGCATGTTTGCATGTGTGCATGTGTGCGTGTGTCCATCTCACATCTAGGCTACAGATGTAAACTTCTAGTTTTTATCTTTGGCAGCCTAGGGCATGTGCACAAGTTGGTTGTGAGGGGCCTACAAATAGCCGGTCTCCCCAAAAGGAAGGCCAAGCAGTTAGCAAGGTACTGCTCAGTATCAGCTATTATAGGATGCCGCTCAATTTGGAGGAGGCGTTGTTTCCTTTACCCATGATTCGTGTCCGGACCGGTGTCTGACAAGTAGTTCAGCCATACTGTATGATGTAACAACGGTCTGCCGTCCATGCACTTTGTAACTGGGTGTTCTTTCATACTTTCTGACTGTGACAGTGTTTATGTCCTTTGTATGAGGCTTCCTTGTACTTCTGTTCATGTGGACATAAATAAGCATTTCAAGTGTGTGTGTGTGTGTGTGTGCGTGTGCGTGTGTGTGAGAGAGAGAACGCAAGTGAATTCTGTGGGGCACAACGCCTGTCCTTTAACTAGGTCACTTACAGGAGTGTGAGACAAACCTTGGTTTACCTTGGTTTCAAGAAAAGAGGAGGAAAATCTACACAGCCGCAGCAACAAAATATTAATTTTGATAACATTAATTATTACATGGCGTTTTAACATTCGCCGAAATGCTTGATTGTGATTGGTCAATAGCGCTCGGTTGCCCATAGCAGCGGTCCGTTATTTCTCGATAACGGACCGCTGCCAGGGGCAACCGAGCAATAATGACCGCTGTTCGCAGCTGGAGCAATCAAGCCCACTGACACACACTGCAATCAGACACACCTGCCGGCTGCCGGCGATAATAATAATAACTTTATTTGGGCTGACAGCGGAGCCACAGAACAACTGCGTCTGCATTTTTTATCTCATCTTGTCGATGGTGTAAAATGAATTAGGTATATTGTTAGTAAGTTAGCCATGTAATAAGCGGGATAATGTATAGCCTATACTCTGTCATTGTCGCAAAATAATTGACCTTCACTACGTTTAGAACACCTCTGCGAGGCGCCTCTGTATTCTAAACTCCGTGTCGGTCAATTATTTTGCGACAATGACCTCGTAGCTATACATTATCCCTTACTTATCAGTCAGTGGTCTTTGGCCTTTAGAATAGAATCTCCCTATTCGGTGTTAATATGGCTGTTAGAAACGACTGTAGCGTTAGCCTGGAGCACTGCTCCAAATACTACAAACTTGGTGGTGCTATTAGGACACACACATACACATACATGTATACACAAACACAAACACACACAGTACTCCTACATACACAATTAACACCTGCCATGGAGCGATGGTCATCTCAACCAGCACGTACACACACACAACCTTCTTGCCATCTCAATGTCATCTGTTCAAGCTGCATCTCTTCTTGACACAGCGATGATCACAGCAGTTGTTCACCATCAGAGTTCAGAGGATGGAGCCACATGACGACATTTCAGAGAAAAAACTAAAACACAACGCCACATTTTTCACCAGTCGTCGGCTGTCACTTTCAAAGTTCTCGACTTGGCGCTGTGCTGCGGTACCGAGCCGCTGTGGCCCAGTGGGGCGTGGTCCTCCACCCCCCCCCCCCCCCCGCAGAATGCAGCATCACTGCAGCTAGAACGCATTTCCACCACAGACTCCCCCCCCCCCCCCCTTCTGCTATCAGCTCCTATCAGCCATCAATAACTGTCCTAGACTGATTAACTCATTAGCATAGTTACTGAGATTTGTGGGGGGGGGGGGGGTTCCTATAGGGACAACTCGGATCAATGTCGACAACACTGACCTGACATTAGGACTGGGCGATATGGCCAAAATTTTTATCACGATAACGATATGATAATGTTCATATCACTATATCGATAATTATCGATATTGTTATCAATAGAAAAATTATTATTATTATTATTTTTTTAAACAACAAATGTATGTTTATTTTGCAGCAATTCTTTGTTGTTGCCGCCATCTTTAGTGTTACAGCCCCTCACACTCCAGTTATCAGGCTGCAGCTGGTTTGAAAGCAAAAGTAAACAGGCTTCTCTGCTGGCTGTGGCTCCAGGGGAGTTGAACAGTTCTGGCTCTGCTCGTTTCTTTTCTATCTTTTGGCACTTTTTTGGAGGACAAACCACCGCACATGTGCACCGTGACTCATGACTGGAGACTAACTCTGCTAGCACAGTGGTTCCCAAAGTGGGGGTCGCAAGTAGGGGTGGGAATCGGGAACCGGTTCCTAATAGTCCGATTCCTGGAATCACATGCCTCCGTGACTATCGATTCCTCTTATCGCTGCCATGTTTTTCCGACAGTTGCGCATTTTAAAACAATAACGTTAGCGCCACGCATGCAGCCATAGCAGACTATTTGATTCCTTGACTAGGAAAACCTAAATGAAAACTAATGCTTTCACTGTATAAATATTCTCCCATTTCATCCATTTTAGATGATCACAATAGACTGAGGCTGCAGCTAGTGGTTCTCGCACACCTCAGGAAATGCTAGCACAGCTGGGTAAACTGACTCAGGAAAAGGTGAACAAGTGTCACTAAATTTGTAAGGGCTCGAAATTGCGACCATTTTGGTGGGGGCTCAACAATAAATGACAATCAGAAATGTCAAGTTGCATGTTGTTATTCTAACCATCTTAGTTCTGTTGCATGACCTATCAGGAATCAATAAGGGAAACGATAAAGAATCGGATCGATAAGCAGAATCGATAATGGAATCGTATCGATAAAATCTGATCAATTCCCATCCCTAGTCGCGAGCAGCCGCGGGGGGGTCGTGAGATGATTTCCAGAATCGTTGCGTGTTTTGTTTTTTTTACAACATTTGTGATACCATCACACACTGGCATTTAAAGGGTACAAATTCAAAAATTCCTGCACCAGGGGCGGCTAGGTGGTGTAGTGGGCAAGGCGCTCGCCATCACCGCTGGAGACGCTGGGTTCAAATCTAGCTCTCGGCGTTGCCATCAGCTTGGCTGGTCGTTCATACTAACACAATTGGCAGTGTTAGGGGTGGGAAAGCTGATGGGTGGGTCCTGGGCGTTGTGAACGGCGACCCCTACAATTCGGTCGGGGCGCCTGCACAGCGAGGGTAGGATCTGGAGGGAGGTAGTGTGACCTTCCACACGTTACACTCTCCCGGTGAGAATCTGCGCTGCCAGGCTGGCTGCCGGCTGGCTGGCTGCACATGCGTCGGAGGAAAGCATGTGACAGTCTCCGGCCTCCCGGACCAACAGTAGGGGGGAGTGCGCAACAACCAGGAAGGGGGTTGGGAATTGGCATAACGACTAACAGTGGGATGGGAGAAAAATCGGAAAGGGGGGGGGGGGGGGGGGGGAGATAATAAAAAATTAAAAATTAAAAAATAAATCCTGCACCAGAATGCAGGAAATTAAATCTTTGTAACAAAAATAATCCTGGTGGAGGACCCCCAGAACCCCTGCTTAAAAAGTGGCCTGACTGGGGCTATATTTCACACTACATTTCCTGGCCTGAATGCTTTCCCCAGTCCGGCCCTGGTTAAAAGCCTCCAATGCTTATTAGTGTGTGTGCGTTTGAACCAGGGACCGAAACTAGAGAGCGCCAAGCGCCATTGGCGCTCAGTTTTTACGTTTGGCTCAATCAAATAGTCATGTGAAAACCGAAAATCATGATCCAATTCTTTAGCGGAGTTCTCACTCGCTGTCTCAGCACAGACATGCAGCGCACCGCGCACTGCTGCTGCTGCTCCTACCCCTGTATGCCTGCATGTAAACAGAGGCTATTGCCTCACCGTGACGTTAGTCTAGTCAGTGTGGGACCTTCGTGAGATAACGTTAGCTACCATTACAAAATGACCCAGTCAACTATTCACTTAGTATAATACATGAGGCATTGTGTAACGTTATCCAGCCGGCTAGCTACGGATAGCTCCCGACATCAACAAATCCTCCAGCAATAGTCCAGTGCATAATACCTCCGTTGGCTAGGTAGCTCACTAGTCACTACGAAATGTCGCAGTAAACTAAATAGTTCACTGAGGCGTTGTCCCAAACGCCATCCAGCAGTAGCTACAGATAGCTCCTGACATCAATGTCCTACAACAACATGCGTATTCGAGTCCCTGGCTTACATCGCATGAGTGAGGGCTGCTGAATAGGGTCCAGCTGTAGCTTAGGAGAATCATTTTGCATGCTGAATGTAGCCTTTAGGGTCCAGCTGCAGCGCCGGAGAAACCTTGCTGGAGCTGGAGGCCACTCGAGTATACACACAGACAGTGGAGCTGTTTGCAGATAGCGAGGTGGCGATGTCTCGCAGATAACACAATCACAAGTAAGATTATATAATATATATATTTTATTAAAAAAAATTATATAAAATAATAATAAAAAAAAATGTTATCAAAAAAAGTTGCCAGGTAAGAAATATGCTTGGCGGGTAGATTCTTCCCATCTACCCGCCACTGGCCGGTGAGTCAAAAAGTTAATTTCGCTCCCTGGTTTGAACATTTGCATGTTTCAACCATACATAAAAAAAATACTCCTACAACTCTTATATATAATACAATAATAGTGGGGGTCACGGCTCTCTGACATAGTCATTTCAGGGGTCGCGGCCTTAAAACTTTGGGAACCCCTGTGCTAGCACACATAGCCTACTGTGTACAGACGGTTTCAAACTGTATTTTAAAATAAATGAGAATAAAGAGAAAAAGTAAATCTCTATTTGGTCAGTATTGTCATTTGGACAAGCAAAGCCATTACTTTAAATTGCAGGCAAGAAAGACAAGTCTGTCCACTGTCTCTGTTTTAAAACTGCCATGTTGCAGGTCACAATACAAATAAAAAAGAATATTGATATTTCTTTTTATTATTGATCGATATCGATTATTAAAATATATCGAGATAATTATAGTTATCGTTTTATCGCCCAGCCCTACCTGACATCAGCCAGCAACACTGGCCTAACATTAATACAGCTAGCAACACTGCCCTGACATCAGCCAGCAACATTGACCTAACATTGATACAGCCAGCACCACTGACCTAACATTAATACAGCCAGCAACACTGACCTGACATCAGCCAGCAACACTGGCAGAACATTAATACAGCCAGCAACACTGACCTGACAGCCAGCAACATTGACCTACTGTAACATTAACACTTTCCGTGCCTGCCGTGTTTTCCTTTTTACCCCCTTGAATGCCGCCACCCCCTTCAATGATATAGCACTCGCATTTGTGAACGCATAATCTATGTCTTAAATTATGGCTATGTGTCTAATCTGGCCGTCGCTTATCAATGACTTGTTTGCAGTCAACATTGTCGAAACGGATTTTTTTTATTTTTTATTTTTAAATCGGTTCATTTCCGTTTTATACCATTTTGAAAATTGCTATTTTTTTTAAGTTTCAGGAAAATATAAAGATTATATGATAATCGCCTATACTGTACCTCCATTTATTTGTTCATGTTCAACAAATTTGTTAAGACATTCATAAAACATCTATAAATCATTTGCAGATGCTATTGTGTGCCCTAATCTGAAGTGAAGCCTATTCATCATTAACACTTTGATCGCCATGGGTTAAATTCATAATTTACCATCCCTCGCCAGCTCTATTTGTCTATGGAGAAGTTCCCCTTCTTTGCAGGGCTATAACTTTTTAAATTCTATTGCTAAATTGCCATTATTATGGCCCATTCAATGTCCTATATGTATTGTTCAGGGTGTAGCAACGTTAAACTTTTTCATTCACATATTCATACTAAAATATGGTCTAAACTTTAAAGTATAAGTATGTTTTTATCGTTTTCTGCAGCTTTCTCCAGAACTTGATTTAAAGCTCCAAATGCATTATATTGATGATGAAATACAGTTTGATAGCAATCGGTGCGAGATAAAAAATTTCAACTGGACGTGGTTCTAGAAGTTACTACGTGTCATCTGATGATGACCGGATGGGCGGGGGATCGTTTATAATTCCGTGGGCAGCGTTAGATGATTCATCCAGAGTGGGTCATATGTTCATCATAGCAGTGTATATGGAACACGTTAGAATATAACGCTGAATCTTACCGTGGCTTCCTCGCGCCGCTGGCAGATGAGCGTGGAACAGATTTTTTTCTATTATGGGATGGAGAAATGCCCGATCCATTTCCAGGTTGTATAATAGTATATACGTCCAAATCATGTTGTTTTTTCGAGTTATTTGCACCGATCGATGTTCACTGTGTCAAGACGGAGTCTCTCTAACGATAGCGAGTGCCCGGACCACATATGGATGAGCACTTCCGGTTCAAAGGCTCATTTCCGGTTGGCGATCTGCCGATCGGCCACCAGGTGGCGCTCTTGAACCGCTAGAGAGTTGAGTGGAGCTTTGCAGTGTGTCTCAGGGCTCCGGAGGGGAAATATGATTTCGATCACAGATTTTTGAAATATTGACATCAAAGACGAGTTACGGCGTCTTCGGCAGATTGAGCATGGCTAGGAATGACGTCTTAACTCGTCCCCGGCGATCATAGTGTTAACAAATGTCTAATACAGTTAATTATTTGTTTACTTTTTCATCACCTGTTACATATATATAAACAATATCTATTGTTTACACTTGAAAAGTGTATTTTTATTTTGTCACAATATTATTTGAAAAATATTGTGTAAAATGTAACTGTATTTCTGAGTTGCAGTACTTAAAAACATTAAATGGACTGTTATATCTTATTCAGTTGTGGACATTTATTCATTCCCACTTATTAGACACTATTTCTGATGGTAAAATGAGCATAAAAAGCATATATTAAATATATATTAAAACGGAAAAAAACTAGGGCGGTCAGGTGGCGTAACGGAGATTGCGTTCGTCACCAAACCCCGGAGCGGCTAGATTCGCCTGTTCGAATCCAGCTCACAGCTCCGGGGTTGTCACCAGCTTGGCTGGCCGTTCACACTAATACAATTGGCAGTATTAGAGGGTGGGAAAAGCTGGCGGGGTGGGTCCGGGTCGTTGTAAACAGCGACTCCTACAGTTCGGTCGGGGCGCCTGCTAAGCGCGGATAGGACTCGAGTGGGATAGTGGGATCCTTCCACACGCTACGCCCTCTCAATGAGAATCCGCGCTGCCAGGTGAAAAGAAGCGGTTGATTGGCTGGATGTGTGTCGGAGGAAGCACGTGATAGCCTCCACTCTCCCAGACCAACTGTGGGGGGTAAGTGCGCAGCGACCAGGAAGGGGATTGGGAATTGGCATAACGACTAACATTGGGATGGGAGAAAATCGGAGGAAAATGGACGGGGAAAAAGATCAAAAAAAAAGAAAAAAACGGAAAAAAAACTGAATTTGGGAACAAATAAAATGGAATTTGGAAAATAATAAAACGGATTTCATATGGCTCTACATTAATACAACCAACAACACTGACCTAACATTAATACAACCAACAACACTGACCTAACATTAATACAGTCAACAGCACTGACATCACATCAGATTCAGCCAGCAACACTGACCTAACATTAATGCAGCTAACAACACTGACCTGACATCAGCCAGCAACACTGACCTAACATTAATACAGTCAACAACACTGACCTAACATTAACTCAATGGACGCCAAGGGGGCGCTGTTTACTTTCTGGTTAGAACGCCATCGCTGTAATGCAATGGGGAGAATGCCAAACTTGCGAGTGCTAAAACTGCATGAAATATTATAGCTATGGATCTAATAAACACGTCGATTGTCAGTGAGTTTCTTCCAGTCAACATGCAAAAAACAGATTTTTTCCATACATACATTTCCGTTTTATACCGTGGTGAATAGTGAATAGTTCCAGAGCGATTCTGTCTAATCTCAAGAAACTCAAGCAAACCGTGCTTCAATGCATTTCCTTAGAAATCATGCCATTTGTCGCTTGATTTATGAATCGTTCTGAAAATAACGCTAGATTATCGGTATTATATGTGTCCTGATGCACGAACAGAAGCAGGGGTTGAAAAGTCACTTCCCTGCGCCTTGGTCGCAACCAACCGCACGCACACACACACGTGATCGTTATAAAAGAAACATCGGATTAACCAAAGATTGGTCCTTACCTCACATCTGATGTACTGCAAAAAGATGAATCAAATTCCTGATCGCCATTCCAAATATTGATCACGTTTATTGATCCAACGTTATATGTCCAAAACGCATAATCCACGCTGCTCCCAGTATCCCCAGTCCATGTGTTATAACGATACTACATGCCCAGGAAGGAAAACCTGGACCGGACTTCTTAGATCAGCGTACAGCCCAAGGGGGAGGGATTCCAATGATGTGCAATACCGGCCGGAAGGCGTTAGGCGGCGGTATTGGCCTTCTGCAAGCTCAGACCCATTCCCAATGATAACATCAGGCTGGATGGATGAAAAATGTATGGATATAGCGAATAAAAGAAATAACGATTAAACCCCGACTTTTCTCGTGAATGGTGCTGAATGAGTTAATACAACCAACAACACTGACCTAACATTAATGCAGCCAGCAACACTGACCTAACATTAATTCAGATCCACATAGTTTGAGATCTTTATGTTGGGAAGAAGTGGGTGGAAAGTTAAAAGCCTGGCTTTATCTCTCTTCTGTTTCTCACAAACACACACAATACACACACACACACACCTTCTAGCATGAGTATAGCAGTCTTTAACAAGTCTAGGATTGGAGGAGCACTGCTTCACACTTTCAGTCAAAGACCTTGGATTCTAATCATACTCCTTCTCACTTGCCTTTTCTGCATATGCGTGTGTGAGCATACACGCATGTGTGTGTGTGTGTGTGTGTGTGTGTGTGTGTGTGTGTGTGTGTGTGTGTGTGTGTGTGTGTGTGTGTGTGTGTGTGTGTGTGTGTGTGTGTGTCTGGGGAGTGGCGCTATGGACGTCACTGTTGGGACGTCTGGATTAATCTCATCCAGCCACGCAGAGATAATACACACACACACACACACACACACACACACACACACACACACACACGGGTCAATGCAAAGTTGCCACACATATACAGGTCAATGCAATGTGGCTGCACAATCAGAAAGCAGACAGAGCAAACATTCAGAACAAGATGGCGAGAGCGAGACAGAGACAGAGAGAGAAAGAAAGAGAGCGAGAGAGAATAGGAGTGAGACGAAGAAAGAGAGAGATATTGGCTGAGAGCATCAGGACAAATCTGGTTGGTGAGGTCCAGATCATGAGGAAGTAACATCTGAATGGTATTGTAATCTGTACACTATGTTGTGTTGTTAGTCCAGTATGCTATGGAGGCTGCAGTAAGACAGAACCTCATTTGAACCATCACGATTCAACTCAGTAATCACACTTCCATATTGCATATTAACCTCATGATCAATCTTGCTTTTTTGTTAAAATAAGTGGTCTAAATTTTTTTAATAATAGCTCAGCCATCACTGATATAGAGTGTTTGGTCAATGGTCAGTAACATGGGTCTCCCAGTTCCTCCGCTCTGTAGTAAAGAGAAAATAAATTGTATGGCATCCCGTTCCCACTTTATCCAATCAGAAGAGAGAACTCCACACTGTAAACATTATCTGACAAAAATAAGAATAGAAACCATTTTAAGCAAAAAAACAAGTAAAATAATCAGTGCAGTAAGCAAATGTGTAGGGTTCTCTCTCCTCATTGGATAAAGTGGGAAGGGATACCAGAAAATGTGTTTTCTGTTTACTGAAGAACAGAGGGACTGGGATACCCATGCTACTGACCAAACACTTTATATCAGTGATGGCTGTTGGAATGTAGGGCTATTTAACACTTATTTTAACAAGAAAATACCACTTACAGCACCTTAAAAATAAATATATATATATATATATATATATCTAAAATAAACAAGTCACTGATTTCCTGTGACTGGGTTTTGCTTCGTAGAAAGTGTGCAGCGGTAACAAAAGGTTGCATGATTCAGTTGCTCCCAGTTCAGTCTTGCATGTAATTCTAGCCTATGGCTTATTTCATATAGCTCAGAGAGAGAAAGAGAGATGAACCACACCCAATCCAACACTCACCGCACCCCCTGTTCCATATCACAAGAAATGTTTCCTTTTAAAAGCGGAAACGAAACCCACACTCGCAAACGCAGTGGAGTTTAAGTCAAAGTTCATGGTGACCCTTCTAAGAATAAGACAGGCAATTTCACATCCTCTTTCACACGCAGCAACCCGGTGTAACACACATAATGTGTCATTGTATGTGGAAGACAATGAGCCTACTGGAAATTTTGTAAAAGTGTGTTAGTGTACGCACGTCCATGCCTACGTGAGACAAAACTCTTCAGTTACCAGTACACCTCTGGACTTCTGACAACAGGGAGAGGTGGGGTGTGTGTGTCTGTGGGGGGGGTTCCTAATGACTCCACGAAAATACAAATATACACCAACCAATATATTAAACGTTAGCTAGTTAAAAATGCAACAAATTGCCAATGATTCTGACATCCAGAGTAATAATGAGGAGATGGCTAATCCCATTCAACTCAATGTTGAGCAAACTGAATTCACGTGCTACACAGTGATGTAATGACCCTTCCTTCTTTTATAGTTTCCTTGATAATCCGGATCTATCAAACGGCCCCACATTCCAAACGGTCCACATGGCGTACCGCTTATAATTCACTCTTCGTTCACAAAGAGGAGATAATTGCAGCAGGCCGAGTGGTCCTGGGGGAGCAGGCTGGAGAGCAGCACTGGCAACGGTCCCTCTTCAACACAGGCTGAAACTACTGTTTAGGCTTGGAGGGGGGGGGGGGGGGTGCACCACTTTGAATGAAGGGTGCGCTGCATTTACAACACACAAGACAAAATGAGAGCAAATAATTGTTTTATCTCGATTATCTTGACCCCCTCCCCAGTTAAAAAAAATAAAAATAAAAAGGCAGTGAGGGACCCTCTCGATAAACCACCCCAACCATAATAATTTATAATATAATAAAAATATAATAATATTGAAACCATGAAATATCTACAGCAAGAATCCTGGGTCTCAATGAATCCAAAATGTCAATGTGGTTAGAAGTGGTGGAGAGAATAAAAGCTAGCTTATAATGGTAGTGTCTGGTTAGGTGCGAGGGATAGTGGAGGTACTTCTCAAGGTGGGGTCCGGGAGGGGGGGGTTCGAGCTGAGCATATGTGTGTAGGTTTTTTTTTTTTAGATAACAGGTATTAGGGGTATATCTTATATAAGACAACTAACTATAATGTGATCTCATTGGATGTGCCCTGACAATTAATGCTTGTATATCTTATCGTGTGTTGTCATGTTTGTTTATATGTTTGTTTAAAAAATAATAAAAAAATAAAATACAAAATAATAATAATAATAATAATAATAATAATAATAATAATAATAATAATAATAATAATAATAATAATAATAATAATAATAATAATAATAATAATAATAATAATAATAATAATAATAATAATAATAAGGGTAGGGGGTTACTGGGTCAATAGAAATGTCCCATTGTTTGCACAAGGTTCGAGTCATCATTCTGGATGCTGTTTGCTTTGGCAGACTTGTGGGTAGCAAGCAGACATCATGACAAGGTCCCAGCTGTCATTTAGAGGCCACTGCTTGGATGCAGGTGGGACAGTGAGTTGGGTGTTAAGTGTGGGTGTTGATTGATTGATTGATTGAAAAGTTTATTAACAGATTGCAGAATGGGTACAGTACAGTAGGCCTACAGCTCAATACATACAATTCGCTGCTGTCGGGACAAAACCTCATAACTCCATTTTTTGAAAAAAAATTTATTATATAAATCAACTCCGTAGATCATCCTCCATATGTGTGTGTGGGTTTTACAAAGTTTAAACAATGGGAAAGCATTCAACCGATCATCTGTCTAAACCTCCTAACTCTATTCACCCTCAAATCTGTGTTAGTTTTTTTCATCTGCTGAAAAGTTGGGTTTTTGGAGTTATGAGGTTTTGTCCCGACAGCAGCGAATTGTTAAGGGGATGCAGACCAGAGAAAGACTTTCGTCTTGTTTACATCAGGGTCCCCCATTTTCAATTCATCATAACATATATGACATACAAGACATACAGATAGACAGTACTGCTACATCTATACATTTATGACATATCAGATTTGCAAATACAGTACTGTTTGTGATACAAAAGTGTCCAGAAAAGGAGTGTATATACATTTGGCGTAGAAACTGTACATTGGAGGAGGTTGGATGGGTGGGGTGGGGTTGGGTGAGGGCTGTACATTGGAGGTGGGGGGGGGGGGGGGGTTGGGTAGGAGACACACACACATTTTACACTGTACATTGGAATACTGACAAAGCCTTACTTGGTCATTTACTGTACAACTAGGTTAGGACATTTGTAGGGGCCAGTTTCGAATTGCAGTCTCACGTAGGTGTTTTTTGAGAGTGTTTTTGAAAGTGGGTAGTGATTCACATTCCTTACAGCTTTAAGTAGGGCGTTCCACATTGATGTGGCATAATTGCGAAACGTGTTTAGTCCCTTGTTTGAGCCGAATCTGGGTTTTACATGATTTGTGGAGCTCCCTCTGGTGTTGTGATTGTGGTATTCACTGACCTTTGGGAAGTATTTTGACATGTACATGGGTACCTTGGTCGCGTAGTGTATCTTGTAGACCAGGCCCATTGCAAGTTGCTGTACTCTGTCGTCTACTCTAAGCCATCCTAGGTTGTCAAAGTGGGCAGGGGTGAGGTGGGTTCTGGGAGTCAGGTCAAGTAGTAGTCTGACTAGCTTGTTTTGAGATGTTTGTAATTTGTTTTTTAGTGCCTTTGAGGTGCTTTGGTACCATGAGGTGCAAGCATAGTCGTAGTACCCTTGAATGAGTGCTCCTGCTAGAGTCTTCAGGGTATTCTTGTTTACCAGAGAGGAGATCCGGTACAAGAATCGCGTTCGTTGGTTGACTTTTTTTATTACATTGGATGCCATTTTGTCAAAGGAAAGATTAGCCTCGATGGAACCCAGGTAGGTAATTTCATCTTTCCTTGTGATAATATTGTGTGTGTGTGTGGGGGTCATTGCAGCCGAGGCTGAATTGGAAAGGCATGTAGGAATGCGAGATGTGCCGCCACTGCCAGTTCTTACTGAATTATAAACAGGAGTTTTTGTTTGGAGGAATTTGAGCTTTGGAACAAATGGCTTTGATCTGTCCTATTGTAACCCGCTACCTTTCACCCCCAAGTGTTGAAATCGTCTAACTGAGATTGCATAAACCGGAGTTTGAAGGTCCGAAACACTTGTTCTGAAGTTACATAATCCTTTGCCACAGAATTCCTCACAACGGAGGGGTAGGCATTGGTTCAACTAAATGTTAGAGGATGACATCACATAACACAAATACCGTCTCAAGAGATGAGAAAATCTCTCTCACACACCACACCTCTTGACTTCCCCATTAGTTAATCAGACCCACCCTTAGCTTTATGGAGTCTTACACTTCCCACAGGTCGTCTCAAATAATAAAAAGACAGTCATCATAATTGCTTACCTTGACAAATAAAGAGGACAACGCCTGTAGATTATTGGGAGCAGATCCTGCATCTTGATCTCTACATGTCACCGGCTGGTGAAAAGATAAAGACAGTCTTCCTGAAGCATTCACAGCAGACATGGGACTATAATAGCCGGTAACTACAGACATTGTAGAGAATAGCATAGCATGACGCGGCGAAAAGTGTCTACATAATATGTAGCGCTTCAAAGGGTGGGGCCGCCGCCTCATGGAATTCGCTCTATCTGCCTCCAGCTGAAATTAAAGATAGTCACTAAACGGGCTTATAGCGGAGGGCAAGTAGCCATATGGAAAAGGGAAGACAGATTAAGCGTATCCGTATGGCATGACTGCTCGATATTTCCATAGTCGCCTATTAGGCTACTGTAATAGGTAATAGCCCCCAACTCTTCCATTCCGTAACGTTAGCCTGGTTGAATTCAGATCCATTCAACGCCCAGACATTCGGAAATAACACCTCCGCCCATCCCGTCCGAGTACCCAATGTTCTCGGATTCCATATGAATTTTAGCATAGGGATCAACAATGTCACAGCTGACCAGTGACCAGTATTCTGGAAACACGAATGGGACAAACTAGACCAGTCTTGATAAAAATCTTGATTTAAACCCTACCGGCTAAATGAAAATGGATTATTGGCAATGCCTAGAATATAATAAGTCAATATCACAAGATTCTTAACCTTACGCTCTGCGTTTCGTCGTCACTTTAAAGTTTTCTAAATGTAGGCTATGTGGATAAATGCACTTACTTTGTTTCAGGTAAATCCGTAACTTGGTCCCTATTGCGTTGCAATCGACAGCAGCAGCAGCCCTTGTCAGAGATGCGAAACTTATTGCGCTCGAGTGAGATGTGATGTTTTTAGGCGAGGAGCGCTCTGTGCACCAGCGCGCCCCCCCCCCCACGCCCAGTAGCCAGCCTATGGCACCGTTGACGTTCTATTCATCAAGGCTCATAGCTACTGTAAAGTTGCCACGTCCATTTCCATTTTTTTGAGAATCATGAAACGAATAAGGCTATATAGCACAAACCGCTGTATACACAAAAAGGCTATTTCGCTATGTCACACTCTATACTGCGTCTGCGAGGACTCGAGCGGAAAGGTGCGCACGTCAAGATTATACATTAAGATTTGTTATGTAACTGACACTGCTGGCACTATATGACTGTGCAGAACCAGGAAAAGCCGTGGATATATAGAACTTCAAATCGGGTCGACTTTTTCCTCTCCATGTAGGCTGTTTTTTTTACATTTGTTGCAAGCCGAGACCTTTTAGGGGACGACTAGCCTATATAGCCACACCTTAACTATCAATCCATTTTTTCCTCTGACAGTTCCAGAGCTTGTCTACGAGAGGAAAGCGTACAGCTCGTTATAGAGCATTCCAGTATAGAGCATTCCAACATAACTTAACCAATAATAAAAAATTATAATAATTGAGAAAAAAAAGAATAGATAATCAGACGCCCTAGTTTAACTATCCTAGTAGAGTTCGCCAGTTCCCTCTTCTCTCGCCGCGCGTCTCCCCCAGTCTTTCTGTCGTCCAACTCTCTTCTCCTTCAAACCCGGCTTCTCACCCCGATCAGCTGGCAGCGCTGTGACGTCACCAGGAGCAGTTGGGCCAATCAAACTCAAACAGGAAAAGAACACCGATGACGCCCTCCGCCCATCCGTATTGAGTGACAGGGCGCCTCCGCCAATGGTGTTGCGAAAACGAATGTGGACGCAAGAGATAGCGACCAATGACATCGTATCCACCCAGTGGAGGAGTCACCCTCCCGACCTATTAGGTACTTTTGAGTAGTAAAGTACTGTAGCCTACTCAGAAAAGGTACTGTGTAGGTGCCCAGAAGAACATTTTTACATTTATTTAGCATTTTTAGGTAGTGGGGGTAATTATGGTTATGGTCAGGGCTAGGTTTATAAACAACATTTAATTAAAGTTAAAATACCAGTGTTTTCTTTATACCTGTATCACTGTACATAATACTACTACTGTACATACATCAGATTAGCATTATTAGCCTACTTAGTTAAATTAGTTGTACTAATTTATATATACTCCAGTTTAATCACTTGTACATTGTATATTGTTAATGCACTTTACTGTTACATTTGCACTCTGGTTAGATGTCAACTTCTTTCCGTTGTACAGTACTGTACGATGACAATACATTTTAATCTAATCTAATCCAAAATCATAACGACTTGCAGTTTTGCAGCTTGGCCAGAAATACTAACCACGCCCCAATAAAAGGCAGATGACCCCGTCCGATCTAGTATCAAGCTACTAATGACTGAGAACTGTTTATGGTCTAGCCCACCAGACTACCAAATTAAACTAGTTTTACACACAAAAGAAAATAGGCAAAGTGTCATGTACAAAGGTCTGATGACCATATAAAATATACCTGGAGTGGGCTGTACATGAAAGCAGCCCGTCCAGTAAGGTGCTTTAAGCACAGTAGGCAAGTAAACAAACAAATTAGTTTTCCAAAAGGTAAATGATATTTATTATAGTGCAAAAGAGGGGAATAAAACCCACAACAAAGACAAACAAGGAAAAAAGGTAGGGGAGAACAAACAGGAATATCTAATCAAACAAACAGTCAAACACTAAACACACAACCACATGCCACGTGGTTGGCAGTCTGGGAACTACCCAGCCATAAGATAATTAGGGCTATTAAAAATAACCACAAGTGTCATAAGACACAATCAAGCTTACCTGGTTATACAAAGAAACACCACTCTAACCATGTAGCTCATAGTGTAGGATGAACACCGCTTTAACCCTAATGCTTAGAGTGTAGGATGAATCACCACTCTAACCATATAGCTCACAGTGTAGGATGAATCTAAAATGGCCAACAATATAAATACTCCACACAGAGTGGCAAATGGCAAAACAGGGCCAACAGTATATATACTCCACACAGGGTTTGGTCCACGCAGGCAGCACATAATTAATAGTCCACACACAGTGGCAATTGGCATAAAAAGGCCAATACAATAATCCACTCCATAGTGGCAAACAGAGGCAACCTCACTCCACTTGGTCACTGGCAAATGACACAGTGATGCACCCAGGAGTGTCACATGCCACACTGTAAAAATGTTCACCGTAAAGTTACAATAGTTTACAGGCAATATTTTGCATGACTTTTACAGTAAAATTCACAATAATTTACTGTGAATGGCTTCAGAGCAATGTGTTGTAATTTCACAGTAATGGTAGTACAATACATTGTTGTAATTTCACAACTTCTTACTGTAAGAAATTACTGTGATATCACATTATTTTGTTGTATATATATTACAGCAATGTATTGTGACTTCACAACATCATATTGTAAGAAATTACTGTGATATTACAATAGTTACTGGCAATGTGTTGCATGACTTTTACAGTAAGATTCACAATATTTTGTTGTATATATATTACAACAATGTATTGTGACTTCACAACATCAAATTGTAAGAAATTACTGTGATATCACATTATTTTGTTGTATATATATTACAACAATGTATTGTGTATTTACAATAGCCTACATGTATTTTTGTAGTCCAGCTCCAGTACACTTCCTGAAGGTCACACTTTGGTTTCCTGTCGTGATTAATCACGTCATCCTATTGTATCTTGACATGAAACTATTGTATGAACTTCCTCCAGAAGTATACTGGAGCTGGGGACTATAGAGTTATGCATGTCTATCATTGTAAATTGACTGTTATTTTGCCAAATTATATAATATAATAATTATTATTTTTCAATTATTTTGTTGGCAAGTTTTTTGCATTACTTTCAGACTTGCCAACAAAATAATTGAATAATAATAATTATTATATTATATAATTATAAATAATTTGGCAAAATAACTGTCAATTTACAATGGTATGCATAACTGTATAGTCCCCAGCTCCAGTATACTTCTGGAGGAAGCTCATACAATAGTTTCCTGTCAAATACTATTGGATGACGTGATTAATCATGACAGAAAACCAAAGTGTGAGCTTCTGCCAGGAAGTATACTGGTGGACTTAAAAAATGCACGTAGGCTATTGTACATTAAAAACAACAGTCCAAAAGCACAAATGAGGTAAGCCGGCATTTATTGTCAAAAGACAGAATTATTACAAATAATTATATACAAGAATTACACAAGGTAAGCCGGCATTTATTGTCAAAAGACAGAATTATTACAAATAATTATATACAAAGAATTATATTCTTATTCTTGAAATGGTAAATGGCTGTTTTCTTTTTTACAATTTGTGCACATTTTACCCATAGGAAAATCCTGCTCGTTGTACAAGTATCGCAGAGAAAATTCAAAGGTACTCACAGTTGCATGAGAGTTTCGGACAGAGAAACGCAATGGTTTGAAAGCTCGGCGTTGCTAATAAACATTTTAAATATTATTTTATAAACTGCTGGTCAACACTGCTCAAAACGGCTTTAGATGACTGATGCGCCTTGCACATCGAGCGTTTCGCCAGTTCTTCAGAGTTAATTATGGGATTTTATTGTCAAAAGACAGAATTATATTACAAAGAATTATATTCTTATTCTTGAAATGGTAAATGGCTGTTTTCTTTCTTCTTTTATATACAAATTGTGCACATTTTACCCATAGGAAAATCCCATATTAACTCTGAAGAACTGGTCCTCTGTGAAACGCTCGTTGTACAAGTATCGCAGAGAAAATTCAAAGGTACTCACAGTTGCACGAGAGTTTCGAACAGAGAAACGCAATGGTTTGAAAGCTCTGCGTTGCTAATAAACATTTAAAATATTATTTTATAAACTGCTGGTCAACACTGCTCAAAACGGCTTTAGCTGACTGATGCGCCTTGTATGACGAGCGTTTCGCCAGTTCTTCAGAGTTAATTATGGGATTTTATTGTCAAAAGACAGAATTATTATAAAGAATTATATTACAAAGAATTATATTCTTATTCTTGAAATGGTAAATGGCTGTTTTCTTTTTTACAATTTGTGCACATTTTACGCATAGGAAAATCCCGCTCGTTGTACAAGTATCGCAGAGAAAATTCAAAGGTACTCACTAGGGATGCTCGATATTGGCTTTTTTACCGATACCGATATTCCGATATTGTCCAACTCTTAATTTCCGATACCGATATCAACCGATATCAACCGATACCGATATATGCAGGGTTTCCCCGTCCAAAAAACGTAATAATTTCAGGTAACTAATAATTTCACTGGATATATATATAACAAATAATGTTATTGTTTTTTTTTGTTTTTAAACCGATACCGATATTTTCCGATATCACATTTTACTGCCGATATCGGCCGATAATATCGGTCGGCCGATAATATCGGACATCCCTAGTACTCACAGTTGCATGAGGGTTTCGGACAGAGAAACGCAATGGTTTGAAAGCTCGGCATTGCTAATAAACATTTTAAATATTATTTTATAAACTTCTGGTCAACACTGCTCAAAACGGCTTTAGCTGACTCATGCGCCTTGTATGACGAGCGTTTCGCCAGTTCTTCAGAGTTAATTATGGGATTTTATTGTCAAAAGACAGAATTATTACAAAGAATTATATTACAAAGAATTATATTCTTATTCTTGAAATGGTAAATGGCTGTTTTCTTTTTTACAATTTGTGCACATTTTACCCATAGGAAAATCCCATATTAACTCTGAAGAACTGGTCCTCTGCGAAACGCTCGTTGTACAAGTATCACAGAGAAAATTCAAAGGTACACAGTTGCACGAGAGTTTCGGACAGAGAAACGCAATGGTTTGAAAGCTCGGCGTTGCTAATAAACATTTTAAATATTATTTTATAAACTGCTGGTCAACACTGCTCAAAACGGCAAAACTAAGACAAAGTAAAATGGTAAATGGCTGTTTTTTTTTTTTTTTTTTTTTTTTACAATTTGTGCACATTTTACCCATTCACACACCGACGGCAGTGGCAACCATGCAAGGTGACAACCTGCTCATCGGGAGCATGTAGGGGTTAAGTGTCTTGCTCAAGGACACATCGACACTCTGCCCGGGGAGGAGCGGGAATCTCCGGATTGCCAGACGACTGCTCTACCTCCCGAGCCACTGTCGCCATGAAACTAGTACTTCCAGGTCTTACCCGAAAATGGAACTAATGAATACACTTTATGCACTCACTCAAAAGAACAAAAGAGGCACTCAAAATAACAAAAGAGGCGCAGGGACGACAGGAGCATGACAATTGTCTTTGCAAACGATTCAAAGTCTATGAGCTTCCGAAGAAGGGTGTTCATGTCAGGGGACGACAGGAGAAGGACAATTGTCTTTGCAGACCAAAGTTTATGAGCTTACTTACGAAGAAGGGTGTTCACGTCAGGGGACGACAGGAGAAGGACGATTGTCTATGCAGATGCAGACCATTCAAAGTCTATGAGCTTCCGAAGAAGGGTGTTCACGTCAGGGGACGACAGGAGAAGGACAATTGTCTTTGCAAACCATTCAAAGTCTATGAGCTTCCGAAGAAGGGTGTTCACGTCAGGGGACGACAGGAGAAGGACAATTGTCTTTGCACACCAAAGTTTATGAGCTTACTTACGAAGAAGGGTGTTCACGTCAGGGGACGACAGGAGAAGGACGATTGTCTATGCAGATGCAGACCATTCAAAGTCTATGAGCTTACGAAGAAGGGTGGTCACTTGAGGGTTGATGGCGCTTCGCTTCTTTGCCCTGGAGCCTTTCTCCGGGTTGATGCCCAAGAAGCACTTGTTAATAAGCAAAGATACGTTTCAGTTTTAAATAGACTCAGCATTTATCAAGGTGCTCATTTGTGTTTTTTCATGGTACCTAACATAATGTTTACTTATCCGAATTTTGAAGCCATACTATAATGTGAATTAAACCATTATGTCAATTTCTTAACAAGATAGCAGCAACATCAAGTGATGGTGTGGTCCCAATTCACATAGTTGGTTCCAGGCTTCATACTCAAAGCATTTAATCTACTTTATGGCCTCTGTAGAAAGGCATGGACTTAATAGCCAGACAGTCTTTGCATGATAAGTCTTACTGATGACATTGATCATGTGTTCAGAGTGTTAAAATACCTTTGGATGAACTCAAGTGTGGATGATCCAACGGAAGGATACTCCAGGTTGAAGACATAGTAGCTGGTGAATAAAGCAGCTACCCCATGCAAAAAGAATGGGTGTGGGCCCATCACAACTTCTCCCTCGATGGATAGCATCCATCCAGAAGGCTGCATTGTGTCACCTGAAATGAACAGATACCCCGTCATGCGTTGTTGTGGATAGGTATACATTCCTGCAAGGACATGACACAGAACTAAGGCTGTCTTAAATACTTTGAAGCTTCGTTCGATGGGCATGGGATTCGAATATGAAAATAAAATTCGATTATAAAAAAAAAATAAAAAAAAATCATATATATATATATATTTTGCCAAATCAACTCTGCCTCTCTTTGTTAATAACAACAAGCAATGCTGTCTCTTATTTAAGATGAGGTCGCACTGACAGATTTGTGTTCATTGTGCTGCTTTTATAAAGCCTCAAATGACGGCTTACAATATTTCATGAAAGCAAAGTGTTTTGTTTGTCTAATATTTAAAAGGGTTTCAACTTTACAGCACTGACAAAGTTGAACATGAGACATGCCAGCTCAGGATATTATTTATAAGCGTCATATGTGTGCCGTATCACAAACTGCCTTCTGTCAGATTTTCCCCCTCGATGCAAAGGAACACAAGCTCATCCCTGAACATTATTACCTTGAATTATCAAACAGGGGGTGCTTGGGAGTGCTGCAGTATTCACATCAGCAGCAGTGGCACAGGTCTGCAACAAAGTAACACACAATAGCAGATTTAACATTATGAAAGGATGAAGATAAGCGAATCCACGCACTACAGCTCACCACACATCAGCTCGGCCCATTTGGAGCAACTTGGGGGTTAAGTGTCTTGCTCAAGGACACTTCCGACATGCGGACAGTCAGAGCCAGGATTCGAACCACCAACCCTACAGTCGATGAACGACCATCTCTACCAACTGAGCTTCAGTCGCCCCTAATGTAATCACTTGCATTTCAAATATTTTAATATTTAAATTAGGGGTGCACAGATATGAAAATTGGCCACCGATACCGATACCGATTGTTCAAGTAACACAATCGGCCGATACCGATATTTGTGTATTATTTGTATAGTATTTGTAATTTTTTTTAATATTCTTTTTTTTTTAATATTTCTTTTTGTAATATATATATATTTTTTTAATGAAACTACTGTATATTTGTATGTGTATGTTTGTATTTGTAGGCCTCTTTACTTACTTAAAAAAAAGGAAACATCAAGAAATATGTTTATGGTATTAATTCCACCATGCCATGTAGCACTATCGCTCTCCCAGTATCGTCTGGCGGCCTGCAGATGGATACTGTTCTCTCAACCAGAGCTCTCAGCCAATGCAATATAACCATTTTGATTGACAGTCGATTCGGCCAATTACGCCACACCGCTAGCACCCACCTCCTGCTGTCCTTACCACCAATCGGCAAGCGTTTATTCATTTTCTACTTTCGGGCATGCCGCCATTGTTCTGTTTGTGAGAGCACAACAAACTTAACGTAGCTACGTTAGCTGCCCGGCCCGCCGACCAGCGCTCCACAGCATGACCAAATGAGACATAATGATTTTACTGCAACAAATGTTATAATAAAACAAAGCCTTTCTATACATTTGTCTGGTTGAAAACTTTATTAACAGATTGCAGAATGGGTAGTTGGGTACGGAATGAGCAACGGAATGGAACTGAGCTATGAACGGACTAACGGAGTAATGCCTTGCTTACTGCTATCTTCGGGTAAATAATATGCTTGTTATTGAACGTGTAACACTAACTATATAACGTTAATGCCACAAAACGAATGTTTGTGTCATTTTAACAGCAGATACTTTCTTAAATGCCATCTTCCCGAGAGAGGGTGTTGACGGGGAGTTGTGTTATTAATAGCATTGAACAGCTAACCGAAAGCTAGCGTTAACTATTGTTAAAGGTTTAGCCATAACGTTACCTTGGCTAAAGTTGGGGCTATTCATAATCCAGCAATAATGGCTGCAGACCTGCAAGCAAAGTACAGCAAGTTGGCAAAGGAGTATTCCAACGCAAATCACATTTTCACCAGTAACGTTAGTCTTGCATCTCCCGGTAGCTAATGCTAGCTAACCTAGCTCATGTTAGCGTCGTCACTGAGCGACCACCTCGCGTACACAATTAATGACATGTTGCGGACAGCCATATCGGTGACAATGTTTAGCTTTTAGTGCCAAATGATAAGAGTCTGAAGCGGAGTCTCAAAAGAGAATGTTGAATATTTAGTAGTAACTTTGATGCAGTAGCTTGTGTGTGTGTGTGTGTGTGTGTGGGGGACTGGGGCGGGGCCGGCGTTGTGCAGGATGCGACTGAATTTATCGGCTACTGCCATCGGCACATTCGAGCTTATCGGCCGGTAGGCCGATTGCAGTCAACAAGGCACTTATCGGCCGATACCGATACCCGACCGATACATCGGTGCACCCCTAATTTAAATAAACGTACATCAACTTCGAGCAGTAGTTTCTCCGTAGGCTCCTTGAAGTACACCATAAGTAGCAGGACGATGCAGGCACTGATCTCCGAAACCTCTGGATCATATCTGGCCAGAACATCCCTGATCTTCGTGTTGTCCAGTTTCTGGCAGAACTGCAGGATGGTCCGTCCTCGATGACACAGGGCATCTTTGATCTTTTGAAGGACATCGGTGTCTGTCAGGAGGCCAAAGTGGGAGAAAAGCCCCGTCTGAGAGAAGAGAAAAGGCCATTCTTCTTTGACCTCCACCATCGTTGGTGCAGGCATTTTGTTCAAGTAACGCCGCAGGATGACGTAGGTCCTCTCCATCAGAAGTTCTGCTCTCGCTGTCCCACCCATCCCTTCCTCTGTGTACAGACATACAAACCAAGTAACAACAATTAGATTTGATGTTGCCACATCTGGGAAATTGAGTGGCAAACCTTTAATTGTATGCTCTCTCATCATTACTCATTCTGAATATTAAGGTGGCCTTTTTGCTTAATGTGGGATATTTATTCAGGTGTCAATTCACCAAAAGTAAAGTAGATTGCATGCCTGAGTAGATGTTCCGCAGATCCCTTTTCAAAGCCGCCAAGATTTCCTCTGTCTCCCCGTCCGGTAAGCTTGCTGGGCCCCACCTCACACACCTAGGGATAGGAAGGAATCATAGCCAACCTCTTAGTGGAATACATAAAAAAAAAGAAAATTATAATATATATATTTTTTTATCATTCTTTCCAAAAGAAAAAAGGCCTCTAACGCTAATGGCACGCATACCAGAGGCTAACTGCCTACGAAAACAGGCACAGAAGCACTGAAAGAGGATTTCACCCATCTAATGAACACACTAGACTAGACAAAATGTATCAAGATGTATCCATCAGTGGACCAATTGCATGCTTTTGCAGAGGACAAGAAGCCTTCAGTCGACTCCTTCAGACATTAAGCACCCCCCACAGCCCAAATGGAATGATACAAAAAAACTATATATAAATATATATATATATATATTCTACTTTTTATTTTATTTTTGTCGACTAACTGTACATTTTGGCCAATCATAGTCGACTATCCAAATCCTTAGTCGGGGACAGCCCTAGAAATTATATTAAAAAAAAATCTACACATAATTTAAACATTCAATCCAAATAACCTAAGTTAGTCTAGCATTGGCAGTGCCACTTTAACCCCTAATTGCTGCGAGTGTGAATGGAGAGGACACTGGTGCCGTTTGTTTTGCCACCCCTACCCGTATTGGTCAACAGGACCTCTCGTCAGCCTGGACTCTCCTGCCACGCCAGTGGGCTGTCTTTCCTCTCTGCCTCTGCGGCGTCTAGCCAGAGTGTTGTTCCTGCTTTTATACTCCACTCTTGTTTTTACTTGTTGGAGAAGAGAGTGGCATCCGTCTCCAACAACTTCACCTCGCCTGCTAATGTCAGCAAAGGTGTCAGGATGGCTCCTGACAACTGTTCGGACGATACTGAGGCACGTGGTTCTGGTTGGGTTGTGCTCGTGCTCCATCATCTGATCCACCAAAGCGTTCACAAAGGCCCTTCTCTCATCTGGCTTTGGTCTCTCTTCTTTTTCCACTGCACGTTGAATGGCTGTTGACATCCGGTTCCAGTTGACACAAAAGTCTACATGCCATGCGCTGCCAGGCTGTGAAGAGTTTGAAGTGCTTGGGGGGCTGCACAACAGAGAGTCCGGGAATGATTGCATAGATGTGTTCGGAGAGGACAGAGTGTTCACAGAGCTCGTTGTTGGGGAACTTGAAGCAATTGGATGGGGAGGGAGCACCTCCATATTAAGGGTTACTAACCCTAGAAGGGACAAAAACAGTTATGCCAATGTTCCAAGGGCATAGTTCTAAGTGTCACGTGAGTCTAAATATGAATTTACCTTTATTAAGACCATCCATCAGCTTCCGACACTGGATTGGTTTGAGGTGTCGGACCAGATCCACCCTCTCCATTAAGGCCAGATCTTCGACACTCTCCACTCCAAGATCCTCAAGTAGGGTGGTCAGTAAGTCATCAGGGAGGCCCGGTAAATATGACCAAACTGCTTCCTTTATAGCTTCCATTACCTAGTCTCATTGATTAGGGTCAATCATGAATCAGTTTGTGCATATTCCCTACTTGTCTGTTTGCAGTGCACTATATGCGGTTAACTGCCAACATGTGCTCGCTATACAATCAACAATACAAATTTAAATACAAAATCAACTATCTTAAGGTTACTTGATATCCTGCTCCACTTACGTCTGTCCTCACGTCTGTCATATCCTCCCTTTCCTGTTTAAACTGCTCCTGGAAAAGAATGGTGGAGCGCAATAAGCATTTGATCGTGCACATTGTATGCTGGAAGAGGATAGTAGTCCAGTACATCTTTGTGCTTAATGCACACGTAATCCTCTTGGGCCACTCCTAAGTCACAGTACACACCCATGTCAATCAACTTCACACAAATGTGTTTCTCCGAGACAAAGTGGACAGAGTTTTGGGCAACAATGACCAGCATAATCTTCCCCATGTGAAGTCCTTCATCACTGTTCCCAAACAAGATGAACATCCCCTTTCTGTAGTCTGTGCCTTTGACTGTAACATTGTTACAAGCCACTGCAGACTGAGACTCAAATTGACAACTGGCTACAGATGCCCTGATCTTGTTGTTGTAATCATCCAAATAAAAGGCAGTCCCCTTCTCTACCTGTATAACAGGAGGAAACAAGTTTCCCGCACTCAGGTAGGCCTGGAGGAGTTGGTGTCTCTCTGCTAGTGTTTTGCACAGATTTTTGAAATTGTGCAATTTTGGCACACTGTTTGAAAAAAGTGTGTTTGCTTTCAAACCGCAGAGTCCACAGGCGAATAAGTGGGCCAAAGTGGATGATTAGATCTGGATAATGGCCAATATAGTGATGCTTTGGCCTCAGGGGGGCATTGGGGAAGAGCCTTTTCCTGTTGCATATGTACTCCTCTGTGATGACTTTCAGATATGCTACCTGGCCTTCTGTAATGACTGGTGCACAGATAAGCTCAACCATCTCTCTCAGCTGCAAAATGAGCTGCCACACCTCATTTTCACAGGGATCTTTAATCCTGCCACCCACCAAGAGAGGGAGTAATCTAAGGAAACACCAGTTTTGAACTGCATGCCCACTTAGTTTGTCACTGCTGGGAGAGAGGTCTGCTGGTTTGTCCCTACCATCGTTCCCTTCATATCGGAACTTGTTTTTGCACCGATTTAACTGCAGGTAAGTAAAATGATTCTCCTGGACTAAATGGCGAATATATAAAGGAAGGTCATAAGCCATGACTCCCTCAAATAAATCATGGCCTAGACATGGTGGGAGGTTGGATTACTTTGAAATCCTTCTCCATCCTTGACATCCTGATAGACAGCATCAGTAGATTGCTGCAAACGTGTCATGTTATACTGTTCTCGTAGAGACTCGTTTTTGAACAGTGTCACCAATATCTCATGTATAGGTACATACTGAGCAAAGCATTCGTTGTCATTTTCATCATTGCCCAAGAGCAAAGGCACGGGATGAACATGGTTGAAACACTCTTTAAAAGCAGACTTCCTCTTTGTATCTGTACTGAGTCTTCCCTTGTTATAGAGTGTGAGTAGATCCTCTCTGTTCACTTCATCAACCATGCTGCTTATAGTGGAATGAGGGATTCCAAGTTTCTTCAATTTCTCACTCAGAACGTTAAGTGAATGAGACAGGCCAAGTTCATGAGCAATTTGAAAGTCCTCAATAATGGTTTGTATGGTGCTTGCCGGTAAGAGTAGCTTAGATTGCAATTTCAAATAGAAAAGTGTAAGGTTCTGTAAAAAAAGGGTTTCGTCCACAGCTAATGGCACTTCTGGTTCATCATGTTCACCAGCAGCTTCTGAATACGTCTGACTGGGTTCTGGCAATGACTCTGTAGACTTGTCTAGTACCAAGACATCTAAAACTGAATCCTTGTGTTTCCTGGAAATATGTGAAGCAAAAGTCATTACGTTTGTGAACCTGCAATCACAACCTCTAAATGGACATGGCGATTCCATTCCTCCCTTTATGTGTGTCTTCAAATGCTTGATAAGAGAGGCTAAAGTGTCACACTTAAATGCACAAACCTCAAGCACACATTTCAAGGATGTGTCAGGTGGTAGAGCTGATCTAGGTCTAGGTGGCTGACCAGCTTGCAGGTAGCACCTATGCAGCCTATATATATGAGATCTCAGTGCTGCGTGTTTTCTGAACCTCTGTGAGCAGTCAGGTACCCCGCACTGATAATGATAATTGGGGGCATTACTGTGGAGCTGCGCGTGCTGGACAAAGGTATGCACACTCTCAGACACATGCTGACATCGAATATATTTACAGTGGAACATTGTTGTGCGTGCTATAGTTACCTACCCAATCATTACATCTGCCTCACACTGAACACTGGTTAGCCTGGCTGCCTCACTGAACAAGATGGTTATTGGCTGCCACTGAACAGGATACTGTATGTTAAAGACCTCTCTGATGACCTAGAGAAAAGGAAACCAGAGAAAGGAGAGATTACAGTTTGCATGCATATTATGAACGTATACTATAGGCTAATCTCAGGTGTACTGCACAGGAAACAAATAGTCTATAAACTACGATCTGTGTTGCATATAGGTCTACCTATACACCAGGAAGCAATCCGTGCATGGATCTGGGGAGAGGTTGAACCCGTCAGTGCAGATTACTGTCCTGTACGCCTTGTCGGCCGGAAGATTCAGGCAGGCAATCAGTAGGCAGGCCCTAGGACAAGGGAGGGAGGCAAGGCAGTAAGAGGCAGTAAGGCGTTTGCAATCGAAATCATAGGTACAACATAATATCCACCATCGACTTTATCATGCACTACTCACGTATTTCGATTAACGATGCAGAGACACGCTGATACAGCAATGGAGGAAGGTTGCAGGCACATTCTGGGAGGCGGGGCACAGGTGTAGTGCATTCTGGGAGGCGCCCGCCCAGGAAGCTGGTGTGTGTGCAGGCAGCCTGGACAAGTCTCAACATGTCTCCTAATCATTATCAGCATTATATAGTGGCCCCCAATACGCAGGTGCAGAACGGGTACTGATTGATTGATTGATTGAAAACTTTATTAACAGATTGCAGAATGTGTACAATACAGTACAGCTCAATACACACAATTGTTAAGGGGATGCAGACCAGAGAAAGACTTTAGTCTTGTTTACATCAGGGTCCCCCATTTTCACTTCATCAGGACATACATCGTCATCATCATTTATTTATTCGTACATGGAATTACCACAGTCCAACAGTACATATTCATATAATTCACCAAATACCATTGCCGAAAGGAACAGGAAGAAGAAAAAATATTATATATACCTGCCCCTACACACACACAACACACCAATAGACTTATTGTGTAAAACCAAACAGAATATACCCATTTTGCAAAAATGGAAACATCAACACAACCAAATTAAATCAACATAAATAAACCCATTTTGTGTATCTATCAGCAAACTACATATTTCGGTTCATTCATTTACACACACACACACCAGTGGCGGCTCGCCACTAGGGGCGCTCGGGCGCCGCCCCCCCTCAGGCCCTACCCTGGTTATATGAGAGAAGAAGAAAAATATGTTTTTAGTTTTTTGTTTTATAGCCCTATAAATAATATAAACATGTTTAAAATTAATAATATTTACTCATTTTAAGTATGTTTGTGTTTCCAATGCACAATATAACGTTATTATATAAAAAAAAAAAAATCGTTTTCTTGAACAGGAAGTGACTCACTTTTCTTTTTTTTTTATTCTTTTTTTGTATTTCTCGGCCCGGGCTAGACGCGATAGCGCTCTGAGTGCGCGTCACGGTTTGATCGCTGTATCCGTCGCAGCCAATCAGTGCGTAACGCGTTGTGCGTTGAAATATGACTATTATGTTGGAATCCGGGCGCGATTTGAAGCGGTCTAGCCAGTAGCGTCATGAATTTCTGTAGCCGCATTTCACGGAGACGCTCTCTGATTGGCCGACGCCAGTATTTTTTTCCGTAGCAGAATTTCACAGAGACGATCTCTGATTGGCCGAATCCAATTTCTAATGTTCCAATTCTAGCTTATTCCTAGGTTGGTCCGTTGGTGTTAGAGATAGTTGTGTTGTTGTGAGATGCAGCTGTTTGTCTTAGAGCGTGCCGTGACTGCAAGTTCTTTAGACTGTTAAGCTTAGGCACTCTTTCAAAGTGTAGATAAATAGAACGCCAGGTAGTTTGCAGTCTGTTCGATGCGGAAATGGACAAAGGAATGAAGTACTTGTGTTGTGTGGTGCTAACTGCTAACAAGCTAACACTTGGCTAACAAGCTATATGGCGGATGCAGTCTGGACACAGTGGACAGTGGTCTGGAATACATCAACAGTGGATTATACACTTTATCAAGGCAAGCCCTCCTGCCCTGGACGTGTCAACTAAACAGTGAGTCTCTATCTCTCTCTCTCTCTCTCTCTCTCTCTCTCTCTCTCTCTCTCTCTCTCTCTCTCTCTCTCTCTCTCTCTTCTCTCTCTCTCTCTCTCTCTCTCTCTCTCTATCTCTCTCTCTCTCTCTCTCTCTCTCTTTCTTTTGGATTGAAAATACGTGGATTATGGCTTGTTCAATATCGTCTATGTTTGAATGAATGAATGAATGAAAACTTTATTAACAGATTGCAGAATGGGTACAATACAGTACGGCTCAATACACACAATTGTTAAGGGGATGCAGACCAGAGAAAGACGTTTGTCTTGTTTACATCAGGGTCCCAGATTTTCGATTCATATCGATAGTTTAATAGCTAGCCTTGGCTCGTTTAACAATATGCAAAATATGTGTACAGCCCTGTACTCATACTGAAGTTATTCTTGGTATATAATAGGTCTGATTGTGTAACGAATCGATTCCACGTCACGCTGTGTGTGAGAGAGAGAAGGAGAGAGGGAGAGATCTGCGTGTGTTTGGAGACGGAGCGAGTTTTGTTTCTATCTTTTCTATTTATATATTGTGTTTCAAGTTGTGAATTAGACTATACTTTATTTGACTGGTTGTATGTTGTTGTAGTAACAGCTGAGCGACTCGTTCATAAGAGCCGATTCATTGCCGTGAGCGTGAGTCGAATCGCTCACGTCTTGCCATGAGTTCAAGTTTCAAGTTTCAAGTTTCTTTAATATTTGTCATACAGAAGTAGAGAATACTTTTATACAAAATGCTTCTTACTGTTACGCTCCAGAGACTGTGCAAGACAAGATAAGTATGAAATAAAATAACATAGTAAAATTAGAAGTAAAAAAATGAGGTCACAGTGTTCAGTTTAGACATATGTACAATGTTCGATGCAGAATAGACGTAGTTACCATACAATATACAATACTGTGCAGTGTACTAATATACAATACTATATAGTGCAAGGCAGAAATGGGACGAGGTGCAATTTAGGTACAATTCACAGTAGGTGTACGAGTTGTAGTGCAAATCCTTTATCAATAAATATAAAGTGTAAAGTGTGTTTGTGTGATCTAAAGTGTGGAGAGTGGGTGCTGCAGTGTGTTGTTTGTTTGAGTGAGTGTGTGCGTGTGGGTGTGTGTGCTGTGTGCATTTGATGGTTGTTGCATAGTGTTTATTGTTCGTTTAGCAGCCTGATGGCCTGGGGATAGAAGCTTCTTCTGAGTCTTTCTGAGTCGGTTGCGTGGTACTGTACATGTTTGCAAAATGTTTTGGTATAGCGCCCCTAGTGGAGAGAGAACCAGCAGCCGCTACTGACACACATACACACACACACACACACACACACACACACACACACACACACACACACACACACACACACACACACACACACACACACACACACACACACACACACACACACACACACACACACACACACACACACACATACATGACATACAGATAGACAGTACTGCTACATCTATACATTTATGAAACCGTACATTAGGTGGGGTGGGGTGGGGGGGGCTGTACATTGGAGGTGGTTGGGTGGGTGGGGTGGGGGGGTTGGGTAGGTTGGGTATAGGAGGGGTGGGTGGACACTGTACAACTGTACAAGCACATTGGAATATTGACAAAACCATGTTTGGTAATTTACTGTACATTGGAGGGGGTTGGGTTAGGACATTTACAGGGGCCAGTTTCGAATTGCAGTCTACCGTATAGGTGTTCTTTGAGAGTGGTTTTGAAAGTGGGTAGTGATTCACATTCCTTTACAGCTTTGGGTAGGGCGTTCCACATTGATGTGGCATAATTGCGAAACGTGTTTAGTCCCTGATTGAGCCGAATCTGGGTACCAGGCCCATTGCATGTTGCTGTACTCTGTCGTCTACTCTAAGCCATCCTAGGTTGTCAAAGTGGGCAGGGGTGAGGTGGGTTCTAGGAGTAAGGTCAAGCATGTAGTCTGACCAGTTTCTTTTGAGATGATTGTGTAGCAGGGTGGATTATCCCTACTTTATGAGAGTAGATGTACACTTTCACCAGGTAGGGGGAACGCAGCATGCAGATCTGAGTCCAACTGAATCCCTGACTTTAGTGCAGGAGTAGAGTGGAGCTTTAGCAGAGGGAGTTGATGGGGCCTATAGGATTTACTAACCTAGGGGTAGTGCGCTGGTCCTTCTTGCACTCCAGGGCGACTCGCAGTAATTCCCCACACACCCACACTTCTCACCCTCCCACACCCGGTGGCAGTAGTGATAGATGATATACTTTCTCCCCAAAGCAGTACCTTTCCTTGCTGATGAGCAGAGACCTGTCCCAATGATGCCTAGACTCCCCTGTTAGGGAAGTTTAGGCTGCAGAGGACTATGATGGTCCAGTTCTACACTGCCATCATCCAGTCCATCCTCATCCTCTCCATCATCACCTGGTTCCCTGCAGCCACGATCAGGGACAAGGCCAAGCTGCAGCGGGTGATACGATCAGCGGAGAGTGTGATCGGCTGCCCCCTTCCCTCCCTCGAGTACCTACATTCCTCCAGGGCCTTGAGGAGGGCGAGGAAGATCATGGCAGACCCCGCCCACCCGGGTCACGACCTCTTCAACATGCTTTTCACCCTAGCAACCACCTAGAAACACCCTAGCAACCACATATAACACCCTAGCAACCACCTAGAAACACCCTAGGAACCACTTATAACACCCTAGCAACCACCTAGAAACACCCTAGCAACCACATATAACACCCTAGCAACCACCTAGAAACACCCTAGCAACCACTTATAACACCCTAGCAACCACCTAGAAACACCCTAGCAACCACCCATAACACCCTAGCAACCACCTAGAAACACCCTAGCAACCACTTATAACACCCTAGCAACCACCTAGAAACACCCTAGCAACCACATATAACACCCTAGCAACCACCTAGAAACACCCTAGCACCCAGCTATAACACCCTAGGAACCACCTAGAAACACCCTAGCAACCACTTATAACACCCTAGCAACCACCTAGAAACACCCTAGCAACCACTTATAACACCCTAGCAACCACCTAGAAACACCCTAGCAACCACCCATAACACCCTAGCAACCACCTAGAAACACCGTAGCAACCACATATAACACCCTAGCAACCACCTAGAAACACCCTAGCAACCACTTATAACACCCTAGCAACCATCTAGAAACACCCTAGCAACCACATATAACACCCTGGCAACCACCTAGAAACACCCTAGCAACCACTTATAACACCCTAGCAACCACCTAGAAACACCCTAGCAACCACCCATAACACCCTAGCAACCACCTAGAAACACCCGAGCAACCACATATAACACCCTAGCAACCACTTATAACACCCTAGCAACCACCTAGAAACAACCTAGCAACCATATATAACACCCTAGCAACCACCTAGAAACACCCTAGCAACCACTTATAACACCCTAGCAACCACCTAGAAACAACCTAGCAACCATATATAACACCCTAGCAACCACCTAGAAACACCCTAGCAACCACTTATAACACCCTAGCAACCACCTAGAAACACCCTAGCAACCACTTATAACACCCTAGCAACCACCTAGAAACACCCTAGCAACCACCCATAACACCCTAGCAACCACCTAGAAACACCCTAGCAACCACCTAGAAACACCCTAGCAACCACCCATAACACCCTAGCAACCACCTAGAAACACCCTAGCAACCACCCATAACACCCTAGCAACCACCTAGAAACACCCTAGCAACCACTTATAACACCCTAGCAACCACCTAGAAACACCCTAGCAACCACATATAACACCCTAGCAACCACCTAGAAACACCCTAGCACCCAGCTATAACACCCTAGGAACCACCTAGAAACACCCTAGCAACCACTTATAACACCCTAGCAACCACCTAGAAACACCCTAGCAACCACTTATAACACCCTAGCAACCACCTAGAAACACCCTAGCAACCACCCATAACACCCTAGCAACCACCTAGAAACACCCTAGCAACCACATATAACACCCTAGCAACCACCTAGAAACACCCTAGCAACCACTTATAACACCCTAGCAACCATCTAGAAACACCCTAGCAACCACATATAACACCCTGGCAACCACCTAGAAACACCCTAGCAACCACTTATAACACCCTAGCAACCACCTAGAAACACCCTAGCAACCACCCATAACACCCTAGCAACCACCTAGAAACACCCGAGCAACCACATATAACACCCTAGCAACCACTTATAACACCCTAGCAACCACCTAGAAACAACCTAGCAACCATATATAACACCCTAGCAACCACCTAGAAACACCCTAGCAACCACTTATAACACCCTAGCAACCACCTAGAAACAACCTAGCAACCATATATAACACCCTAGCAACCACCTAGAAACACCCTAGCAACCACTTATAACACCCTAGCAACCACCTAGAAACACCCTAGCAACCACTTATAACACCCTAGCAACCACCTAGAAACACCCTAGCAACCACCCATAACACCCTAGCAACCACCTAGAAACACCCTAGCAACCACCTAGAAACACCCTAGCAACCTCTTATAACACCCTAGCAACCACCTAGAAACACCCTAGCAACCACCCATAACACCCTAGCAACCACCTAGAAACACCCTAGCAACCACCTAGAAACACCCTAGCAACCACTTATAACACCCTAGCAACCACCTAGAAACACCCTAGCAACCACCCATAACACCCTAGCAACCACCTAGAAACACCCTAGCAACCGCCTAGAAACACCCTAGCAACCACATATAACACCCTAGCAACCACTTATAACACCCTAGCAACCACCTAGAAACACCCTAGCAACCACATATAACACCCTAGCAACCACCTAGAAACACCCTAGCAACCACTTATAACACCCTAGCAACCACCTAGAAACACCCTAGCAACCACATATAACACCCTAGCAACCACCTAGAAACACCCTAGCAACCACCTAGAAACACCCTAGCAACCACATATAACACCCTAGCAACCACTTATAACACCCTAGCAACCACCTAGAAACACCCTAGCAACCACATATAACACCTTAGCAACCACCTAGAAACACCCTAGCAACCACTTATAACACCCTAGCAACCACCTAGAAACACCCTAGCAACCACATATAACACCCTAGCAACCACCTAGAAACACCCTAGCAACCACTTATAACACCCTAGCAACCACCTAGAAACACCCTAGCAACCACCCATAACACCCTAGCAACCACCTAGAAACACCCTAGCAACCACCTAGAAACACCCTAGCAACCACATATAACACCCTAGCAACCACCTAGAAACACCCTAGCAACCACTTATAACACCCTAGCAACCACCTAGAAACACCCTAGCAACCACATATAACACCCTAGCAACCACCTAGAAACACCCTAGCAACCACTTATAACCCCCTAGCAACTACCTAGAAACACCCTAGCAACCACATATAACACCCTAGCAACCACCTAGAAACACCCTAGCAACCAGCTATAACACCCTAGCAACCACATAGAAACACCCTAGCAACCACTTATAACACCTTATTGTGAAATAAGAATAATATAATGTGATATGTTGATATGCTATTGTGAGATTACAACATCTGATGTGATATTACAGAGAAAAACTTTTGTCTTGTTTTTTTTTATAAAATTACAATATATTATTGTGAAATAATAAATAAATTATGTGAAATATTCATATGCTACTGTGAGATTACAAAATGTGATGTGATATTACAGAGGATTTTGATTGCAATATTTTATTGTGAAATAATAAATAAATTATGTGAAATATTCATATGCTACTGTGAGATTACAACATCTGATGTGATATTACAGAGGATTTTGATTGCGGTAATTGTGAAATAAGAATAATATAATGTGATATGTTGATATGCTATTGTGAGATTACAACATCTGATGTGATATTACAGAGACAGACTTTCATCTTGTTTTGTATACAATTACAATATTTTATTGTAAAATAAGAATAATATAATGTGGTAAATTGATATGCTATTGTGAGATTACAACATCTGATGTGATATTACAGAGAAAGACTTTTGTCTTGTTTTGTATAAAATTACAATATTTTATTGTGAAATAAGAATAATATAATGTGATATGTTGATATGCTACTGTGAGATTACAACATCTGATGTGATATTACAGAGGATTTTGATTGCAATATTTTATTGGAAATAATAAATAAATTATGTGAAATATTCATATGCTACTGTGAGATTACAACATCTGATGTGATATTACAGAGGATTTTGATTGCGGTATCTTATTGTGAAATAAGAATAATATAATGTGATATGTTGATATGCTATTGTGAGATTACAACATCTGATGTGATATTACAGAGAAAGACTTTCGTCTTGTTTTGTATAAAATTACAATATTTTATTGTGAAATAAGAATAATATAATGTGATATGTTGATATGCTACTGTGAGATTACAACATCTGATGTGATATTACAGAGGATTTTGATTGCAATATTTTATTGTGAAATAATAAATAAATTATGTGAAATATTCATATGCTACTGTGAGATTACAACATCTGATGTGATATTACAGAGGATTTTGATTGCGGTATCTTATTGTGAAATAAGAATAATATAATGTGATATGTTGATATGCTATTGTGAGATTACAACATCTGATGTGATATTACAGAGAAAGACTTTCGTCTTGTTTTGTATAAAATTACAAAATTTTATTGTGAAATAAGAATAATATAATGTGATAAATTGATATGCTATTGTGAGATTACAACATCTGATGTGATATTACAGAGAAAGACTTTAGTCTTGTTTTGTATAAAATTACAATATTTTATTGTGAAATAAGAATAGTATAATGTGATAAATTGATATGCTATTGTGAGATTACAACATCTGATGTGATATTACAGAGAAACACTTTCGTCTTGTTTTGTATAAAATTACAATATTTTATTGTGAAATAAGAATAATATAATGTGATATGTTGATATGCTACTGTGAGATTACAACATCTGATGTGATATTACAGAGGATTTTGATTGCAATATTTTATTGGAAATAATAAATAAATTATGTGAAATATTCATATGCTACTGTGAGATTACAACATCTGATGTGATATTACAGAGGATTTTGATTGCGGTATCTTATTGTGAAATAAGAATAATATAATGTGATATGTTGATATGCTATTGTGAGATTACAACATCTGATGTGATATTACAGAGAAAGACTTTCGTCTTGTTTTGTATACAATTACAATATTTTATTGTGAAATAAGAATAATATAATATGATAAATTGATATGCTATTGTGAGATTACAACATCTGATGTGATATTACAGAGAAAGACTTTCGTCTTGTTTTGTATAAAATTACAATATTTTATTGTGAAATAAGAATAGTATAATGTGATAAATTGATATGCTATTGTGAGATTACAACATCTGATGTGATATTACAGAGAAACACTTTTGTAACTGAGGGGTACAATTCCCTGACTGTATTACTAGATATGATACTTACTACCACTACCTTTGTACTTAATATTCGGCCACCCAGTACACGGCATAAATATATTATGATGAACACTGTCACGTAGATGAAACGGATCCAACACAAATGTACGAATTAGAAATAGGTCTTTATTTCTACACAGCGATGGTGTGTAGAGCAAGCACTTAATCAAATCAATCACATTTATGAATGGAATTAGTATGCACTTTTATGGCAAGAGTATTCGTCGGTATATCAATAGAGAATGTCCAATCTCTGAAGGTGCAGGTGGTACATATACGACCTGGAATAGTTTAAGGAATAACAGCAATGATACTTTAATGATTATATACTGGATACACTAGAGGGGGTTAATCCGGTCGCTTGTAAGCCGACAGGAGTAGGAAGGGGGGGGGGGGTAGAATCCGACTGCCTCATCCGGCCAAGGGTATCCCAGGTGAACCCACTGTAGTGCCGTTCAATGCGCCGGCGATCCTTGGACCACAGATGAAAGCAGGTGGACTCTTTGTGGGCCGGCGTCATCCGGTCCACGGAGGAGAGACGTGAAGCGACCTCGTCTTGCAGAGCGTCTCCTCACCTTGCGTCCTCTCCAAGGGGGGGGTTCCAACACACGGCAGTGTCGGGGGTCTTTATCCATGGAATAATCAATGTGTACAAAGCATAATCCGTGCCTGGGAAGGCGGGCTGTCGTCGGTAGAATAATCCGGTATACAGGTCCACTCGCTCGTCGGCTCTGGGGCTCCTCGGGTGCAGCTTCACGTGGGGTCAACCACCCTGGGTAAGCAGCCAGTTCTCTGCCCGAAACGATGGGGTACTGACTACGGTAGTATTCTCACCGCACGAAGCACTATATATTAACAGACTATTATTAGCTTAATAGACTACGTCCAACTCGACGATATAGTGCCAAATATGACTATTCAAATATTAATATACACGATGTCTCAATACCGATGGTAGGCGAACTTGGCCTTACTCCCACACGTGGCGTCGCGGGGAGGCTTTACGTCTGTGACTCTATTGGAGGGTAAGAAACTGGACTGAAAAGAAAGTCCTACTTTAGTAGTGCAGTATATATACGCACTATGAACAAATAGTCCCATTAGTGGTGCGGTAGCCAGATTCCTACGCGGAACTAGGACTTGTTCGTACATGTGGAGCGGTACGTTTGAACTGGGTCTGAGGGGTATGGCAGCCTGGCACCAAGGTCTCGACCAATAGTAGAATGGAGACTATTATGGGATGTTCAGTAGGCTAGAATGGATATTCAATGCATATTGTACAAGGAATATACAAGGGATATCAGGGAATATTAGAGAATATACAAATACAATTAAATATATATATATAAATAAATATATATATTCGGTTTAATCTGGCCCTTCACAACAGCCACCCCCTGATTGGTCCCAGACCTAATCAGTTAAACAGAGACAGATTAATCGCGTTGTCTATTTACACATAAGGGTTTGCTGTAGGGGTCAGTCAACTTCACAAAGTCATAGGGTTGTAGGGTCATGGTCATCATCGATTGTGTCTGGGAGTCGAGGCAGTTCTATGAGCCTCGCCACGGGACGGGTGTAAGTGCGACCCTGGACGAGCACTTCAGCTGCTCGGACCTTGCCGTCGGCACCGGTGATCACTTTGCTTACGCGGCCGGCCGGCCACATAGCTCTGGGCAGTGATTGATCAATAATCATGACGACTGTTCCTTCTGTCAAATTGTCTCTCTCCTTTACCCACTTCTGGCGGGTCTGTAGAGACGGTAGGTAGTGCAGTAGGAAACTGTTCCAAAACTTGTCGGCTAATACTTGGCTGTACCTCCACATTCGTCGGCCGTTCGCTTCTTCAGGCCGGTACATTGTCTGGGGTAATGCAGGATCTAGCCGCCCCATCAGGAGTGTGTTGGGGGTAACTGGGTCGATATCCGCCACATCACTGTAGACATTGCGACGGGTGAGGTCATCCAGGGGCATCCCCCGGGTGATGACGTCAGCTGGGTTTTGTTTTGTATCAACGTAGCGCCACTCTGTTTCTCCGGTTAACTCTTCGGTTAAGTCTTGAATCTCGGTGACTCTGACTCCCACGAAGACTTTGTACTTGCATGAGTCCGATTTGATCCAGGCGAGTACCGTCGTGGAATCTGACCACAGGATTGTTCTAGACACCGGTATGGTGAGCTCACGTTGGATGAGCGTGGCTAGGTGCGCTCCGGCTAGGGCTGCGCAGAGCTCTAGACGTGGGATAGATTGTTGCTTGCGTGGGGCTATTCTCGAGCGGGCGAGGACAAATGCTGTGTAGATCTCTCCCCCCTGGTCTTGGGCCCGCAAGTAGGCTACTGATCCGTATGCGACCTCTGAGGCGTCACTGAAGACGTGCAAGTCCATTTTACATGTCTCTGGCCTCACCGTGGGTGGGAAGCAGCTTCGGCGCATATTAACGCCTGGGAGTGAGTGGAGCTCCATCTCCCACTCTCTCCAGGTGGATGCAAGGTGTGCGGGAATGGGGTCGTCCCAGCCCTGGTCCTTGTCCCACAATGCTCGTACAATCATTTTTGCCCTGGTGGTGTACGGTAGAATACATCCTAGCGGGTCATATTGTCGGGCGAGTGTTGTGTACACACTCCGTCTGGTGGTCGGCGCCGCCGCCGGCCTTCCCTGCTCCGTAGTCAGGGGCTTGTGTCTGTAGTGAAGCGAATCTGTTTTGAATCGCCACACCAATCCCAGGGTCATCTCCTGGGCTTCTCCCGGGATTGTAGCCATCCAGGTCTCGCTGCTGGCTGCCTTGTCCTCGGAGGAGAGGCTGCGCAGTACTTGCGGATCGCTGCTGGCCCACTGCCTGAGATCAAAGCCGCCTTTGATCAATGAGGCGCGGAGTTTAATCAGGAGAGCCTCGGCTTCTTCTTGGGTTGAAAGGCTTTGTAGACAGTTGTCTACGTAGAAGCTGTTCTTTACGCTGTGTCGGACCTCTTCGTCCGCTGCTGGGTCCTCTGCTACATGTTTCTGTAGTGCAAATGTAGCACAGCAGGGGCTGCACGTCGTTCCGAAGGGGAGGACTTCCCATTGGTAGATGGCTGGGTGCTCATCTCCTGGCTTCTCTCTCCATAGGAACCGTAACAGGGGCTTGTCCGCCTCTACTAATCTCACCTGCAGGAACATTCCTTTAATGTCCCCGCTGATGGCCACCCTTTCCTGGCGGAAGCGGAGTAGAACGCCGAGTAGGGAGGGGCCGAGTGTGGGACCGGGCAGTAACTCTTTATTCAGATTTTGGGATCCGATCTGGTAGCTGCAGTTAAATACTATGCGGTCTTTACCGTTGTGATGGACCTTGTGGTGAGGCACGTACCACGATTCAGTGGTCTGGTCAGCCTCTTTAATGTCCATCTTTGTGACGTGTCCCGCTGTGATGAGCTTCTCAATCTCAGCGCGGTATACACTCTCTTGGGCGGGGTTCTTCGCTAAGCGCCGCTCCGTGTTCAGCAGGTACCGTTCTGTGGCGTCTGTCTTGGCGTGGAAAGTAGGCATTCCTTCTCGCCGCAGGAGTGGCGTGGCGTATCTCAACACGCCGTTGACCGGGACTCTCTTGGTCCCTGTCTCGAGGAGGTGAATGGCGTAAATGTCATCTTTAGAGCGAATGTCTTTCTTTCCGTTCTTAAAGGGCATTTGTTCCAAGGTCCATAGCCGCTCTACGTGTTGCAGGAGTGCGGTTTCTCCCTCTGTGACTCGGGAGTGGAGACATCTAGTGGCTGTACTTCGGTTGAGAGATTTGGCGAGCGGGCCTTGGAGAGTCCATCCCAAACGGGTCTCGACTGCTGCAGGACAGCCTCGGGGTCCGGTATGAACCCGGTCTATCGGGACAATGAGGTCTGCATGGTCGGAGCCTATCAACAGGGTCGGCATAGCATTGTCTATGAGCGGGATCGGTAACTTGCGCAGATGTGCATATTTCTCCATCAGCTTGGCGACGGGGTATGTGTACCGCGACAGTCCTATTTCTTGGCTGGTGAAAGCGTCTGCAATCTGGTACCGTCGCTCAGGCTGGCCGCTTGCTGCGATAGAGAATGAGACATTCTCGCCCTTTATCGTCTTCAAATCTCGTCTTATTGTCCGAATTGTCATTTGGGTTTCGCTTCCCCGCAGCCCTAGCTGGGCCGCAGCGGAGGCGAGCAGCAGGGTCTTCTCTGACCCGTCATCGAGGACGGCGTAAGTGTCCAGGACTTTATTCTGGTAGCTTAGTGTCACACGCACTACTTTTAGGAGTACTCGGGCTCCACTGCTGCTGGCGGGATCGATGTACATGACGCTCGCTTTGCGGCTGGATGGTGCGGGTGAAGGGCGCCGTCTGTTACTGTCGTGAAGTATGTCCAGATGAGCTCCATCGCACTTGGTGCACCTTTTCTTTAAGCGGCATTCGGCTGCCATGTGTGAGCGCGCACAGCGAAAGCAGCGCTTGTTGGACTTTATCCATTGACTTGCTTCCTCCGCGTTCAGCTTGGGGAAGGAGTCACATTGCGCTAGCCAGTGTTCTTTCTCACAGTAGGGGCACACTATCTTCCACTTCTCCGTTCTGGAGGGGGTACTGTGGCTCCTGCTGCTCGGTACTGACTCCGATTGGTGCATCATGGTCACCGATCTTCTTCCATCATTTAGTCGTCTGGTTCCTTCTCTGGAGCCAGGGGTGCTCCGTCCGAATGTATCTAGCCGTAGGCTGCTGACTTCTCTCGCCAGGAAGTCTGCTAGATCGAGGAGGTTCGGTTCGGGGCCATTCGGGTCTCTGTGGTCCCTCTGCCGCCTAAAGCGCTCCTGACGAGCGGGCGGCAGCTTCTCCAGAATCCTTTCCACATTTGAGTTGGCGTAAAGTTCATGCCTCCCCTTCTCTCTTTGCGCTCCCAACATCCCTACCAGGGACTGCACTCTGATGGACAGGTCGTCCAGTGCTCGATTGTCTATTGCTGGGGGTAAGCGGTCGATGTGTCGGATCTCCTGGATCACGTAATCCCATATGCGCCCATACCTCTGGTCCAATGCTACCAGCGCTGCTGTGTATGGGGTGGTGGAAGTCGCGTAGGCGAGCGCTATATTATGTGCGCGGGGCACCTTTAAGTGCTTCAGTAGGATGGCGTATTTGTGTCGTTCATCCAATACATCCACCAACATGGTCTCCAGACACATGCGGAGTTCTGTATACTGGGCCCGGTTCTCTTGGGTGAAGTCGGGTACCATAGGCGTGCCAATGTATGACGCTGACTGTGGATACATCGGCGAGCGTTGGGGGAGAGGCCTCCTAGGCGAGTCTCCTCCCGCTCCTTGGTATGGGCTGGTACCGGCAGTGTACCATGGCCCGCTTGTCCAGGTGCTGTTCCTCGGTGCGGGTCGTGCGTCGTGCTCACCCGTGTATAGAGTCGGGGGTCTGTAGCGCAGCTCCGCGGGAGTATAGCCTGGGCTGTACCGGACCTCCTGGTCCGGTAGAGTACTGTGCTGTCTTCGGGCGTGGTTCTCCTCCTCTTCCTGGTCGTCTTCAGTTAGGTCATCCAGTGCTTGTAGTCTCTGGTTTAGCCTCTCCACAGGATATGCTGCTCCTTCCCGGTTGCTAGGTCTCGCTTGGACCGGTGGGGGGAGGTGGTCTGTGGGGGGTATAGACCTCGTCTGTTGGTCAAGTTCAGGGTTGTTTACTCGGCTAGGGGATGCCGCCCTGGAGGTGTGTCTAGACGAGTTCCTGGAGCCTCTGGCGGAGGGAGAGGGTGTTGTCCGTCTGATCAGCTGTTCTATTAGTTGCGACTGCTGTCTGTCGCGCGCTGCGTCCCGTTGAGCACCGGCTCGTTCTCGGGCCACATTCTCTTCCATCTGAATGCGTCTTATTTCTAGACGTATCTGCTCGTGTTCGCTTCGCTGCTGGATCTGCAGTCGGTCGCGTTCAGCAGCGGCGTTCAGGCTGATGAGGAAGGCCTGCTGTAGGGTCCTCTCTGCCTCGCTGGGAGAAGGCGGTTGTATAGGGGAGCCTTCCCTCGGGGTACTCCTTGCGGAGCCTTGGAGCTCTATCTCCACGGTGCTCTCCCCGTCTTCTTCCGTGCCGAGTTCTCTCTCGGTAGCGTTGTATTCCTCCCGGGACTCATCGGGGACTACTTCTTCAGTACTGGCGGGGTGTGAAGTCATGTCTGGTTCCCACTGGTCCCCACCGTGAACTTGGTCAGTTACATTAGAGCCCGTAGGGGCCTCTATGGTCGGGGTAGTCTGGGCGTTGGGGTTAGACATACTTTTACTTTCTAGTTTTACCGCGTTTACTGTTAGTAGAAGACTAGGTTGTTGACTGACAGCGTAAGCCTCTAAGTACTGAGGGAGCCGTCGTTCGCGCTGCGGGCGTTGGTTAGGAGGATCGTTTCGTGGAGTGTTCATCATAGGCCATTTCAATATTAATAACACTATATTAATATTACACTAATTACCCTCCGGCTCGAAGGACCAATTGTAACTGAGGGGTACAATTCCCTGACTGTATTACTAGATATGATACTTACTACCACTACCTTTGTACTTAATATTCGGCCACCCAGTACACGGCAAAAATATATTATGATGAACACTGTCACGTAGATGAAACGGATCCAACACAAATGTACGAATTAGAAATAGGTCTTTATTTCTACACAGCGATGGTGTGTAGAGCAAGCACTTAATCAAATCAATCACATTTATGAATGGAATTAGTATGCACTTTTATGGCAAGAGTATTCGTCGGTATATCAATAGAGAATGTCCAATCTCTGAAGGCGCAGGTGGTACATATACGACCTGGAATAGTTTAAGGAATAACAGCAATGATACTTTAATGATTATATACTGGATACACTAGAGGGGGTTAATCCGGTCGCTTGTAAGCCGACAGGAGTAGGAAGGGGGGGGGGGTAGAATCCGACTGCCTCATCCGGCCAAGGGTATCCCAGGTGAACCCACTGTAGTGCCGTTCAATGCGCCGGCGATCCTTGGACCACAGATGAAAGCAGGTGGACTCTTTGTGGGCCGGCGTCATCCGGTCCACGGAGGAGAGACGTGAAGCGACCTCGTCTTGCAGAGCGTCTCCTCACCTTGCGTCCTCTCCAAGGTGGGGGTTCCAACACACGGCAGTGTCTGGGGTCTTTATCCATGGAATAATCAATGTGTACAAAGCATAATCCGTGCCTGGGAAGGCGGGCTGTCGTCGGTAGAATAATCCGGTATACAGGTCCACTCGCTCGTCGGCTCTGGGGCTCCTCGGGTGCAGCTTCACGTGGGGTCAACCACCCTGGGTAAGCAGCCAGTTCTCTGCCCGAAACGATGGGGTACTGACTACGGTAGTATTCTCACCGCACGAAGCACTATATATTAACAGACTATTATTAGCTTAATAGACTACGTCCAACTCGACGATATAGTGCCAAATATGACTATTCAAATATTAATATACACGATGTCTCAATACCGATGGTAGGCGAACTTGGCCTTACTCCCACACGTGGCGTCGCGGGGAGGCTTTACGTCTGTGACTCTATTGGAGGGTAAGAAACTGGACTGAAAAGAAAGTCCTACTTTAGTAGCGCAGTATATATACGCACTATGAACAAATAGTCCCATTAGTGGTGCGGTAGCCAGATTCCTACGCGGAACTAGGACTTGTTCGTACATGTGGAGCGGTACGTTTGAACTGGGTCTGAGGGGTATGGCAGCCTGGCACCAAGGTCTCGACCAATAGTAGAATGGAGACTATTATGGGATGTTCAGTAGGCTAGAATGGATATTCAATGCATATTGTACAAGGAATATACAAGGGATATCAGGGAATATTAGAGAATATACAAATACAATTAAATATATATATATAAATAAATATATATATTCGGTTTAATCTGGCCCTTCACAACAACTTTCGTCTTGTTTTGTATAAAATTACAATATTTTATTGTGAAATAAGAATAATATAATGTGATATGTTGATATGCTACTGTGAGATTACAACATCTGATGTGATATTACAGAGGATTTTGATTGCGGTATCTTATTGTGAAATAAGAATAATATAATGTGATATGTTGATATGCTATTGTGAGATTACAACATCTGATGTGATATTACAGAGGATTTTGATTGCAATATTTAAGTGTGAAATAATAAATAAATTATGTGAAATATTCATATGCTACTGTGAGATTACAACATCTGATGTGATATTACAGAGGATTTTGATTGCGGTATCTTATTGTGAAATAAGAATAATATAATGTGATATGTTGATATGCTATTGTGAGATTACAACATCTGATGTGATATTACAGAGGATTTTGATTGCGGTATTTTATTGTGAAATAAGAATAATATAATGTGAAATCAAAAGATACTGTCTTTTTTACATGTATTTGTTGGGATATTACAGGAGGCCTTAATTACAATATGTTACTGTAAGATAATACTGTTAAATGTTGTGAAATGCTGGTTAATTTTTACAGTGCAGGCTTTATCCACCTGTCCCTTGAGGCGATTGCCATCAGCTGCCACTCATCAGGCAATCAGCACTCTTCAGAGGAGGGACGAGCGGCACCTGGCAAAGGGAAAAAGATAAGGGAATTAGTACAATAGTACCAAGACACACACCACATATAAATAACCTAATATTACCTATACTAACCTGATGTTCACATGGTGTCACAAATACAGTAATAATGATAATGACACAGTAATACGCAATTTTAGAGTAATTAGAGATGAATACTGAAGAACTAGAATCATTAGAGGTTCTCAAAGTGAGGTCCATGTCCATGAGAGGGATCTGGGCAGTCCCCATAGAAAATTCAAAGTTAACAGGACCAAATCATCAGTTTCTTATTTATTTATTTAACCTTTATTTAGCCAGATAAAACATTGATCTGGTCCAAGAGGCCCCAACAGGAGTACAAATATACATATATACACATATATATATATACATATACTGTACATACATACACACATATACACCAATAACAAAATAAAAACAGTTAAGAATCATACACATAAGCAAATAAACAAACAAACAAACAAACATATGCACAGCCTATGTACAAAAGAAATAAACAGTTCATCTCTAGTCTTTACAGTTTTCTTCAATTGCATAAACACTCAAATCAAAAGTATTACACAATTATCAAAACATTACACTCAAGGAGCAAAACATAGGCCCAGATGTGCACCTCTATAAGCACAATGTCAGCCTCACACTTTTTGCAAAACAATACACAGAGCAAAAAAGTATCTTGCCAGATCCAGCTAGGCAAAGAGATAATGTCTAGTATTTTCTGTACTCTATTTAAATTTTTTCAAAATTGTTTTTGTTTTACTGTAATTTTAACCTGTAGGCCTACTGGATACAGTATTTTATGTTTGTCTGATATTTGCTGAGCTTACAGTGTTATGCACATAGTAGCATGAAAACTGGGACATGTTTTGTTGTGATTCTCCATGTTGAAATGTTGACTGATTTGGTTATATGGCGAGAAAATTTATATTTTCATCAGTCTGCATCATTGATTTGGGTATATGGAGAGAAAATGTTTTTTTTCAGCAGTCTGCATCATTGATTTGGGTATATGTAGATAAATAAATTATATTTTCATCAGTCTACAGCATTGGTCTTGTGTAGTGTTTGGTGAATTTATTGTATATTTGCACATTCTCTGCGTACTTCACTTACAGTACTCTAATCACTGAGAAGTAGAATAGCTAAATGTGTTTTAGGTTAAGGACAGCAGTGTGAGTAACTGGTTCAAACAGAATTAAGTCATATAAAACGTGTGTTTCATATAGTAACAAAATGTAGTTTTTTTAAATTAGTGTATGGTTTTGACAAGTGTTTAATTTAGCAAAGGATCTGTAGTGTTCTGATAATTGTGTGTGTGGTTGTGCTAATTGTGTGTTTTGAAACACCGGGCCCCGTTTTAAAAATCATGCTTAAGCAATCGAAAAAAAAAGTCTCATAAAAAAGATATTAGATTTTTGGGTATTTTCCTGCCTTTGGTCCGCTTTGCATTCACATCTCAAATGCAGGGTTCACTTGCAAGAGTGAATGAGCTTTCACACCACCCCAAACCAACCGGACTATCCGAGGAAATTAACCAGGGTTCGATTAAAGCTTATTATAGTTTATCACAGTATCATGAGCATGTCTTTGTCAGTGGACACTGGACATGGGTATGGAGGCTCCAGGTGCTGCTGCGTTAAAGTGCACATCTTCAATACCTATCTGTACTATTTAAAAGCACAGTGCAGGACACACTCAAAGGTTATCGCACCTCAGAGATGGCAGTGGACATGTATGACAGGACAAAGGCCATATGTAATGGCATCTTGTGGCACAAGCTCAGACCTCAGCTCAGGAGATCAGCTGAGACAGAGACTGTTCTATCCAGAGCTTGAGAGCAGGTTCTCATGAGTTGGATAACAACTTATGAGAGGCATACACAGGCATGTTATCCAGCCTCAGACCAGTTTCTCTCAGTGGAATTGCTGCAACCCCTCGCCATACATTACAATATCCAACTATTGCCAGAGGAGATCACAGTTGCAAAGTGTTTCCTGGTCAGGACAGGCAGAGAGGCAGTCCCTACTATCCAAAGTGTCTTTTCCCTCCTGGATGATAATAATAATAATAATAATAATAATAATAATAATAATAATAATAATAATAATAATAATAATAATAATAATAATAATAATAATAATAATAATAATAATAATAATAATAATAATAATAATGCATTTGATTTATAATGCGCCTTTCAGGATACAAAAAAAAAAGTCCACAAATCGGTGAATGAAAGAATTATAGGATCAAATGAAAACTACTTACTAAAAATGGATTAAAAGTACTTAAAACAAAAAAAAAATACCAAACACTAACAAACATTCAGCACAGACAATGGGGATGCTGACATCTAAAAAAAAAAAAAAAAAAAGTAAAAAAAAAAGAAAAAAAAATGTAATTTTTTTTTCTTTTTTTTAAGGTCCGGGGCTAGGAGAAAAACATCCGGGGCTGAAGCCCCGGAAGCCCAGGGCTAAAGCCCCGGAAGCCCAGGGCTAACGACGTCACTGTTTGGCACCACCTGTTGGTCGAACGTGGTATATACAGGAAGTAGGGCCTCATGGTCAAACAGGAAGTGGTATCTCACAGATAAACAGGAAGTGGGACCTGCAGTTCTTTAGAGAGAGATCTTATTATGAACAACATGCTGTTCTTATCTATTGTAATCCTTTGATTTGCCCCATCGTAAGCATTGTCTGTAAGTAATCCTTTATTGTTTGCAAGGTTATCTTTCAGTTTTGAAGCATATTGTTGTCGATGGGATGTTTTTATGTTTGTATTTAATTACTGGTAATACATGCCAATGGCTGATAGTTATGTGACATGTTAGCACAGCATGCCTCAGCAGTATATAGCTTACATTTGTTACAGTATGAACAGGTTTTGTAATTCTGGATTTACATATTATTTAGTAAACATACTGTATGTCTATACATTTCTACGTGCACCAGTAACAATGCATGTTATTCTTGTTTCAGTTTTACTCCTATCCTAGCAACATGTCAACAAGAACTACATTAAACGAGAAGCAAGGAAGCTACGTTTCACTCTTGTGTTGCTTATTGAAGAGTTTGGCTGGCCGTCTACCTTTGATTAAAAACATCATTGGGAGGACAGCACAGTAAAAAGACAAGCGACCAGCTGGTGCAATGCCACCCTTCAACAGATCAACCTCAGCATGTAAAACAGCATGACAGACCCTGCCAAAGAGAACGGCAGAACCTTTCAAGTCAGCGCAAGCAGCGATGGCACACCTACATATTGCAAGGGCAGAGGCAGCACGTGTACGTGCATCATTCGCAGTGGAAGAGGCTAAATTAGAATACGAGCTGGCCAAGTGGGAAGCGAGACAAAAATATAAGCTGGCCAAGGCGAGACTGGACGCTAAAGCTTTGGCCACCCAAAGAGAGGCAGCCGCCGCTCAGGACACGTCCCCGCTGTCTCAGGACACGCCCCTGTCATCACATGGCACGCCCCCGTCGTCTCAGGACACGCCCCCGCCGTCTCAGGACACCCCCCCGCTGTCTCAGGACACGCCCCTGCTGGCTCAGGACACGTCCCTGCTGTCTCAGGACACGTCCCTGCTGTCTCAGGACACACCCCTGCTGTCTCAGGACACGCCCCTGCTGTCTCAGGACACACCCCTGCTGTCTCAGGACACGTCCCCGCTGTCTCAGGACACACCCCTGCTGTCCCAGGACACACCCCTGCCGTCTCAGGACACGCCCCTGCTGTCTCAGGACACACCCCTGCTGTCTCAGGACACGTCCCCACTGTCTCAGGACACACCCCTGCGGTCCCAGGACACACCCCTGCCGTCTCAGGACACGCCCCTGCTGTCTCCGGACGCTCCCCTGCCGTCCCCGGACACTCCCCTGCTGTCTCCGGACACGCCCCTGCTGTCTCCGGACACGCCACTGCTGTCCCCGGACACTCCCCTGCTGTCTCCGGACACGCCCCTGCTGTCTCCAGACACTCCCCTGCTGTCTCCGGACACTCCCCTGCTGTCTCCGGACATGCCCCTGTCGTCTCCGGACACTCCCCTGCCGTCCCCGGACATGCCCCTGCTGTCTCAGGACACTCCCCCTCCCCTGCTTCAGGACACCCTTCCAACTTCACAGACCTGAAAGAGAGAACGCGGCACGGCAGGGAGCAACAGAACGGCCTGATCAGTGCACACAAATCCAACTCGGAGAGAGTTACAGAGGATAACCTGGGTCGCAGTGTGTGCCAAACAACTGCTAACGACAACAGGCTTGCCTTATCCATAGAAGATACCGTAATTTTAAATATTATGGTTATTATTATATTATCAGAGACGTACAGGGATGAGAGGAACAGCTGGGTTCCCCAACTACCCTTCAAGATTCCACGAAGACGACTCCCAAACAACCGCAAGCAGGCACTCAATCGCCCTACTTCACTGTGTCGAAATGTGGATGCTTAGGAAGGTCGTACCAATGTTCTTTGTTATTTAGGGAGTGTGGAGTTGTAGTTGTTTAGTGATTAAGGTTGAGTGGGTGTTCCACTGACGATTCTAAACATTACAAATAGTGGAGTGGTGGCCAAAGTCAGTAAAACCAGGCTGTACAAACATTTAGGGTGAAGCCGTTTAGTTGTTTTTTGTGTATATATTATTTGTTTTTGTCGTAGTCGCTAGTAGGAGTATTTTCTCCCCTGTTTGACCGAGTTGTGCAACTTTACTAGGACAAATATGCCTTTGAAATTGGAGGAGTTTGTGGCCAAACCAACGGTTGCCCAGTTGAATTTGTGCACTAAGGAGGAGTTGTCGGTAATAGCAGGTCATTATGGTATTAAAATTGTCCAGAGTATGAGGAAGCAGCAACAAAAATCGGAGCTGGTTGAGGCTTTGACTATCAAGGAAGTTCTTGAGTGTTCTGTTTGTGAACCTTTGGAGGATGAGGAAGTCACAGGTGACCCTGTTTCTGCTAATCAGCTCAGAAAAATGGAGCTGGAGTTTAAGTTTGAGCAAATGCAGAGGCAGAACGTGTGCATGCAGAGGCAGAGCGTGTGCACTCGGGAACACGCAGAGGCTGAATGTGTGTGCGCGCATGAGCTTGAGCTTAGAAGAATTGGGGGGGTAGGCGTACACGCAGAGCGACATGAAGACAGGTTCGATGTTACCAGGCACTTGCGTTTGGTACCCCAATTCTTAGAAAAGGATGTTGATAAGTATTTTTCTATGTTTGAAAATGTGGCAACGACTCTGCATTGGCCTAATGATCACTGGACGCTACTTCTCCAAAGCGTGCTCACTGGGAAGGCACAACACGTTTACGTGTCACTTTGTCCAAACACCCAGGATTACACTGTGCTATCCTCAGAGCATACAAGCTGGTGGCTGAGGCAAAATTCTGTGCGCTTAGAAAGAACAATGCACAGACCTACGTGGAATTTGCTTATGAGAAAGAGCTGCTATTTGACCGGTGGTGTGTGTCGGAGAAAGTTGATAACTTGGTAAAGATGCGGGAGCTCATTGTTCTAGAAGAGTTTTAAAGCGTATTGTTTGCCTGATAATGTTGCGATGTATATAAATGAACAGAAGGTGACTAGGTGCTCGGTGGCTGCAGGTCTTGCAGATGAGTTTGTATTAACTCACAAGATGCTTTTTGACAAACCTAGCTACCCCGTGCGTGATGTGGAGGGCAAGCCGAAATGGAGCTTTGATGACAAGCCCGTAGCCTCTGGCAGTAGTGACGTGGGCGAAAGTTTCCACTGTGGAAAAAAAGGGCACATAAAAAAGAACTGTTATGTCCTTCACAATGATAACCGTCCTACTACGCAGATGGCACAGATATCGTTGGTTGTGACACCCACTTCTCTGTGGAAAGGTATGAAAACCTATTTATCATTCATCAGTAAAGGGTTGGTGTCCTTGTCCAAGGGGGGTAGGAAGATTCCTGTGACTATATTGAGGGACACTGCTGCGTCTCAGTCAATTATCCGTAGGAATGTGCTGCCCTTCGATAACAGGTCTAAGGTAGACGCTGGGATAATGGTCAGATCTTTTGGTATGCATTGTTGAAATCAGAGGTTCTGTGTAGGATTGTTAGTAACTGTCTAACTGCATATATAACTGTTTCCACTAGAGGGCGCTCTAGGCGGAGACACTCAGGAGTACTACCAGGGGCGAGTATAAGTAGCTATGTCTCCTCCCACTTCTTTCTCTCCCCCCATGTCTCTCAGAGAGAGAAGACCTGTAGAACTGCTGCTCTTCATGTGAATAAATAAACCACGCCAGTTAAGGCTCAAAATAGAAACCATGCCTCTTGACCACATTATTGTCGCCCTATAGCTGAATTCTGTTAACATGCATGTCATGAAAGTTCCGCTACATACTATTAATTTAGAATCTGATCTGGTATCGGGACTGGTGGTGATTGGAGTAGACAGCCGTTTCCCTATCGATGGGGTTTCGTTAATCCTCTGGAACAATCTGGCAGGGGGAAAGGTGTTGGTGAAGCCAGATGTCATTTGTGTTCCAGCAGAGCCTGTTGTTGTGGACGCTCTGGCGCATGAATATACAGGAGTTTTTCCATCATGTGCGGTTACGCAGGTCATGATGAGTAAGGTTCTTGCTGAGGAGAAAGAGGAGAATTTGTTTGACACAATTGTATCGATCAATAATGCGGTGCCCGAATGTACTAACCATGCTTTACCTATGGATGATGCGGTGTGTGTTTCCCAGGGTGTGTTACGGTTGTCTGGAGAAGAGGAGGGGGAGCTCAACCTTTCTTTGTCGCTTCAGTCGTTGTCAGGGGTGTCTACTGGTAACACTTGTAATTTTTCTTTTGCTCGCGAGGAGCTTATCGCTGGTCACAGCAGTGTTCCCAGCCTATTGTGTCTTTTTGAGAAAACTGTATTGGGGGAAGAGAGGAGGCTGAATAACCTTTTGGGATATGTCTGGGGTTTCAGAGGGAGGCTTCAGAGAGCAGGTGACCTGGCAAGGAGAGGTCTTGGTGTCGCGCAGGACAAGGTTAAAGGGTGGTATGACAGGAAGGTTCGACAGGGAGTTTTTATGCCGGGGGAGGGGAAGTCTCTAGGGCAGCGGTTCGCAAACTATGGGTCGTGACCCAAAGTGGGGTCGCGGGTCGCAATTCGCCAAAAAAAAAAACTCTGATCGATTTTTCCACCTGACAGCTGTGAGTATTTGCCATATCTCTCCCCTTCATCAACGGAGGGCGACACACAGTATTCCAATACGCATCTCACTACATCCTTCGCATGTATGATCGCGGGAGGGGGCCGGGGGTCTGGTCTTTTGTGTGTAACCTGGACTCGCAATGGATAGGTTTGTTGTCAGAAGCAGTGCATGTGAGCGGATCGGAGCGTGAGCGGCGCGGGGCGCGGAGCGGCCGGTTTTGACGTGAGCGAGGAGTGGGTTTTAAAATGAGTCGGCGCGACGTCCGGAGCGAGAGTTCTCCTCCGCTCCAATCCACTCCAGGTCGCTCACAGTGGTTTAACACTGTTGATGTAATATACATGCAGTACAATGCCAAAGCAACAGATGGCGATGTACAAACATGAAGGCCATTTTCAACCAATGAGAAGGGTGAACCTGTGATATCCTGTTCAGGCTTCACTCCTCCTCCTTCACTCACTCCTGTTAGAAAAAGTATCGACGCCATTGTTGTTGACGTTAGCTTACATGCTAACGTTAATGGCAGCGACCATAGCATTGTGGCTCGGCTAGCCTATCATCGCTTAATAGAGCTAGTGAATGGATAAACAACGTTATTTAACATTGCAGAATGGGTACAATTACAATGCGGCTCAATACAAACAATTGCCCAGGGGGTGTAGACTGTTGTAGTTTGAGCTAATTTACACCATGTTCCAAAAAAAAAAAAAAGAACTGCCGAGCGATCTGGATATCACTGGAACGAGTACCCAGTGTTGTGTAATGCTGCGCTGAGAAAGCTTTTCCCCTTCTCATCAATATACCTCTGTGAGGCCGGATTTTCAAAGTAGCAGCGGATCTCCGCCAAAGCGCACGTGAGCGCATTTTCTTTTCATGTTCTGGCAACATATTTTGGCTAAATATGCCTCGTTTTACAAATGTGCATACAGAAACAATTCCCTTGGTTTTGTTGATAAGATTAATTAATTTCATTGATAACATAGTGCTGTAATTTCATTTTCTAATGAATATGCATGATCAAGTTCAACAACGTGTGCTTTTATTTTGATATTCCTTATTTCCACGTAGAAATTACGCGATACATACAAGTGTGGGGTCACAAAAAAAATTCCTAAATCAAATGGGGTCTTGGTATAAAAAAGTTTGAGAGCCCCTGCTCTAGGGGATCCTGTTGGGGGGGGTCCTAAGCCGTGTCTGTCTGTCATTGTCTGTCCTTGAACGTGTGTTCACCAGACCTGTGTCGGTCTCAGTGGTGGCTCCACTTGGAGTTAGCTATGATAATGACAGTCTTTGTTTTTCAGGAGAGATGGGAAAGCTTAAGGATGATGTCATTGTCCCATCCGGGGCAGGGATGGAGGGGAGACTGGGGAGCTTGAGTGGCTGGACGGCCTTGACCATCGTCTTGGACACCTTTCACACCCTGGCCAGACCTGACCCGGGCTGTCGGTGTCATTGTGGTTTAGTTTGTGTGATGTAATTGTTTTAACAAAAGCACTTGCACACAGATGCTCCTAGTGTCCTTACAATGGCCTCCAAAAGAAAAAGAAAAACATGCCTTTTGAGAACGATTTAACCCTTCTCTTGCATTCGGTCATACCCCCCTTCCCATACTATTTTCGGTCAAAATTGGCCGGTGTGTTTTGCACAGTGATATCTCTGGAACCCCTTATCCAATTTTGATGGTTGACATCTCATTTGAACAGTCAAATCAAGTAGAATCAAGGGGTGGCAGACAGAATGACCCTAGGAGTGAATTTCATGTTATAATTTTGTAGTAAGTTCAAAGATAGTGTTTACTGTACATTACTGTATATTATAAAAATGCTTGCCATGTAGGCTGTGTTTTCCTCCCGTCCCAATGATGTATGGGATGTATTGATTTGACAAAGGCAAGCCTGTGTTTCATCAAATGAGAGCAACGCACAAATATATATGCATGAGAGGGGCATTTAGCGCGAGAAAGTGGGAGGTTTTTCTTTCTCGAGGGGCACAGAGCTTGCACCTGTGAGAAGATATGATACATTTATATCATTGCAGCGCGAGAAAGTGAGAGGTTCCCGTAACTTAGTGTAACACTTCCCCCGGTCCTGCGGGACCGGACGGCAACCCTTCTCCCGGTTCGACTGGTCCAGGTGTCGGACCGTCTCAACTCCCCTTCCATACACCCCTTCATAATACAACATTGCCAACCGGTGGGCTGATCCAGATCTGGCAGATCTGGCATCAGCGCACTCACCTGATTAATATTATTTACTGCCATTTATGTTTATTATGTTTATTGTCTGTGTTGTCGTTGTTGTCTCCACTTTGTTAGACTTGTGTTCCCCTGTCTGTGTTTTGTAAATATGTTTTAGTCTAGTTGGTCTCAGTTTGTTCAATTGTTATTGTTTTTCCCAGTGTGCTCTGTGTTCTGTTGTTTCTGTCTACCACACCTGTGTCCTGTTTGTAATTACCCTCTTTCTCTAATTAGTGTTTGTATATTAGGTGTTGTGGGCAGACACTTGCTGGTTCATTATTTAATTGTTACCGTTGTTGTCAGTCGTGTTTGTTGTTTTCTGTTCTAAGTAAAAGCCTTATTATTCACCACTACGCCGTCTCCTGTATCCTGTTTATCTCTCCGTTCTACACTGCAAACTGAGTTCCACCACATCATGCCAGCAAAGCGGCACCATCGTAACACTTAGAGTAAATTGTTTCGTCTGGAAGGTGTGGGGGGACATAAGCACAAGAAATGTATGTGTGTGTGTGAGAGAGAGAGAGAGAGAGAGAGAGAGAGAGAGAGAGAGAGAGAGAGAGAGAGAGAGAGAGAGAGAGAGAGAGAGAGAGAGAGAGAGAGAGAGAGAGAGAGAGAGAGAGAGAGAGAGAGAGAGAGAGAGAGAGAGAGAGAGAGAGAGAGAGAGAGAGAGAGAGTGTGTGTGTGCATGCGTGCGTGCGGATGGACATAATATACTCATACCCATTCATTTCCTATGGCGGTCAATTCTGACCGAAAACATCATAGGTGTGTGACGTCACTGTTAAATAAATCACAAAAAATTCAATGCAAGTGGTGATCATCAATTGTATATGTTCAGAGGCCTAGTGTGGAGGATAACATAAGGTCTTGAGGCAATTGGATGAAAAACACAATATGTATGATTACAAAACGAAGTCACTCGCAAGAGAAGGGTTAATGCAGTCTATTGGGAGGTGAGGCTTTTCGATGGCAATACAAAATTAATTTGAGCTACATGTTTTAGCATAGTGCAAGTACTCCTTCAGTTATTACATGTCGTCTTTGAGGCAAACAAGCCATATTTCGGTCTTCTTTTCCAAGACACGTGTTGCCTATATTTTCAGGCTTGCTCATCTAAAGTGTGCGGGTGTTACTTCACTCTAGAGTCTGGTGCTCGGGAACATCTTAGCGGTGCATTGCATCCTTTTTCTTTTGATAACTGTCTGAATTTTTTTTGTATAAAGAATTATTTATTTTTATGTTCATTCCCCCATTACGCCTTGGGGTTATGGACATACATTTGGTGCGGGGGTGTTACATGTGGTGTGTGTCTGTACCCTGATCAGGTGTTCCCAGTGTGATGTGTTATGTCTAGTTGTAGTTCCCTGTCCTGGTCTTGTAGTCAAATCAAATCAAATCAAATTTATTTATAAGGCCCGACAACACACGTTAATGTCCCCATGGGCCGTACAGGTCTTCTTTAAACAAGTCAAGAAGAAAACATAACAATAAGTCAAGAACAGAACAAGAACACCATAAGGTCCACATTTTTTTAGATGAATGCAAATAAATGAAAGAATGCAAGCACTCCCAGACATACCCCACGCGAAGGTAAGGAAAAACTCACTAAAACCTAACAGTAGGGAAAAAAGCTCCACAGGCAGTGTGGAGGAGAGAAACCTTAGAAGGCCATTCAAGGGGGGATCTCCCTTCTTAGATGTTGGTGATAGTAGTGTTGCAGACGGACAGTTGGTAAGCATGCACTCATGTGTGTAGTGAAACACATATGAGTGCATGCAATAGCAACTGAACATTTTGAAAAATTAAAGATAGAGCTAATAGCGATAGCAACTGAATATTTTGAAAGATTAAAGATAGAGCTGATAGCGGATCTATTTGAGGCACAGGGGCGGCGCAAAGAGGGTCACGTCCTCCCCGTCTTAGTCACGGGACATTCAACACTCCGGTCATTGCTCAGGGACAGCCGGAGACAGGGAGATAGGGGGCAGCGCAGAGAGGGTCGCAAACTCCCCGACATCATCGCGGGACGTCCGGCACTCCGGTCACCACTACGAGACCTCCGGAGACAGGGGGGCACGCAGAGGGGGTCGCAACCTCCCGGCCTTCATCACGGGACGTCCGACACTCCGGTCAGCACTCCAGGACAGCAAGTCATAGGGGGACAGGGAGACGGGACAGGCGTTAGACAGCTCATGTGATTGTAGTGGGCGGACATAGCAATAGATACAAGTGGTAAGCATATATGTGAATGGAGTAGATATATGAAGTAAGCATATTATGTGAATAGAATAGAAGTACTTAACCCAGCAATGAAACCGCGTTGACTGTTAATCTGTTAACATTCTGTTAATACTGTTAATCAGTTGACAGGACCACGGACAGACGACGGTAAATAACTGATCCAAGGCCTCGAAGGTGCATGTAGAGCAGTCACTACAATCTTGGCCAAGACCCCGATGCATCCATCACCTTAGTCAGCGCCAGGAGACGGGCACTCAGAGAGATGTCCTTATCATTTCCCTCCCAGGTGTATCCATTTGCATTCAACCCAGGTGTGTCTTGTCTCGTCATCCCCTCGTGTATAACTATTCTATTCTCCCCTGTGTGAGATGCTGATCCTGTTTGTACAGTTCTGTGTTTTGTTTGTCGTTATTTTATGTTACTCTTTCTTTACAAAACCATGGTAAATATAAATTAAATACTTTTTGTTGGTTACTTTGGCTACTGTCTCTTCATTATGTTACATTGACAAAGACAACGAGCACTCCTTCAGTCAATAGTAACGTAATAGTTATTGTAAATGCAGCTGTCGCCTATAGAGGGCGCATGTTTATTTTTATATTTCATTTTATCTCATGTGACGTATCACGTCCTGTCTCACGCTCTGACTTGCCGTAGTTTGAGCAGATCTGGCAGAACGTGTCCAGACATGTTGGAGAAGATAGCACAGCAGATTTGTGCACTTTATTTGTCAAAGCTAAAAGACTAAAGTACTAGAGTTTTGAAGATAACCCCCTCCCATTGAGCTGCAAGCAGGCCAAAGTGGTTAGTAAAGCTTATTCACACTTTTCATTTTGTTTTTGTAATTCTATTGACTGAATTGTATGAACATTGACTGTTGTTATTTCCTGCATTGTAGTTCTACGGTGGTGATGAACGTGATTTGCATCAATAAACAGCCATCTGTAATTAAAGAACTCGGAGTCCTCGTCGTGCATCAATGGGCGGCACAGTAGAACACTGGACTGTGAAGTTGAAGACTCCCAAGTGAGAAATGAATCGCGTTGGCTATGAGGACGTCGGGTAGAGAGGATTGTCTGCAGTCGAAGATGTATCGTCATGTCTGGGGAACTTTTGTGCTGGGAAGGAGTTGCAGCAGTGTGCACACGGCTAAACAAGCGAGCTCGTGGAAGAAGACGGCTCGAGGTTGGCCACTGAACTTTTCCACGTATCAGTAAGATTTCACAGCATCCATCTTAAAGAAGCAGCAGACGTTTCCCTACGTTGAAATTGAACTGCATAGGCAATGCCATTCACCAAGTTGACTGACTACACGTCTCAGGTATTGACTTTTCAGAGAGAAGTATTGTTGTAGGCTACAATTGCACTGCAAGTGTGCACATTCTTGAGACTATAAGGTTGTTTACAGTTTAATATTTTTGGCCATTTAAGAATAGGTTGATATTCATTAATGAAGTCTAGCTTTATAAGGTTAATTTAGAAAAGGCCAATCATAAAGGGTATATTCAAACTTAATACTTGCATTTTCATAATAGCCTACTAGGCTTACTGTCATGTACAGAGGTCTAACGACCATACAGGATAGTTAACTGGGCAGGTGGTACATGAGCAGAAACAACCCCCTCAGTAGAAAAATGCTTGTCAAAACAGTCCCGGGTAGGCAGATAGTAAACAAAGACGTTTTCAAATGGTAAATAATATTTATTGTGGTGGGGCTTGAAACCCACGGCTTTCCCCAAAGGGAGAATGATGTTTATTTTAGAGGGGTTTTAAAACCCAGAACACACACAAAGGGAAAAAGGTAAGGGGAGACAAACAAGGGAAGTATAAATAAATAAACAAAATTAGCATCCACCCACGCTAAAACGTACCAAAGGTACAAGTCCACGCAAAGTGGCAATGGCATACAGCCTACCAATATATATATATATACAGCTCTACTTGAATGAAACAACAGCAAAAAGGGCAGTGAAGTATCAGTCCACACTCAGTGGGAACAGGCACAAAGGCCAACAAGAGGACACTCACCCAGCTAGAGAAGTAGCACATAGGTCAACAATATATATATATATAAACACAACCGTGGTTAACAACGGCAACCTCACTCTTCTCTAGTCACTAGCAATTGACAGAATGAGGCGCCGAGACGTGTGTGTGCTGTCAGGTATTTGGCTACCCATCCCTCTTGATGTGATTGCCATCAGCTGTTATTCATTAGGCAATCAGCACTCTTCAGTAGGGATGGGCAGCACCTGACAGGGAGAGAAGAGACAGCATTAACTCTCATGTTCACACACACACACATCATATACAAAACATAACACATTAAATATACTAACCTGATGTTCAGAAGGTGTCATAAATACAGTAATAATGGTAATGACCAACCCACGTACCCAGGTACGTCACACCTCCCCCCATAAGAGCGAACCTGTAGGGTTAGCAAAACATTATTACTTATTACCCAACATCCGATTAGTACCACACACCAGGGAAAACAGGACAACAAAAAAAAATTCTCCTCCCACAATCACCCACCAATGGGCACACCAGCACCACACAGGCCTAGACAACATAACAATTGACTCACGCACACGTACAACACTACGCCCAACAACGCATGTATGCAAAATAGACGCGCATGTGAAAACTGTGACGTCAGTGCATGTAGCACAAACCTGCATGTAGCACACACCGGCTACCGTATGCAACCGGTCTCAAAACGTGGTGAGATCTAACTCACAAATAATCATGTCAAACGCACATGGTCAGCTACACACCCAGCCTCCACCGCTTTAGAGCGAGCAATTGCTTGGGCGACACTGCTTCACGAATGTGAAAATGAGGTGGATACGATCCAGGTGATATGTCTTTCATCATCATCTCTCCAATAGATGGTTCGGGAATTACCAGCTGCCCCTGAACGCTACATACAGCAACCTCTTCCATCTCTCCAACAGATGGCCCCCTGTCCTCGGCGAGAGCCTCGCCACCGACAGATCCACTCAACGTCAAAACTTGAGTTCGCTCCCCGCCCTGTGCCTTGGTGACAACACAAGCAGAAAACACATTGGGGTGATTATCAATCAATTCATCACAACACAAGTCAGCCAATGGAGCCTTTTCAACCTCCACTACAGGAATCACACTCTCCCCAGCGAACTTGTTCCCCATGACAAAATCAACCCTCACACCTTTTGGTTTCTGGGCTGACTTTCTTTTGTCTTGTCGCTTCCTCAGCGTACGACATCCTTTTACCACATGGCCTGTCTCTTTACAATAATTGCACACCACCGGTCTCCTAGACGGCGGCGAGCGTGGCCGGATTGCTGATCAATCAACGCATCGCACAGAACTTTCCCCCCAGCTATATCATTCCCCATGATAAAATCAATTCCGGCTACCGGAAAAGAGGAACGAACCGCCACGGGAAAACAACCTGTGACTAGTTTTGACCTCACATGTATCATATGTAACGGAGTGGGCGTGTAGCCCATCTCTATCCCGCACACAATAGCACTTGTATTACAAGACGACTCCACACTTAACGGCAATACATCCGCCAGCATAAAGGACTGTGAACCACCTGTATCACGAATGATCCTCACCTCGCGCTGGTCACAGACCTTACCCGACAGTGACACAAAACCAGAAGATATAAAAGGATCAAAACAACTGTCCGGTTTCCCCCGCCCAGGGCGTGAGACAGTGCTAATCAACCCCACCACCGTTGGTTCCTGAGCTGGCCTGTCAGTATTTTGCCGATCGCGCACAAATGCATAACAGTCCGCCGCCAAATGACCTGGCTTCCTACAATAATTACAATGTCTCTTTTCAGACGGAGGCGAGCGTGGTTGAAATGATCGCTCGTCGCCTCCTACATACACATCATTTCGCACAGAAACATGTGATGCAGAAACATTTTTGTGGATCATTGCCAACTCGTCACACAAAACTGCAGCTTCCTGGAGGGTAGAAACCTTTCGCTCCTCCAACTGTATTATCATGTGTTCGGGCACAAATTTTTTAAATTGTTCAATGAGGATTAACTCGCTCAAAGCCTCGACCCCATCCACCTTACACGCTTCACACCAACGAGTGAACATCATCCGTTGTTCATGGGAAAATGCCACATGTGTTTGCGAGGGAGCTTTACTTAGTCCCCTAAACCGCTGCCTATACGCCTCCGGCACCAGTTCATATACGCGCAAGACAGCACCCTTCACTTTCTCATATACCATGCTGTCCTCCTTCGATAATAACTGGCATGCGTCCTGAGCCGCAACTACAGAGGTACTAAAAATAATGAAAGACCAGAATGAGCAAGAAGAAGAAATCCGAAGACTGAAGCAGGAAGATGAAAGGCGGTCGGCTGAAAACGACGCTGAGAACGCCAAGATCCACGCAGAGAACGCCAAGATCCAGGCAGAGAAAAGAGTTCTATTCATCATGGAAAGTGCTGATAGAAAAACAAAGCTAGAAGAGAAAAAGAGAGAAGTGGAACGGTTAGAGGAACTCAAGAAACTCAACGCAGCTAAGGCAAGGCTAAAGGTTTACACTGAAAGCGTTCATAATGATGATGAAGAAGATCATCTGTGGTCACCTCTTCTACACTATCCTTCAGCACATTCGCTAGCTCTCACCCCACAAGAAGAACTGTGTCCTCTTGCGCCTCCAGTGTTCCAACAAGGAGAGAGCCCGTCTCAACAAGGAGAGAGCCCTTCTCAACAAGGAGAGAGCCCTTCTCAACAAGGAGAGAGCCCGTCTCAACAAGGAGAGAGCCCTTCTCAACAAGGAGAAAGCCCGTCTCAACAAGGAGAGAGCCCATCTCAACAAGGAGAGAGCCCGTCTCAACAAGGAGAGAGCCCTTCTCAACAAGGAGAGAGCCCGTCTCAACAAGGAGAGAGCCCTTCTCAACAAGGAGAGAGCCCGTCTCAACAAGGAGAGAGCCCTTCTCAACAAGGAAAGAGCCCTTCTCAACAAGGAGAGAGCCCGTCTCAACAAGGAGAGAGCCCTTCTCAACAAGGAGAGAGCCCTTCTCAACAAGGAGAGAGCCCGTCTCAACAAGGAGAGAGCCCTTCTCAACAAGGAGAGAGCCCTTCTCAACAAGGAGAGAGCCCGTCTCAACAAGGAGAGAGCCCTTCTCAACAAGGAGAGAGCCCGTCTCAACAAGGAGAGAGCCCGTCTCAACAAGGAGAGAGCCCGTCTCAACAAGGAGAGAGCCCTTCTCAACAAGGAGAGAGCCCTTCTCAACAAGGAGAGAGCCCGTCTCAACAAGGAGAGAGCCCTTCTCAACAAGGAGAGAGCCCGTCTCAACAAGGAGAGAGCCCTTCTCAACAAGGAGAGAGCCCGTCTCAACAAGGAGAGAGCCCGTCTCAACAAGGAGAGAGCCCTTCTCAACAAGGAGAGAGCCCTTCTCAACAAGGAGAGAGCCCTTCTCAACAAGAAGAGAGCCCGTCTCAACAAGGAGAGAGCCCGTCTCAACAAGGAGAGAGACCTTCTCAACAAGGAGAGAGACCTCAACAAGGAGAGAGCCCTTCTCAACAAGGAGAGAGCCCTTCTCAACAAGGAGAGAGACCTCATCAACAAGGAGAGAAAACAAAACCAGGAGAGTTTGTGAAAGAAGACTTCTATCTTCAGAAAAGATGGAAGAGAGTTCAGTTCCTGTCAAATGAGTTCTGGACTAGGTGGAGAAAGGAGTACCTGCTTAATCTGCAACACAGAAGAAAATGGACCAAGGACAGGAGAAATACCAGCAAGATGAGAACTTGCCAAGAAATCAGTGGAAGTTAGCTGCTGACAATAGGGTCAGAAGAGTTAACCAGTTAGTCAGTGACACAACACTAGACAACAAAGGCGCACGCACATCTCAGCCACATTATTTAGAGAGAGCCATACACAAAACGGTACTATTACAGGAAGCAGAGTAAAGGCTCTTTGAAACCTTTTTTTGTTTTCGTGTATCTGGTTTGTTTAGAGGGTTCCCAATGTTTAAAGGGTTCCTGATGTTTTTAAATGGTTATGTTGAAAATCACATGTTATGTGATTGGTGGGAGTGTAAATGCAGCTGTCGCCTATAGAGGGCGCATGTTTATTTTTATATTTCATTTTATCTCATGTGACGTATCACGTCCTGTCTCACGCTCTGACTTGCCGTAGTTTGAGCAGATCTGGCAGAACGTGTCCAGACATGTTGGAGAAGATAGCGCAGCAGATTTGTGCACTTTATTTGTCAAAGCTAAAAGACTAAAGTACTAGAGTTTTGAAGATAACCCCCTCCCATTGAGCTGCAAGCAGGCCAAAGTGGTTAGTAAAGCTTATTCACACTTTTCGTTTTGTTTTTGTAATTCTATTGACTGAATTGTATGAACATTGACTGTTGTTATTTCCTGTAACGTGTATTTTCAATATTCTATGTAGCGATTGTCTTCAGTGTATAGTGGATAGCTACCTTTACTCTGCTGTGGTACTCACACGTTTTGTAAAACAGTTATTTCAAATGTGGTCGAAATCAAATGGAGACGGAGTCAGAGCTACGGGTGAAAACTGAACGGTCTGTAGTTCTGTTGTTTTATTGAAAAGCTTCTATTCTAATCAGTCGTCAGGGGTTGCGTCTCGGTTTGATGTCTCCAGGTTTCTCCGTCTCAGGTTGTCAGTCTCTCGTCCTGCTGTGTCCTGTTTCGTCTGAGCACGCTCCTTCTCCTTTCTCCGCCCTGCTTAAAAAGAAAAACGTTCCCCCCCGAGCCCCCGGAGACGTCGTGACGTCCCCCAGGGCTCGGGCTTCTCCTATTGGCTAAAGCTCTTTCTGCTGCTTGACACGTCATCCTAAATCTGAGAACTAGCTCCATTTAAGGTAGTAATTTTTGGTTTAGAGACTAGGTTTGGCCGTCCCATGGGTATAAGGATTAATTGAATTGATTGATTGAAAACTCTACCAAATGATTGCAGAATGGGTACAACACAGTACAGCTCAACACACACAACTGTCAAGGGGATGCAGCAATTCATCAGGACATATATGACATACATGACATACAGATATTCAGTACTGCTACATCTATACATTTATGACATACCAGATTTGCAAATACAGTACTGTTTGTGATACAGAAGGAGTCAAGAAAAGGGAGTATATTCATTTGACGTAGAAACTAACTAAGTAGAAACTAACTCAATAGTTTTGTCTATTCTAATTTTTATCCATTCATACTTTTTTGTTGGTTTACTTTGTTTTACTTGTATGCATGCATAGATTTGACTGTTTAATATAACTTAGCCTTTTACAAGTTTGTTTAACACAATTTATGAAGGAGTAACCCAGTTTCTCTATATAAGTTTCACTGGTACTATTATATGTCTCTTTAGCTTGGTAATTCTAATTCGTTTTATCCCTAATAGCCAATTTCCTAATGTAATTATGTTTTTAACAGTTTTACTTTTTGGTCTAGTACGCTTAATATTAATTCTATTATGTAATTAATTGCATTTAGCTTTTCCAGTGACCAATTTGTGTCATTCTTGGTACTAAATTGTTTGTTTATACCATCTACTTGCTTCTAGTCTTTAATCGATTACTCTTTTACTTTGTTGTTTAGCTTTTAATAGTTTTTAAAACCTAATCTCTCTCTTACCAGCTGCTTACCTCCAGCACTTAAGGGCCAGCATTGGGTCAGGCCAGGTCAAACTAAGGTATTTTCCCGGCTCTGAATCCTGTTTGGTATCAGTTCTCAAAGATAATCATTCACTTTATATGGCCTCCAGAGGGTGGTTTCGACAGTGGGAGAACAGAGATCAGTTGATTCTTTTACCTAAAATAAACAAGCCTCGCTTCCTGCTTCCCTCAAGATAGCCTGGAGGCATCCGTGATGACCTCGAGTCTGTAACATGGTGGGGTGAGGGGCTAACCACCAAATGGTCTATTCTCTACCGGCTGACAGCTGCTGAGGGAGACACTATGATGATCCAAAATCTCTTTTTATAGCACTGTACCGTGCATTTTTTATTCATTAAATATACGACACCTGCATTGTAGTTCTACGGTGGTGATGAACGTGATTTGCATCAATAAACAGCCATCTGTAATTAAAGAACTCGGAGTCCTCGTCGTGCATCAATGGGCGGCACAGTTATTATTATAGACCTACAGTTAGGCCTGGGCGGTATAATTTTTTTCACACCGTTATACCTTGATGACCTAATACCCCGGTGTACGGTATATGACGGTATGACTTTCATTTTCATCAGCGGGGGAGGGGGGGGGGGGGCAACCCGTGTTACCAAGTAAACAAATCGCGGAGATGGCCAGTTAGCCCGCAGCATCCGAGTGCTACTATCATTAGCTCTCAGAATGGTAGCCACTAGCCAGAAGCCCGCAGCATCCTAGTAATACTAACGTTAACTCTCAGAATGGTAGCCAGGAGCCCCGCAGCACCCTAGTACTAGTAACGTTAGTATTGTGTATTCAAAAACGCACCGGACTGCGACGTAACATTTTACCGTTTATTTGCTTGCTCCACCAGTCCACAACAACACACACTCTCGTTACCACAACGCTTTCCGTTATTTTCACAGCACTGTCGCAACATTACCGTAAAGCGTGACCACCGTTGTGATACACATACACAACAGTTAGCTCTCAGAACAGCCAGTTAGCCCGCAGCATGACCAGGCAGCAACGGTAAGCGTGTCTCAACTCTCATTTAATTTCCAGTGAAGCGGGGTTTCCCCTCCTCCTCCTGTGTGTAGACAACCAGCTCTGCAGCTCGCTCCACTAGTGAGGACTGGTCTCGCCCTCTGCTGGCGCGTGTGTGCAGTGCACTACAACCAACCACTGTTAAAACTCTGTTTCACTGTAATATAAACTGAAACGGATCTGTGATTTTGACGGTATTGGTTTTCAATACCGTCGGGATTTCTAAATACCCTGGTATACCGTAATACCGTCATACCGCCCAAGCCTACCTACAGTATGTGTTGAATGCAGCCAATGGCATTTTTCTAAATTCTCTTCTATTCAGCCCACAGCCCAGCCTTAGTTTGAAATATAATTAGTGTGGGTGACCTGGCAAAGCTTCAAAGTTTCACCGCACCGTTTGGCTACGAATCGACTTTAAACAGGAACTTTTCTGTCCCATTGGAAATGCATTGCAAGTTAGAGTGGAGGAGCTGAAATAATTTTTTTCCACTACCTTGGGTAAATTGCGACAGTGATCTCAATTTTGGACGTAGAAAAAAAAAACACATCAAAACGATGACATGGCTGTCGGTTCGCTCACAAAAGAAAAATAAATGGAATTGGACATTTCTATCTCAACTGATGACCATTTGTTTGAAGGTTCTCCTCCCCATAGACACCAATGTGTTCGCACTAAAAAAATACGAAGATTTTTTAGCTTTTCCCCCCTTCTGTTCCGATCGCCACCAAGGCCACAATTGTCGACAGAATGCCACAATATTGCACACAACCCTTCACCTACTCCTTGAAGTGCTGATGTGCGCTTCACAACGCTTCATCTCTTATCGTTTGCTTTTAATCATCGTGACAATGCAGGCATGCGTCTGCCCTCATTGAAATGCATTGTATGGAAAGTGCAAGTCATTCGTGCCTAATTAGGTAACAGGTGTGTTGCTCATGGCCCATGGCTACAGCTGACCTGCCAATGACCTCTCATTAACTTAACCCTTAATCGCTCCACAGCGCCCTCTGTCTTGCGGGTTGTGTCATTGTACTCAGTAGGGATGTCCTCGATGTAGTCGATGTTGACCAAAAAATTGTAAATGTTTATTCTACGTCCTTATGGAATGAATGGCATAAAAAAAATAAGTAAAAAAATAAAAATAAAGGTAAAAAAAAAATAAAAAAAAAATTATACTTTTTTTTTTTTTTTTTATTGGAAGAGCCACACATTGACGGGCAAAGAGCCGTGGGTTGGCCACCCCTGCACTATACACTATATTATAGTTTATAGCAGAGCTAAGGTCTCCAGCTTCAGAGCACCTAAGCAAGATTCCGATTGGGTCCCCTGCACCAGAAATCTAGGGTATTCGTTCATTTAGGGCTAATTTCCAATGGCGGTCTCGGACACTTGTTTTATACAGGAGTTGTGGTTTATTTCTATCATTTGGTGCACATGTTGATGTCACGGTGCATGGTCACCAGCTACTGGCAGGTACCTGGTGCTCAGCACCTGTTCTCCAACCAGTCTCGAACCCTCAGCTCTCCAGCACCATGTGACTACCTATGTTAAATACCATGGTCTTATCCCTTCAGCCGCCTGACAAGGATCCAATTGAGGTGGCGAAGTGGGAGGATTTTGAAGTCGGAATGAGAGAGAAGAGAGCAGCAGTTGTGATTGGATGGTCAAGAAAAGAGGGTGGGCTTGGGATAGGTTCTATCCACTCTATGGGGCCCTATGCATTCGCTTATAGATATGCACTAATGTGTTGATTGAAAATTGTATTAACAGATTGCAGAATGGGTACAATACAGTACAGCTCAATACGATGACACGGCTGTCGGTTCGCTCACAAAAGAAAAATAAATGGAATTGGACATTTCTATCTCAACTGATGACCATTTGTTTGAAGGTTCTCCTCCCCATAGACACCAATGTGTTCTCACTCAAAAAATACGAAGATTTTTTAGCTTTTCCCCCCTTCTGTTCCGATCGCCACCAAGGCCACAATTGTCGACGGAATGCCACAATATTGCACACAACCCTTCACCTACTCCTTGAAGTGCTGATGTGCGCTTCACAACGCTTCATCTCTTATCGTTTGCTTTTAATCATCGTGACAATGCAGGCATGCGTCTGCCCTCATTTAAATGCATTGTATGGAAAGTGCAAGTCATTCGTGCCTAATTAGGTAACAGGTGTGTTGCTCATGGCCCATGGCTACAGCTGACCTGCCAATGACCTCTCATTGACTTAACCCTTAATCGCCCCACAGCGCCCTCTGTCTTGCGGGTTGTGTCATTGTACTCAGTAGGGATGTCCTCGATGTAGTCGATGTTGACCACTCCCCCGATCCTTAGACCACGCCCCCTTAGGCCACACCCCCTCAGTGTATCTCTTGAACCGTTTGTCGTAGAGACTTGCGGGTTGTGCCATTGGACTCGGTAGGATTATCCTCTTTCATTGGTCGATGTTGACCACTCCCCCGATACTTAGACCACGCCCCCTTAGGCCACACCCCCTCAGTGTATCTCTTGAATCGTTTGTCGTAGAGACTTGCGGGTTGTGCCATTGGACTCGGTAGGGATATCCTCTTTCATTGGTCGATGTTGACCACTCCCCCGATAATTAGACCACGCCCCCTTAGGCCACACCCCCTCAGTGTATCTCTTGAACCGTTTGTCGTAGAGACTTGCGGGTTGTGCCATTGTACTCGGTAGGGATATCCTCTTTCATTGGTCGATGTTGACCACTCCCCCGATAATTAGACCACGCCCCTTAGGCCACACCCCCTTAGTGTATCTCTTGAACCGTTTGTCGTAGAGACTTGCGGGTTGTGCCATTGTACTCAGTACAATAGTGTGTGTAATAGTGTGCTAGTGTAATAGTGTGTAATAGTGTAATAGTGTGTAATAGTGTAATAGTGTGTAATAGTGTGTAATAGTGTAATAGTGTAATAGGTTGTAATAGTGTAATAGTGTAATAGTGTAATAGTGTGTAATAGTGTGTAATAGTGTAATAGTGTGTAATAGTGTAATAGTGTGTAATAGTGTAATAGTGTGTAATAGTGTAATAGTGTGCAATAGTGTAATAGTGTAATAGTGTAATAGTGTAATAGTGTGTAATAGTGTAATAGTGTAATAGTGTGTAATAGTGTAATAGTGAAATAGTGTAATAGTGTGTAATAGTGTGTAATAGTGTAATAGTGTGTAATAGTGTAATAGTGTGTAATAATGTAATAGTGTAATAGTGTGTAATAGTGTAATTGAAAATTGAATACCAAAAGGTAAAAAGGTAGCACACATAGGAGGGAAAAAAGTTTACAGATCTCGATTTCACTGATTTATTTTGGCAAGTCAAAAACAAACATGTTAATGTTTCGGTTTAGTGGCCTTCATTAGAGCATGTGAGGAGGCCACCAGGCCGAAATGTTAGCATGTTTATTTTTGACATGGCCAAAATAAATTGGTGAAATGGAGATCAGTCAACCTCCATATGTTTGCTGCCTTTTTACCTCTGGGTATTCAATGTTAGAATTATATGACTTTGGTTTAAGCCCCAGAAACAAACACAGTGAAGGTGCATCTTCGCAAAGATCTGACGATTATATTCCTAAGCTAATGTAGCAGGTAGATCGTTTTTTTATACTATGGTGCTTCGGCTGATGTTGCATAATTGAAGATATCTAAAGTCTTCTCAAGCCATTGCACTGCATGCATGACGGGGAGGCAGAGCATGAGTGAATTTTCTGTGTGTGTGTGTGTGTGTGTGTGTGTGTGTGTGTGTGTATGCTTGAATGCACGTGCACGTCAATGTATTCAGTGTCTCTGTGTGTGTAGGAACAGGGCAGGTGCTAACACTGCATAGATTCCAATCGAATTATTCTGACCGTGCGATCGTGGCTTACATGTGCAAAGTGTAAATGCCCGATCCTCCGTGTCAGCGGGCGAGGGATCACATGAAGGCGGTCTCAAGTCAACCACGCCCACCCCCACCCCCACCCCCCCTGCAAGACGCAGATCAAAAGGCAACGACCTGCCAAAGCCGCTTTGCGTTGTTCCGCCTTTCAAACAGGCCATAACACAACGCCTGCTCAGCAGATGTGACACAGCATTTTCTGTTCCCTCGCCTCCGTTTATACAGCATGCCGATGCTTTCGCAAAGCCGGGCCAGGAATGCACCACCATGGGCGCACACACGCACACACACACACACACACACACACACACACACACACACACACACACACACACACACACACACACACATGCACCACAACCCCCCCCCCCCCCCCCCCCCCAAGACTTTTTCATCCTGTCTGTCCACTTAAAGCAGTCAGGGTAGGCCGTCCCTTCTCCTTCATCAGATCTCCTCTTAAATCCCCAGTTTGTATTCACGGCGCCTATATCCTTGCTGTACAGTTGCCAATAAAACTTGTCTCAAATCTAGAATAAAGCAATACCTACATAGGCTACTGTTAGTTAGCAAGTCACTATGGTTACATGATATAGTCAGATATAGACCAGTCTTATTGGCAACTGTACAGCAAGGATATAGGTGCTGTGAATACAAACTGGGGATTTAAGAGGAGATCTGATGGAGGAGAAGGGACGGCCTACCCTGACTGCTTTAAGTGGACAGACAGGATGAAAAAGGCTTGGGGGGGGTTGTGGTGCATTAAGACCATCGCTGTAGGAGGCCTTAGCTCTGCTATACACTATACCAGGGGTGGCCAACCAGTCAGAGACTAAGAGCCACAAATATTACTGTGGTACCAAAAAGAGCCACACCATATACCAGTGTTTCTCAACCTTTTTTTTCAGTCACGGCACCCTTCATGTGTTTATAGGTCTCACCCTCTGGCATCTGAAGTTGCTAATGTCTTTTTTATTTGGGCCTCACAGGGTTAAAAGTACCCTGTGAGACCCACGGTTGCAAAATTACAAAATCACTTTTAGCCATTTAAAAAAACAATGTTTATTAAAAAATGTTAAGCACATGTATAGTCAATTGGTCCTGTTGTACAATGCTATTCGATAGTAAATGTGTTTATATGTCCCACCCTCTGGCCTCTGAAGTTGCTAATGTCTTTTTAATTTGGGCCTCACAGGGTTAACCTCTTAAGCCAGAGATATACAGTAAAAGTGTATATTTTCAGCATTACGTTTGTTTACCAATGATTTTAACTGTTATTAGTGAAATATAAGATTATAGAAATCTCAGGGCATTGAGTCGGAAACCGGCGCATATTGACAGGAGGAACTGGCACAGCCAAAAGTGAGTGTAGTCTTTTGAAGGCAGAGACTCAGGGCTTTCGAATTTCGAAAAACTACCCTACCCAGCTCACACCAGCCCCTGTCAATCATCTGACTTCTGGATTTACTTTTTAATTTCTCTTATTTTTTGGGATTATCTCCCACAAACCTGAACGTTATTGCCATAAAACAGAATGCAGTTAGTTTCTCTACCTTTCTGTGAACGTCTTGCAAAAAACGGTGTTGCAATACGATGAAAAATGGTGGAGAAATTTACATTATAAAAAAGATGGCAGAATTTAGTGCTGTATCTACAAAACCTTCTGTTTAATCATCTTCCCTTTATTCATTTGCTTAGATTTTTCAGGTCTGGTAAATTTTTGCATGGTGTTATTCAGTCAAATATAATTTTTTTAATTTTTTTTAATATAATTGATATTCTCCTTTGGTTCATTACAATTTACTCAAGCCTAGTAACAGACACACTATTTCTGACACTGATCCATATATGTCCCTAGATTCAGATACCAAGAACATGCAAATGGAACATTTAAAAAAAATTGTAAATGTTTATTCTACGTCCTTATGGAATGAATGGCATAAAATAAATAAGTAAAAAAATAAAAATAAAGGTAAAAAATAAATAAAAAAAATATTATATATTTATTTATTTTTTTGGATGGAAGAGCCACACATTGACCGGCAAAGAGACGCGGGTTGGCCACCCCTGCACTATACACTATATTATAGTGTATAGCAGAGCTAAGGTCTCCAGCTTCAGAGCACCTAAGCAAGATTCCGATTGGGTCCCCTGCACCAGAAATCTAGGGTATTCGTTCATTTAGGGCTAATTTCCATGGCGGTCTCGGACACTTGTTTTATACAGGAGTTGTGGTTTATTTCTATCATTTGGTGCACATGTTGATGTCACGGTGCATGGTCACCAGCTACTGGCAGGTACCTGGTGCTCAGCACCTGTTCTCCAACCAGTCTCGAACCCTCAGCTCTCCAGCACCATGTGACTACCTATGTTAAATACCATGGTCTTATCCCTTCAGCCGCCTGACAAGCATCCAATTGAGGTGGCGAAGTGGGAGGATTTTGAAGTCGGAATGAGAGAGAAGAGAGCAGCAGTTGCAGGCGCGGAACTTTGTTCCTAGCGGTGGGGGTGACATATTAGGGGGCGTGGTCAGTGACATCGCAGGGGGGGGGTAGGGGTGGGGGGCGCCCCCCCTTCCAATTTTTTTTTTCTAATACCAGGTGTGCAATACGCATTTTCCCAGGCGGTGGCGCCTCTTGTAAGAAGTGGTCATCGTGGAGCCAGGGCTTGTCCAGCTGCACGTCCGCTAATTTAATATAATGATACTAGTGAATTTTTTTTAAATCTGTCAAAATAAACGAGCTGCATAGGCATAATAAACTGTAAGCGACATATACATGTTTGCACTGTCTTTTTTCTATTATAAAGTGCCTCTCGAGACTCGGGTCCATAACACATAACAGATCAGTCATTTGATTGTAATGCAGGTGCTCGCATTATAAATCGAATGTATGCGAGACAAACAATATAATCGTTTTGATGCATACATCTCTGCCCAGCCTACCCCACCTGTTGCTGTTGCGCCCCCGCACAGAGATACCCATATATCCCCGCACCAGAACGCTACGACGGGGACGTCTCTAAATGTCATGCCTTTATTTTTCAATATTCACTAGTATTCGGACAACAGCCGCACACTTAAAGTGATACATCTAAAATCGCTTACCTTACCTGTCGGGGGTCCAGGACTACTGCGTTAGAATGGGCGACAGGCAGCTCTCCACTACCCTCTGCAATTCGTCCCTGCATACATCGCAAAAGGTATTCGACCACCCTCCCGGGGGCTCGGATAGTTCTTGTAACTGCCTCCGTGTTCAAGTTTAAGTTAAGTATGATGTCATAGACTATGTCAAATGTCATGACTCATAGTAGAATCGGCTGGCTTGTTCGACATCCGCCAGGGAAACCGCAGATATATATTCCTTTACTGTGAATTGAGAGCGTCCCAAAAATGATTCCAGGCCGCTATTTCTTTACCAACGGATTTCCAGTTCGGCTACACGCTGCTTTAATAACACTGCATTATCGAGACAGCGCCCCTATGTATGACTTTGAGCATCTGGCAATGAATTCCAGGAGTAGGGTAAATCTGCAGTGCCGGCACTGTGTAGTAGCGACTAGCGAGTCACAGTGCTGGCCGCCAGTCCGCGCAGTTGCAGCGGTTTGGGGGTAAAAACATGGGGGGGACAAATACTGCATTCTGAAATCATGCGGGGGACATTTTCCGGGGACCCCCCCCCCGCAAATTACGCCCCTGAGCAGTTGTGATTGGATGGTCAAGAAAAGAGGGTGGGCTTGGGATAGGTTCTATCCACTCTATGGGGCCCTATGCATTCGCTTATAGATATGCACTAATGTGTTGATTGAAAATTGTATTAACAGATTGCAGAATGGGTACAATACAGTACAGCTCAATACACATAATTGTTAAGGGGATGCAGACCAGAGAGACTTTCGTCTTGTTTACATCAGGGTCCCCCAATTTCAATTCATAACATTTATGACATACACAACACACCGATATATAGTACTGATACATCCAGACATTTATGACATACAAGATATACAAATATACAGTACTGTTTATTTACAGAGTTTCTAAAAGAGAATATATACATTTGAGGGGAGGAAACTGTACATTGTGGGGGTTGGGTGATGGGGGTTTGGACATTTATCGGGGCAAGTTTAGAATTGTGGCCTCCCGTAGGTGCTTTTTTAGAGCGGTTTTAAAGGTGGGTAGGGATTCACATTATTTTACGGCTGTGGGTAGGGCGTTCCACATTGTTGTGGCATAATTGCGAAACGTGTTTAGTCCCTTGTTTGAGCAGAATCTGGGTTGAACATGATTTGTGGAACTCCCTTGTAGTACCCTTGAATGAGTGCTCCTGTTAGAGTCTTCATGGTATTCTTGTTTACCAGAGAGGCGATCCGGTACAAGAATCTTGTTCGTTGACTTTTTTGATTACATTGGTTGCCATTTTGTCACAGGAAAGATTTGCCTCTAGGATGGAACCCAGGTATGTAATTTCATCTTTCCTTGTGACAATATTGTCACACACTGTAACAGAGAAGCCGTTGGCCTTGCTGAGTTTGTTATTTGATCCAAAGAGAATGGACTCCGTTTTACCCAGGTGTAGTGATAGTTTGTTATCAGCGAGCCAGGTGCAGATTCTGCCGAGCTGAGGGCTTTTTCAACCTGTAACTTGTGCCTGTCAGAGACCAGCAGGGCTGAGTCGCCCGTGAACAGAAACAAGTTGCAACCACAAGCTGATGACATGTCATTTGCATGAATTAGGAACAGTAGCAGTCCTAGTATGCTTCCTTGTGGAACACCACAGCTCACTGGGAGGGCGGGGATAGTGTACCGTTTACCTCAGTTCAGTTCAGTTCAGTTCAGTTATTTTTTATTTCGGGCTTTGGACACATAACAACGGTCATTCCATAAATCGCCAACGTTTTACCAGCTGCTATTGCAGCATTGACCAATTGTCTGAAAAGGGCTAGCGAAAAGCACTAGGCTTGTCGGGCCCTACCCCTGAAGACTTACGTTTTTTGATTTTTGATTTATTTACATACATACAGTACACATTACAGTACACACATATAGTACACATTACAGTATAGTATACCTGCAGTATATATAATAGTATATAGTACATAATAGTGTATACAGCACATATATAATGTGATATGTGTTATGGATTGTGTTGTCTGAGGACCCAATCGCGGAACAGAACAAGGGGAGAACAGGCAGACGAGACGTGGAGCCAGAGGTGAATTATATCAACAAATGTCTTTACTTCAAAAGAGGGCAGCAACAAAGATCTTCACAAAAATACTTCCAAAGGCAGCAACAAAATACAAAAACAAAGAATAGCACAGCTGAAGACTGGCAGAGGACAAAATACAAAAACAAATAATAATCTCATAAAGAGAGCAAGTCCAAAAAACACAAAACAAAGTTACTGCAGGGAACTTACTATGAAACAGGAGAACAAGGATGTGGATAACAAACATGGGACCGAACATCAAACATGGACTCCAAAAATGAACCGACACTGGAGGGTAGGGAACACACACCAGATATAGGGAGACTAATCAAGACATGGGACGCTAATTACCAACGAGGCACACATGGGGAGAACACAAGACCAAACACTCTGGGGAAATAACAGGGAAACAAACAAACTAACCACACAAGAAAAGACTGAACACTAGACAGAGTAAACACCATACAAGGGACAAATAAAACAATTACAAAGGGAACAAGACTAGAGATAACACAAGGTTAAAACACATGGGAGACAATACAAACGCCAAGAGTAAAAGTTTGTCCAAAGGTGGGGGCTGGTGAGGATGAGAGGAAAGTCTATGCAAGGGTGGGGGCTTTTGAGGAGAGGAGAAGGTCCCAGGGACAGGCGAACCCTCACAGTACCCCCCCCTCCAGGGACGGCTCCCAGACGTCAAAAGGGACCGCCTGGGAACGGGCAGGACAGGGGGCCGGGCGCCAGGGAAGGGGAACACAGGGAGAGTCCGGGGGAAAAAGTCAGGTGATGAGGGGGTCGAGGGGAACTGGAAGCAGGGACAGAGGGCCGATGAGGAGGTCGAGGGGAACTGGAAGCAGGGACAGAGGGCCGATGAGGGGGTCGAGGGGAACTGGAAGCAGGGACAGAGGGCCGATGAGGGGGTCGAGGGCAAAGGGGCGAGGGTGACAGGCCCGGAGCAGGACCCCGGACGGGGGACCCACCAGACGCCGGACTTGGGGCCGGACGCAGAACCCCGGACGGGGTTCCCTGCAGCCGAAGACCACGGCGTAGAACACGGTGTATACCACGGCGTAGACCACGGCGTAGACCACGGCGTCGGACTGGACCAGAAGAAGAGTCGGGACCAGACGAAGAGCCGGGACCAGACGAGGAGCCGGGACCAAATGAGGAGCCGGGACCAGATGAGGAGCCGGGACCAGATGACGAGCCGGGACCAGATGACGAGCCGGGACCAGACGACGAGCCGGGACCAGACGAGGAGCCGGGACCAGATGACGAGCCGGGACCAGATGACGAGCCGGGACCAGACGAGGAGCCGGGACCAGATGAGGAGCCGGGACCAGATGAGGAGCCGGGACCAGATGAGCCGGGACCAGACGACGAGCCGGGAGCTGGAGGAGGAACAGGGGCAGCAAGAGCCGCTCTAGCAGGGGCTAAACTGGCAGTAGAGACCGGGTTAGCTACCTGGCTAGTGCTAGCAGCAGGGGCTCTAGCCGATAAGACTGAGGTGCTAGTAGCAGGGGCTCTAGCAGACAGGACTAAGAGGCTAGCAGCAGGGGCTCTAGCAGACGAGACTGAAACGCTATTAGCAAGCGCTCTAGCGGACAGGACTAAGAGGCTAGCAGCAGGGGCTCTAGCGGACGAGACTGAGGTGCTAGCAGCAGGGGCTCTAGCAGACGAGACTGAGGTGCTAGCAGCAGGGGCTCTAGCAGACAAGACTAAGAGGCTAGCAGCAGGGGCTCTAGCGGACGAGACTGAGGTGCTAGCAGCAGAGGCTCTAGCAGATGAGACTGAGGTGTTAGTCGGAGTAACACCGAAATAACCCATCCTGATAACTGAAGGGGCAGTTCTAGCAGGATGGTTAATGCTGGCTGGAGGGCCAGACCAAGGAACTGAGACCAGAGAAATTGGGGCCATAGGGAACGAGCTAGCTGACGGGGCAGTCCTAGCTGTTGAGGCCTGGTTAGCTGCAGAGGCTAAGCTATCAGACAGGGCTGTACTAGCTGTTGAGGCCTGGTTAGCTGCAGAGGCTAAGCTATCAGACGGGGCTGTACTAGCTGTTGAGGCCTGGTTAGCTGCAGAGGCTAAGCTATCAGACGGGGCTGTACTAGCTGTTGAGGCCTGGTTAGCTGCAGAGGCTAAGCTATCAGACGGGGCTGTACTAGCTGTTGAGGCCTGGTTAGCAGCAGGGGCTAAGCTAGCAGACAGGGCTGTGGTGCTAGCAGTAGCTATGCTAACAACTGGGGCCATGCTGGCAGTAGGAGCTAACGGGGTAGCTGTCGAAGCTACAAGGGCTAGGCTAACCACAGGGGCAGGGTTAGCTATAGGGCTAACAGGCAGGGCTGAGGTGCTAGCAGTAGGTACCCTAGCAGGTGAGGCTATGCTGGTGGTAGAGGCCTTGCTGGTGGTGGAGACCTTACCAGCAGTAGAGGCTTGGCTGGAGGCTGGAGGCTAGAATAGGCACTTGATCCATTGTCTGCCATACTCCTCCAGCTGTGGGGCCAGCTCAGGGTGCCACTCCCTGAGAGAGTAGAGCAGACGTAAAACCTCCCTCCTCTCCTCCAAGGAGGAGGAAAAAAATGTATATTCCCCAGTCTGAACACCTCCAAGGCGCTCAAAGCCTCCCTCGTTCTGTTCGCTGGGTCCAAACATGGTCGGTTCATTCTATTATGGATTGTGTTGTCTGAGGACCCAATCGCGGAACAGAACGAGGGGAGAACAGGCAGACGAGACGTGGAGCCAGAGGTGAATTATATCAACAAATGTCTTTACTTCAAAAGAGGGCAGCAACAAAGATCTTCACAAAAATACTTCCAAAGGCAGCAACAAAATACAAAAACAAAGAATAGCACAGCTGAAGACTGGCAGAGGACAAAATACAAAAACAAATAATAATCTCATAAAGAGAGCAAGTCCAAAAAACACAAAACAAAGTTACTGCAGGGAACTTACTATGAAACAGGAGAACAAGGACGTGGATAACAAACATGGGACCGAACATCAAACATGAACTCCAAAAATGAACCGACACTGGAGGGTAGGGAACACACACCAGATATAGAGAGACTAATCAAGACATGGGACGCTAATTACCAACGAGGCACACATGGGGAGAACACAAGACCAAACACTCTGGGGAAATAACAGGGAAACAAACAAACTAACCACACAAGAAAAGACTGAACACTAGACAGAGTAAACACCATACAAGGGACAAATAAAACAATTACAAAGGGAACAAGACTAGAGATAACACAAGGTTAAAACACATGGGAGACAATACAAATGCCAAGAGTAAAAGTTTGTCCAAAGGTGGGGGCTGGTGAGGAGGAGAGGAAAGTCTATGCAAGGGTGGGGGCTTTTGAGGAGAGGAGAAGGTCCCAGGGACAGGCAAACCCTCACAATATGAGATATATAGTACACAATATATACAATATAATATAGTACCATAATATAATAGTATATACTGCAAATATAGTTCAATATAATATACAAATTAACTATAATATGATTATATAATGTAATATGATATAACGAAGGTTATTCTATAACCCTAGTTATATCAGTAATAGCGAACGCTTTGCTCTATTGGAACTATCCCTTTAATCATATACTATCATGAAAACGTTCACCACGTGTACGCACCCATCTGCCTGACCACTCCCACATCCGCTCCTATATAAGCGGAGTCGTGGCCATACCATCAGCTCCTTCCCCAGTCTTTCACCGCCGAACGGAAGACCGTGGGGTCCTCAGTGAGTCAGAGCAAAGCGCTCGCTATTACTCATATAACTAGGGTTATAGAATAACCTTCGTTATATTTCGTATATAGCTTACGCTTTGCTCTATTGGAACACAAGAGCTGAGCAGAGCGGAAGCCCGACAGATGCACCCGCTGAGGTCCCCTACAACCAGGGCCACCTCAGGGGGTGTGCAAGCAGTGCGGTCGCACAGGGCCTCGCAGGAAGGGGGGCCTCGCAAAATTAAATTAAATTAAAAATAAAAATAAAATATTTTTTATTTAAAATTCTTTTAATTTTGTTCGAGGCCCCCCTTCCCGCGAGGCCCTTTTTCATCACAGACCTAAAATCTAGTTTTGCTTATATGCTTATATATTTCACATTAGACACGTTCCTGGCTCTGAGGCTCTGCAGGCAGCAGAATTGGTTTCAATGAGGGGAGGGGTTACAGCCAGGTAGCGTCTGTTGAGTTCATTGTGTGTGTCTGTGTGCGTGCCGGGGGGGGGGGGGGGGGGGGGGGGGGGCGTGAACCGACTCATTGCCAGACGTGAGCAATTCGACTCACGCTCACGGCAATGAATCGGCTCTTATGAACGAGTCGCTCATGACCGACCCATCACTAGCGTCTGACTATTTCGCGCGTGCAGCATCATTGGAGGTTATGCCAGCCAAGATGAAGAGGACATCGTTCGGCAGATGGACTGAAGATGAAAGTTGTTGCATGTTAGACAGTTCAGTCAGGCTAGCCATCCCGGCTAAAGACAGGGACAGCTAGTTAGCTTTAGCTACGTTATAATATTAAGTGTGGTTCAGTCGGGATATAGCCATGATGATGTCGGCTAGTAGCTAGCTTAGCTAAAGGCTAACTAGCGTTAGCTAACCTAGAGACAGCGCGTGCAGCCAAGATGAAGAGGATGGTCGTTCGGCAGATGAACTTCGTCAACTCCACGCGGTTGTCTCCATCCTCTTGGACGTTTGGTGAGTTTTTAATGCACTCTATTCTATTCCCGCCGTGGATATCTCTCTCTCTCTCTCTCTCTCTCTCTGGAGCCAAACTGGCCGACTAGCTGTTGTAGTACTAGTAGCTAACGGTGTGTGGCCTGGTGTCAGCACCTGTATTGCTTTTCTCACGTTGTACAGTTTTTCAGTGGTAGCCGCATAGCTTGCTTCTGCGTTAGCTAATGGTTAACGATAGCCGGGTTGAGCTAACTGTTAAAATCGCGTTTAAATCTCGCACAGGGCCTCGCATTTCTCCCAGGCGGCCCTGCCTACAACCATCAGAATACCAGGGAGGATCCGGGCCCCCCCGCCCCCCCTAGCGAGGGACGGGAGGCAGATCAGACCCTGACTGTGCGAAGAGGGTTTAGCGCCTCAACGCACAGGGTGAGCAGACTGTGGGACTTACCTTTGTTTAGAAGGGCCCGCGACTACTCAGACGCGCATCCCACACGCCACCAGGGAACGGACCTGAGCAAAAAGCCCCCGTCACAGCCCCCAACAGCGCGGGGTCGGGGTAAAAAAATACCAACCCGGACGCGGCTAAGTGGCGCAGTGGGCAAGGCGCTCGCCAATAATGCAGGAGATGCTGGGTTCGAGCCCAGCTCTCGGCGTTGCTTCCGGCTTGGCTGGTCGTTCATACCAATACAATTGGCAGTAATAGGGGGTGGGAAAGCCGGTGGGTGAGAATCGGACGTTGTGGACAGCGACTCCTACAGGTCGGTTGGTGTGCCTGTACAGCAGAATCAGGAAGCAACAGGGGCAGTGTGAGCCTCCCACGCGTTACTCCTCGCCGCTGAGAGATCGCGCTGTGCAGGTGAAAAAATGCGACGGCTGCCTCCTCGTATACCGGAGGGGACACGTGATGCAAGGCTTCGTCCACATTGCAGCCGACCAGTGGTAGGCATGGTCTAACAACGCTAGAGACAGGGGAGGGTAGAATTGGATAATACAAAATTGGGATGGGAGAAAAATAGAAAAATGGGGAGAAAAAGTAGATACAAAAAAAGAAAAAAAAACGGTGGCAAGGCCGTAGCAGCAGGGCGCGGAAGAAAAAAGGGCGAGGCCGTGGCATCGAGACCCCACCAGACGGTCACTGGTGACACCACCCCCCACATCGCCAGCGTATCGGACAGAGCCTAAACCAGGTGAAGGCCCTTCTCCCCTTGGCACGCCGCTCCGAAGCGCTCCCAACATCGAGGGGCCAGCCGGCGCGCCGGGAGACAACCCTCCAAGGAGGTTGATCCCTCAATACAGGCCGACAGGTCCCAAAAGTAGAACTCGACCTGTGCCCGGAGCACTGTGGACTAGACAGGCGCCTAAGGGACTCACTGTAAGAACAGTATCCCAGCGGAAAAGGTGTTTCGGTATGCTGTGCACCATGTCACAATCTCCACGAACCTTTAATTTAATAATCTCACGGGGTTGAGGTTCAGAGAAAGAGTTTGACACAATTGGCAGACGTCATGAAAGATGCGGGGGCATACTCTCGGGCAGACGGAGTCAGGCCCGGCCTCAACCCGAGAGTCGACTCTGCTACCAACACACCGGAGAGCAAACACCCCCCTATGTTTATTATAACAGGAGGTGGTTGGTCCCTTAACCCACTAAGAAACCCCAGAAACATAACTGCATGTATAAACAGGCTATACAATGTAGTTCAAGCGTTTCAGGTTTAAAAGGGTTAACCCAGGCCAACAGGTTAATGAGGGCAAAGCCCGACCTGGGCCTGGAGGACCGGGACCTACACAGGGATGCATAGAGGAGTTGACAGAAGCAGCCTCCCCGACAGCCCCCTCCCCTCCCTGGTTAACAGGGAGGGAGGGGTGAAACAAATGGAGAAAGACCAACCCCCTAACACCGTGCAAAAAAGTACAACACAGTATGGACCAATACATGCCAGTGTCAAGGGCAACTCGAGGTGACATCTAAATGACACACACATTCATGACATCAACCCCTGTGACGTCCGGCCCGACCTGGCATTTTCCCCCCGGAAAAGCACAGAGTCCTTCGGGGACCCAGAACCTGTCTGCGCCCCGTTGGACAACGGGTTAACTGATCCGGTCCGGCGCGACCAGGACCAGTCCCGTGCCCTAGTCACGCTGCCACCCCCAGTCCTAAGAGGGGGGTAGGTACGCATGTCGATCCAAAACATCACAGAGGGCGCCACCAAGACGGTCAGTACGCGAACGCACTGCTCCGGGTGGCCCACCCAAAGGCGTGAAAACCCCCCTGCCAATGTTTTGATCTACTCCGTCATCTCACCCCGGAGATGTACGTGAGCCGTCGAGTCTAACCTAGTGCACTGGATCTCGGTAGAGACAAAAATCTCCTTCCCAGCTGACCGCATAAAAAAAAGCCGTTTTTATGCTATGTTGGACAACCAAGGCGCACCGGGCCCACAAGCATATTCAATCATTCAAAAAACACCCTGGGCCAGCGCTGATCGGTCTCGAAAGACCATACGCTGATTTCATAACAGCGTATATGCTCGCAATGAACCCGAGAACAGTGACGGCGAATTTCTAACAAGAAAGAGCCTCACAACGTTCCCCTTGATGTCAGGGAAGAGCAGCAGGGAGCCGGTCTAGAGACGCAGACACGGGCTCACATATGGCAAGCCTGGGAATAACAACCGTGTAAATTCTGCTCTTTATGTAAGAGGGGAAGACAGCGGTTATCCCAGAGAGATCTCAGCATGAGTAAACAATTGAAAAAGGTTCACTTGACAATTGGGCTAAGTGACAAAACCCAATAACACTACTGATAGCAGAAGAAGAGCACAAAGTCTCGACTGCATTTCATCACCTAACTTTTACAATGACAGCGGCCTGTAGCACAGGTCCTGAACTCATGGATACGCATGGCCAATAAGAAAACGCGCCTGTGACGTTTTCCATGGCTGGGGAAATCCTGTGTCCTTCTACCCTGCCTACCCTTGTGCTATATAAATAAAATTTACTTGACTTGACTTGACTACCCTAATATGGCGTGAGAGACAGGGAAATACCCCCCCCCCCTCCCTGTGACAGCTTTCTCTCCCAGCTCGTCAGTGATACTGATAGGTTGAAAGGAAACCTCTTGGCCAATCAGTGTCGTAAGATATAACTATATCCGGGGGGGGGGGGGGGGGGGGTTATTTGTCCACCCCTCCCACCCACCTCACCCCAGATACGATGCAATCGAAAAAGGCAGAGCCGCGACACCAGTTGCATAGCGTGCTACATGAAAGCACACATACCTGCTAGGGTAATAGCTTTACATCCTGCACGCCAGCCACAGCCAATGGTTTTATTTCACGGCTCCAGCTTATGTGCGAAAAACCCTTGCAACCCGCTATTTTCGCCTCTACCCTTAAGCAAAGAAAAATATAACAGGCTAAAGAGAGGGACCAAAGGCCCTGGGTCATATGCTACATATGTACAACTCTGTAAGCTAACACCCAGACCAGTTGTGGACTCAATGCTACGTTTACCTAAACGTTACATGAAAACACACACAACTCTCATCATACAAAAAAACCCAAGTTCACTTTTACTCATGTAAGAAAGAACGCCATCTTAAGTAGAGAGAAGGACATAAGCCTTGGCCAAGTGCTAAACTACAAGCCTGCTAAGCTATACACAATAGCGACCAAAGCAATTTTCAAGAAACTGCACAACACTTCAAGCAAGAGTTGCAACCCCAGCATTTTAGCTGTGGGCTTAAAATTGCACATGACGTATCCCCCAAAATGTAGTGAATCAACACACGTTTTGCTTAAAGGGGAACTATTTGACTATTTCTTTCACTATTTGGGCACTTTTACACAATTCCTGTGAGTCTATGGAACACCTCTGTAATATATATATATTTTTTTATTCATTGTTTTGTATTTCTAATCAAGTCCTCAAAAACAGCATTTTTCTACCTCAAGATCTCGAGCCGCTTTGAGCCTGGGCTCCTAAACCACTGCGCCACGGCCCCGCCGCCTGAACATTAACATGCAGCTGAGTCTCTCTGACATCACATATCGCGCACATTTTCAAATGACTCAGTTCAGTGAGGGTGAATATTGTGAGAGGAGAATTGGAAGAATGCGCCAATATGAGAATTTTGAGACATAGATCATATTAATATAAGTTCACATAGCTAGGAAACAATGCTAAACACTCAAAAAGGCCATTTATAAGATAGTTCCCCTTTAACAAAAAATAGTCCTTCTACACAAAGGACCATTTATTTACTGAACAAAATCATATTTTGGGGAGGGGGGGGGGGGGGGGGGGGAGCAGGGACAGCAGGGGTAAAGTCACTTATGCCGGTCACCTCACGCAGGGTGCCGCTTTCCCCCGCCGGCAGCTGGCCAGGAGGAACGGTGCCGGGAAGCCGCCTGGCCACGTAGATCCCTACCGTCCCCCCCAGGTGCAGGATGACTGGCAGCCACGGCAGAGGCTCCTCCACCCTCGGCCTTCTTCTTCGGAGGCCCAGCAGTGGTGGTGGCGGCGGCGAAGCTCGTAGACCTCTGCCGTTGTTGTCTCCGCCTCACGCTCCTGGTCACAGCAGCGTCGGGTCGGGGAAAGTGGGACTGGAGTACGGAGCGCTGCTCCTCCATATCCCTGCAGGCAGCCGTCATTTGGTGCATCGCCGAACCAAACAATCCAAGGTCGGAGAGGGGGGCCGTGAGAAGGGGGATCCGCCGTTGCTCCGGTACTTCCGCCTGCTCCAGCCAAAAGTGGCGCTGGATAAGGGTAGCCAGGGCGCGCTGTTTTCCGGCGGCTATCGCCTGCAGCTGTGACAGGTGTAGAATGGCTCCAGCCGCCTGGGCGTACTGCTGATGGTCGTCAAGCACCGCCCCCGTCCGCCATCAGCCCCGACATGTAGCGCGCCAGCTACAACAAGAAAGCCCCCACCCCCTCCATGTTATCTTCAGTTTCCATCGGATATGGAGAAGAAGCGGGGGAATCCTCGCTCGGAGCCAGCTCAACACCGCCGTTAGGCTGTCCGTCCCCGCTGCTCACCGGCGAAAGACGGGAACGAGAGGAGGCGAAGAGTCTGCGCCGCCTATCGGCCGACTGCCCTCTCGCGGAGGAACCAGAGCCGGAACCCGGCCATCTCACAGGAGATAGGGGCTCGACGGCTCCTCGGCGACACACACTCCCCTCCGGACGACGCACAGAGGCACTTGCCTGCCACACACGTGGAGCCAGGGACACCCCTCGACGCACAGAGGAAGCCGCGTCAGTGAAGCGCTGGTGGAGGTTAGAACGGTAGTCGTCTAAGTCCTCCGGTGGTGAAGACATTATCGCTTTATTTTTCCCGAAAATTTGTGAGAGAGAAAAAAACAAAGGTACAATGTCAACGCAGCTCCTTTACCAACTAACAGTGATGGGCAGTAGCTAGCTACAAAGCTTAACTACATTTTTCAGTAGCGTGATGGTAGCGTCGCAACTTTTGAATCAAGTAGCGATCTCTGTAGCGCAGCTAGTTTTCGAATCAAGTTGTGACGTAGCGTCAGCAAAACGCTACACGCTACATATCCGGAGAAACAGAAAAAAAAAAAAAAAAGGTGTCTTCGGTCCTGAGAGTGTCGTGTTCTTCTGTCCTGCAGCTGGATACTATTGGAGAAAACCCACTATGATTGGTTGGTTGGTTTAGATATGAGTATGACGACTCACGATTAGGCCAAAACATTACGGGTAGGCCAATCAGAGGCAGGATAGGGCGGGACATGCCACTCCAGCTCGGCAAACCAGGAAGTAAAAAAAATCTAAACACAGACCATGAATGAATGAATGAACCAGTCCGTGCGAAATAGCAGAAGGATTCGATGTTTCCAGGGCTGATGGCATTGATGAAGATGATGTCAATAACGTTAGGTTATGACTATAACCAAGTTCTGTTAGTTAGGGGCGATGCTTGGCATCGCTACTGCACTATCTCGCGTACGTGCACGCGTACTGAATAAACCACAAATGTACCTCTAATACCAGTATTAGTCTGACCACACCCCTCATCAGCTTACCTTCATAAGCAGGTGTGTGGTCACCTGCTCTCCTCCTTCCCAAGCTTTCACCACAAGGTGAGGACAAGGGCTGCAGCGGCGTCCGATGCCAAGCATCGCCCCTAACTAACAGAACTTGGTTATAGTCATAACCTAACGTTCTGTATCGTTAGTGGCTTAGCTTGGCATCGCTACTGCACAAGGGAGGCCAAGCGGAGCCACTTGGCTGACAAATACACCCCGCTGACAGCCCCCCAAAACCATCAGAACAGGGAGGGCCGAGCCCCCCCGACCCCCCCTAATGGAGGGTAGCCCCCCTATTAGGGACGTCACGGGAGGGCGACGGACCCGACCGTGCGAAGAGGCACTCAAGCAACTCAACGCACAGGGTGAGCAGACCGTGGCTTGACCCCACGACTACACACACGCACAACCCGCATGCCACCCGGGAACGAACGGAGGAACAACCTCGTTACTGCCCCCAGAATCACGGGGTCAAGGGCAAACCCAACCCCGTGGCAAGGCCGTAGCAGCGGAGCACGAAGGAAGACCCAGACCCACCAAAAGGACTGGACTCCCTGGAATGGGGGCCCGGAGAAGTCCATGATGCCAGCATCAAGACCCCACCAGGTGGGCACGTAGTGCCCCGCCCCCCACATCGCCAGCGTATTCGGACAAAGGCCCCTCAGTTACTGCACCTGGTATTCCCAGGCGGAACCAACCAGGCCAGAACCTGCCCAGCTTCCGAGATCGGACGAGACCGGGCGTGTTCAGGTCGGTATGGCCGTAAGCCGAGCGGGCCCCGTCCCCCCAATAGTACACCGCCTGGCACACTGACCCTGCAGAATAGGCAGTCAGCATGGCCGTAAGCACACAAAAAAGGTTAACCAACGGAAGCAGGCAGTGCACCGGGGAAAAACCAGGCAACAGGCTGTTAACCCTAGCCTGGACACTGCGGACGAGACAGGCGCCAGAGGGGACAGCTGAACACAGCCGCCCCGGCGGAAGGAGCGTAAGCTGGCGGTGTTGCATGACCAAGCCTCCATTTAACAACCCCCACCCAGAGGGGTCGAGGCAGAGAAGGCTGACACGATTGGCAGACGTCATGAACGTGCAGGGGCACCCTCAAACGGTGAACCCGGGAGTTGACACTGCTCCAACACACCAGGGAATCAACCACCTCGGTGTTACCCAATGCGGTGGTTGTTCCTATAACCCCTCAAGAAAAAACTCCAAAACACACCTGCGGGTATACACCGGCTATACCGCAGTACAAGTGTTTCAGTTTCCAAAAAGGGTTAACCCAGGCCTACGGGTCGCAAACATCACTTCGGACCGGGCCTGGCGGTACGGGAAGCACAGGGTCACCAGAGGAGGTCAAAAAACCACCCCCACAGGCCCCTCTTCGCCATGCGTGAGAGAGGAGCGAAAAATAATGGAGAACCAGCCCCTAAGCACACCGTACCTGGTATTCCCCGGCGGTCTCCCAACCAAGTACTAACCAGGACCAACCTGTGTAGCGGCCGAGATCCGACGAGATCGAGCGCGTACAGAATGGCATGGCTGTAAGCCATGACGACAGTGCTGAGTAAAAACATACCCAACCAGGGTCTCCATAGCGCCTAACCCTGTGACACCCAGACCGACCTGGCATTTTTCCCCCTGAAAAAAGCCCAAGTCCCTCAGGGTACCAGAACAGCAGATCTGCATCCCCGGCGGACAACGGGTTCAACTGATCTGGACCAGCGTGACCAGAACCAGTCCCGTGCCCTAACCACGCCGACATGCCTACTCCAGGAGAAGGGCAGATATGCGTGTTGATCTTAACATGAAAAGAAGGCGCCACCCAGACGTCGGGACGAACCGCGCCTGGTGGCCCACCCCAAGGGCGTGAGACCCCACTACATATGTTCAGATCCATCCCGTCATCATCCCCCAGACATGAACGAGAATCCGTCGACAACCCACCCAGGTCATGGGATGTGGTCGCCGGAAGAGGAAAAACCCCCATCTCAGTTGCTTTATAAAAACGCTGTTTCAACCACAAGCAACTAAGGCGTGCCAGTCAATCGCCTGTTTACAGCGAGCTAGCACTATACGTGCGTCGGGACACACCCCCATCAATGAACAGGCTATTTAGACCTGTCATTGAATCCCCAAGGCGCCCAGGGGAACGACAAGAGGGGTGTGACACTCCCTAACTCCAACACTTCCGGAATAGAAAGAAGGAAGCATCAACAGTATGTATCCCAGTCTACACAGCCGGGGTAAAAAATGTTCACATTTTTACATCCCACCACCCTCCCATAGGAAAGAGACGGGGATCCCCAGAGAGACTTCCCACGCGAGCTGTACAGATTGAAAAGAATATATTGCACCTTGAGCCATGTAAAAAACTGGTTTTAGGGCCTCCGGGGAAGAGGCACCGAACCCATACACACTCAATAAACGAATTGAATCGAATATACATACAATAGAAAAGGACCCTTCTAGAGGGTCCACTCACTTTGACAATCTGAGGAGGAAGGCTCTGTACTCTGATGGAGGCTTCCTCACATGGAAGAAGGAGTCCGAACTCACAGAAGGCCTGAGTAGGCGTTTGGTGAGGAGGAGCCCTGACCACCCCCCCTGAAAACAGATCCATCACATGGACCTGAACAGCACACGGAAGTCCTACCAACAGAGACGCGCACGGTGACGTACTCTATGGCGGGGGAATTCCTGCGGTGCACACGCCCAATATACCAGGCCGTGGGACCAGGAACTCCCTCCCCCCCCCCCCCCCCCCCCCCCGTAACGTGCCGAACCGCCACGTGACGGGAACCTTGAAGGACAGGGGGTGTACCCCTGACCGACAGAACAATGGGGAGAGGAAAGGTTACCAGTTCACCCCTTTACGACCCCACACCCATGATACGACGTAACGACAAAAAGAGAATATGACACAGTCATAGTCAGCTCTATGAAGCGTTTCACAGCTCCACACAGCGCACGAGCTAACCTGCTATCTGATTTCTACTAAGGAAAAACACAGAATAGAGAGGGCTCTAAGAACCCCGGTCCAACATACACATGTGCTTCTGTGGCCAGTACAACCCAGTTGTAGGTCACATGACACACACAACCCATCATCACCTACAAAAAATGGCAAAAACACTCAACAGAGGAACGCCGTTTTTTTCACAATGAGAGAATACATCATTCTTGATTAGTATCGACCACAGGCCTTGCTAAGCACACGACAGCAACCAAACCAATTTCCCTTTAGGAAATAAGTTTCTCCAGCAGATTTAGCACAACCTCAGCAATCAAGCTGAGAGTTACATCGTATCCCTACCACACAAAAGACACAATTAATGCACAACATGTCTGATAGGAGGTGATAAAGTCCCCAGGGAACCGGGGGGGGAAACACAATCCTCCTATTTTACCCTCAATACGGCCAGTTAAAACAGGAAAACCTGTTAATGTGTGAACTCACTGTTCATTGTCATTACAGTCTGAGAAAGAACATTCTTTTACTCACTCGTCACCAAGCATAGCTTCATAGGTTAGTTGCCTTAGTAGTGAGTACACGGTACACATAAACACCATGATGTTTCTCACACAACAACCAGATCAATACATCACGATCTGCACGGAGAAGCTAACTGCCAGTGACAAAAACAGCTCACACACAACCCGCAACGTATCTCAAATGCATTGCAACAACACACGTTTTGGGAAAAAACACCGTTATTCACAATACATTTAGCAAGGTAAAACCAGAAGACGTGTTATGAGGTCTGGCCAACCCCGTACCTGCCCGGAACGCAGATCAGCGAAGTGCAGTCACAAGCCACCGTAGAACACAGCCGTCCCGTGTTGTTCGATCCGGGCAGCGTCGCCGCTCCACCAGTCGCTACAGTCCTCTTTGTTGACGCAATCCCCGTCTAGGCTCAGGCAGGGTCGACGAACATCCCCTGTCAAGGATGACGTCGTGGTCAAGAGTGTAAAACATGTTAAAATCAAAGCACGTTCAACAGAATAGCATCAAGCTAACGGCTGCTCCAACCGTTCGGGTGCTATTGCTTCCGCTCGCGAGACGCCGATCTACGACGCACGCGATCAGGAGCGAGCTCCCGGCGGCGCGCGAGAAGCCAAGCTACCCCGCGCCAGGCCACCGACCGGCTAACCGTAAGCTATGAACATGTAAACAATGACATAACACTCACCCAGACAGGCCGCCGTTCTGAACCCTCCTCACTTTTTAAGAGAAAAGAGAAAACAAGACGTCAACACCGCTTCACAACGGTGACAATACCACGTCCGGCGGAATCAGCACAGTACCAACTGGCCTGTATAGCTGACTTTGAACATGAATCTGCCGCTATCGCACATTACATGCACATATCCCCTCGTGAAGGAATACTCTCATTTGGATATGAAAGATGGGGTCTTAACACGGTGACAGAGAGAATCCACTCGTCCAGAACACACAGGGATCACCAGTGTCAATGGTCGCGGCCCACTAGTTAAAACTATAATGGTCGCCAGACCAAGGCCTTCTGTCGCCTAGATGGCTAAACAAAGGACCCTAGCCTGGGGCCGGTTTCCATAAACTTTGTCAAGTAGCCCCCATAGCACTAACAGACAAGTGGAGCCCGCCAGCAAACACTACTCACCCAACCTGGAACGCACCGCTCCTCACAACAGCGGCATGTCCGACAGTTCAGCTGTGGCCTGACAGGTTTCACCCCAACAAACACAGCAAGGAACTGCAGTTGAGAAGCATGCAGCGGCGTGCTCCCAATACGAAAACCGGTGGAGGGTTTGTAGAATGATCATCATCTTCTAGACACTCCAGTACGAAGACAATATCGCCGTATTTTCTCGAAAATAGTGAGAGAGAAAATAAAGATATGATGTCAACGTATCCTTGTTTCCCAAGCTGTTCCTAATCCAATTTCTTCCATCATGGTGTCAAGTGTGGGGATCTACCGAGGCACCTCTTCCTTGTGGTGAAAGCGAGAAGGAGGAGAGCAGGTGACCACACACCTGCTTATGAAGGTAAGCTGATGAGGGGTGTGGTCAGACTAATACTGGTATTAGAGGTACATTTGTGGTTTATTCAGTACGCGTGCACGTACGCGAGATAGTGCAGTAGCGATGCCAAGCTAAGCCACTAACGATACAGAACAACAATGCCTCTCCATGGCCCTATCTGGAAAAATGTATGAGTTTGACTGAAAAAACGCCTAAAACATATGTGTTTATTGTGTCAGCCAAAAACGAAGCTTCTCTCAACATCCCACACGGCCAGCACTAACTTGAGAACACATATATTCAGGTAAGCTGATGAAAAGCTTTACATAAACATTGTCAACTGTTCCCAAACAGCACACAAGTCAGTGCACTTTTTGTCAACAGATTTAACTAACATGTTTCACTGTAGGCAGAAAATGAACAATATTATGGGGGTGGAGAAAAGAAAAAACAAACTACCATAAATAGTACATACACTAAGAGGGAAAATATCACCTAGAGCAGTGGTTCTCAACCTGTGGGTCAGGACCCCCAGGGGGGGTCCCCACATGATTTTGGGGCCATGGAATGTTTTGTGAGTTACATATTTAAATACATTTGGTCATTTAGCTGACGCTTTCATTCAAAGCAACTTACAAATTGTGTACAACAAGTCAGAAGGAGTGGTACATATCTAGCAACCAAGGATAAGTAGTATTGTTTGTCTAGCAGTGTCGAGCTTGAGTGTTATACTCTTGAGTACATACTGTACTGTAGTAGTATAGACATATTAGCATAGTTGGTGGTAGTATAGACATGGTAGCATAATAGTAAAATGCAGTAAGACAGTTATTATTAGTTAAAATTCAGATATTGAAGAAGTGTGTTTTTGGTTGATAAAGTGGGCAGGTTTCAGCTAGGAGAGGGTATCAGGCAGCCAGAAGATGCAGAGTTTAGGGATAAATAATACATAAAGATAGAATAGAAAAGAAAAAGACCATTACTGCATCAAAAGTAATCAACAAACTATACTATAAAAACTGATCAAACCAAATGTGTTATGGTTTGAAACCGACCCCAAACGCAAACGGCACAGAGAGAGTTGTTTCAGAGTTAGCCAAAAACAAGGGCGTGTTTATTAACAGAGTCACAAGACTGAATTAGGTGGTGAACAGAACAAACTGGGAATCTGGCATGTGAAGAATGTTTGCGGCTCTGCAGCTTCTCCCAGAAGGTGATGGTGTGGAATTTGCCCGTGACGTCTGAGCCGCTCTGCAGATCCCCCCAGCATATACTCCGGGTGGAGGCGGAGAGAGAGAGAGAGATCCGAGTTAGCTCAGCGCACAATAGAACAGAGGGGTGACTGGTGAGGTGAATGATCCAAACAATAAATCCAAGTGACTTGATCTTCGGTGAGAAACACACAGTGAGCAGTGTCCAGAGTAAAAACAATACGGTAATCCAAACGTGTAAATCCAAACAACAAAAAAGGTGAGAACAGTATTAAACAAAACGGGATCTCTTCGGTGTTTTACAAACACACAAAAACGATTGATCCAAAAAGACTGTTTCCAAAAACTCACCAGAGCGCAACGCGTAAAGCGGGCAGATAAACGAGGCGGCCGCTTAGTACGGGGAAGCAGGTTCTCCAACAGGGATACTTCACGAGAGTCCTGGGAAGCAACAGAACAGGGAACAGCGACGGAAAGGAACAGGCAAATGCAGGGAATGTTCAAAACGATCCAACATCGATATTAGGGAGATCAGGGTATTTAAAGCCACAGGGCGCTTAATGACAAGCTGTGACAGCTGCGGGATGAAATTGATCATTGCTCCAGAAGCGTGTGGTTGGGAGAGCACCAATCAAACGGCATCTTACAGGAAAGAAGCGTGAGGCGCGGAATGCAATTAATTAACAAAATACCTAAAAGGAACGGAGCGAGTGGGTGGGCAGCGGACAAACCTCACAGTACCCCCCCCTCCACGGGAGCCACGCGGCGACCAGGCCGACCCGGCTCGCCCGGATGGGCATGATGGAAGTCGGCGATCAGGCCGGGATCCACGATGAGCTGGCGGGAGACCCAGCTCCGTTCCTCCGGGCCGTAACCCTCCCAGTCCACCAGGTACTGGAACCCCCGACCCCGCCGTCGAACGCCCATCAACCAGTGGACCTGCCACTGGGGGTGACCGTCCACCATCCTGGGAGGAGGTGGATCCGGAGCAGGAGGCATCAGGGGACTGAGAGAGACAGGCTTAACCCGGGACACATGGAAAACGGGGTGAATGTGCATGGACGCAGGAAGCTTAAGACGCACCGCCGCCGGACTGAGTACCTTCAGAACCTCGAAAGGTCCGACGAACCGGGGGTTAAGTTTCTTGGCCGAGGACCGAAGTAGGAGGTCCCTCGCGGAAAGCCACACCCTCTGCCCAGGGTGGTACGTCGGCGCAGGAACCCGGCGCCGGTCAGCCCCACGACAGGCGCGCCCTGATGACCGGAGCAGCGCGGTCCTGGCGATCTCCCAGACCCGACGGCACCGGTCGAGGTGGTCCTGCACGGAGGGAACTGCCACCTCCGTCTCCTGTGCAGGGAAAAGAGGGGGTTGGTAGCCCAGGGATACCTCAAAGGGTGAGAGGCCGGTGGCGGAACTGACCATGGAGTTGATGGAGTACTCGACCCAGGGAAGGAAACGGCTCCAAGAAGCTGGTCTCTCGGCAGCCACACACCGAAGAGCAGACTCCACGCTCTGGTTCATCCTCTCCGTTTGTCCGTTAGTCTGGGGATGATAACCAGAGGAAAGACTGACCGTTGCCCCCAATCCCTTGCAAAAAGCCCGCCATACCTGGGAAGTGAACTGGGGCCCCCGGTCCGAGACGACGTCCTGGGGAAAACCATGGAGGCGAAACACGTGGTGTGTCAGGAGGTCCGCCGTCTCGGCCGCCGAGGGAAGCTTGGGAAGGGCCACGAGGTGAACCCCCTAGCTGAACCGATCCACCACGGTCAGAAGGCACGTGTTCCCCTGGGAGGAGGGAAGACCTGTGACGAAGTCCAGCGCCACATGTGACCAAGGACGGGTCGGAATGGGAAGCGGCTGTAATAGCCCGGAGGGTGCCTGGTGGGAGGCCTTGCTGCGGGCGCAGACCGCGCAGGCCAGTACGAACTCCTTGACGTCGTTCCTCATGGTGGGCCACCAGAATCGACGAGCCAGGAAGGAGAACGTGCGATGAACGCCCGGGTGGCAGGCGAACCGGCTGGTATGGCCCCACTGGAGGACCTGGGACCGGACTGAGTCGGGGACGAAGAGACGATGAACCGGTACATTGCCTGGAGCGCGATGGAAGCGTAGGGCACGCCTTACCACCCCCTCGATGCCCAAGGTGACGACTCCTACCACCCTGGCCTCCGGGAGGATGGGAGTCGGGTCCTCAGTGGTTGGAGCCCCCTTGGAGTGTAACCGGGACAGGGAGTCGGCCTTCGTGTTGCGGGAACCAGGGCGAAACGTCAGCGAGAAGTCGAACCGACTGAGGAAGCTGGCCCATCTTGCCTGCCGGCCGTTGAGGCGCTTGGAAGCACGGATGTACGTCAGGTTCTTGTGGTCCGTCCAAATGGTAAACGGCTCCTCGGCCCCCTCTAGCCAATGACGCCACTCCTCCAAGGCAGCCACAACCGCCAGCAGCTCCCGATTGCCGATGTCATAGTTCCTCTCGGCAGGGAGGAACCGACGCGAGTAGAAGGCGCACGGATGTACCTTCTGGTCCGTTGCCGACCGCTGGGATAAGATAGCTCCCAGTCCAGTATCCGAGGCGTCCACCTCAACGATGAACTGTCTCTTGGGGTCTGGATGGAGCAAGATCGGGGCGGAAGTGAACCTCTTCTTGAGGGAGCGGAACGCAGCACACGCCGCTGGGGACCAGTCGAACGGCAGGGCGGGAGAGGTCAGTCTGGTAAGCGGTTCCGCCACTTGACTGTAGTTCCGGATGAACCTTCGGTAGAAGTTGGCGAACCCGAGGAAGCTCTGTAACTCCTTCCGAGAGGTGGGTTCAGGCCATTCCTCCACGGCCTGGATCTTGTGAGGATCAGCTCGGGTCAAGCCCTTCTCCACGATGAAGCCCAGGTAATCGACGGAGTCGGAGTGGAATCGGCACTTCTCCGCCTTGACGAAGAGCCGATTGTGGAGGAGGCGCTCCAGCACATGGCGGACATGCTGGATGTGTTCCTCGAGGGTCTTGGAGAAGATGAGGATGTCGTCTAGGTACACTACCACAAACTCCTCCAGCATGTCACGAAGGACGTCGTTCATGAGCGCCTGGAATACCGCCGGAGCGTTGGTGAGGCCGAGCGGCATCACCAGGTACTCGTAGTGGCCCCTGGGAGTCTTGAAGGCGGTCTTCCATTCATCGCCCTCACGGATACGGACTAGATGGTGGAAAACCCTGCGGAGCTCAGCCACGAAGTCTGGGTAGGAGAAACAGAAGTCTGCCTCCATTGCCCAGGAGGAAGTGACCCACTGGGCTGCCCGGCCTGAGAGCAAGTTAGTCATGTAGGCCACTTGGGCTCCCCTTGAAGTGAAACGACTGGGTTGATGACGAAAAACCAACTCACATTGCATGATAAATGTGGCACAATCCTCGAAGTTACCGTCGAACAGCCGTGGTTCGGAGAGACGGGGCTCCCGAGGTGCGGGATCGGGAGGCGCGGGGCCTGCCAGGGCTGCGGTGATGCTCCGGCCAAGGCTCCTGAAGGAAGTGGGGGTACAAGCAAGGTGTTAACGGTGTCACTCAGCGTGTGTAAGTGGAGGAGAATACTTGACTGCTGGCTAGCCAGAGCGCCCAGGGACCCCTGAATAGGCAGGACCTGCTCTCGGAGTTCCTGTACTGCAGCCGCAGCCCTGTCTAGCTGTTGGCTGTGTTCCTTGATTAACTCAATCTGGCCTGCTAATGCAGTTCTGACTCTCTCTGTGTCGGCTGGGGTCGTCATGGTTGGATCGTAATGTTATGGTTTGAAACCGACCCCAAACGCAAACGGCACAGAGAGAGTTGTTTCAGAGTTAGCCAAAAACAAGGGCGTGTTTATTAACAGAGTCACAAGACTGAATTAGGTGGTGAACAGAACAAACTGGGAATCTCGCATGTGAAGAATGTTTGCGGCTCTGCAGCTTCTCCCAGAAGGTGATGGTGTGGAATTTGCCTGTGACGTCTGAGCCGCTCTGCAGATCCCCCCGGCATATAATCCGGGTGGAGGCGGAGAGAGAGAGAGAGATCCGAGTTAGCTCAGCGCACAATAGAACAGAGGGGTGACTGGTGAGGTGAATGATCCAAACAATAAATCCAAGTGACTTGATCTTCGGTGAGAAACACACAGTGAGCAGTGTCCAGAGTAAAAACAATACGGTAATCCAAACGTGTAAATCCAAACAACAAAAAAGGTGAGAACAGTATTAAACAAAACGGGATCTCTTCGGTGTTTTACAAACACACAAAAACGATTGATCCAAAAAGACTGTTTCCAAAAACTCACCAGAGCGCAACGCGTAAAGCGGGCAGATAAACGAGGTGGCCGCTTAGTACGGGGAAGCAGGTTCTCCAACAGGGATACTTCACGAGAGTCCTGGGAAGCAACAGAACAGGGAACAGCAACGGAAAGGAACAGGCAAATGCAGGGAATGTTCAAAACGATCCAACATCGATATTAGGGAGATCAGGGTATTTAAAGCCACGGGGCGCTTAATGACAAGCTGTGACAGCTGCGGGATGAAATTGATCATTGCTCCAGAAGCGTGTGGTTGGGAGAGCACCAATCAAACGGCATCTTACAGGAAAGAAGCGTGAGGCGCGGAATGCAATTAATTAACAAAATACCTTAAAGGAACGGAGCGAGTGGGTGGGCAGCGGACAAACCTCACAAAATGGTCTCTTTCTTTTCTTTTGTAGAGGCTGCACCCAGCTAAACTTGCCTTCCTGGATTTTGTACATAATACAAGTTCATGTTAAAAGGATGACACAAAAAGCCAGACCGAGGGCTTGTTTCAGTTTTATAATAAACAATCAAACTAAGCATTTATTTTGCCTGTCTATTTGTTTTAGTGGAAACTTGATCATGAAGAAAAAAAAAGAAAAAAAAGTAGTGCCGATGTAGCTAGCTATTTTTGCCATGTTCTTGTAGTGTAGCTTGCTACATTTATCTGGGGATAGCTTCCATTGTAGTTGAGCTATATTTAATCGAGAGTAACTTGTAGTGTAGCTTGCTACATTTTCCAAGTAGCTTGCCCATCACTGCCAACTAACTACTTTTACACTAAACTTAAAGCGGTGCTTTACACGGGCTTCGGTGGTGACAGTAGGGAAGAAGCTGATGGTATGGCCACGACTCCACTTATATAGGAGCAGATGTGGGAGTGGTCAGGCAGATGGATGCGTACACGTGGTGAAAGTTTTCATGATAGTATATGATTACAGGGATAGTTCCAATAGAGCAAAGCGTAAGCTATATACGAAATATAACGTACAATACAGTATCATACGTATTCTTTTTTTTATTAATATGCTATTAAAGCTCTTCTTCCCTTCTGTACCTATCAAAAATAGATTTTTTTGTCTAGATTTTAATTGATTTATGTTTTCACAATATTTTAGTCCATCAGTCTAGCCCATTCCACAGGGTGGCTCGGTAAGAGGAGATACACATTATTTTCAGGTTGGTTTTCATCACAGGTTTTTTGAAGTTCAATGGTCCTCTGAGGTTGTATCCCCCCTCTTTATCCAGAAATTTGCTTCTTACATTTACCGGTAATTGATTATTTCTTGCTTTGTACATAACTTGCAGAGTTTAAAAGTTTACCATATCAATGAACTTCAAAATGTGTGATTGTAGAAACAGTGTGTGTGGTCCCGATATCCTGCATTGTTTATTACTCTTATTGCTCTTTTTTGTAGGATAGTCAATGTATTTATGGTTGTTTTGTATGTGTTACCCCATACCTCTGTGCAGTAATGCAGTTCTATTTCATTATGGCTTTCGCTCAGCATCATCTTGCACTGTACTTCACTTCGTGCACGTGCACCGAATAAAAAATTCCATCATGTACCTTTACATCCCAACATTCGTCTGGCCACATCCCCATCCGCTTACCTTCATAAGTAGGTGTGTGGTCACCTACTCGCCTCCTTCTTCACTTTCACCACAAGGAAGTGCCTTCGGTAGATCCCACACTTGACGAGGTTGTTAGCTGAAGAAAGTTGAGACGTGTTTACATTGTTGCTTGTTTTTTTCTTCTCTCATATATTTCGATAGAAAAAAACTAAGTCATAATGTCTACTTCGGGGAGTCGCGCTCGCAACGCTACTCTTCACCAGCGGTTCTCCATTTCCGCCTCCGTCGTGCGTCTTGGAGCGGGGCTGAGACCTCTCTCGTGGTCGGCAGCCACGCCCGGTAGGCGTCCGATGGGTAGTTTTCCTCTCCAAGGAGCTGGTGCACCGGGGCCGTCGCCTGTGCGATGGCCTGGTTCCGGCTCTGGTTCCTCTGCTTCCGGGGAATCGTCCGCTGTTGGGAGGCTGGTTCCCTTGGTTGCGGGGGATTTGAGACGCAAACTTTTTGCGTCAGCTCGCTCCTGTCGCAAGATGGTGGCTTGCAGACGCGAACTGCCCGGTTTTGGTGAGTTGCTGGAGCCAGGTGAGGATGCGTCGGTCTCTACATGTCCGATGGAGACAGAGGACTACATGATAGAGGCGGACGGGTTCTTATTTGAAGGCCCGGTGGAGACATGTCTCCCGCCCGTCCAGGTAACACTGGAGGGGGGTGAGATGTCTCCTTGGGGCGCCTCGTTCGAAGACGTTGGGGTAGAACCTCTGACTCGTCGGCGGGATGCCCTGCCATCAGCCACATCGGAGTGTGGCTCCTTGACCAGTAGTAGCCTGCTGTATGTGAGGGATGCGGGCTCGGAGGAGGAAAGTCTGCAGGGGGAACTGCATGCTTTGTTTCCCGAGCTCATGGCGGCGGCGGCAGTCGCAAACGGCGTGCCGCTGCCGCAGCCACTGCCTGTTCCTGTCCCTGATGATCTCATAGGTCATCTATGGCAACGTCGCCCGGTGAGAGGGGTGGACGTTGTCTACCCATTTTTCCCCTCAATGGCGGCCTACGTCTGTCAGGGCCAGGTGGTCTCCCACATCATAGGCCTTACCCCTGCCTACGTGCAAGTCACGCGGGTGGCGGGTTTGGTCGACGGTATGAAGGAGGGCGTGCCACGGCTTGATAGGCCGATGGTGGCGCTCCTTTGTCCGGAGGTGGTGTGGGAGCCGTTACGGAAGCCGGTTCCCCAAGGGAAATCGGCGAGGCGGTTGGCATATTGGAGCGACCAGTCATTTATCACCGGAACACAATCTCTAGCTGCCGCGTGTAACATCGCGCAGCTGGCAAGATTCATGTCCGGGATATTGACGGGCGGCACGGAGCTGACTGATGTACAACATGACCAGCTCGCCCAGTCGGCAGGAGCCATCCTGCATCTGACTCAGCCGCAGGCTATAGCCGCTGGGAAAGTGCGCGCCCTGGCAACTTTGGTCCAGCGCCACCTTTGGCTGGAGCAGGCGCGTGTGCCGGAAAAGAAGAGAGTTCCACTTCTGACGGCACCCCTCTCCGATGCTGGACTATTCGGGACGGCCCTGCAATTGATGACCTCGACTTGCAGAGAGATGCAGGAGGAGCGATCCGTGCTCCAGCCTCATTTCCCCCCTCCCGATGTCGCCGGTGGAGTCAGACGGCCGCCACGTCGTCGAGCATCTTCCGCCGTGGCCGCCGCTGCCACCACCGCCACTGCTGGACCTTCGGGGAAGAAGGCCAGGAGGAGAGAGGGCGCCTCCGCTACGACAGCCGGCCCATCTACGCCCGGAGGCGACGGTAGGGATCGTCGAGACCAGCCGCCGATCGTTTACCGTCCCTCCGGTGCTCCACGAGGTGGCAAATCCCGAGCGGCTCGTGGCAGGCGTCGCTAGGACCCAGTGACTTTTTCCCCCTGTGGTCCCCTCTGTTTCCCTTCCCGGCCCCACCATGATATGATTTTGTTCGAAAATAAAGAGTCCCCTCTAAAGGGGGACTGTATTTTTTGTTAACAAACTGTGTGTTTATTCACCAAACATATGATGGGGTTGCAACGTGTGAATTTTCACTAGTATCGGTTGATAGGAGGGTTACGTTCATGTTAGAGCTTAAGCAAGGCCTGCAGCCTACACTCGGTTGAAAAAGGGTTTTTTCTGCCTCGGCCTGAATCTCCACATAAAGGTAGAGTGTTCTATTGCTTACACAGTGATATTAAGCTACAACACTGTTGTGTTGGGTTTGCAGTAATGCTTGTATGAAAACGTACCACGGCTCAGCCGTTCTCTCTCTCTCTATCAGTGTTTTTTCTGTGTTACAACATGGATGCGGGTGTAGGATTCACACACCCATGCGACTTGGTCTTGTTATAAACCCTGTTCACAGATTGTCTGTGGTTAGCGTGCATTGTATTAGCTTGCGCTATTCATTAGCATTGCTACTAAAGGTAGCATATGGCTAAGTTGTTGTTGTATGCAAGGGTTGGGCTTGTGAGGGGGTACCGGATAAACCCCTCCTTCCCTCTTCTGATTGGTCAGGGGGTTTATTTCCTCTCTTGTTAGTCCAGTCAGGGCCAAGCTGTTAGGCGGCTTGGCAGGGAGGGGGGGGGGGGGGGGGAGGGTTTCCCAGACTCTGCACCTATTAACAGGCGTTGAGTCTTGGGTTTCCCCCCGTCATAGCACACGTCACTACGCACGTTGCTATTTGACGATGGCTTCCGTGAGTTAGACCCATATGTAAGGTCTGTTACTGTCAAAGTGTCGGGATAGAGCGTAGGAATTACGGTTCCACTACGCTCGATATATGCGTAACTTGAGTCGGTTGGTCACATGACTCAAGGTTACCATGGCTTTTTCAATCTATGGCTCACGTGGGAAGTCTCTCTGGGGAGTTCCATCTATCCTCTGTGGTAGGGATGACAGGATATAAAAATGTAAACAGTTTTTTATCCTTGGCTGCGTCAAGTGGGATTCATGTCAGTCGGTGTTTCGTTCTTTTTTAATAAAAGAGTGTGGAGTATATGAAGCACCACACCCTTCTTGTCGTTCTCCCAGGCGCCTTGAGGGATCAATGTGGGGTCTGGTTAGACTGTTCATTGATGTGTTTTGTGTCCCGACGCATGCATAGTGCTAGCTCGGGGTGTTTCTGATAAGAATCATGCGGGTGGCTAGTACGCCTCGGTTGCTTGTTATTAAAACAGCGTTTTTATAAAGCAACTGGGATGGGGGTTTTTTCCTCTTCCGAGAGCCTGTTACTGGGTCGCGACGGATTCTCGTTCATATCTGGGGTATGTTAACGGAATAGATCAGAACATAGGTAGAGGGGTCTCACGCCCTTGGGGTGGGCCACCTAGCACGGTTCAAACCGGCCCGTCTGGATGGCGCGGTCTTTTCATGTTTTAGATCAACACGCATATCTGCCCCTTCTCCTGGAGTAGGCATGTTGGCGTGGTTAGGGCACGGGACTGGTTCTGGTCACGCTGGTCCAGGTCAGTTAACCCGTTGTCCGCCGGGGATGCAGATCTGCTGTTCTGGTACCCTGCGGGACTTGGGCTTTTTTCAGGGGGAAAAATGCCAGGTCGGCCCGGGTGTCACAGGGTTAGGCGTTTTGGAGACCCTTTGTTGGGTACTCTTTTGTACCTGGCACTATCATAAGGGGCTGGTTCTCCTTTCTTTCGCTCCTCTCTCACGCATGGCGAAGAGGGGGCTGTTGGGGTGGTCTTCTGGACCTCCTCTGGTAACCCTGTGTGCTTCCCGAGCCGCCGGGCCCGGTCTGAAGTAAAGTTTCGTTGATACCGTAGGCCTGGGATAACCCTTTTTTGGAAACTGAAACACTTGTACTGCGGTATAGCTGGTGTATACCCGCAGGTGTGTTTTGGGTTTTTTTCTTGAGGGGTTATAGGAACAACCACCGTCTGTACCGAGAGGGTAGTTGATTCCCTGGTATGTTGGAGCAGTGTCAACTCCTGGGTTGCCCGGTTGAGTGTGCCCCTGCACGTTCATGATGTCTGCCAATCATGTCAGCCTTCTCTGCCTCGACCCCTCTGGGTGTTTTTTTTTTAATGGAGGCTTTGTCATGGTGATCAACAACGCCAGCATACGCCCCTTCCGCCGGGGGGGCTGTTTTCAGCTGACTCCTTTGGCACCTGTCTCGTCCGCAGTGCTCCAGGCTCAGGTTACAGCCTGCTGCCTGGTTTCCCCGGTGCGCTGCCTGCTTCCGTTGGTTAACCTTTGAGTGCTTACGGCCATGCTGACTGCCTGTTCTGCAGGGTCAGTGTGCCAGGCGGTGTGCTATTGGGGTGAAAGGGCCCGCTCTTGGAGGGGCCTTATCCGAATACGCTGGCGATGTGGGGGGCGGTGTCACTAAGTGACCGCCTGGTGGGGTCTTGATGCCTGGCGTCATTGACCTCTCCGGGCCCCCTTTTTCCAGGGGATCCAGTCCCTTCAGTGGGTCTGGGTCTTACTTCGCGCTCCGCTGCTACGGCCTTGCCACGGGGGTTGGGTTTGCTCTTGACCCCGTGATTTTGGGGGCAGTAACGAGGTTGTTCCTTCCGTTCATTCCCTGGTGGCATGCGGGTTGTGCGTGTGTATAGTCGTGGGGTCAAGCCACGGTCTGCTCACCCTGTGCGTTGAGTTGCTTGAGTTCCTCTTCGCACGGTCGGATCCGTATCCCTCCCATAAGCCTCCAATATAGGGGGTATCCTCCATTAGGGAGGGTCGGGGGGCTCGGTCCTCCCCGGTCTGATGGTTGTGGGGGGCCTCAGCGGGGTACATTTGTCGGGCTATGGCTCCCGCTCAGCCTCCCTTGTGCAAGATGATGCTGAGCGAAAGCCATAATGAAATAGAACGTAAGGTTATGTATATAACCAAGTTCTATGAATTATGGCGACGCTCAGCATCAAACGCCGCTGCGGCTCTTGATCTCGCCTTGTGGTGAAAGTTTGGGATGAAGGCGAGTAGGTGACCACACACCTGCTTATGAAGGTAAGCGGATGGGGGTGTGGCCAGACGAATGTTGGGATGTAAAGGCACATGGTGGAATTTTTTATTCAGTGCACGTGCACGAAGTGAAGTACAGTGCAAGATGATGCTGAGCGTCGCCATAATTCATAGAACTTGGTTATATACATAACCTTATGATAAGGCAAGATCATTGCACAGTACAGAGTGTGTAATGAGTTGGGATTGAGTACATGTCTCACCTTACTAATAATTGAGATGCTCTTTGCCATCTTAGCCCTCACATATTCTATATGGGGTTTCCAGCAGAGTTTATGGTCTAAAATCACTCCCAGGAATTTATTTTCATATACTCTTTCTATTCTATTATTATCTATTATCAACTGAATGTCTGTTTTTATCTGGCGGTTTCCAAACACCATACATTTTGTTTATTTAGATTTAAAGATAATTTATTTATATCAAACCAGAGTTTGTATTTATTCATTTCTATTGTTAAGACCGTCATAAGCTGCTGGATGTCCTCCCCTGTACAGGACATGTTAGTATCATCAGCAAATAGTACACACTTCAATACATTTGACACCGAGCACAAATCATTAATATATAGATTAAACAGTTTGGGTCCCAGAACCGAGCCTTGAGGGACTCCACACATAATTTTCATACATCTAGATTTGCAATCTCCAAGTTGTACAATTTGTTCTGTTTTTTTATGTAGCTTTCAAGCCAATCTGACACAACCCATCTGAAGCCATATTTGACCATTTTCCTTATAAGGATTTTGTGATCTATTGTGTCAAAGGCCTTCTCTAAGTCACAAAGACTCCAACTGTGCACAACTTTGTATCTATGTTTGTTATTATTTCTTCAGTTAATTCAATCAATGCCATTGAGGGCGATCTGTTGGCTCTAAAACCGGATTGGTTCTCAGTTAGTAAGTTATTATTTTTTATAAAGTTATCCAACCTGTCCACAAATACTTTCTCCAGTACTTTTGAGAACTGTGAGAGCAACGAAATTGGTCTGTAGTTTGTGAAGTGTTGTTTATTGCCTGCTTTGTAGACTGGGATGACCTTTGCCTTTTTCATTTTATTTGGGAATACACCATTCCTGAATGACAAATTGCATATGAAGGTAAACGGTTTTACTATGGTATCCATTGTTTTTTTTAACAAGTGACATGCTTAGGTCATTACAGTCAGTAGATGTCTTGTTTTTGCATTTGCTAATAGTTTCCACAACTTCCTGTTCCTCCACAGCTCTCAAGAACATAGTTTGGGTTACAGAAACCCCACTCATCGGCTGGCACTTTTTCCTCTGTATCTGCTGTTATAATTTCATTTGCCAGTGTGGGTCCTATATTAACAAAGAAGTCATTGAAACCATAAGCTATTTCATTTAGATTGGTTATTGTTTTGCCGTTGTCAATGAAGCATTGCGGGTAATCTGTGGACAATGATCCTTTTTTTATAATTCTGTTCAAAATGCTCCATAATCCATTTGTATTCTTTTTATGGTTTTCTAATAAATTATTATAATAATATGTTTTACTAGCTCTAATCATGTGAATTAATTTGTTTTTATATATTTATATTTACTTTCAGTATAGTTCTATGTCTTAGGTATTCCTTGTATAGTGTGTTCTTTTTGTTACATGCATTTTATTTATTTATGCGTAATCCACTGGCTCCACAATCTGTTCTCTCCCCTCCAGGTATAATTGCATCCAGCTCACTGATGAACTATCAAAACCAATTGCTTTTAGCTTGTCAATCAGAATGGAGTGATTGACAGTGTCGAAAGGCTTTTGGAGGTCCAGCATGACTATGCCGCAGTATTTGCCTGCGTCCACCTCTTGTTTGATGTGGTCGTTCAAATAGAGAAGGCATGTGTCAGTGAAGTGGGATGTTGGGATTGGAATTCATAGATTTGTTTTTTTTCCGCAAGGTACTTTTCGACCTGTTCCTAGACAATTTTTTCCATGATTTTCTAGATGGAGGTAAGAATAGAAACAGGGCAGTAGTTGCCTGGGTCTAATTAGCTGCCTTTTTGTGCAGGGGGGGTCACACTCACAATTTTGAAGTCTTTGGGGACGTATCCCTGTTTTATGGAGAGGTTTATTATGTGGGTGATGACTGGGGTGATGGCGGCTGCTGAGTCTCTGAGGAATTTGGAGGGGATATTTTCATGGTCAGTGGCCTTGTTAGGTTGGAGGGCGCTCAGTTTTTTTAGTACTTCATCTGTTGTTACCATTTCAAGTTTGAAGTCTTCTTTGCGGACCCCTAGGCTTTTGTAGAATGCTATGATGTGTTCTACCCCAAACTGCCCTGAGTGGGAGGGTAGTTTATTATCACTAGCACAGCCGACAAGGGGTCACATGACCCCTAGGCATTTTCAATATATGTATCCTCGTCACTCGGTTGAGCTCCAGCTCTGTCACTCAATGACTTTTCCTAAAAGTACCCGTTTTATCTGGCACGGTTTCTGAAATTTCAAAATGACTTCAGGAAAATGGAATCAGAACATTATTACAGCTATGTAAGTATGTATGTATGTATGTATGTATGTATGTATGTATGTATGTATGTATGTATGTATGTATGTATATTATTTATATACATTATGTGTCAGTACATGCATCTCCATTCTAAAGGCTGTCGGGTCTTCTGACCCGTTCCCGGCGGGAATTAGTGGCATTTTCTCCATGGCTGTGTTAGTGTTAACCAGTGTTGTGGCTATGTTTGTGTGTCAGAATGGAGGTAGGTGAATTCCAATGGGTGAAGGCAATCACAGAGACAGAGAGTGTTTACTCTTGAACAGGTTCGACTTTAATAGTAAGAACACAGAGTAAATTCTAAGAGAGACAAGTGCTAATAGCACAAGTGGAAAATAAGGTAAATGGGAGCTTATTGGAGGTCCAGAGTAGAACCGTCCGCGTTATCCCCGAACGCAATTAGTGAAGACCTGACAATGAACAAGCAGAAGAGAGGTATGTTACATAGACACCAAATACCAACATTCCACACACACCCCTGTGACAGCCAATCAGGAACCACCCCTAAGTGACAGCACTAATTGACAGGGAAATGACAGGTGACAAGCCCAGTGACATATGCCAGGAATGTGGGTGGTCACCGACCACAGTCGGTGTCCAGAACGTAACAATACCCTCCCCCGACGAACGGCACCAGACGTTCACCTAGGAGCCTCGGGATTCAGCCGCCGGAAATCAACGATCAGGCTGGGATCTAAAATATCCCTTTGAGGCACTCAAGAACGCTCTTCTATCCCGTACCCCTCCCAATCCACCAAGAACTGAAACCCCCTACCCCTCCGCCTACAACCCAGTATCCTCCGCACCGTGTAAATGGGTTGACCGCCAATAAACCGGGGCGGAGGAACCACAGGCAGTGGCGGGGCCAAGGGCGATGAGAGGAATGGCTTCAACAGGGACACATGAAACGTCGGATGAACCCTCATAGAGCTCGGAAGTCGTAGCTTGTAAGCCACTGGATTAACCCGATGAATCACTTTAAATGGTCCTATAAAGCGAGGAGCCAGCTTCTTGGATTCCACCCGGAGAGGGAGATCCCGGGTGGAAAGCCAAACCCGCTGCCCTGGACGGTAAACTGGAGCCGGACGACGCTTACGGTTAGCCTGCCGTTGGGTACTAACCGAAACCTTCTGTAGCGCCTTCCGAACCTGTTTCCACGTCCTGCGACAGCGAGCCACATGTGCCTGGGCCGAGGGCACCTCCGCCTCCTGCTCCTGCTCGGGAAACAGAGGAGGTTGAAAACCATACTGGCACTGAAAGGGAGACATACCGGTAGAAGAGGAGAGAAGGGTATTATGCGCGTACTCAGCCCAAACCAACCTCCTACTCCACGTTGCCGGACTACCGGCAACGTAACATCTCAAGACCCCCTCCAAATCCTGGTTGACCCTCTCCGTCTGCCCGTTCGACTGCGGATGGAACCCAGACGACAGACTGACAGAGGCGCCGAGGCCGGCGGCAAACACCTTCCAGAACCTGGAGGCGAACTGAGGACCCCGGTCCGACACGATATCTACTGGCAGCCCGTGGACCCGAAAGACATGCTGTATAACTAAATCAGCAGTCTCCCGTGCCGAAGGAAGCTTGGGGAGAGGGACAAAGTGAGCCGCCTTAGAGAACCGATCCACCACCACCAAGATGGTGGTGAACCCGTCCGAAAGGGGAAGACCAGAAATAAAGTCCAGAGATATGTGTGACCAGGGTCGTTTAGGAATAGGAAGTGGTCGGAGGAGACCCGCCGGTGCCCGTCGAGAGGTCTTACTACGTGCGCACACCGGACAGGCCGCCACAAAGGAACGCGTATCCCCCTCCACTGTCGGCCACCAGAACCTCCTACGGATAAATTCCAGGGTCCTGGTTGCCCCTGGGTGGCTGGTGAGGGATGACGCATGTGCCCACTGTAGCAAGCGTGAGCGCGCCACCTTGGGAACATACGACCGTCCCGGAGGACCCCCACCAGGATCGGGCTCCCGCGTTAGCGCCGACCTTACCACCTTCTCTATGCCCCAAGACACGGGTGCCAAAATCAAGGCCGGTGGAATAATGGGATGGGGCTGCTCCTCCCGACCAGGAAGATCAAACTGGCGCGACAACGCGTCAGGTTTGATATTCTTGGAGCCGGGTCTATAGGAGATGGTATATCGAAATCGTGTGAAGAACAACGTCCACCTGGCCTGGCGAGCGTTAAGGCGTTTAGCCCCTTGGATGTAAGCCAAGTTCTTATGATCAGTCCAAATAATGAAAGGATGTGCCGTCCCCTCTAACCAATGTCTCCACTCCTCCAGTGCCAATTTGATCGCCAATAACTCCCGATTACCCATGTCGTAATTACGCTCGGCTGGTGACAGACGGCGAGAAAAAAAAGCACACGGGTGCACTTTCCCATCCTTTAAGCATTTCTGAGAGAGCACCCCCCCCACCGCGACGTCAGAGGCATCCACCTCCACAATGAACGGAACCTCCGCGTCATGGCGGATCAATACAGGAGCGGATGTAAAACGACGTTTAAGATCGCAGAAGGCCGACTCAGCCCTAGGCGACCATTCAAAGCCAGGGAGAGAGGCCTTAGTGAGAGCTGTTAAAGGATTGGCTAAGGCGCTAAAGTTGCGAATAAAGCGCCTGTAAAAATTGGCAAAGCCCAAAAACCGTTGTAACCCCTTGAGCGACGAAGGTCGTGGCCAGTCCAAAACTGCACTCACCTTGGCTGGATCCATGCGCAGATCGCCCTTCGTCAACACAAAGCCCAGGAAGGACACGGTGTCCGTGTGAAACACACACTTCTCAGCCTTAACGAATAGTTGATGCTTGAGGAGACGGTCTAGCACCTCCCGAACGTGCATTTGGTGTTGCACCATATCGCGAGAAAAAATCAGGATATCATCTAAGTAGACAAACACCGACACCCCAATCAAGTCTCGCAGCACGTCGTTAACCAGGGCTTGGAAGACTGCCGGAGCATTAGCCAAACCAAAGGGCATGACCAAATACTCATAGTGCCCATTGGGTGTGTTAAATGCAGTCTTCCACTCGTCTCCCTCTCTAATCCTGACCAGGTTGTATGCATTACGTAAGTCAAGTTTAGAAAAGACCTGTGCCCCCTGTAAGCACTCAAAGGCCGTGTCCATGAGGGGTAAAGGATATCGGTTCTTGATGGAAACGTCATTCAATCCCCTATAATCAATGCATGGGCGCTGATCCCCATCTTTTTTATCAACAAAGAAGAAGCCAGCGCCGGCAGGGGAAGTGGAAGGGCGTATGTGCCCCGCAAGCAATGCCTCCTCTATGTAGGTGTTCATGGCCAAGGTTTCGGGGCGTGAGAGAGAGAACATTCGCCCGCGAGGCGGGGAGGTACCGGGTAGAAGATTAATGGGACAGTCGTATGATCTATGAGACGGAAGTGCTTTAGCACGCGTCTTGCTAAAAACGTCCGCCAGGTCCCAATAGATCTCAGGCACCCCTATCAAATCGGGATTAGAGGGTAGATCAGAATCTGCCACGCTCCCCACCATCCTGGAGAAAGAGGGAGGAGACAAAAGAGAAGAGGGGGGGGGAGACAAGGTTTTGGGCAAACTCCCGCTGACGATCGACTTGACGTCGGCCGCCGTTGAGAGTTCGCCCGTGCTCCAATTAATGACACGAACACATGACGACAACCAGGGATGACCCAACACCATGGTCTCCAGCACAGGCAGTGTGCTGGAGACCATTCAAGCCCAGGTAATGGCTCTCTTTTTGACAAACAGAAACATTACACGGTTACACACACACACAGTGACGCAATGTCTGTGTGTGTGGGGGGGGGGGGGGTTAGCTGTTCCACTTTGAGTGAGTGAGTGAGAGCAAGGCTCATGGGTGAAATTGAGACCCCAAGGCCAATGGTTTATGGGGTATACTACTGTCTAACTGTACAGACTGTCGCCATGACCGTGCGTGTTTAACACATTGGGTGCCACACCCCTTCCGGGAAGTGCATAGGCTCATGCCACCCATTAACCCCATGTAATCGGTGACCTTGTTTGTAGAGCTAAACCTATATTTTATATTATAGCTATGGATCCAATATCATTGTCAATTGACAGTATGAACCTTCCGTTCAATATGCCATAAAGAAATAATTTTTCCATTGTGTTATATCGGAATGATCTGAGATAATTCCTGTGAGGCTATTTATAAGGCGCAATGCTAATCACGTAAAAACCATTGGCGTTTCGTCCCTACACACGCTACAGTTAAAAATCCAAATGCATATGATCGGTATTATGTACCATCATGAATGCGTGAAATGGGGGGGCGGGGGCGTTTGTGATTAATTGTTTGCCAATAACGGCATTCGTTATTACCACAACATACATGTCATCTGGGGTATGGCTATGAAATCCTTGCACGATCAAGCTGAAATTGACGTCAAATTGCCCTTACCTTTGGCCGGTTGGATTCCAAAAAGAATTTTCCAATTATTTGATCGCCATCTGGTAGATCATAATTCCATTTGGCACACGCCATAACCTTATACAGCATAATGAATCCGGCTTCCCAAAAAGTATTCCATGCGATCTGGTGAAGCCCTCGCTTCAGGCTAACAGAAAAGTCCGCCCGGAACGTAAACAGTGTGACACCAGCTCTGCAACAGGGGTTACTGCATTCTCGAGACAGCGCCACTACCAGAATCTGGCCGGTACTGCACCTTCGGAGTCCCAATATGCCTTTGGAAATAATAGGATATTAATATCGGAAAAAAGGAAGAACGACACAGAAATGAGAATCTTCGTTTCCGGCACTCAACCGCTGGGCCACAGAAACGAGAATTCTCGTGAACGCCAACAAAAGGGTTAAGGGACCGTGTCAGTCTTTTTGACATGTGGACTTGATACAAAAATCAAAGTGCCCCTTAGTTTTGTAATTTTTCTTACTGTTACTGAAAGATTTCTGAAGTTGTTTTATGCCGATTCACCAGTGCCATAGGCTTCTATTGTATGAAAAAGAAAAAATTAAAACACCACATAAACGCATGAAAGTGACCACATCTGACTACAATGCCATGCTAACACCTGAAATGCATTTATTTTCCTGAAAATTATTTACCCCTGAAGATTTGGTTGGGTCTTAACTCATTCAGCGCCAGAGCGATATCCCCGATATAGGTCTAGTACGCCACCGCTTTAATCAATGGGGGGACTGCAAGATTTGCGAGTGCTTAAAATATATCTTAAATTATAGCTATGGGTCTAATACACCTGTCGATTATCAGTGAGTTGCTTCCAGTCAACATCGGTACATTTCCGTTTGATACCGTTTTGAATATGAATATAGTTTGGGTGCTTCTGTGTAATTCCAGGAAAAGACGCGATAATGGCGTTTTTAGTGGAATACACTAAACACGTTGTCATTTTTCGCCTGATTATTGAATCTTCCGTAGCGCGAGGCTCCCCCAGTCCCCTCCTGCACTCAACGGCACACAGCCACACACACACACACACAGAGACAGCGTTGATTGGGGTAGAAATAAATATCAGATCAACAATCAAATTTATATATAGTGTTCTTACCTTATCTGATGTAATGCAAAAGAAATAAGCGTTCCAGGCAAACTGCATGGGAAAAAAAGAAAAACTGAGCGAAATTAAGTGTATTCAAATTGAAATATGATGTGTTGCACACAAGAGTTGTAAACAAACACTGTTGCTAAGTTGCTGCCACACACATTATATCACCTGTGGTAGCGAGCTAGCTAGCTGCCACTACATTAACTATCCAACCAGGGATAGAAAAAAATCTGGAAATAAAATGTAAAGGTTTTTGACACTATCAGGAACTAAAAGAAAAGCTGACACACTCATAACAAGCATTATGTTATGTAATGTTAACATTGTTCACGTTACAAGACCACTGTGTCTCTGTCTGAAAACGTTAGTGAAACCTAGTATGTTGAAACATTAGTGACAGACAATGTGAAGCCTAGCATGCTAAAACATTAGAGACAGCATGTTGAAACATTAGTGACAGCATGTTGAAACATTAGAGACAGCATGTTGAAACATTAGAGACAGCATGTTGAAACATTAATGACAGCATGTAGAAACATTAGAGACAGCATGTTAAAACATTAGTGACAGCATGTTGAAACATTAGAGACAGCATGTTGAAACATTAGTGACAGCATGTTGAAACATTAGAGACAGCATGTTGAAACATTAGAGACAGCATGTTGAAACATTAGAGACAGCATGTTGAAACATTAATGACAGCATGTTGAAACATTAGAGACAGCATGTTGAAACATTAATGACAGCATGTTGAAACATTAATGACAGCATGTTGAAACATTGGTGACAGCATGTTGAAACATTAGAGACAGCATGTTGAAACATTAATGACAGCATGTTGAAACATTAGAGACGGACAGCATGAAGCCTAGCATGTTGAAACATTAATGACAGCATGTTGAAACATTAATGACAGCATATTGAAACATTAGAGACAGCATGTTGAAACATTAGAGACAGCATGTTGAAACATTAGAGACAGTTGACAGTGTGTTGAAATATTAGTGACAGACAGCATGAAACTGTTGAAACATTAGTGACAGACAAACATGTAACCTAGCATGTTGCAACGTTAGTGACTGTTATGTACCATGAGCTTGATCACTCCTGTGTCACTGGGCATGCAGGTGAGGGCTGCTAATTAGCTAATTACTGCTGATTGGATACTTGCTGGCAGGTTAAAACCAGTCTCTGAGACACACATGCACTCTGACGGTGGCTAGAGGAGTGTTTGGAAACCGAGACGTTCTCCCATTCTTTGTTCTTTAGTTTGTACCAGTAATTCATTGTTAGAGTAGTATTTTGGGTTAAACAGTGAGTGTTTTTGGAAACAAATACCCCTAGAATTTGTTTGGTGTTTTTTTTTTGTTTTGCATGGTGTGTCGTGGTGCTATAGTGTGGGTGGTGTTCGTTACATGTTGTGTAACGTGGGGGCTTGAGCCGATCATCAAACAGGTGAGTATGCCCTTATTTGTTTGTAATTTGATGTGACTACTTAATGCTGTTAAAATATATAGTTTAGTGCACACCACATGTAGGTAGGGACATTATTTTCTGGTTGTTTGTTAGCTTCCTGTGCACCACATACTCCTGGGGCAGTCAGAGAAGTGATTAGCACCATCTACTTGTCTTGTACCATACCATATACTTGACGGGTGGATGGTCAATATGATCTTTGGCTGGTAGCAGGTGTGGTTGAAGAGGGTTAGGTCTACAGGGCATTAGCTTAAGGGTAGGTAGGATAGGGGGCCAGAAAACACAGGTAGTGTGGTAGGGCCTGATTTAGTGTTTCTTAGGGTAGACATGTGGTGGGCCGTTTTTGACTGCAGTTTAGATGTAGAAGCGTAAGTAGTCGTATCAGGTTATAAGGGGCACCTGTTTGAATTTGTTTGTTGTATTTATTTCTTTTGTTTTGAGTGTTTGGATAGCCTACCTGTTAGCACCTGACCTCCTGCGCGTATGACACAGTTAGTTATTCAGGGTGGTTGTTTTTTTTAATTTTGTTTTTTGCAGATTAGAAAGGTGCGCTCAGTAGAGCACACATTTCCACCGCGTCTCCTTATGGTTATTAGTATTGGCATTAGCATTCTTTATGGTTCTTCAGTGGTTCTTCAGTGGTTCTGTAGTGTTTCTTCAGTGGCTCTTTAGTGGTTCTTCAGTGGTTCTTCGTGGTTCTTCAGTGGTTCTTTGGTGGTTCTTCAGTGGTTCTTTAGTGGCTCTTTAGTGGTTCTTCAGTGGTTCTTCATGGTTCTTCAGTGGTTCTCAGGTAGATTGTGTGTATGCTAGGGTGTTTTTGGTGACTCTAAAGTGAGCAGGTTGTGGCGCTGGTGCAGTAGGGATGGCTTCCATAAAGGATTTTGTTGATCACCCTTCTGATGAGTTGTTGGAAAGGTTTTCCAAGAACAGCTTCTGGAGCTTGCTGTGCACTACAAGGTGGAGCTTACTGCCAGTGAGAAGCGTTTGAAACTGACTGCCTTGGGTGCTTTGCTCGTTAGGGAGCAGGTGCTTGCGGCGAGGGTGGAGGGGCCTCCTTTGTCTGACGTGTCTCCGCTGCTATCTGCGGTAGCGGAGGGTGAGTGGAGGCTTAGAGAGTTAGAATTTAAGGAAAGACAGCTACAGCAAGAGCGTGAGGAGAGGAGAGACAGCTACAACAAGAGCGGTACTTGAAGGACTTAGAGCACGAACGTGCGCAGAAGGAGCTTGATTATAAGCACGCTGTCTTGCAGGCGGGTGCTCTGCATTCAGAGTCGCGTTCTGGTTTTGATGTCGGCAGGAATATTAGGATGGTGCCTCCTTTTGTTGAGAATGATGTGGAAAGGTGTTTTCCCCTTTTTGAACGGGTGGCAATCACGTTGAAGTGGCCTGATACGGCCTGGACGCTGTTGCTGCAGTGTGTTCTTGTTTGTAGGGCGCAAGAAGCCTATACTGCTCTGTCCCTTGAACAAAGTGCTGACTATGAGCTTGTTAAAGCTTCCATATTGAGGGCTTATGAGTTAGTCCCCGAGGCCTATCGTCAGCGTTTTAGAGGTTATCGCAGGTCGGAGGGACAGTCGTATGTTGAATTTGGAAGAGAGAAGGAGAACCTGTTTGACAGGTGGTGCACCTCTCAGAAAGCAGAGTCAAGATAGCAGCTTAGACAGTTGATTCTCCTAGAGGAATTTAAAAGATGTGTTCCTGATACCGTTTCCACTCATCTAAACGAGCGTAGGGTATCGAAGATAGGCGACGCTGCTGTCTTCGCTGATGAGTTTGTGTTGACACACAAGTCCGTTTTTGTGGAGGACTACCGTGGTGAGTCCAGGGATAGGCGTCCTGTTCAGGGGGGCCGTTTCCCAAAACCTGTGTCTGCTGGTCAGTTAACTTCACCTCCTAGGCGGGGTGGTTCTGCTAGTGCATTCCCAGAAGGGATTATATGTTTCTACTGTAAAGAGCCTGGTCATATCGTTGCTGGGTGCCCGGTGCTTGAACAGAAAAATTTCAGAACGGTAGCTCTGGTAGAAACCATATGCAGAACACCTATGCCAACGTTAGAGGGTGATGGGGAAAGTATCAAACGTGTGGACAAAGAGCTTGAGGGTTCCTCAAGATTTATGATGGATGGATTTGTTTCCCTGACTAATGCACTAGAGTCCAAACAGGCTATAACAATTTGGAGAGATACCGGAGCTTTTCAGTCCCTCATTCTGGAGGGGATTTTGCCATTTTCAGAAAAGTCTTCTTTGCATTCCGGTGTCGTTGTTCGTGGCTTTGGAGGTGGATTTGTGGATGCACCTTTGCATGAGGTCACACTCAATTCTCCCTCAACGCATACAGTGCAGCGAGATCAGACCTGAAAAAGGGAGTCAGATCTGCTAAGCTGTCATACAAAAACCGCATTGAAGCCCACTTCAACAGCGCCTCAAACCCCCATCAGGTGTGGGAGGGTGTCAGGGCTATATCGGACTACAAGGGCAGAACATCCCCCCCTGTCAACGGCAGCGCCCCCCCTAGCGGAGGAGTTAAACATCTTTTATGCAAGTTTTGACAGGGACAACAAGGACCCGGTGTCGCCCCCTCTCCCCTCTGACGGCTCCACCATAGTCCTGAGCACTCATGAGGTTAGACTCAGTCTACAAAACATCAACACAAGGAAGGCGGCGGGGCCTGATGGAGTCCTGGGACGGGTGCTCAAGGACTGTGCGGCTGAATTAGCCCCAGTTCTCACCACCATCTTCAACCTGTCTCTGGGCTCATCCTGGGTTCCCGCATGTCTTAAAGCAGCCACAATAGTCCCGGTTCCAAAGAAACCTAAAGTCACAGGCCTGAACGACTACAGACCTGTGGCACTCACCCCCATCGTCGCAAAATGCTTTGAGAGACTGGTCATGAAACATATAAAAGCCTCCATACCGCCATCATTAGACCACAACCAGTTTGCCTACAGGAAGAACAGGTCAACAGAGGATGCTATTGCCATTGTGTTGCACACTCTGCTGGAACATCTAGAGCACAGGCACACATATGGTAGACTCCTTTTTGTTGACTTCAGTTCAGCTTTCAACACCATTCTACCCAACAAGCTCCACAGTAAACTGCACAAACTCGGACTGAACACCACACTATGCAACTGGATCTTGGACTTTCTCACAAATCGCACACAACATGTCAGGATTGGCAAGCACACATCCCCCACCCTGGCCATTAGCACCGGGGCCCCTCAGGGGTGTGTACTCAGCCCACTTCTCTACACACTTTTCACACACGACTGTTGTTCCTCCTCTCCATCTAACCTCATAGTAAAATTTGCAGACGACACAACAGTGCTTGGCCTCATCAGAGGGAATGATGAGACCTCATACAGGAGGGAGGTTGAGCAACTAGTGGAGTGGTGCGATGGTCATAACCTTGCTCTCAACCCCACGAAGACCAAGGAGATGATCATCGATTTCCGCAGGACTGGTGACCTCAGCCACTCTCCACTCCTCATTGGGAATGAGGAGGTGGAGAGGGTTTCAAAATTTAAGTTTCTGGGCATGACAATGTCTGATGACCTGTCCTGGGGGGTCAGCATTGCCTCTGCTGTGGGCAAAGCACAGCAGCGCCTTTTCTATCTTAGGAAGCTTAAATGGGCTAAACTCCCACAGGGACTGATGGCCAACTTCTACCACTGCGCAGTAGAGAGTGTACTCACGTACGGACTACTGGTGTGGTTTACTGGCTGCACCAGGGCAGAGAAGGAGGCCCTCCACAGAGTGGTCATGGCTGCGAGGAGGATCACTGGAGCTAGCCTCCCAGATATCTCCACAGTCTTTACCTCCCGCTGCCTACGGCGTATAAATAACATCTTACTAGACCAGTACCACCCAGCAAACCATCTCTTTCAACTGCTGCCCTCTGGTCGAAGGTACAGATCCATCCAGTCCGGAACCAGCAGACTGACCAACAGCCTCTACCCACGTGCTGTCAGGCTGCTCAACGATGAACATCAACTTGCCCCCCCCCCGCATCCCACCCCCGGTGACATAACTCCCACTCCCACATTACAACAATAACTGTGAACCGGACTTGCATTGCTGCACTATACAATACTTCATCCTTTGCAAGTCAACGCCCCCCCCCCCCTCCTTCCATCAACTCACTGGACTGAAATATTTATATTTATTAATTTATTTGCACTAGCACTAAATGCACTTGGGACAATGATGGTATGTTATATATTGAGAACATTGGGACATTGATACTTTATTACTATATTACTATATTACTATTATTATTGACATTATTATTTTGCACATGCTATATCTTATGTTGTATGCCAGTGGTGATGTTCCTAACAAATTTCGTTGTACCAACAATGACAAATAAATATCTATTCTATTCCTTAGTATCAGGCAATGTTGTTGTGGGGGTATGTTCTCACATTCCCATAAGAGGGGTGTCCTTCATTCTAGGGAATGATTTGGCTGGTGACAAGTGTTGGCTACTCCAGTTGTAACTCCCATTCCTGTGGTTTCTGAGGTCCCTAATGAGCTGGCACAAAAACATCCAGGAGTGTTCCCTGTGTGTGCTGTGACACGGGCAATGTCAAAGGACAAAAGTGATGTTGTTGATACTTGGACTTGTGACATTACACTTAGTGACACATTCTTTGTTGAATTGAAAAGTGTACCTGTTGAGAATTTTGCAAAGCACACGGTGGATGTACCTCTGCATAATGATTCTCTTGATTGTGCCTTTGTGTCAGGCCCGGTGGTGAAACCAGAGTTGACATGCGTGCCGGATAGGCATGTGGCAGGAGATGATCTGGCAGGGCAGTGTCTCAAGGTCTTCCCAGCCTGTACGGTGGCTGAGGCCACAAACTAATTGGAGGATGAGTGTGGGAAGGATGCTATGAGAGATGCTGTTGATTCATGTGACACCGTTCTAGTTGAAGAGGCTACAAGGCCTGACTTAGGCTGCCAGCCTTCCCACAGTAGCTCTATTGTCCCTGATGTTTCACTTGTGTTTGCAGGGATGGTCCCAGTATGTCAGTTGATGATTCTGACATTGATTCACGTGTCCACACTGACTCTCTGCCATGCACTAGGTGTGATAGTCAACTTAGTTACCTGTGTCCTGTGGAGCAGGAGTCGCCTTCGCGACCTGGTCTGATGAGTGGCAGCCATTTTGATCAGGACAATGTTATTTTGTGTGACGCCATTTTAGATGGTGTTCCAGACGCTTTTGTGACTGATGTATTGCCATGTTCCAGGGACGGTGGGGCTGTACCTGAGGCGGTACATCCTCCTCTGGATGTTCACGGTTTGCAGTATCCTGAACTGCCAGTGCCAGGTGGGATGGATATGGGCGCTGTGGTGGTATCAGAGATCTATGGTTTTTGTTTTTCTGTGTTCTGTCCTGTTGAGCGCAGTGAGCTTAGCTCTCAAATTGATTTTGGTTTGCAGTCTATTTTTGACAGGTCGGTATCGGTGGAGGGGCCTGTTGAAATGGAGCTCATATATGATAAGGTCTTGGTTTGTCGATGGGATCCTACGTCTTACGCCTCAGGGGAGGAGGCGCCTGCCCCACTCCAGCCATATACCGCAGTGGCGGAACTTTTTGTGGGGTCTAGCTTGCCCGAGAGTCGGGACAGGGTTGTTTTTTGTTTTACACAGCATTGGCAAATGTTCCACAGTGGGGAGCATGCGACACGGTTGGTGGTCGTGTTCGACAGTTATCGCTGTTGTGGTAGTGGCCCTGACAACTAATGGGTCACAATATTTTTTGTTTATGGGTTTGATGTGTGATGGTTGCCTCTTGGGCAACCATTTTGGTGGGGGAGGTGTTATGTACCATGAGCTTGATCACTCCTGTGTCACTGGGCATGCAGGTGAGGGCTGCTAATTAGCTAATTACTGCTGATTGGATACTTGCTGGCAGGTTAAAACCAGTCTCTGAGACACACATGCACTCTGACGGTGGCTAGAGGAGTGTTTGGAAACCGAGACTTGTCACGTTCTCCCATTCTTTGTTCTTTAGTTTGTACCAGTAATTCATTGTTAGAGTAGTATTTTGGGTTAAACACGTCGGTTTGCACATAGGTTGCGTGCCTTTGAGCCAGGGTCGTAACAGTGACACCATGTTGAAACATTATACGTGACAGACAGCATGTAGCCTAGGCCTAGCATGTTGAAACGTTAGTGACAGACAGCATGTAGCCTAGCATGTTGAAACGTTAGTGACAGCATGTTGAAACATTTGTGACAGCATGTTGAAACATTAATGACAGCATGTTGAAACATTAGAGACAGCATGTTGAAACATTAAAGACAGCATGTTGCAGTGGCGAATCCTTATGGAAGCCAACGGAAGCCATGCCTCCCTAATATTAAAATATGAATTAATATCAAATATGAAATATGAAAAAAAAAATATATATATATATAATTTTTTTTTAATATAGTTTACATTCTTTTTCATCTGTGCATCTGTGTTATAATTTTTAATTTTTTTTTAAATGTCTCCCTCTTCTCCTTCTCACTCCCTCTAACACACTGTCAGCCTCACTATGCTCACTGCAGCAGGAGAGGAGGCAGATGGTAGGTCTCTTTCTCCAGGCTTCCAGCATTATAGAGTCCAAATCCGATCCTAGCCAATCAGATTCGAGCTGACTGCCACACCCTAAAAGTTTAAAACGGGGCTGAGTGGAAAACACTCAGCATATTTTCCCCTCTGCACTCTGAACATTGTATTAACCCATAACTGTTCCCACGGGCCGAATATTGCCCCGATCCTCGCGAGATTAAATCCACGGGGACCTCTCGGCGTGCCGAAACTTTTCCTAAATCACTTCCATCATCGAAAACGAGGGGAAAAGGTCGGCTCGCGACCCTGAAAATGTCGCGTGATTTTAAAAACGCTGTATTAAGTGAGCCTATTATGGGATCCACGCGAGCTTTCTATCGTGGAAACATATGGGCGTCCCGCAACCTTTACTCATTCACATGTAGCCCCTAAAATGCTTAGAAAAGGAAAACAGAAAGCGTGGAATAAACTCGCCGAAACGGAAAAGTGTCCCACGGGCGCGCCGTGATTCCGATCCGCGTGAAAATATTCACGGCCATAGAGGAGACCGTGGGACACCTTTTTGCAACCGAATATGTGTCTCGAATTTGCTCCCACGCGGCGCGCAAAATCGTGCAAGGAAAAATTGGACCAAAAATTAACCAATGCTCCAGCAGTATTAATGACCCTGATGTAAACAAGACAAACGTCTTTCTCTGGTCTGCATCCCCTTATACAATTGTGTGTATTGAGCCGTACTGTATTGTACCCATTCTGCAATCTGTTAAATAAATAAAAAGAAAGTTTGACTGGCCGCCGAGCCATACTGTAGTGTACATGGTGACTGCTTGACTTAAAAAAAAAAAAAATAATATTAATAAAAATATTTAATAATTTTTTTTTAATAATTTTTTTTTGGCTTCCCCTGTTATTTTACCCACGCGACGCCACTGGCATGTTGAAACATTAATGACAGCATGTTGAAACATTAGAGACAGCATGTTGAAACATTAATGACAGCATGTTGAAACATTAGTGACAGCATGTTGAAACATTAGAGACAGCATGTTGAAACATTAGAGACAGCATGTTGAAACATTAATGACAGCATGACTTACTTGACTTAAGGCTTTGCGGAGCATAGGCCACTGACGATTTCTTTCCATGTCGCACGGTTTTTGGCCTCCCGAACGATGTTGTGCCATCCCAGTCCAGCCTCTTTCATTTCCCCTTCCCAAGAACGGCGCCAGGTGTTTCGAGGCCTGCCGCGTTTCCTCTTTCCAGGTGGGTTCCATCGTAGGGCTTGCCGGGTGATGTTTGTGTCTTCCTTTCTCAGGGTATGGCCTATCCACATCCACTTTCTCTTCTTTATTTCTTCTGGCGGGGGTAGTTGTTTTGTGCGCTCCCACAGGTCCAGATTTGTAATGACATTTGGCCATCTCACTCTTAGAATGCGGCAGAGGCAGGAATTTATGAAGGACTGTACTTTCTGCTTCAGCCCTACGGTTGTCTTCCAGGTCTCAGAGCCTGATTTAACATTGGAGTTAAAGATCCTCAGCTTTGTGTTGGTTTTTATTTCGCGAGACCTCCATTCTCGACCAAGTAGGTTCTATGCCGTTCTTGCTTTTCCGATTCGCACTCTGATGTCTTCTTCTGTGCCTTCTTCTTCTAATGACAGCATGTTGAAACATTAATGACAGCATGTTGAAACATTAATGACAGCATGTTGAAACATTAGAGACAGCATGTTGAAACATTAAATACAGCATGTTGAAACATTAGAGACAGCATGTTGAAACATTAATGACAGCATGTTGAAACATTAATGACAGCATGTTGAAACATTAGAGACAACATGTTGAAACATTAGTGACAGCATGTTGAAACATTAGAGACAGCATGTTGAAACATTAGTGACAGCATGTTGAAACATTAGTGACAGCATGTTGAAACATTAGTGACAGCATGTTGAAACATTAATGACAGCATGTTGAAACATTAATGACAGCATGTTGAAACATTAATGACAGCATGTTGAAACATTAGAGACAGCATGTTGAAACATTAGAGACAGACAGCATGAAGCCTAGCATGTTGAAACATTAATGAGAGCATGTTGAAACATTAGAGACAGCATGTTGAAACATTAGTGACAGCATGTTGAAACATTAATGACAGCATGTTGAAACATTAGAGACAGCATGTTGAAACAGAGAAAGACAGCATGAAGCCTAGCATGTTGAAACATTAGACAGCATGTTGAAACATTAGAGACAGCATGTTGAAACATTAGAGACAGACAGCATGAAGCCTAGCATGTTGAAACATTAATGACAGCATGTTGAAACATTGGTGACAGCATGCTGAAACATTAGAGACAGCATGTTGAAACATTAGAGACAGCATGTTGAAACATTAGAGACAGCATGTTGAAACATTAGAGACAGCATGTTGAAACATTAATGACAGCATGTTGAAACATTAGAGACAGCATGTTGAAACATTAATGACAGCATGTTGAAACATTAGAGACAGCATGTTGAAACATTAGAGACAGCATGTTGAAACATTAATGACAGCATGTTGAAACATTAGAGACAGCATGTTGAAACATTAATGACAGCATGTTGAAACATTAATGACAGCATGTTGAAACATTAGAGACAGCATGTTGAAACATTAGAGACAGCATGTTGAAACATTAGAGACAGCATGTTGAAACATTAATGACAGCATGTTGAAACATTAGAGACAGCATGTTGAAACATTAATGACAGCATGTTGAAACATTAATGACAGCATGTTGAAACATTACAGCATGTTGAAACATTAGAGACAGTTGTGTTGAAATATTTGTGACAGACAGCATGAAACTGTTGAAACATTATACGTGACAGACAGCATGTAGCCTAGCATGTTGAAACGTTAGTGACAGCATGTTGAAACATTTGTGACAGCTTGTTGAAACGTTAGTGACAGACAGCATGAAGCCTAGCATGTTGAAATGTTAGTGACAGACAGTTGAATTAGACAGCATGTTGAAACATTAATGACAGCATGTTGAAACATTAATGACAGCATGTTGAAACATTAGAGACAGCATGTTGAAACATTAATGACAGCATGTTGAAACATTAGAGACAGCATGTTGAAACATTAATGACAGCATGTTGAAACATTAATGACAGCATGTTGAAACATTAATGACAGCATGTTGAAACATTAGAGACAGCATGTTGAAACATTAGATACAGCATGTTGAAACATTAGAGACAGCATGTTGAAACATTAATGACAGCATGTTGAAACATTAATGACAGCATGTTGAAACATTAGAGACAGCATGTTGAAACATTAGTGACAGCATGTTGAAACATTAGACAGCATGTTGAAACATTAGAGACAGCATGTTGAAACATTAGAGACAGACAGCATGAAGCCTAGCATGTTGAAACATTAATGACAGCATGTTGAAACATTGGTGACAGCATGTTGAAACATTAGAGACAGCATGTTGAAACATTAATGACAGCATGTTGAAACATTACAGCATGTTGAAACATTAGAGACAGCATGTTGAAACATTAGAGACAGCATGTTGAAACATTAGAGACAATTGACAGTGTGTTGAAATATTTGTGACAGACAGCATGAAACTGTTGAAACATTAGTGACAGACAGCATGTAGCCTAAGCATGTTGAAACGTTAGTGACAGACAGCATGTAGCCTAGCATGTTGAAACGTTAGTGACAGAATGTTGAAACATTTGTGACAGCTTGTTGAAACGTTAGTGACAGACAGCATGAAGCTTAGCATGTTGAAACGTTAGTGACAGACAGTTGAATCAGACAGCATGTTGAAACGTTAGATATAAATAGTTGAATCATTAGTGACAGCATGTTGAAACATTAGTGACAGACAGTTGAATCATTAGTGACAGCATGTTGAAACGTTGACAGACAGTTGAATCATTAGTGACAGCATGTTGAAACGGGATCATCCCTATGTTCCCCGGGTCCTATGTTCCCCGGGTTCTATGTTCCCCGCTTTGATTGATTAATAGATTGAACGTTTTATAGATTTTTATTATTTTATTAATTATTAATGTCCGCCTTGTTTCAAACGGTTAAGCTTAGGCCCTCGTTCAAACTGGTTAAGGTTAGAGTTTGGAATCAGGGCTGGTGGTCTAAAATTTTCAATCTATCAATCAATCAAAGCGGGGAACATAGAACCCGGGGAACATAGGACCCGGGGAACATAGACATGCTCCCGTTGAAACGTTAGTGACAGACAGTTGAATCATTAGTGACAGCATGTTGAAACATTAGTCAGCATGTTGAAACATTAGAGACAGCATGTTGAAACATTAGAGACAGACAGCATGAAGCCTAGCATGTTGAAACATTAATGACAGCATGTTGAAACATTGGTGACAGCATGTTGAAACATTAGAGACAGCATGTTGAAACATTAATGACAGCATGTTGAAACATTACAGCATGTTGAAACATTAGAGACAGCATGTTGAAACATTAGAGACAGTTGACAGTGTGTTGAAATATTTGTGACAGACAGCATGAAACTGTTGAAACATTAGTGACAGACAGCATGTAGCCTAAGCCTAGCATGTTGAAACGTTAGTGACAGACAGCATGTAGCCTAGCATGTTGAAACGTTAGTGACAGCATGTTGAAATATTTGTGACAGCTTGTTGAAACGTTAGTGACAGACAGCATGAAGCCTAGCATGTTGAAACGTTAGTGACAGACAGTTGAATCAGACAGCAGGTTGAAAATTAGATACAGCATGTTGAAACATTAATGACAGCATGTTGAAACATTAATGACAGCATGTTGAAACATTAATGACACCATGTTGAAACATTAGAGACAGCATGTTGAAACATTAGATACAGCATGTTGAAACATTAGAGACAGCATGTTGAAACATTAATGACAGCATGTTGAAACATTAGAGACAGCATGTTGAAACATTAGTGACAGCATGTTGAAACATTAGACAGCATGTTGAAACATTAATGACAGCATGTTGAAACATTGGTGACAGCATGTTGAAACATTAGAGACAGACAGTTGAATCAGACAGCATGTTGAAACATTACAGCATGTTGAAACATTAGAGACAGCATGTTGAAACATTAGAGACAGCAGACAGTGTGTTGAAATATTTGTGACAGACAGCATGAAACTGTTGAAACATTAGTGACAGACAGCATGTAGCCTAAGCCTAGCATGTTGAAACGTTAGTGACAGACAGCATGTAGCCTAGCATGTTGAAATGTTAGTGACAGCATGTTGAAACATTTGTGACAGCTTGTTGAAACGTTAGTGAGTGACAGCATGAAACCTAGCATGTTGAAACGTTAGTGACAGACAGTTGAATCATTAGTGACAGCATGTCGAAACGTTAGTGACAGACAGTTGAACCATTAGTGACAGCATGTTGAAACGTTAGTGACAAACAGTTGAAACATTAGTGACAGCATGTTGAAACATTAGTTATAGACAGTATGAAGCCTAGCATGTTGAAACATTAGTGACAGTTGAAACATTAGTAACAGTGAAGTGGATTCCCAAGCTGTTTCGGTTCTGCTCTGTTCAGAACCGGGTGCTTAGTACTCTGCGTTGTTTCAATTGCTCTAAAGCTTTGGGAATTACTTATATCTTCTCAGCGGTGCAGGCAGAAGGAATTAGGAGGAAAAAGGTTATATAACAGCTGTTTAATCAAAGTTAAGAGTTGTGTACAAATTACAATAAAGAATGCTATAGTTGTGATCAAAAACACTATGCCGTAATTGAACACAACCAGACTAATATAACAGTAAAGAGAATGATAGTTGATAAGTTGTTGATGGTCTTTGTTCTCTGCTGATAACAAAGCAGTCCGTTTTCCCTCCAAAAAGTTCCTTTGTTCTTCTGCCGACCTGCCCGCCTTGACTGTGGATGAGATGGTTGGTTCGAGGTGTTCTCCTGTCGGTTGGGTTTTCCAGAGTCCTCTCCCCCTCACCACATCCAGATCTTATAGCCAAGACCTGCAGTCTCTTGTGATGTCATCAGAATGACATCATCAAATTCTTTCCTCCAATCCCAGGCCTGCTAAGCTTGAATTTGAAAATAGGGGTTTGGCTTAATAGGCCAACCCTCTTCTTAGTTTAAACCCAGAGAATAGTTTCCCTGTATTTTTAATACTTTGATTGATGAACCTCAAGATATATTGATTACATAAACACAGATATATCATACTTAAACACATTACTTACACATTCTGTTATTTTTAGGACTAGTTTCACCTTAAGTGAAACTAATCTTCTTTACCACAAAGTCGGCTGACTTTCAATAAATTGCTACCAAGTCTAATCATTCTGTTAGCTTACATCAATATTTTATACAGTTTTAGTATGACTTCAAAATTATTACCACAATGTAAACACTTCTAATTATATTTTCATATCAAAAACTAAGTTGTGTGTGTATGTGTGTGTGTATGTGTGATCAGATTGTGTGAATGTGTGTGTGTCTATGTGTGTGTGTGTGTGTGTGTGTCTGTGTGTGTGTGTCTGTGTGTGTCTGTGTGTGTGTGTGTGTGTCACAGGAGACTCCAGCGAGATAACATGTTTACGTGACCTTTTGGTCCTTTGTTCCGATCTACAGAGCCCATTGTCTTAAACTCTTCCTTGGCCTGGCAGATGGCCCTCGGATTCCTGTCGTAAATAGAATTATTTGACCACTCACTTTATATGTAAATCGACCTCTGTGTGGCCACAATGTCAATCAGTCTCTGTAAACACACACACAATCTATGAACTATTGTTTGAGGGCCAAGTGTTTCTACACATTAGTTTGATCATGAGATCTATGTTCCAGAATCTACCACAACAGCATGTTGAAACATTAGTGACAGACAGCATGCAGGGCTGGACTGGGACAAAAAATCGGCCCTGGCATTTTTGGCCCAGACCGGCCCACCACAATCGGTCGGACACCACCCACCAGTACACGAGTTCCTTATGCGTACCTACTGTACTATTCCCCCAAACCACTACAAAGCTGGGTAGTAAGTGCCATGGACAAATGTAGCAGTGCAAGTGAACCAGTGTGTACTCACTCGCTCTTGGCTGAATCTTGTTTTGGGTGGTGATGTAAAAACACCTGCATCATAGCAGGCTCAGGACGGGCAAAGTAGTCTACAGCCTGTTCCTTCCTGTCTCTCTCCTCCACAACCTGGCTTGACTAGACATAAGGAGAGGGAGAGATGATTACAATTAACTGGTACATTTAGGTCCAGAATTGTTGGAATTCCCTGACAAAGATGTGCAAAAAGCTGTACAATTTAAACAATACCATACTGGTAATGAGAAAATAGTTGTTTATTCAATTAATGCATGGAGCTGTTCCATCTTATACAATTTGATACTAACTAGTCAGTTCATACAGATTTCAAGTATCCAAATATCAATGATGAATAGTGCATAAGGTTTACACAGTTAATAGTTCACCTTTTTGTTTTATATTCATGTTCAGAGAGGAGTAATAGTTACATTACTTAGTGTGAGTGTAATTTCACATTCTCTCTCTCTTTGTGAAGTCAGGATTTCTGTTTAAGACAGGGCACCCATTCATCTGGCCTGATAAGGTTGTCAAGGTCAGCGCCTGCTAGAGCCCCTTTTAGAGCCTCCCAGTTTAAAAAATGCATCGAATGAGGCATCTCTATTTACAGTGTTATAAGCCATTACAATATTGCTTTGTTTCACTTTTACTCAGACAGACCTGTGATCAATCACACTCTGCCAGACTAAGAGTCCCTCCGTACGGATGTACTGAATATTTCTTCTCAAAATAAACCTGTGTTCATTTAACGTGAGTATTCCGACTGCCTTTTATCTCTGTTTCATTATTTCAGAATACCTGATTCGCAGTGTGACCCTGTTTAGGCTGCTTGATGCTCGTGGAGAACCTGTCGTGGTTTGACATTAATGCACGCTCATGAGGCCAATCTCGTGTCTATTCTGTATTTACTTAAGCATTCCTGGAGACGTCAAAATCCACAACATTATTTGGTGTCTGAAGTGGGATGCTAACCGATCCTGCTGGTGCGGGGTCGCTCCCCCTCGCATCGCTCTGCTACAGCCACGTCCAGGACAGTCAGAGAGTCTGAGGGTATTTTGTCTGTCTGCATCGGCGGGTCGGGCCGGCATCCCCCCGGGCATTTCACGCAGCGTCGCTGCGAATCAGAGGTAAGCAGGAGTGGGGGGGGCGTCTGAATGTAACTCTATCTGTGTTTAGTGATCCGCGTAAAAGCGAGGGATTCCTTGTGAATTCTCGAACCTGCCGCATAAAAACGAGGGGTTTCAATGTATTGGAATAGGGGTTTCAATGTATTGGAATTCTAGAAAACTGATCCGCGTAAAAGCGAGGGATTCCTTGTGAATTCTCGAACCGTCCGCGTAAAAGCGAGGGATTCATTGTGAATTCTCGAAAACTGATCGTGATATATATAGTGTATTCGTGTATTTAAAAATACACGAAGGTATAACTTTGAGGGAATATTTATATAAGGGAATACCCCAGGCCACACCCTGGCATGCATTTGTACATTCAATGATTGCACTGTCTATTCATTTAAACTATTTTGGGATTAAGGCTGGACATATATATATGTATCAGTGTATTCGTGTATGACTGCAAAAGAACATTAAAAAATATCTGAGCAGATGGGTAAAAAAAAACGGGGGAGGAGGGTACGTTTCTTTCAGCTCAGCAGAAAGAAGATAACGAGTACACACCACCAGGGCCGTACTTCCCACTGCAGGGCCACGTTGTCCCTGGGCAACCACCCCACCTGGGGGCCCCATCCCCACAACAGGGACACACTTTTCCTGGGGCCCCACCCCATCTGGGGGCCCCATCCCCACAACAGGGCTACGCTTTCCCTGGGGCCCCACCCCACCTGGTTGACCCAACTAAGACTACCAACTACAGACCGCAACAGTATAGAACTCTCTGATGACAATGACCTGTGTCTTCCCATGATAGAACTCCTGAACGGGGCGGGAAGAACCATCCTGGTGCATCTAAGGTTGGAGGAGGTGGAAAGCGCTGCAATGATTAAAGCCTTACCCAGCCTGGTCAAACAATCCCAGGACTTCACCGATGGACTCGCAACAATCACCATCGAGGGCATGCTAACCCCACCAGATTTGCGGAAGATACTTTTCACATTGGTGGGGACACACCCCAAATGGCAGGATGTGGAAGCGAGGGTGTTTCGTAATATTCCGAGATGTGCAGTATGGATCCAAGCCCCGGGCGCCAACCTCCGGAACCTTGGGATGACCCAATGGATTACTGGCATTTGCAATGAATTGATCAACATCTTCCCAAGAAGGGTGTCCATGCAAGAGGTGACGACCTGCCGTCAGGGCCCACTAGAAGGAGTGAAACTGTAACTGAGGGGTACAATTCCCTGACTGTATTGATAAGTATGGTATCATTAAACCACTACCGCTTTATGTACTTTAATTACTGGCCATACAGTACATGATATATAAATATAATGAACACTTCCCACAATGAATCGGTTCTACACAAAGTTGTCTTTAAGTATTTATTGCAGCAAAAGGTACATAATACTTCTCTATTATACTTTGGATGCGCTTATAAGGCAAAGGAATGTGCGTAGGCAAATCAATAATGAATGTCCATTCTCTGGTTACGCAGGAGGTAATTATACAACCTGAATCTTAGGGAATTATATCTATGGTACACTAGTAATATATAGCGGGAGATACTGGAAGGGTCCCCCCGGTTGTAAGCCAGCAGGGTAGAGGATCTGTCGGTAGTAGAGAGTCTGGTCAACGATGACTAATGAGACTCCAAGTACAGGAGACGGTGCAATAGCCTCTTGATCCACAGACGAATACAGCTGTTCTCCGTAGACTGTAGCTCCACAGTGAAGAAAGCTAGCCGGCCTCAGGCTCTCTGAGGCGCGGACTCGACTGGTCTCCTCACAGGGTAAATCCAACACGTGTAGGCGTCGGCGATTCTCCGCTCCATAAATCACAGGACCAAAACAAATATAATCCAGCCGCAAAGGGCTATGTAGTCGTCGGGTAGATTAATCCAGTGTACATGTCCACACGGTTCTCGTCTAGGTCTCCTCGGGTGAAAGCGCCATGAAAGCAGCCCAGCCTGGATAAGCACTCTAGCTGGTACGAGGAAGCGTTGGTGATGCTGGTCACTGTAGAACTTTAGCCGCACGATACACTATACACAAATAGACTATTACTGACTTAATAGAAATATGACGCACTCGACGGTATAGCGCCAAACTCTGACAATTCAGTTATTAATTCGCACGCGGTCTCAATGCTCTATTTTGGGGCCAAACAGGCCATACTTCACCGCACGTAGTATCGTGGGTGAGGCTTCAACTTATTGGGTAACTCTTGACTTCTGACTAAGTGCTTCTGTATTCACCTGCGCCATATTTATATGTACGGGGAATAATCTAGTGCCAGCCTCATTTCTGTCTCGTAGTCCTGGGCAAGGCCGGGCATGTCCAGACATGTCTTGACGGTGACTTTGAACCTGACTCTGGAGGCATGGCTCTGGCGCCTGTGGACCGCTGTCCAATAAGAGAATGAAATATTATGGTCTGGGCTAAAGGGATATTCCGTGTATATGTACAAGGAATATACAAGGGATATCAAACGATATACAAATACTATGCAATATATATCAATCAATAAATATATATATTCGGTTTAATCTGATCCTTTGTAACAGCCGCCCCCTAATTAGTCCCACCTAATTAGCTAAGCAGAGACAGATTAACCGCACTGTCCACTACTCAATGTCTGTTGTGAGGGGTCGGGCAGTTCACAAAGTCATGGGGTCATGGTCGTCATCGATAGTATCGGGGAGCCTTGGCAGTTCTATTAGCCTCGCCATGGGTCGGGTGTAGATCCGTCCTTGGACGAGCACTTCGGCTGCTCGGGCCTTTCCGTCGGCACCGGTGATCACTTTGCTTACGCGGCCAGCGGCCAGTTCCTTCTGTCAAATTGTCTCTCTCTTTCACCCATTTCTGGCGGGTCTGTAGAGACGGTAGATAGTGGAGTAGGAAGCTGTTCCAAAACTTGTCAGCCAATACTTGACTGTACCTCCACATTCTTCGGCCGTTCGCTTCTTCAGGCCTGTACATTGTCTGTGGTAGCGCGGGGTCCAGCCGCCCAATCAAGAGTGTGTTGGGGGTGACTGGGTCGACATCTGCTACATCACTTGAGACGTAACCGAGGGGCTTTGAGTTCAATACTCCCTCGATCTCCGTGAGGACTGTCATTAGGACTTCTTCCGCCACGGTCTGGGCCCCAAGCACGGCGTACAGGGCTGTCTTTATTGAACGTACTTCTCGTTCCCAAGTTCCACCGAAGTGAGGTGCGTTCGGGGGATTAAACTGGAAGTCAATCTGGGATGGAGCGAGGTGGGTCTTAAGTTCTGGGCCCATAGCTTGGAAGCTCTCTCTCAGCTCTCTTTCTCCGCCTTTGAAGTTTGTCCCGTGATCAGACAATAATATAGACGGTTTGCCTTTCCGCGATGTGAATCTTCGGAAGGCCATAAGGAATGAGTCTGTGCTCATGGTTGGAAGGAGTTCTATATGCATCGCTCGGGTGGTCATGCATTTGAATACAATACCCCACCGCTTCTCGGTTCCTCTTCCTTTCTTTATATACAGCGGGCCGAAACAGTCCATACCGGTGGAGTGAAAAGGCTTGTCGCCGAGTCGGAGGCGACAGGGAGGTAGGTCAGCCATCCGGGGTATGCTGGGCTGCGCTCACCACTTCCGACAGTCTAGACAGGTTCGCTGGAAGCGCCGCACTGCTTCTCTCCCTTGCAGTATCCAATAACGACGTCTGATCTCCGCGAAGACTCTCTCTGCCCCGGCGTGATGCACATCCTCGTCGTATTTCTTTATGATCAGCTCTGTGACCTTGTGTCGGCTGTTTAAGACTATCGGGTACTTGACGTCATCCGGTAAGTCTGGAGCTCTCCGCAGACGACCACCCACTCTGATGAGACCATGGGCGTCGCTCTCGGGGGCTAGGTGGAGCAGTCTGCTGTCTGATGGGACGGGCTTTGCTCCCTGTAGACAGTCTAGCTCATCGGGGAACGAGTCTCTCTGGGCTCGTTGTAGTAGAAGAAGTTCTGCTTCTTCGTAATCAGCTGCTGTAATGTCAGTAGTGAGCTGAACCTCTGGGTGGTGCCACAGGAATGTCTTTAGCTGCGCACTCTCTAGGGTGAGGCAATCGTCTATGTCGGGGTCTGTGGAGACGAGTGTGTTCAATCCACAGAACATAGATTTCTTGTTTTCGGCCTCCTCTTTACTCGCTTCCCGTGGGGTGGGTGTAGGCCACTCTTCTTCCGGGAGCTTGAAGAACTCTGGCCCGTCACTGTATAGGTTGTGACGGGTGAGGTCATCCAGGGACATTCCCCGGGTGATGACGTCAGCTGGGTTGTGTTTTGTGTCCACATACCTCCAGCTTGCTACTTCTGTTAAATCTTGAATCTCTGTGACTCTGACTCCCACGAAGACCTTGTATCTGCACGAATCAGACCGGATCCATGTGAGTACTGTCGTGGAGTCTGACCACAAGATTGTTCTTTGCACCGGAATGGTGAGTTCACGTTGGATTAACGTGGCGAGTTGCGCTCCTGCTAGGGCTGCGCAGAGCTCTAGACGCGGGATAGATTGTTGCTTTCGTGGGGCTATTCTTGAGCGAGCCAGGATGAAAGCAGTATGTATTTCTCCTCCCTCCTCTCGGGCACGCAAGTAGGCCACCGAACCGTAGGCTACTTCGGAGGCGTCGCTGAAGACGTGCAGGTCCATCTGGCACGTCTCCGGCCTCACTGTGGGTGGGAAGTAGCTGCGGCGTATGTTGACACCTGGGAGTGAGCTGAGTTCCGTCTCCCACTCTCTCCATGTGGATGCAAGGTGTTCGGGTATGGGGTCGTCCCAGCCCTGGTCCTTGTCCCATAACGCTCTTACAATCATCTTTGCCCTGGTGGTGTAAGGTAGAATACATCCCAACGGGTCATATTGTCTGGCGAGTGTTCTGTATACACTCCGTCTGGTGGTCGGTAGTGCAGTCGACCTTCCCTGCTCCTTGGTCAGGGGTGTGTGTTTATAATGGAGCGAGTCTGTTTTGAAGTGCCAGACTAGTCCTAATGTCATTTCTTGGGCTTCTCCTGGGATGGTCGCCATCCAGGTCTCGCTGCTTGCTGCCTTGTCCTCGGGGGAGAGGCTGCGCAATACTTGCGGGTCGCTGCTGGCCCACTGCCTGAGATCAAAGCCGCCTTTGATCAGGGAGGCGCGGAGCTTGAGTAGAAGGGCCTCGGCTTCTTCTGGCGTCGAGACGCTTTGCAGACAGTTGTCCACGTAGAAACTATTTCCTACACTTTGTCGGACCTCTTCATCAGCTGCTGGGTCCTCTGCGACGTGTTTTTGCAGTGCAAACGTAGCACAGCATGGGCTGCATGTGATTCCGAAAGGGAGGACTTCCCATTGATAGATGGCTGGTTGCTCATCCCCGATCCTCTCTCTCCATAGGAACCGCAGCAGGGGCTTGTCCTCCTCCACTAGTCTCACCTGCAGGAACATCCCTTTGATGTCGCCGCTGATGGCCACCTTGTCTTGGCGGAAACGTAGTAACACGCCTAGTAGAGAGGGGCCGAGTGTTGGGCCGGGCAAGAGCTCTTTATTCAGATTTTGTGATCCGATCTGGTAGCTGCAGTTGAACACAATACGATCCTTGCCGTTGTGGTGGACTTTGTGGTGCGGCACGTACCATGATTCGGTCGTCTGATCGGCCTCTTTAATGTCAATTTTCTTTATGTGTCCCGCTGTGATTAGCTTGTTAATCTTAGCGCGGTACACCGTCTCTTGAGCGGGGTCTCTGGCTAGGCGCCGCTCTGTGTTCAATAGATACCGCTCCGTCGCTTCTTTTGGGGCGTGGAAGGTAGGCATACCCTCTCGCCTCAGGAGTGGAGTTGCGTATCTCATCACTCCGTTGACTTTGACTCTCTTTGTCCCCTGCTCGAGAAGGGCTATAGCGTAAATGTCTTCCTTGGAACGAATGTCTTTCTTTTCGTTCTTAAAGGGCATTGTCTCTAGTGTCCATAGCCTCTCGACATGCTGTAGGAGGGTGGTGTCTTCTTCTGTCACTCTGGAGTGGAGGCAGTTAGTGGCTGCTGTTCGGTTAAGAGACTTAGCGAGGGGGCCTTGTAATGTCCATCCTAGGCGGGTCTCGCCTGCTGCAGGACAGCCTCTGGGCCGTGTGTGGACCCGGTCTATCGGGACGATGAGGTCTGCATGGTCGGAGCCTATCAGCAGGGTCGGGGTGGCACCGTCTATGAGTGGTATAGGTAGTTGACGCAGGTGCACATATTTATCCATCAGCTTGGCGATGGGGTAGGTGTACTGCGACAGGCCTATTTCTTGGCTGGTGAAAGCGTTAGTAATCCTATACCGTCTCTCTGGCTGCCCGCTTGCTGCGATAGTGAAGGAGACATTCTCGCCCTTTATCGTCTTTAGATCTCTTCTTATTGTCCGAATCGTCATCTGGTTTTCGCTCCCCCGCAGCCCCAGCTGGGCCGCAGCGGACGCGAGGAGAAGGGTCTTCTCTGACCCGTCGTCAAGGACGGCGTAAGTGTCCATGACCTTGTTTTGGTAACTCAGTGTTACACGGACCACCTTTAAGAGCACCCGGGCGCCCCCGCTGCTGGCGGGGTCAATGTACATAACACTTGCCTTTGTGCTGCTTGAGGGTGCAGGCTTTCTTCTGTTACTGTCGTGTAGGACATCTAGGTGGGCTCCGTCACACCGACTACACCTCTTCTTTAAGCGGCAATCGGCTGCCATGTGACTGCGCGCACATCGGTAACAGCGTCGGTTGGACTTTATCCATTGACTCACCTCGTCGGCGGTCATCTTCTTGAATGTGTCACATTGTGACAACCAGTGTTCCTTTTCGCAGTACGGGCACACCATCTTCCACTTCTCTTTCATCGAGGGGGTACTGTGGTTCTTGCTGCTCTGTACTGATTCTGATTGGTGCATGACGGTCACCAATCTTCGGCCATCGTTTGCTCTCCTAGGTCCCTCTCTGGAGCTTGGGGTGCTCCGCATGAACGTATCCAACCGTAGGCTGTTGACTTCTCTCGCCAGGAAGTCGGCTAGGTCTAGGAGGGATGGCTCGGGACCGTTAGGATCACGGTGGTCTCTTTGCCGCCTGAAGCGCTCTTGTCGGGCGGGCGGAAGCTTCTCCAAAATCCTCTCGACATTAGAGTTTGCGTACAGTTCGTGCATACCCTTTTCTCTTTGCGCCCCCAGCATCCCTACCAGGGATTGTACCTTGATAGACAGGTCATCTAGTGAGCGATTGTCTGTGGCTGGGGGTAGGCGGTCAATATGCCTTATCTCTTGTATTACGTAGTCCCATATGCGTCCATATCTTTGGTCGAGTGCTGCTAGAGCCGCTGTGTATGGGGTAGTAGAGGTGGCATAGGCCAGCGCTATATTGTGCGCTCGGGGCACCTTGAGGTGCTTCAGTAGGATAGCATACTTGTACGGTTCATCAGCTACATCGGACATCATTGTCTCTAAGCACATTCGTAGCTCCGTGTACTGTGCTCTGTTCTCGTGGGTGAAGTCCGGAAACGTCGGTGTGCCAATGTATGATGCCATGGATGGCTGGCACATCGGTGAGCGTTGGAAGAGAGGCCTCCTAGGCGAGTCTCCTCTTACGCCTCTTGGTGGGCTGGTACCTGCTGGGTACCATGGCCCGCGTATCCAGGTGCTGTTCCTCGGGGCTGGTCGTGCGTCAAGCTCACCCGTGAATTGAGTCGGGGGTCTGTAGCGCAGAGCCGCGGGGGTAGAGCCTGGGCTGTACTGGACCTCCTGGTCCTGTGGAGTACTGTGCTGCTGTCGGGCTTGACTCTCCTCCTCTCCCTCTTCTTCTTCCTCTGGCAGGTCCTCTAGATCCTGTAGTCGTCTATTGAGCCTCTCCGCGGTGTAGACCGTTTCTTCCTTGTAGCTGGGTCTCACTTGGACCGGTCGGGGAAGGGGTTCGGAGGGGGGTATAGGCTCTCTCTGGTGGCCGGGCTCAGGGTCGCTTGATCGGGTAGGGGAGGGTGCCCTTGACCCTTGTCTTGACGAGGCCCTGGAACCCCGTGCGGAGGGAGGGGGTGTTGCCCTGGTGATCAGCTGCTCCATTATCTGCGCTTGTAATCGGTCGCGCTCGGCTTCGCGCTTGGTGAGAGCGAGGTCGCGCTCTTCTTCTCTTTGGGCACCGGCAGCGGCGCGCTGGGCTTCGGCCCGGTCCCTTACCATATTCTCTTCCGTCTGAAGGCGTCTAATCTCTAGACGTATACGATCTTCGTCGCTCCGTTGCTGCGCCTGAAGGCGTTCTCTTTCCATGGAAGAATGTTCGCGCTCACTAAGCGTCTGTGCTTGGAGTCGATCGCGCTCTGTTGAGGCTGCTAAGGTGGCGAGGAATGCCTGTGCCAGCATCTTGTCCGCCTCGCTGGGGGAAGACGCTGGTTGAGGTGATCCGCTCCTGGCAGTACTCGTTGGAGATCTGTTCTCCTGTGGCGAGTCCTGGAGATCCATCTCCGGGGTGCTCTCCTCTTCTTGTAGCGGGTAGAGTTCCATCCCTGGAGAGCTGTCTTTATCCTGGAGCTCTCCGGGGACTACTTCTTCGGTCTTGGCGGGGGGTAGAGTCATGTCGGGTCCCTCCTGGTCCCTACCGTGAGCTTGGTCAGTTACGTTAGAACCCACTAGGGCCTCTATTGGCGGGGTAGCCTGGTCGATAGGGTCGGACATAATTTTACTATCTACTTTTTCCGCGTTTACCGTCTGTAGAAAGCTAGGTAGTATATTGGCAACGTAATCCTCTAAGTACTGAGGTGTCTGCCGTCTACGCTGCGGGCGATCTACTTTAGGAGAACCGTTTTGTGGAGTGTTCATCATAGGCCATGTCAATATTAATACCACTATATTAATATTACACTAGTTACCCTCCGGCTCGAAGGACCAATTGTAACTGAGGGGTACAATTCCCTGACTGTATTGATAAGTATGGTATCATTAAACCACTACCGCTTTATGTACTTTAATTACTGGCCATACAGTACATGATATATAAATATAATGAACACTTCCCACAATGAATCGGTTCTACACAAAGTTGTCTTTAAGTATTTATTGCAGCAAAAGGTACATAATACTTCTCTATTATACTTTGGATGCGCTTATAAGGCAAAGGAATGTGCGTAGGCAAATCAATAATGAATGTCCATTCTCTGGTTACGCAGGAGGTAATTATACAACCTGAATCTTAGGGAATTATATCTATGGTACACTAGTAATATATAGCGGGAGATACTGGAAGGGTCCCCCCGGTTGTAAGCCAGCAGGGTAGAGGATCTGTCGGTAGTAGAGAGTCTGGTCAACGATGACTAATGAGACTCCAAGTACAGGAGACGGTGCAATAGCCTCTTGATCCACAGACGAATACAGCTGTTCTCCGTAGACTGTAGCTCCACAGTGAAGAAAGCTAGCCGGCCTCAGGCTCTCTGAGGCGCGGACTCGACTGGTCTCCTCACAGGGTAAATCCAACACGTGTAGGCGTCGGCGATTCTCCGCTCCATAAATCACAGGACCAAAACAAATATAATCCAGCCGCAAAGGGCTATGTAGTCGTCGGGTAGATTAATCCAGTGTACATGTCCACACGGTTCTCGTCTAGGTCTCCTCGGGTGAAAGCGCCATGAAAGCAGCCCAGCCTGGATAAGCACTCTAGCTGGTACGAGGAAGCGTTGGTGATGCTGGTCACTGTAGAACTTTAGCCGCACGATACACTATACACAAATAGACTATTACTGACTTAATAGAAATATGACGCACTCGACGGTATAGCGCCAAACTCTGACAATTCAGTTATTAATTCGCACGCGGTCTCAATGCTCTATTTTGGGGCCAAACAGGCCATACTTCACCGCACGTAGTATCGTGGGTGAGGCTTCAACTTATTGGGTAACTCTTGACTTCTGACTAAGTGCTTCTGTATTCACCTGCGCCATATTTATATGTACGGGGAATAATCTAGTGCCAGCCTCATTTCTGTCTCGTAGTCCTGGGCAAGGCCGGGCATGTCCAGACATGTCTTGACGGTGACTTTGAACCTGACTCTGGAGGCATGGCTCTGGCGCCTGTGGACCGCTGTCCAATAAGAGAATGAAATATTATGGTCTGGGCTAAAGGGATATTCCGTGTATATGTACAAGGAATATACAAGGGATATCAAACGATATACAAATACTATGCAATATATATCAATCAATAAATATATATATTCGGTTTAATCTGATCCTTTGTAACAGCCGCCCCCTAATTAGTCCCACCTAATTAGCTAAGCAGAGACAGATTAACCGCACTGTCCACTACTCAATGTCTGTTGTGAGGGGTCGGGCAGTTCACAAAGTCATGGGGTCATGGTCGTCATCGATAGTATCGGGGAGCCTTGGCAGTTCTATTAGCCTCGCCATGGGTCGGGTGTAGATCCGTCCTTGGACGAGCACTTCGGCTGCTCGGGCCTTTCCGTCGGCACCGGTGATCACTTTGCTTACGCGGCCAGCGGCCAGTTCCTTCTGTCAAATTGTCTCTCTCTTTCACCCATTTCTGGCGGGTCTGTAGAGACGGTAGATAGTGGAGTAGGAAGCTGTTCCAAAACTTGTCAGCCAATACTTGACTGTACCTCCACATTCTTCGGCCGTTCGCTTCTTCAGGCCTGTACATTGTCTGTGGTAGCGCGGGGTCCAGCCGCCCAATCAAGAGTGTGTTGGGGGTGACTGGGTCGACATCTGCTACATCACTTGAGACGTAACCGAGGGGCTTTGAGTTCAATACTCCCTCGATCTCCGTGAGGACTGTCATTAGGACTTCTTCCGCCACGGTCTGGGCCCCAAGCACGGCGTACAGGGCTGTCTTTATTGAACGTACTTCTCGTTCCCAAGTTCCACCGAAGTGAGGTGCGTTCGGGGGATTAAACTGGAAGTCAATCTGGGATGGAGCGAGGTGGGTCTTAAGTTCTGGGCCCATAGCTTGGAAGCTCTCTCTCAGCTCTCTTTCTCCGCCTTTGAAGTTTGTCCCGTGATCAGACAATAATATAGACGGTTTGCCTTTCCGCGATGTGAATCTTCGGAAGGCCATAAGGAATGAGTCTGTGCTCATGGTTGGAAGGAGTTCTATATGCATCGCTCGGGTGGTCATGCATTTGAATACAATACCCCACCGCTTCTCGGTTCCTCTTCCTTTCTTTATATACAGCGGGCCGAAACAGTCCATACCGGTGGAGTGAAAAGGCTTGTCGCCGAGTCGGAGGCGACAGGGAGGTAGGTCAGCCATCCGGGGTATGCTGGGCTGCGCTCACCACTTCCGACAGTCTAGACAGGTTCGCTGGAAGCGCCGCACTGCTTCTCTCCCTTGCAGTATCCAATAACGACGTCTGATCTCCGCGAAGACTCTCTCTGCCCCGGCGTGATGCACATCCTCGTCGTATTTCTTTATGATCAGCTCTGTGACCTTGTGTCGGCTGTTTAAGACTATCGGGTACTTGACGTCATCCGGTAAGTCTGGAGCTCTCCGCAGACGACCACCCACTCTGATGAGACCATGGGCGTCGCTCTCGGGGGCTAGGTGGAGCAGTCTGCTGTCTGATGGGACGGGCTTTGCTCCCTGTAGACAGTCTAGCTCATCGGGGAACGAGTCTCTCTGGGCTCGTTGTAGTAGAAGAAGTTCTGCTTCTTCGTAATCAGCTGCTGTAATGTCAGTAGTGAGCTGAACCTCTGGGTGGTGCCACAGGAATGTCTTTAGCTGCGCACTCTCTAGGGTGAGGCAATCGTCTATGTCGGGGTCTGTGGAGACGAGTGTGTTCAATCCACAGAACATAGATTTCTTGTTTTCGGCCTCCTCTTTACTCGCTTCCCGTGGGGTGGGTGTAGGCCACTCTTCTTCCGGGAGCTTGAAGAACTCTGGCCCGTCACTGTATAGGTTGTGACGGGTGAGGTCATCCAGGGACATTCCCCGGGTGATGACGTCAGCTGGGTTGTGTTTTGTGTCCACATACCTCCAGCTTGCTACTTCTGTTAAATCTTGAATCTCTGTGACTCTGACTCCCACGAAGACCTTGTATCTGCACGAATCAGACCGGATCCATGTGAGTACTGTCGTGGAGTCTGACCACAAGATTGTTCTTTGCACCGGAATGGTGAGTTCACGTTGGATTAACGTGGCGAGTTGCGCTCCTGCTAGGGCTGCGCAGAGCTCTAGACGCGGGATAGATTGTTGCTTTCGTGGGGCTATTCTTGAGCGAGCCAGGATGAAAGCAGTATGTATTTCTCCTCCCTCCTCTCGGGCACGCAAGTAGGCCACCGAACCGTAGGCTACTTCGGAGGCGTCGCTGAAGACGTGCAGGTCCATCTGGCACGTCTCCGGCCTCACTGTGGGTGGGAAGTAGCTGCGGCGTATGTTGACACCTGGGAGTGAGCTGAGTTCCGTCTCCCACTCTCTCCATGTGGATGCAAGGTGTTCGGGTATGGGGTCGTCCCAGCCCTGGTCCTTGTCCCATAACGCTCTTACAATCATCTTTGCCCTGGTGGTGTAAGGTAGAATACATCCCAACGGGTCATATTGTCTGGCGAGTGTTCTGTATACACTCCGTCTGGTGGTCGGTAGTGCAGTCGACCTTCCCTGCTCCTTGGTCAGGGGTGTGTGTTTATAATGGAGCGAGTCTGTTTTGAAGTGCCAGACTAGTCCTAATGTCATTTCTTGGGCTTCTCCTGGGATGGTCGCCATCCAGGTCTCGCTGCTTGCTGCCTTGTCCTCGGGGGAGAGGCTGCGCAATACTTGCGGGTCGCTGCTGGCCCACTGCCTGAGATCAAAGCCGCCTTTGATCAGGGAGGCGCGGAGCTTGAGTAGAAGGGCCTCGGCTTCTTCTGGCGTCGAGACGCTTTGCAGACAGTTGTCCACGTAGAAACTATTTCCTACACTTTGTCGGACCTCTTCATCAGCTGCTGGGTCCTCTGCGACGTGTTTTTGCAGTGCAAACGTAGCACAGCATGGGCTGCATGTGATTCCGAAAGGGAGGACTTCCCATTGATAGATGGCTGGTTGCTCATCCCCGATCCTCTCTCTCCATAGGAACCGCAGCAGGGGCTTGTCCTCCTCCACTAGTCTCACCTGCAGGAACATCCCTTTGATGTCGCCGCTGATGGCCACCTTGTCTTGGCGGAAACGTAGTAACACGCCTAGTAGAGAGGGGCCGAGTGTTGGGCCGGGCAAGAGCTCTTTATTCAGATTTTGTGATCCGATCTGGTAGCTGCAGTTGAACACAATACGATCCTTGCCGTTGTGGTGGACTTTGTGGTGCGGCACGTACCATGATTCGGTCGTCTGATCGGCCTCTTTAATGTCAATTTTCTTTATGTGTCCCGCTGTGATTAGCTTGTTAATCTTAGCGCGGTACACCGTCTCTTGAGCGGGGTCTCTGGCTAGGCGCCGCTCTGTGTTCAATAGATACCGCTCCGTCGCTTCTTTTGGGGCGTGGAAGGTAGGCATACCCTCTCGCCTCAGGAGTGGAGTTGCGTATCTCATCACTCCGTTGACTTTGACTCTCTTTGTCCCCTGCTCGAGAAGGGCTATAGCGTAAATGTCTTCCTTGGAACGAATGTCTTTCTTTTCGTTCTTAAAGGGCATTGTCTCTAGTGTCCATAGCCTCTCGACATGCTGTAGGAGGGTGGTGTCTTCTTCTGTCACTCTGGAGTGGAGGCAGTTAGTGGCTGCTGTTCGGTTAAGAGACTTAGCGAGGGGGCCTTGTAATGTCCATCCTAGGCGGGTCTCGCCTGCTGCAGGACAGCCTCTGGGCCGTGTGTGGACCCGGTCTATCGGGACGATGAGGTCTGCATGGTCGGAGCCTATCAGCAGGGTCGGGGTGGCACCGTCTATGAGTGGTATAGGTAGTTGACGCAGGTGCACATATTTATCCATCAGCTTGGCGATGGGGTAGGTGTACTGCGACAGGCCTATTTCTTGGCTGGTGAAAGCGTTAGTAATCCTATACCGTCTCTCTGGCTGCCCGCTTGCTGCGATAGTGAAGGAGACATTCTCGCCCTTTATCGTCTTTAGATCTCTTCTTATTGTCCGAATCGTCATCTGGTTTTCGCTCCCCCGCAGCCCCAGCTGGGCCGCAGCGGACGCGAGGAGAAGGGTCTTCTCTGACCCGTCGTCAAGGACGGCGTAAGTGTCCATGACCTTGTTTTGGTAACTCAGTGTTACACGGACCACCTTTAAGAGCACCCGGGCGCCCCCGCTGCTGGCGGGGTCAATGTACATAACACTTGCCTTTGTGCTGCTTGAGGGTGCAGGCTTTCTTCTGTTACTGTCGTGTAGGACATCTAGGTGGGCTCCGTCACACCGACTACACCTCTTCTTTAAGCGGCAATCGGCTGCCATGTGACTGCGCGCACATCGGTAACAGCGTCGGTTGGACTTTATCCATTGACTCACCTCGTCGGCGGTCATCTTCTTGAATGTGTCACATTGTGACAACCAGTGTTCCTTTTCGCAGTACGGGCACACCATCTTCCACTTCTCTTTCATCGAGGGGGTACTGTGGTTCTTGCTGCTCTGTACTGATTCTGATTGGTGCATGACGGTCACCAATCTTCGGCCATCGTTTGCTCTCCTAGGTCCCTCTCTGGAGCTTGGGGTGCTCCGCATGAACGTATCCAACCGTAGGCTGTTGACTTCTCTCGCCAGGAAGTCGGCTAGGTCTAGGAGGGATGGCTCGGGACCGTTAGGATCACGGTGGTCTCTTTGCCGCCTGAAGCGCTCTTGTCGGGCGGGCGGAAGCTTCTCCAAAATCCTCTCGACATTAGAGTTTGCGTACAGTTCGTGCATACCCTTTTCTCTTTGCGCCCCCAGCATCCCTACCAGGGATTGTACCTTGATAGACAGGTCATCTAGTGAGCGATTGTCTGTGGCTGGGGGTAGGCGGTCAATATGCCTTATCTCTTGTATTACGTAGTCCCATATGCGTCCATATCTTTGGTCGAGTGCTGCTAGAGCCGCTGTGTATGGGGTAGTAGAGGTGGCATAGGCCAGCGCTATATTGTGCGCTCGGGGCACCTTGAGGTGCTTCAGTAGGATAGCATACTTGTACGGTTCATCAGCTACATCGGACATCATTGTCTCTAAGCACATTCGTAGCTCCGTGTACTGTGCTCTGTTCTCGTGGGTGAAGTCCGGAAACGTCGGTGTGCCAATGTATGATGCCATGGATGGCTGGCACATCGGTGAGCGTTGGAAGAGAGGCCTCCTAGGCGAGTCTCCTCTTACGCCTCTTGGTGGGCTGGTACCTGCTGGGTACCATGGCCCGCGTATCCAGGTGCTGTTCCTCGGGGCTGGTCGTGCGTCAAGCTCACCCGTGAATTGAGTCGGGGGTCTGTAGCGCAGAGCCGCGGGGGTAGAGCCTGGGCTGTACTGGACCTCCTGGTCCTGTGGAGTACTGTGCTGCTGTCGGGCTTGACTCTCCTCCTCTCCCTCTTCTTCTTCCTCTGGCAGGTCCTCTAGATCCTGTAGTCGTCTATTGAGCCTCTCCGCGGTGTAGACCGTTTCTTCCTTGTAGCTGGGTCTCACTTGGACCGGTCGGGGAAGGGGTTCGGAGGGGGGTATAGGCTCTCTCTGGTGGCCGGGCTCAGGGTCGCTTGATCGGGTAGGGGAGGGTGCCCTTGACCCTTGTCTTGACGAGGCCCTGGAACCCCGTGCGGAGGGAGGGGGTGTTGCCCTGGTGATCAGCTGCTCCATTATCTGCGCTTGTAATCGGTCGCGCTCGGCTTCGCGCTTGGTGAGAGCGAGGTCGCGCTCTTCTTCTCTTTGGGCACCGGCAGCGGCGCGCTGGGCTTCGGCCCGGTCCCTTACCATATTCTCTTCCGTCTGAAGGCGTCTAATCTCTAGACGTATACGATCTTCGTCGCTCCGTTGCTGCGCCTGAAGGCGTTCTCTTTCCATGGAAGAATGTTCGCGCTCACTAAGCGTCTGTGCTTGGAGTCGATCGCGCTCTGTTGAGGCTGCTAAGGTGGCGAGGAATGCCTGTGCCAGCATCTTGTCCGCCTCGCTGGGGGAAGACGCTGGTTGAGGTGATCCGCTCCTGGCAGTACTCGTTGGAGATCTGTTCTCCTGTGGCGAGTCCTGGAGATCCATCTCCGGGGTGCTCTCCTCTTCTTGTAGCGGGTAGAGTTCCATCCCTGGAGAGCTGTCTTTATCCTGGAGCTCTCCGGGGACTACTTCTTCGGTCTTGGCGGGGGGTAGAGTCATGTCGGGTCCCTCCTGGTCCCTACCGTGAGCTTGGTCAGTTACGTTAGAACCCACTAGGGCCTCTATTGGCGGGGTAGCCTGGTCGATAGGGTCGGACATAATTTTACTATCTACTTTTTCCGCGTTTACCGTCTGTAGAAAGCTAGGTAGTATATTGGCAACGTAATCCTCTAAGTACTGAGGTGTCTGCCGTCTACGCTGCGGGCGATCTACTTTAGGAGAACCGTTTTGTGGAGTGTTCATCATAGGCCATGTCAATATTAATACCACTATATTAATATTACACTAGTTACCCTCCGGCTCGAAGGACCAATTGTAACTGAGGGGTACAATTCCCTGACTGTATTGATAAGTATGGTATCATTAAACCACTACCGCTTTATGTACTTTAATTACTGGCCATACAGTACATGATATATAAATATAATGAACACTTCCCACAATGAATCGGTTCTACACAAAGTTGTCTTTAAGTATTTATTGCAGCAAAAGGTACATAATACTTCTCTATTATACTTTGGATGCGCTTATAAGGCAAAGGAATGTGCGTAGGCAAATCAATAATGAATGTCCATTCTCTGGTTACGCAGGAGGTAATTATACAACCTGAATCTTAGGGAATTATATCTATGGTACACTAGTAATATATAGCGGGAGATACTGGAAGGGTCCCCCCGGTTGTAAGCCAGCAGGGTAGAGGATCTGTCGGTAGTAGAGAGTCTGGTCAACGATGACTAAGGAGACTCCAAGTACAGGAGACGGTGCAATAGCCTCTTGATCCACAGACGAATACAGCTGTTCTCCGTAGACTGTAGCTCCACAGTGAAGAAAGCTAGCCGGCCTCAGGCTCTCTGAGGCGCGGACTCGACTGGTCTCCTCACAGGGTAAATCCAACACGTGTAGGCGTCGGCGATTCTCCGCTCCATAAATCACAGGACCAAAACAAATATAATCCAGCCGCAAAGGGCTATGTAGTCGTCGGGTAGATTAATCCAGTGTACATGTCCACACGGTTCTCGTCTAGGTCTCCTCGGGTGAAAGCGCCATGAAAGCAGCCCAGCCTGGATAAGCACTCTAGCTGGTACGAGGAAGCGTTGGTGATGCTGGTCACTGTAGAACTTTAGCCGCACGATACACTATACACAAATAAACTATTACTGACTTAATAGAAATATGTCGCACTCGACGGTATAGCGCCAAACTCTGACAATTCAGTTATTAATTCGCACGCGGTCTCAATGCTCTATTTTGGGGCCAAACAGGCCATACTTCACCGCACGTAGTATCGTGGGTGAGGCTTCAACTTATTGGGTAACTCTTGACTTCTGACTAAGTGCTTCTGTATTCACCTGCGCCATATTTATATGTACGGGGAATAATCTAGTGCCAGCCTCATTTCTGTCTCGTAGTCCTGGGCAAGGCCGGGCATGTCCAGACATGTCTTGACGGTGACTTTGAACCTGACTCCGGAGGCATGGCTCTGGCGCCTGTGGACCGCTGTCCAATAGGAGAATGAAATATTATGGTCTGGGCTAAAGGGATATTCCGTGTATATGTACAAGGAATATACAAGGGATATCAAACGATATACAAATACTATGCAATATATATCAATCAATAAATATATATATTCGGTTTAATCTGATCCTTTGTAACAGAAACCATTCCTACACCGACTGTCAGGTGTAGTAAAAGATAGCATGGCTCTGACTCCTCTTGATGCACAGTGGGATGCAATATATGTAAGCTTCGCCATGAGTGGTCTACTCCCGGATGTTGTGTCCAAAGTTTGGTCAAGCTGGGTGGGTTTCAATACACACCCCAACTCCGCCTCATTGGAGGCCCATGCGGTGCACGCAGAGGATTGCATGAAAGAAGAACAGATTGCGGTGCAAGCCAGACAAGGAGCAATAACTGCAAGAAGACAGGTGCAGCTGGAGAAATCGCTGACGATGTTGGCCGAAACAGTACCAAAAATAATGAAACAAAGCGCTCCTGGGGTTCCAAGGCAAAGTCGCCCCTCCCACCACAACGGCTCAGATGAACACGATGATAAACGCCCACGCTCCAACTCTGGGACCCGAAAAAGGGACGGCATGAATGATGGTAAATGTTTCCACTGTAATACAGCAGGCCACATAGCCTCTGAGTGCCAGGCCCCAAAGACCGAAAAGACCACCAGGTACGAGCAGAGGGTAAGGAGGAAGGCCGGGAACAATGACCATGATAACAACCATACCAACGACCATGACCACGACCGTAACAGCAACCGCAGCAACAGATCTCGCAATGAGCAAGACCAGCACGTCCGTTTCGCCACTGACTACATGAACGAACATGGAAACGAGGACAGAGGCAATTGACGGGGTGCCGAGATATCTGCTGCTGAGCCAGGCGTCCCCTCTTTGCCCAGAGTTACAGGTACATATAGCACTGTGTGACGTACATGGGTACGTGGGTTGGTCATTACCATTATTACTGTATTTATGACACCATCTGAACATCAGGTTAGTATATGGAAATATGTTATGTTTTGTATGTGATGTGTGTGTGTGTGCAGGATAGCTAATGCTGTCTCTTTTTCTCTTCCTGTCAAGTACCGCCCGTCCCTACACTGAAGAGTGCTGATTGCCTAATGAATGACAGCTGATGGCAATCACCTCGAGAGGGACGGGTGGACAAATGTCTGACAGCACACACACGTCCGGGCGCCTCATGGAGTCATTTGCCAGTGACCATAGAGTTGGAGGTTGCCCTTGATTTGCCACTGTTTATTTCATTGTGGAATTATTATAATACTGTCCTTTTGTTTCCACTGTTGTGTGGTTTTGATCAGTGTTGGCCTTATTGTAATTAGTGTGTTCTCACGTTCACACTACTTACCTGGTAGGCATTGTCTGTTGGTGTTGCTACCAGGTAAGTGTATATATATATATATGTATATTGTGGCCTCAGTGCCACTTGCCACCCATGTGGAATTTGTTAATATATATATATATATATATATATATATTGGGCCTTCTGCCTATTTTTGCCACACCTAAGTAAGAATATATACTATTGTTGTGGGCCTCAGAGCCATTTGCCACTTCTTAAGTGGAAGTATATATATCTGTATTGTTTGATGGCTTGGTGGTTCCCAGTGCTTGTGTTGTTTCCTATCTGCCGGGACCATGCTTTAAAAGCATCTACTGAGGGGGTTGTTTTTGTTCATGTGCAGCCTGCTTCAGTTTCTATTCTATGTGGTCATCAGACCTTGGTACATGACATGGGGGCTCGTTTCCGGTCTTTCATGTCCTTGTGAAATGGGAGCTCGCTAGTTTGCACAATTGTATAGTTCCTTGTTGTTATGTGACATGTGGACTTGTCGATTGGAGCGTGTCAGGTAGGTTGCGTCTTTTCATTTGGTAAGTTGTATTATTATATATCCATATTTCTGTGCTGCACACTTGACTGTTGTAAACCGTTGTTGTGAGTTATGCTCTTAACCATTCTATTTTTTTCCACATAGGTAAAGGGTGGATCACCTGCTTGGTTAGGGGGAGGGGGGCACGTGTCGTCTATTCCGGTGGAGCGCGCAATGAAATCGGTAAGCGACTGAAGATATGTGTAGTCCTCATTCCGCTAGGGAAGTAGTTTAGTCGGGGTAGTTAGTGTTACCCAGGTGATCCTAGTTAGGTGGTTAGAACCAACATTTATTATTTTCATGAATGTTAGATGTGGACATTAAATTTAATTGGTTAGGTTGTCATACTGCATAATGTGGCTGTTAGGTGTTGCACAGGGACATTATTGAGTACTATAGGTGAGTGGCTATTTTGTAGGGCTTATTGAAGTCTGATTTGTTGGGTAGTATTGTGTGTTGCTACGGGAGTATACTTTCTTTCATAACTGTATTATGTGGTAGAGAGTAGAGCTATGGAGGTTTGTGATCAGGATGTTGGTGTGTCGGATCTTGATGGTGTTGACTCTGCACTAGGTTCAGAACATACTAGTGTTACTTCTGCTGGTGAGTTGAGCGCACTGAGCGCTGAGCTGCGTTTAGCCTATCTAGAGGAGAGGGCGGCTTTGCGCAGGGAGGATAGAGAAGAGAGGAAGGAGGAGAGAGACAGAGAAGAGATAAAGGAGGAGAGAGACTGGGAAGAGAGAAAGGAGGAGAGAGACAGGCAGGACAGAGAGAGAAACAGAGAGAGAGACAGAGAGAGGGACAAAGAGGAGAAGGCGGCTGATAGGGAATTTCAATTGGCGATGAGGAAACTAGAGTTGGAGTGTGGTGACGCTAGACGTAGCGCCACTTCCTCTCCAGTACTTTCCGACTCCCAGGCACCCTTTGATATTAGCCAGCATATGTCCTTGGTTCCCCTTTTTCATGAGTCTGAAGTGGAGTTGTTTTTTACTGTGTTTGAACGCATCGCGCAGGCTCTGTGTTGGCCAGTGGGCATGTGGGCAATTATGTTGCAATGCAGGCTCACAGGGAAGGCACGAGAAGCACATGCCGCGTTGTCAGTGGATGACAGCTTAAACTATGAGTGTGTGAAAAGCGCTGTCTTGCGTGTGTACGAACTGGTACCAGAAGCATACAGGCAGCATTTTCGCAACCGCCGTAAATCTCGTTCCCAGTCCCATGTTGATTTCTCCCGGGAGGAGAGACTTAATTTTGCTCGGTGGTGTTCTGCGTGTGAAGTAGCAGACTTTGCATCATTGAGTGAATTAATGCTTGTTGAGCAGTTCAAGGCCTATCTGCCAGACCAAACTGTGAACTATTTAAATGAGCAGAGGGTGTCAACACTCCGACAGGCTGCGATTTTGGCAGATGAGTTTGAATGGTCACACATACATGGTTTTGTACGTCCTGATGTATGTGTTGGAGGTGGCTCATTCACTCCTTGTGAGTCAGCATTCCAGCCACGCTCACCGCCGTCTAAAAGACCGGTGGTGTGCAATTATTGTAAAAAGACAGGCCATATGGTAAAAGGATGTCATACGCTGAGGAAGCGACAGGAGAAAAAAGGGTCAGCCCAGAAACCAAAAGTTGTGGGGTTGATTGGTACAGTGTCATGTTCTGACCAGAATAGCTCTCTGGAAAAAGAAAGTAATGGCTGTTTTAAACCCTTTCTGTTTGATGGTTGTGTGTCACTGTCGGGTGACGTCTGTGACCAATGGAAGGTGAGAATACTCCGTGATACAGGTGGTTCTCAGTCATTCATCCTGGCTGATGTCTTACCGCTAAATGAAAACTCTTACTATCAGTCTAGTGCGATGGTGAGAGGTATTGAAATGGGGTGTATGCGCGTGCCGTTGCATAAGGTGCATGTACAGTCAGATCTGATCACAGGTTGTTTTCCTTTCGCCGTTCGCCCATGTTTCCCTGTGGAGGGCGTTGAGTTTATCATGGGGAACGATATTGCTGGGGAGAGTGTGATCCCTGTGTTGGAGGTTGAAAATGCTCCATTGACTGACTTGTGTTGTGATGAATTGATTAATAATCACCCCAATGTTTTTTCTACTTGTGTTGTCACCAAGGCACAGGAAAGGAAGCGAACTCAAGCTTTGACGTTGAGTGACTCTGTCGGTGGTAAGGCTCTCACCGAGGACAGGGGGCCATCTATTGGAGAGATGGAAGAGGTTGCTGTAAATAGCGTTCAGGGGAAGCTGGTAATTCCCAAATTTGCTGACGTATCACTACCACTGACTCGTCAAGCATTGATCACTGCTCAGCACAGTGATTCCTCCCTATCAAGTTGTTTTGCGGCAGTGGCCAGTGCTACTGCTAGTAGGAAACAGACTTTTGTGATAGAGGAGGGGGTGTTGCACACCTAGACCGGGTGTTGCAGACTTGAGGTGTGGAGAGGACTGGAATACAAAGCGTCAAATTGTTTTGCCAATGATATGTGGACATCACATGTAAATGTTGGCACATGACCATGTGTGGTCTGGCCATTTAGGTATTGCTAAAACTTGTAATAGTGGGGACGCCAAATCAGGGGGTGCATCCAGCTCCCCTGCGCTCCATTCCGGACATGGGGGAACCTTTTGAACATGTCTCTGTCATCTGCCTAAAACAAGAGCGGAAAATCAATACATGTTGACAATTATGTGTGGTTCCACCAGTTTCCCAGAGGCGATACCTCTGAGGAAAATTATTGTTCCGGCCGTTACCAAGGTTCTAATTTGAGTGACACCATTTTGGGTCCTGTTGATGTTATTTTTACAGACACCATTTTGGATCCTGACCATGTTATTTTTGTGATGCCATTTTGAAGGGAGATGGGCGCTGTGATGGTGCCAGGGAAATGTGCTGATTTTTGTTTCCCTGTTTGCTGTCCTGTTACGCGCGATGAGATGATTTTTTACTCTTTATTTTTCCCAGGAAATGTTTCCAGTTTGTTGTCTCCTGTTGACAGGTTGGTATCGGTGGAGCGGCCTATCAAAGTAAAGTTTGTTGTTGTTTTTTTCACAACATTCGATAATCCACGTGTAGACCCTTAAAGGGCAACACGAAACAGTTTAAGAAGTATTTCCAATAGTCCAAACTATTTGCGAACATGTTATTCTCTAGAGTTCTACACACCATGGGGAATTTTATGTGTGGCTACATTTTCTGTTCCTGAACTGAGAACACTACCAGTCTACCATATGCCAAATACTGTGTTGGTGCAGGTTGTGGTTGGGGTGGGGCTGTGCCATTTGTTCTGTTTGTTATTAGGGATGCTAAACAGGAGTCAAAATTGTGTTTAGCCCTGCAAAGCTGGTGTGGTCACGGTGTGCGTGGTCCATTAGCAATGCTCGTAGAGAAGATGTTGTCTGGTTCTTCAAATTCAGGTGTGTTTGATTTTGTCTCCCAGAGTAGGGGGCACTGTGCGTCCTCGTTGGCTAGGGAAGCCCTCGCTTCTGTCCGGGGGAAAATGAGGATATAGGATCCTATGAAGTGGAGAGAAGAGTGTCGGGTGCTACTTATGTGAGATGTACATTGTTGGTTTTGGATGTGATGTGCTTCATTGCTGAGAAAGACCGTTTACAACTTGAGTCGCAAGTTGCAGTACTGACGGCAATGTAAAGAGCTCTACCGGCCTACATGGACCAAACCCTGTGTGGGGTATATATACTGTTGGCGTTGTTTTTCCATTTGCCACTCTGTGTGGGATATATATATATATTGTTGGCCACTTTGGATTCATCCTACACTGTGAGCTATATGGTTAGAGTGGTGATTCATCCTACACTCTAAGTATTAGGGTTAAAGTGGTGTTCATCCTACACTGTGAGCTACATGGTTAGAGTGGTGTTTCTTTGTTTATCCAGGTGAGCTTGATTGTGTATTATGGCACTTATGATTATTTGTGAGTTATATCTCACCATGTTTTGAAAACAGTGTGCATACGGTGGCCAGTATGTACTACATACAGTTTTCACGGTTTGATGAACTCTGCCTTTCATCATGCAGGCTTGTTTGCCAAGATGAGGTGACATATGGCCTCCGGTGATCCTGTGGTTATGCCCAGGGACGGCCCGGTGCGGCTTCTAAGTTACTTTATTTATATGCCTTGGGGAAGTACTGTGTGTCCTTTTACCTTTTTGAAGTTTGACTCAATATAGTGCGCTGGTGTTTGCTGCATCGGCGGGCTGGAATTTGGATTATGTATGCATTTCAGGATTCCCAGCATAATATTTTGGGTAGGAATTAGACCCGAATGGCCTAATAGACCCGCTGCATGTGGGTGACGTCACTGCGCGTCTATTGTACATATATTGTTGTGCATATTGTGCATGTTTCAATTGTTATGTTGTCTGTGTTTTCCAGAACGACCATCCTGGAGCACCGTGTTCGTGTTGGGGGGGTGCAAACTCCCTTTAAGCAATACGCATATCAGTGTCCGGTGGCGATGAGGGAGGTAGTGAGAGGAGAGGCTCTGTGCACCCTGGACAAGGGGCTAGCTGAGCCTAGCCATGGTCCCTGGAGCTCTCCTTGCCTTCTAGCTCCCAAGGCTAATGTGTCTCTCCGTTTTCTGTACTGCAGGAGGGTGTACGTAATGACGGTGCCTGACTTGTTCCCGTTATGGCCTTCGGGATAGGGAATGCACCGGCCACGTTCCGACGGCTGATGCGTCTGGTGTTGGGTGATGTGCCTAGGGGCATTGTGTGTGTTTTGGGTGAGGTGGTGGTCGACCGTGTGGGCCCAGAGCGGGGCCTGTGTGGTGCTGATGTGGCCCATTTGGTGGGTGATTTTGTGGAGGGAGAATTTTTTTGTTGTTGTTTCTGTTCTCCCTGGTATGTGGTACTAATCGGATGTTGGGTAATAAGTAATAATGTTTTGCTAACCCTGCAGGTTCGCTCTTATGGAGGGAGGTGTGACGTACATGGGTACGTGGGTTGGTCATTACCATTATTACTGTATTTATGACACCATCTGAACATCAGGTTAGTATATGGAAATATGTTATGTTTTGTATGTGATGTGTGTGTGTGCAGGATAGCTAATGCTGTCTCTTTTTCTCTTCCTGTCAAGTACCGCCCGTCCCTACACTGAAGAGTGCTGATTGCCTAATGAATGACAGCTGATGGCAATCACCTCAAGAGGGACGGGTGGACAAATGCCTGACAGCACACACACGTCCGGGCGCCTCATGGAGTCATTTGCCAGTGACCATAGAGTTGGAGGTTGCCCTTGATTTGCCACTGTTTATTTCATTGTGGAATTATTATAATACTGCCCTTTTGTTTCCACTGTTGTGTGGTTTTGATCAGTGTTGGCCTTGGTGTAATTAGTGTGTTCTCACGTTCACACTACTTACCTGGTAGGCATTGTCTGTTGGTGTTGCTACCAGGTAAGTGTATATATATATATATATATATGTATATTGTGGCCTCAGTGCCACTTGCCACCCATGTGGAATTTGTTAATATATATATATATGTATTTGGCCTTCTGCCTATTTTTGCCACACCTAAGTAAGAATATATACTATTGTTGTGGGCCTCTTGTTTGATGGCTGGGTGGTTCCCAGTGCTTGTGTTGTTTCCTATCTGCCGGGACCGTGCTTTAAAAGCATCTACTGAGGGGGTTGTTTTTGTTCATGTGCAGCCTGCTTCAGTTTATATTCTATGTGGTCATCAGACCTTGGTACATGACACACTGACACTGATAACTGCGATACACGTAGCGTAGGGACATACTTCCACTATGATAATGCGCACTTGAAACTTCCCACAGTGCTCATTACCATACTGGGTGAACCCGTGCCATTTTTTGTGGACACTGGGGCAACGCGTTCCCTCGTGAAGAGTTCATGTTTTGCTAGGCCACCTGTTCTATCTGGTACATTTCGTAACTCAGCTACCGCAGCAGGTATCTCTATAAGAGAACCCATTACACTTCCCCTGCCTTGTACCTATGAACAGTTTACGTTCACGCATCATGCATGCCCAGTTAACCGGCTCGGACGGGACCTCATTGTGCTCCTGGGGTTGGCAATAATCCCCGGAGCAGAAGGGCTCGTTGTGACCTCCTTTTATGACAAACACACGGAACTCGATGCCGGCACCTTCTTCAATGGCCACGAATCCATGATAAACACACGACCAACCGTACTCACGTACAACCTCTTGGATCAAGACGGCCTGTGGAACCTGGTCACTACTGCCAACACTCACGCCATGGATCTCCCATTAGTTCAACATTCACCTAGCCTACACTGCACAATGAGAATGACAAGGAGAGCAGAGAGAGTGTTTGACTGGTTGAGTGATGACGACATGGTTGTTGAACTAGAAATAGACAAATTGTATTGGTGCAATTCTACGTCTGCAATGGCCGCCTCTGTAAACCTAAAAGCTGATTTAATACAACAGTTTTGCAACCCAGCCGATGCTCCACATATCTCCCTCACCAAAGGCCCCATGGACGCATGGCAGAGCCTCAGTAGGTTTGTCAAGAATTGCTCTGAACTACCAGAAGAAAACTGGACAGCAGTGAGCTCACCACAATCAGAAGGGCAATGTTACACGGCCACCCTGAATGGTTGCCTTGTGCACAAGATACATCTAGACAACCCTATGCATGTCTCTGCCACCCGGGAAGCCAGCCTCGTCCCACACTCTGAGGAGGGGGATCTGACGCTGCTCTCGGGGGACCCTGATGACATATCCCTGATGCTTTCTTCCATCCCAAACTCTATTTGGGCTGCAACAAAGTATGACATGGGCCTCATTAAAAGTGCTCTGCCAGTACACGTGCTACCACGACACCCAGGGATACCCGCGGTCAACGTGAAGAAATACCCCCTGCCCAAAGAGGCAGCAGACGGTATTGCTCCTGTGTTCGACTCCCTCCTAAAAGCAGGGGTCATAGTGGAGCTCCCTCAAGGGAGTCCAACCCGCACTCCCATTTTCCCAGTCAAAAAGGTTCGCGGACCAGAGGAACCCGTGGAGTGGCGGTTCGTGCAAGACCTCAGGGCCATAAACGAGGCCGTGGTCAAGAGGGCCCCGGTGGTACCGAACCCCACCACCATCTTTCAGGGGATCCCAGACAGTACGGTGTGCTATTCGGTCATTGATTTGAGTAATGCCTTTTTCTCTATTCCCGTGACCCCAGAAAGTCAGCACTGGTTCGCGTTCGAGTTCCGTCACAAAATGTTTACCTGGACACGACTGCCTCAGGGGTTTTGCAACTCCCCGACTATTTACAATGCTGCTCTAGCAAACGACCTGACTGACCTTGTCCTACCTGGCGGCTCCGTCTTGACCCAGTATGTGGACGACATTTTGCTGGCCTCCCCATCCAGGGAGGCGTGTCCAACACCTCCACGCAGGAGGCCACAAGGTGAGCCGAAAGAAACTATGTGTTGCAGTATGTAGTGCCATATTCATTGGGCACCAACTCTCCCCGTCAGGGAGAGGTCTTGACCCATCTCGGGTCGATGCCATTCAGAAAATACCTCGCCCTCACACCAGAAAAGCTATGACCAGCTTCCTAGGCATGACCGGCTATTGTCACGCTTTTGTGCCTGGATACAGCCTTCTTGACGCCACCCTTCGGGCCGCCACTAAGAACATTCAACCACGGGACCCAGTTACGTGGACGGGGGACATGGAACAGGCCTTCTTGGACTTGAAACAGGCTCTTGTCAATGCCCCGTGCCTAGGACATCCAAACCCTGACAAACCATTCCATCTCTACACCGACAGCCACAACAACCACATGACCGCCGTTCTAACACAAGTGTCGGGGGGGAAAGAATCAGGCCATGGGATACTATTCTCAGAAACTGTCTCCAGTCGAGCAGGGGTTACCTGCCTGTGCGCGCTCTCTTGTGGCCTGTGACATGGCTTTAATGGCCGCCGCACCCATTATTGGTTATCAAGATACCATCTTACATGTGCCACATGCTGTCCATAACCTCTTGAACTCCCAACAGACATGTCACTTGAGCAGCTCTCGCTGGCTACGATATCATCACATTCTTTTTGAACAGCCAAACCTGACTATCAAACGATGCACCACATTGAACCCGGAGACACTCCTGCCAGTGGCCACAGACCCTGATGATCCGCCCCCACATGACTGTGTGGTGGTCGTAACTGCAATCATCACTCCCAGACCAGATTTATCTGACTTACCTCTGGGGAACGAAGATCTCACCTACTACTGCGATGGTTCGGCTTCACAGAATCCTGATGGAACCCGTTCAGTAGGATGGGCGGTGTGTGACGCTTATGGCACTGTGTGTTCGGGATCCCTGCCCGGGCATTTGTCGGCACAGGCCGCAGAGTTGACTGCGCTCACTGAGGCATGCGCCTCCGCAGAAGGTAAGTCGGTGACTATTTGGACGGACTCCAATTACGCATTCAGTGTCTGCCACCACTTCGGCACCTTGTGGCGGCTGCGAGGGTACGTGACCTCTGGTGGTAAGGTTATCCAACACGGAAAGCTTGTGAACGCACTCTTGGCAGCCATTCTCCTGCCGTCCCGTTTAGCCATCTGTAAAATCCAAGCTCACACAAACAGGGCGGACCCGGACTTCCGGAATAGCCCGTCCATGGAGTAAGTCGCATGTGACACAGCTGATCACCCGTTTCTTTTATTTTCGTTTATTAAACATATTTATATACCACCAATGCGTTTAAAACTTGACTCATATATCAACTGAGATTATCAAGTAACTATATTGACTGAAAGATTCGAGATGCCACCAAGGAGAGATAAAACAATTGCAAAACCAAGCTCAGAGGACCCGCCTATGGTCGCGGGATACGTGCGTAAAGCAGCAGAGGATATTGACGAGATGGCCTCCTCCTCAACCGCTATAAACACCTTCGCAGATACAGAATATATCATCCGGGAAATGAAAAGAATGGAGAAGACAATAACTGAAAAAGTAGATGCTATCAAAGAATCTATCGAATCCAATATCGAAGCGTTAAGGGTGGCTGCTGATGCTCATATCAAGCGCACCGTAGCATTGGAAACTTGTTTGGAAGAACATCAACATAAATTCGGACTGATCTACAAAGACATAGCTGAGCTCAACGATAAGCTAACGGTTGAGATGAAGGGAAACTACAAAGAACACAAGCAAGGACTCGAAATAATGGACCTATCCATAACGGATCTCAACGATAAGCTAACGGCTGAGCTTAAGCGAAACAACGAAGAACAAAAGGCTAAAATATTCGAGCTGGAATATCAATCTCGTGAGCTGAAATTCCATATAGTTGGACTGGGCGAGTCGGTGAGCTGCACACATCCTGAAGCGTTTGCGACAGAATTACATAAAATCCTGGGAACAGCTATCCTTCCTATGATACCTGAGGTGGATCAGTGTTACAGATTGGGGACCCGATCTAACGACAACAACGGCAGACCTAGAGTGATTATGGCTGTCCTACGTCAAGTCAGCCGCTGATTTGGGACAGAGAGACCTACGAGCGCTGAGTCATTGAATGTTTTCCCCGTTGGACTTTTATTATTGCGGACATATTGGACAAAAAATTGGAACGATACAGAGAAGATTAGCATGATGAAAGGATGACACGCAAATTCATGAAGCATTCCTTATTTTAATAGTATGGATTTCTAACAACATTCTGGAACATATTGGAACATTCTGGACGACATATTGGAATAATCTAGAACATTAAAAACATTCTATGATATATGGAACATTCTGGAATCACAGCAATATGTGGCCATACACACAGCCAGAAGACCTCCGGAGGAATAACATTCTTCACAACGGAACATCGCCCACCCCTGGCTAGGGGAAGTGCTGCATATACGTATTTAAAAACGTCTTTTTATTAATTGGAAATAATTCCACTACTTCTCCACTTTATACTCTAGGTGTTTAAGCATAGCAAAGCTCTTTCAAGATCTAAGTAAATGTTCTCTTTTTTTTTAGGTTCTCTATTCAGTTCAATACCTCTCTATTATTCTTGGGTTGTTTTAACTTACACAAGTTCATATAAAATGTAAATGATTATAGTATGATATTTTAAGCTTATTTTTATTTTTTATTTTTTTATTTAACGGGAGAGTGGCCAAGCCACAGTTGACATTCTACTTATGGTAGAATTTAGAATGTTAGATCCTATGGCATACATAGGAAAGTTAAGGATGAATCGCTCGGTCTGGGCAGACTGGTCGTGTAAGGGGGGGAGGGTCGGAATCCTATGGGGTTTCAGGGGGATAAGGGAATATATGTGTGGGTGTTTTTTATGTTTGTTATCATGCTCAAGCTCTGCTCTCAACAGGACCTCAATAATTGGATATATATCTATTGTGAATCGCTTCTCCAGACGACTTGCACACAAGAATACAGCAACATGTTTAGATTATGGCTAGTCTGAATATAATGATTTGGAATACTAGGGCCTAGGGGACTGAACAAACAACATAAACGCAAAAGCGTGCTTACATTGATGAAAAGCAAACAGGTTGATGTGGCTCTTTTAAGCGAAACGCACCTTTTAGAAGCTGAAAATGTAAAGCTGGCGGACAAAATATATCATAATATTAGCTACTCATCTTTTGGAACTAGGTCCTGTGGGGTAGCTATAGTCGTGAAAAGGAACTTGAATATTAAATTGTTGGACATATGGTCTGATACAGATGGCCGAGTAACTATTGCTAAGATAGAATACAGTAACAGAAAAATTGCGCTGGTAGCGGCTTATGCCCCTAATCTTTACGACGCCAACTTCTACGCAACACTCACGAATGCAATGTTGGACATCCCCGAGTACTCATTTATAATTCGTGCGGATTTTAATGCAATATGGGATCCCTCGATTGATAAATCTAATCCCACCACTTCCAATGATCAGAAACAGGCATCTAATGCACTAAAGGATTGGGCCAAGAATACGGGAGTAAATTATCTATGGCAACTACTCAACCCAACGGCCCGAGAGTACACTTTTTTCTCAGCAAGACACAAGTCATTTTCCAGAATAGATTATGTTTTTGCATCCCCTAGACTATTTGATAGATTTGACGTGGAATTGGAACCCAGTACATTATCAGATCACAGTTATTTACTCCTGAAGGGCTCATTTGGGAGACTGACATCCCGAGCCCCAAGATGGCGCTTTAACTCGACACTGCTGAAAAACACTGAATACATTCTACAACTCAACGATAAACTAGATAAATTCCTGGAGACTAATGTGGGTTCGGTGTCGGACCCCAGAATGTTATGGATTTCGATAAAGAGTTTTATCAAGGACAACACTACGGTCTTTTCCTCCAACCTCCGTAAGAAACGGCAGTCCAAACTGGTAGAGCTGGAAACGCTTTACTTGTCGTTATTCTCTTCTTTACAACGCAACTACTCGGGTCAATTGGAGTCTCAAATTAATGTGTTAAAAAAAGAGATTAACTCCATTTTAAGACAACAATCTGAATTACAAATACGCAGTACAAGACAACATTATTACTTTCATGGCTCTAACCAAGTCACCTACTAGCTATGAAGATAAGATCCAACGCACAATTTGCTGATATCCCTACTATTAAGGACCAACAAGGGCTTGTTACAGACCCCCAAAAAATCAACGAGACTTTCAAAGAGTTTTATTCCAATTTATACAAATCAGAAGTGGTTTTCGATCATAATAAAATGGATACATTTCTTGATCAAATTAACCTACCTAAACTCTCAGAGGAAGACGCTAAACAGTTAGATACACCTATCACACTAGAGGAACTTAGGGAAGCTATATCTGAATTGCAAAGTGGTAAGGCTCCCGGATGGGATGGTATCCCACCAGAACTGTACCTCTCATGTTGGGATGTAATTGGACCCCTATTACTGAATATGATTTTATACTCAATCAAAGAGGGGAACTTCCCCAGGGACGTCAATATGGCACTCATATCTGTCCTCCTTAAAAAAGACAAAGACCCCACTGAATGTGGTAGTTATAGACCCTTAAGCCTCCTCGGAACCGATCTCAAGCTGTATGCTAAGGTACTAGCCATCAGACTTCAAAAGCATATGACAGCTCTAGTTCATCCTGATCAGACAGGCTTCATAAGAGGCCGCCTGATCACGGATAATATTAGACGATTACTACATGTGATAGACAACAGCAAGGATGCCGTGCCTCCTACAGCTATATTATCCTTGGATGCGATGAAGGCCTTTGATAGGTTGGAATGGTCTTATTTATGGACAGTACTCGGAAGGATGGGGTTATGTGTAGGATTCATTAATATGATAAGAGTACTATACACAGAGCCATCGGCCATGGTTATAACAGGTCAATTCACCTCCCCTCTCTTTCCTGTTTCGTGTTCGTCTCTAGACAGGGTTGTCCTCTTAGTCCCGGACTATTTGCTCTATCCTTAGAACCTTTAGCACAGTATATAAAACAATCCCAATCCATAGAGCCGATCTCAATTAGGGGCACACAGCATCATATTAGTTTATATGCGGACGATGTAATATTGTTCATGCAAAACCCTACCACCTCACTGCCTCATCTTCTCAAGCTAATAGACGATTTTGGCAATCTATCGGGATTTAGGATAAACTGGCCAAAATCGGCCTTCCTTCCACTGAATGTCACTGCGAAGGCTACCATCCTTCCAGGAAATATACAAATGGTAGAACACTTTAGATGTCTTGGAGTTGAAATATTCCCCACTATATGCCAAACAGTGAAGTATAATTATACAAGAATCCAAGAAAGGATCACAAATGACTTTTGGTGGTCAAAACATAAAAACTCAGTACAGGCCCGAGTATCAATAGTTAAAATGGATGTTTTACCCAGAATCAACTTATTCAGCTCAATGCTACCGGCTGCCAAAAAGCTAATAGCATCACGCTGGATTCAACCTGATAATGTGCCGGAGGGTATGGATTCTTACCTATCTTGATGTGATTTACCTGGAGATATCTACCGCACGAATTCTAGGTATTAATGAAGCCAGCATAGAAATCTGGTCAGAGGTGGTGGAGAGGATAAAACATTATATGAACTATTAATCCTTGGTATCAAACGGAATAATGGATGTATTCAAGGGGGGTCCGGTGGGGGGGAGAAGAACGAGTAAGAGCATGTATGTGTTTTATAGTGGATTTCTACTGTAAAGGTTTGTATGTCATGTCAAAAAAAAATTATTTAAAAACATTTGTCCAAAAAAAAAAAACAGGGCGGACCCGGAATCACAGGGAAATGCCCGAGCAGATCTGGCGGCAAAGGCTGCGGCAAGGTACAAATCCGACGCATGTGCAAACACTAACTGCTCTTTTGTCTTGGATGCCCTGACGGATGATAACAATGACCCTGAACCTGTCCCATCGGTAACAATTCTTACCTCTGCTGGGCAAGCCGTACTCCAACGCATGTTCAAAACTGAGGCCACACCCTCAGATGTGTCCCTGTGGAAAGACAAGAAATGTTTTTTGACCGAAGGAATCTGACGTCATTCTGATGGCAGACCTTGTCTTCCAAGTAGCCTGTTCCCATATTTTGCTAAAGTTGCTCACGGCCGAGGGCATGTGAGCAAGGGGGGAATAGTCGAAATAGTGCTAAAAAATTGGTTTACACAAAAATTCATCCTTGTGGCTGAAAAGATATGCAGCTCGTGTCTAACCTGTGCGCGATACAATGCAGGCAGAGGGATCAAAAACACACAGGGACAGCACTCCACACCCACCATGGTAGGGGATCACATCATGATGGATTTCATTGAACTAAACCCAGCAGAAGGTAAGAAGAAATGCCTGGTTGTAGTTGACATGTTCAGCGCATGGGTAGAAGCGTATCCTCTAAAAAAGGATACGGCTCTAGCCGTTTGTAAAAGCCTGGGCCCTCATTCATCAACGTGTTCTACGCACAGATCTGTGCTTACCCTGTGCGTACGATCATTTCTAAGCAAAGAGTGGGATTCATCAATTTCGATTTGAACTTGACTCCGTGCTTACATCTACGCACAGGTCAGACCAGGCGTACCTGGCGCCCAGTGGTAGAATATATTATTACAACAAGGAAATGAGCTTCTGTGCATAATAACACTGGCATGTTCTGTACGAACCGTAGTTCATTATAGTTCATTGTAAAATAGCAACAGTAGTGTAATTATGGTCAAAACCCTATAAATAGCATTTGGAATAATAGATCTTTCTCTCAGAATGAATGCAGCATGGTTTATATAGCGGTATCGGAATATACGGGGTGTAGGCTACTGACTGACTGCGCTCCGCGTAGCTTGATTGATTGATTGATTGATTGAAAAGTTTATTAACAGATTGCAGAATGGGTACAGTACAGTACAGCTCAGTACATACAATTGTTAATTGGGGATGCAGACCAACTTTCGTCTTGTTTACATCAGGGTCCCCCATTTTCAATTCATCATAAATCATAAAGCTCAACTCGTTATTATTTTGCGCAGACCGCAGAAACACGGGAACGTTTTGATTATATTTAAAAGGCTTTACGTTAAACGAAACAAGTGGAATTTCGAAGCTGTAAGCAGAATACAAGTCATATGAATATAGTGTTCTTCCCCCTTTTTACTGTATAAGAAAGAATAGAAAACGCATTGCAATGACACCAGATAGTGGACAGACTATGTATATGATGGGATTCAAGTTCGCGTTTTTGTTGATCATAGGCATGCTGTCAGAGTATGATATCTTCAAACATTCTAGAACATTTGTCGTCACAGATCATGTCCTAATAGAACATAGGCTATGGCATGGATCGTGATATTGTGTGGACTGTAATTATTACTGTACCAGTACCACCCATTGTGACAACAGCCTTGTGAGTCCCGCACACAAACATGATGGAATTCAAGTTCATGTATTGAAAGGCAGGCTACATCATACATGCAGTGAGATTCATTGTTCTTGTATATGCTCTCTATTATTGTTTATATAGGCTACCCAATACTGACATCAAAATAGATTGTAGTATGCCTCTAGAAATCATATGCAGCAGGTAGAAAATTGACGGGAGATCCATCGCGATTTGGAATAAAATTGAGGAGAACTTTAATCCCTGGGTATTAATCAAACAACACGGGAAAAGGCAGTCATATTCCAGCGCGGTATTTATTAGTGTTTGTGCTGCCCAGGCAGCAATGGTTAATAGATATCATATCAGACATCACCGTAAGTGTACACGTCTGTCAGCCTGTCTCATGACACGCTTCCCTCAGCTTAGTCCATTTTTCCACATTTCATGGGTGTATTCCATTACCGTATATGGTTAATCGGGGCGTTTCTGGTATGCAAATACGTGAAAGTGTGCACGAGCCTCGGCGCAGAGCCAAGGTGGGATTCATCATGACAGGTGTGCGTAGATGAATCCCGACTTCCCTGTGCGTACACTGGTTCTACATTCCGTGCTTACGTGTGGAAATGGAACATGTTCTACGCACACATTGATGAATGAGGGCCCTGGTTCGGGAGTGGATTCCAAGAATCGGTTTACCTGTAAAAATTTTGTCCGATAATGGCGATACGAGGCATATCCAAACACTTAGGCATAGACCTGAGAACACATTGTAGCTATCATCCCCAATCTGGGGGAGCAGTAGAAAGGCAGAATCAGACACTAAAACAAAGACTTGCTAAAATCCAAGCAGAAACTGGCCTAAATTGGGTACAGTCACTTCCCCTCGCTCTATACGCAATGCGAACCCCCCCCCCGAACTGGCACTTTTCTCTCCCCATTCAAGATCATGTATGGATGGGCACCTTACACCGGGGTGTCCCCACCCAGGGACATCTCGCCACTGCCCGAGCACCTGGATGGGCCTATGAAAAGCTATTGTATGCAACTCTCTAAAAATATCTCCTCCACCAGGTTGATCTTAACTCAGAGGTCATTTGACCCCAACCCCGATCCTGAAAATGCAGTAGAACCTGGTGACCTCGTCCTCATCAAAGCTTTCGGAAAGGAAGTCGTGGGCCGAAGTCCACTGGAAAGGTCCCTACCAGGTCTTGCTAACCACCCCCACCTCCATCCGAGTCCAGGAGAGATCAACGTGGGTCCACCTCTCACACGTCCGCCGGTGGAAAGGATCAAGTAACCCTGACGAACCCGCACCGGGGCTGGCAACCACCAAATCACCACTCCGGCTCCATGAAGAACTACCAACCCCTCTACAAGGGGACACCGTCCCAACCCTCCGGCTCACACAGGCTCCGGGGAAAAGATGGGCAATCAACAATGGCACGAGTATGGTCCAAACCACTGGCTAAGCCACTATGTATGACTATGGCCGTCATCTTCCTGGCAGCAATCTCCCTGGCCCTCACAAAACTCTATGAACTAGAACTGCTTTCCCAACCTTACTCTGACCTGACCCTAAGCAAACCTACCGTCGATGGTGACGATAAAACAAACGCCTTTGTGACGCCCATAATGATGAACCATGACCTCAAGATCCAGACACCACAACCACGTGACCAAGAATATAAGAGTCCAGAAGCTGTTTAACCAACCCTTTACATATCCAATAGGGTGCTAACTCAGCTCGTCCTAGCCATTACAGGGGCAGTGCTGACTATAGGTCTCTTCTACCGCTTCCTTATCATGCCCCCAGTCTGTAACCATGCAGGTCCCTACCGGCCCCGGAAGAACCATGAAAACCCGTTGACATTGAGAAGCGTGGCAGTACTTTCTCTGGGTTGTGTTCTCCTTTCCACCACTCAGGCACTACACACTTTCACCTGTAGGGAGGAGGAACCATGTGTTTTCGATCTAGATGGGGTATGGTACTCATATTACGGGCCAGCCTACCCTGTCTATATGTGTGCAGAAAAATGCAGACACCACTGTGATATGTTTTCCGGAGGGGGAGGGTACAGCTGGCCATTGTATGAGAAATTCCCAGGGGAATGTGGAGGGGACCAAAGGAGGGTAAAGAAAAGGTCATGGATGGAACAAGGACGATGGATAAGGGGGGGTTGCCCACGCTATAGCCCACGCGCTAACTTTGGGAAACGTGTCACCCTTTTTCGCAAACCTAGCGTTGTCAGCGTGACCATAGAGGAGGTGTCCCGACATGACACAGGCAATTATTGGGCAGGGGTAACCAAAGCTGGAACCGACTCATGTGTCCGCTTTGGAATAAATGTTCTCCCTAGATCAAATTCTAAACTCACCGTAACAGAACGTTCTGACCGAGTGGTTAGACTCCAACCTCGATTCAGACCTCCCTTCCCACTCCCGATCCTGCGTAGGCGAGGCCATGATCCATTGCCAAAATAACATGGCTTGCGTAATGGCGGTGCTCCACATGGATTCCGCTAATAGGGAACCATGTTGGGTCTGTGGCACCATGGCAACCATAATGTCTGTTATACCTCTACACAAAAATTATTTGCACAACTCGGTTTCTAATAATAACACCTGCATATTCCCTAAAGCCATGATTAACTTACTCGGGTTCATTAATGCGTCTCGCTCCAACTCAGGGGCCCCCGTCAAGAGCCTCTGCAGGGGAGAAACTGGGCCATGGGCATCTCAACACTCACTCGGAATCAAACCCACTATAGCCCCTGTATGCATTTGCCAACAACACACAACCCCGCAAGCCCAAATCCTGGGTTGGTCCCGGTGCGACCTAAATGTACATAACTCACCCGCCGTACATCCTAATTGTTCTTACGTCATGGCCTCGGGAGAGGTGGCCTACATCTCTTGCCCATTTCTAAGCCAAGAACCATCACATAATTACCCTGGTTTGATGTGGGTTTGTGGTCGCACGGCCCATCACCTACTACCACACGCATGGTCAGGCTGTTGTTATCCGGCATTACTCAAACCTGACCATTCTATCTATCCGTCTCGTATACCTATCTTCGAGGGTCCTACTAATCACCCCAAAGTACCAGAAAATACCATAAAATACCAGAAACTACCCCAAAATACCCCAAAGTATACCCCAAAATACCAGAAACTACCCCAAAATACCCCAAAGTATACCCCAAAATACCAGAAACTACCCCAAAATACCAGAAAATACCAGAAACTACCCCAAAATACCCCAAAGTACACCCCAAAATACCAGAAACTACCCCAAAATACCCCAAAATACCCGAAAATACCAGAAAATACCAGAAACGACCCCAAAATACCCCAAAGTATACCCCAAAATACCAGAAACTACCCCAAACTACCCCAAAATACCAGAAAATACCAGAAACTACCCCAAAATACCCCAAAGTATACCCCAAAATACCAGAAACTACCCCAAAATACCCCAAAGTATACCCCAAAATACCAGAAACTACCCCAAAATACCAGAAACTACCCCAAAATACCAGAAAATACCAGAAACTACCAGAAACTAACCCAAAATACCCCAAAGTATACCCCAAAATACCAGAAACTACCCCAAATTACCAGAAACTACCCCAAAGTATACCCCAAAATACCAGAAACTACCCCAAAATACCCCAAAATACCAGAAAATACCAGAAAATACCAGAAACTACCCCAAAATACCCTAAAGTATACCCCAAAATACCAGAAACTACCCCAAAATACCCCAAAATACCAGAAACTACCAGAAACTACCCCAAAGTATACCCCAAAATACCAGAAACTACCCCAAAATACCCCAAAATACCAGAAACTACCAGAAAATACCAGAAACTACCCCAAAATATACCCCAAAATACCAGAAACTACCCCAAAATACCCCAAAATACCAGAAAATACCAGAAAATACCAGAAACTACCCCAAAATACCCCAAAGTATACCCCAAAATACCAGAAACTACCCCAAAATACCAGAAAATACCAGAAACTACCCCAAAATACCCCAAAGTACACCCCAAAATACCAGAAACTACCCCAAAATACCCCAAAATACCCGAAAATACCAGAAAATACCAGAAACTACCCCAAAATACCCCAAAGTATACCCCAAAATACCAGAAACTACCCCAAACTACCCCAAAATACCAGAAAATACCAGAAACTACCCCAAAATACCCCAAAGTATACCCCAAAATACCAGAAACTACCCCAAAATACCCCAAAGTATACCCCAAAATACCAGAAACTACCCCAAAATACCCCAAAATACCAGAAACTACCCCAAAATACCAGAAAATACCAGAAACTACCAGAAACTAACCCAAAATACCCCAAAGTATACCCCAAAATACCAGAAACTACCCCAAATTACCAGAAACTACCCCAAAGTATACCCCAAAATACCAGAAACTACCCCAAAATACCCCAAAATACCAGAAAATACCAGAAAATACCAGAAACTACCCCAAAATACCCTAAAGTATACCCCAAAATACCAGAAACTACCCCAAAATACCCCAAAATACCAGAAACTACCAGAAACTACCCCAAAGTATACCCCAAAATACCAGAAACTACCCCAAAATACCCCAAAATACCAGAAACTACCAGAAAATACCAGAAACTACCCCAAAATATACCCCAAAATACCAGAAACTACCCCAAAATACCCCAAAATACCAGAAAATACCAGAAAATACCAGAAACTACCCCAAAATACCACAAAGTATACCCCAAAATACCAGAAACTACCCCAAAATACCCTAAAATACCCCAAAGTATACCCCAAAGTACCAGAAAATACCAGAGAATACCCCAAAATACCCCAAAGTACCCCAAAATACCCCAAAGTATACCCCAAAGTACCAGAAAATACCAGAAAATACCCCAAAATACCCCAAAGTACCCCAAATAGTGTGTAATAGTGTAATAGTGTAATAGTAGTAATAGTGTGTAATAGCATAATAGTGTGTAATAGTGTAATAGTGTAATAGTGTGATAGTGTGTAATAGTGTAATAGTGTGTAATAGTGTAATAGTGTGTAATAGTGTAATAGTGTAATAGTGTGTAATAGTGTAATAGTGTGTAATAGTGTAATAGTGTAATAGTGTGTAATAGTGTAATAGTGTGTAATAGTGTGTAAAAGTGTAATAGTGTGCTAGTGTAATAGTGTAATAGTGTGTAATAGTGTGTAATAGTGTGTAATAGTGTAATAGTGTGTAATAGTGTAATAGTGTAATAGTGTGTAATAGTGTAATAGTGTGTAATAGTGTGTAAAAGTGTAATAGTGTGCTAGTGTAATAGTGTAATAGTGTGTAATAGTGTGTAATAGTGTGTAAAAGTGTAATAGTGTGCTAGTGTAATAGTGTAATAGTGTGTAATAGTGTGTAATAGTGTAATAGTGTGTAATAGTGTAATAGTGTAAGTGTGTAATAGTGTAATAGTGTGTAATAGTGTAATAGAGTGTAATAGTGTGTAATAGTGTAATAGTGTGTGTAACTGAGGGGTACAATTCCCTGACTGTATTACTAGATATGATACTTACTACCACTACCTTTGTACTTAATATTCGGCCACCCAGTACACGGCATAAATATATTATCATGAACACTCTCACGTAGATGAAACGGATCCAACACAAATGTACGAATTAGAAACAGGTCTTTATTTCTACACAGCGATGGTGTGTAGAATAAGCACTTAATCACTTAATTACATTTATGAATTGAAATAGTATGCACTTTTATGGCAAGGAGTATTCGTCGGTATATCAATAGAGAATGTCCAATCTCTGAAGGCGCAGGTGGTAAATATACGACCTGGAATAGTTAAGGAATAACAGCAATGATACTTTAATGATTATACTAGATACACTAGAGGGGGTTAATCCGGTCGCTTGTAAGCCGACAGGAGTAGGAGGGGGGGGGGGGGGTAGAATCCGGCTGCCTCGTCCGGCCAAGGGTATCCCAGGTGAACCCACTGTAGTGCCGTTCAATGCGCCGGCGATCCTTGGACCACAGATGAAAGCAGATGGACTCTTTGTGGGCCGGCTCTCTCCGGTCCACGGGGGAGAGACGTGAAGCGACCTCGTCTTGCAGAGCGTCTCCTCACCTTGCGTCCTCTCCAGGGGGGGGGGTTCCAACACACGGCAGTGTCGGGGGTCTTTATCCATGGAATAATCAAAGTATCCAAAGCATAATCCGTGCCTGGGAAGGCGGGCTGTCGTCGGTAGAATAATCCGGTATACAGGTCCACTCGCTCGTCGGCTCTGGGGCTCCTCGGGTGCAGCTTCACATAGGGTCAACCACCCTGGGTAAGCAGCCAGTTCTCTGCCCGAAACGATGGGGTACTGACTACGGTAGTATTCTCACCGCACGAAGCACTATATATTAACAGACTATTATTAGCTTAATAGACTACGTCCAACTCGACGATATAGTGCCAAATATGACTATTCAAATATTAATATACACGATGTCTCAATACCGATGGTAGGCGAACTTGGCCTTACTCCCACACGTGGCGTCGCGGGGAGGCTTTACGTCTGTGACTCTATTGGAGGGTAAGAAACTGGACTGAAAAGAAAGTCCTACTTTAGTAGCGCAGTATATATACGCACTATGAACAAATAGTCCCATTAGTGGTGCGGTAGCCAAATTCCTACGCGGAACTAGGACTTGTTCGTACATGTCGAGCGGTACGTTTGAACTGGGTCTGAGGGGTATGGCAGCCTGGCACCAAGGTCTCGACCAATAGTAGAATGGAGACTATTATGGGATGTTCAGTAGGCTAGAATGGATATTCAATGCATATTGTACAAGGAATATACAAGGGATATCAGGGAATATTAGAGAATATACAAATACAATTAAATATATATATATAAATAAATATATATATTCGGTTTAATCTGGCCCTTCACAACAGCCACCCCCTGAATAGGTCCCAGACCTAATCAGTTAAACAGAGACAGATTAATCGCGTTGTCTATTTACACATAAGGGTTTGCTGTAGGGGTCAGTCAACTTCACAAAGTCATAGGGTTGTAGGGTCATGGTCATCATCGATTGTGTCTGGGAGTCGAGGCAGTTCTATGAGCCTTGCCACGGGACGGGTGTAAGTGCGACCCTGGACGAGCACTTCAGCTGCTCGGACCTTGCCGTCGGCACCGGTGATCACTTTGCTTACGCGGCCGGCCGGCCACATAGCTCTGGGCAGTGATTGATCAATAATCATGACGACTGTTCTTTCTGTCAAATTGTCTCTCTCCTTTACCCACTTCTGGCGGGTCTGTAGAGACGGTAGGTAGTGCAGTAGGAAACTGTTCCAAAACTTGTCGGCTAATACTTGGCTGTACCTCCACATTCGTCGGCCGTTCGCTTCTTCAGGCCGGTACATTGTCTGTGGTAATGCAGGATCTAGCCGCCCCATCAGGAGTGTGTTGGGGGTAACTGGGTCGATATCCGCCACATCACTGGAGACATATCCGAGGGGCTTCGAGTTAAGTACTCCCTCAATCTCCGTGAGGACTGTCATTAGGACTTCTTCCGCCACAGTCTGGGCCCCAAGTACTGCGTACAGGGCTATCTTTATGGAGCGCACTTCTCGTTCCCAAGTGCCACCGAAGTGGGGTGCGTTTGGGGGGTTGAATTGGAAATCAACCTGTGCTGGAGCGAGGTGGGTCTTAAGTTCTGGGCCCATAGCTTGGAAGCTCTCTCTCAGCTCTCTTTCGCCGCCTTTGAAGTTTGTCCCATGATCGGACAATAGGGTAGACGGTCTTCCTTTCCGTGATGTGAATCTACGGAAGGCCATAAGGAATGAGTATGTGCTCATGGTCGGGAGAAGCTCGATGTGTATCGCTCTGGTGGTCATGCATTTGAATACAATACCCCACCGCTTCTCGGTTCCTCTTCCTTTCTTTATGTGCAGCGGGCCAAAGCAGTCCATACCCGTTGAGTGGAATGGCTTGTCACCGATTCGGAGGCGACATGGAGGAAGGTCAGCCATCCTTGGTATGCTGGGCTGCGCGCGCCACTTGCGGCAGTCTAGACATGTTCGCTGGAAGCGTCGTACCGCCTCTCTTCCTTGTAGGATCCAGTAACGACGTCTGATTTCCGCGAAGACTCTTTCTGCTCCTGCGTGATGTACATCCTCATCGTATTTCTTTATAATCAGCTCTGTGACCTTGTGTCGGCTGTTCAATACGATCGGGTATTTAATGTCATCTGGTAGATTGGGGGCTCTGCGTAGGCGACCACCCACTCTGATGAGGGTATGAGCGTCGCTCTCGGGGGCCAGGTGAATTAATCTGCTGTCGGATGGGACGGGCTTTCCTCCCTGTAGACAGGCCAATTCATCGGGGAACGAGTCTCTCTGGGCTCGCTGCAGTAGAAGCAATTCTGCTTCCTCGTAGTTAGCTGCTGACATATCAGCGGGGGACTTGCACTCCGGGTGGTACCGCAGGAATGTTCTTTGTTGTGCACTCTCTATGGACGTGCAATCGTCTATGTTAGGGTCGGTGGAGGCTACGGTGCTCAATCCACAGAACACAGACTTCTTAATTTCCACCTCCTCTGGACTTGCTTCCCTCGGGATAGGCATGGGCCACTGTCCTTCCGGGAGTCTTAGGAATGCGGGGCCGTCACTGTAGACATTGCGACGGGTGAGGTCATCCAGGGGCATCCCCCGGGTGATGACGTCAGCTGGGTTCTGTTTTGTATCAACGTAGCGCCACTCTGTTTCTCCGGTTAACTCTTCGGTTAAGTCTTGAATCTCGGTGACTCTGACTCCCACGAAGACTTTGTACTTGCATGAGTCCGATTTGATCCAGGCGAGTACCGTCGTGGAATCTGACCACAGGATTGTTCTAGACACCGGTATGGTGAGCTCACGTTGGATGAGCGTGGCTAGGTGCGCTCCGGCTAGGGCTGCGCAGAGCTCTAGACGTGGGATAGATTGTTGCTTGCGTGGGGCTATTCTCGAGCGGGCGAGGACAAATGCTGTGTAGATCTCTCCCCCCTGGTCTTGGGCCCGCAAGTAGGCTACTGATCCGTATGCGACCTCTGAGGCGTCACTGAAGACGTGTAAGTCCATTTTACATGTCTCTGGCCTCACCGTGGGTGGGAAGTAGCTTCGGCGCATATTAACGCCTGGGAGTGAGTGGAGCTCCATCTCCCACTCTCTCCAGGTGGATGCAAGGTGTGCGGGAATGGGGTCGTCCCAGCCCTGGTCCTTGTCCCACAATGCTCGTACAATCATTTTTGCCCTGGTGGTGTACGGTAGAATACATCCTAGCGGGTCATATTGTCGGGCGAGTGTTGTGTACACACTCCGTCTGGTGGTCGGCGCCGCCGCCGGCCTTCCCTGCTCCGTAGTCAGGGGCTTGTGTCTGTAGTGAAGCGAATCTGTTTTGAATCGCCACACCAATCCCAGGGTCATCTCCTGGGCTTCTCCCGGGATTGTAGCCATCCAGGTCTCGCTGCTGGCTGCCTTGTCCTCGGAGGAGAGGCTGCGCAGTACTTGCGGATCGCTGCTGGCCCACTGCCTGAGATCAAAGCCGCCTTTGATCAATGAGGCGCGGAGTTTAATCAGGAGAGCCTCGGCTTCTTCCTGGGTTGAAAGGCTTTGTAGACAGTTGTCTACGTAGAAGCTGTTCTTTACGCTGTGTCGGACCTCTTCGTCCGCTGCTGGGTCCTCTGCTACATGTTTCTGTAGTGCAAATGTCGCACAGCAGGGGCTGCACGTCGTTCCGAAGGGGAGGACTTCCCATTGGTAGATGGCTGGGTGCTCATCTCCTGGCTTCTCTCTCCATAGGAACCGTAACAGGGGCTTGTCCGCCTCTACTAATCTCACCTGCAGGAACATTCCTTTAATGTCCCCGCTGATGGCCACCTTTTCCTGGCGGAAGCGGAGTAGAACGCTGAGTAGGGAGGGGCCGAGTGTGGGACCGGGCAGTAACTCTTTATTCAGATTTTGGGATCCGATCTGGTAGCTGCAGTTAAATACTATGCGGTCTTTACCGTTGTGATGGACCTTGTGGTGGGGCACGTACCACGATTCAGTGGTCTGGTCAGCCTCTTTAATGTCCATCTTTGTGACGTGTCCCGCTGTGATGAGCTTCTCAATCTCAGCGCGGTATACACTCTCTTGGGCGGGGTTCTTGGCTAAGCGCCGCTCCGTGTTCAGCAGGTACCGTTCTGTGGCGTCTGTCTTGGCGTGGAAAGTAGGCATTCCTTCTCGCCGCAGGAGTGGCGTGGCGTATCTCAACACGCCGTTGACCGGGACTCTCTTGGTCCCTGTCTCGAGGAGGTGAATTGCGTAAATGTCATCTTTAGAGCGAATGTCTTTCTTTCCGTTCTTAAAGGGCATTTGTTCCAAGGTCCATAGCCGCTCTACGTGTTGCAGGAGTGCGGTTTCTCCCTCTGTGACTCGGGAGTGGAGACATCTAGTGGCTGTACTTCGGTTGAGAGATTTGGCGAGCGGGCCTTGGAGAGTCCATCCCAAACGGGTCTCGACTGCTGCAGGGCAGCCTCGGGGTCCGGTATGAACCCGGTCTATCGGGACAATGAGGTCTGCATGGTCGGACCCTATCAACAGGGTCGGCATAGCATTGTCTATGAGCGGGATCGGTAACTTGCGCAGATGTGCATATTTCTCCATCAGCTTGGCGACGGGGTATGTGTACCGCGACAGTCCTATTTCTTGGCTGGTGAAAGCGTCTGCAATCTGGTACCGTCGCTCAGGCTGGCCGCTTGCTGCGATAGAGAATGAGACATTCTCGCCCTTTATCGTCTTCAAATTTCGTCTTATTGTCCGAATTGTCATTTGGGTTTCGCTTCCCCGCAGCCCTAGCTGGGCCGCAGCGGAGGCGAGCAGCAGGGTCTTCTCTGACCCGTCATCGAGGACGGCGTAAGTGTCCAGGACTTTATTCTGGTAGCTTAGTGTCACACGCACTACTTTTAGGAGTACTCGGGCTCCACTGCTGCTGGCGGGATCGATGTACATGACGCTCGCTTTGCGGCTGGATGGTGCAGGTGAAGGGCGCCGTCTGTTACTGTCGTGAAGTATGTCCAGATGGGCTCCATCGCACTTGGTGCACCTTTTCTTTAAGCGGCATTCGGCTGCCATGTGTGAGCGCGCACAGCGAAAACAGCGCTTGTTGGACTTTATCCATTGACCTGCTTCCTCCGCGTTCAGCTTGGGGAAGGAGTCACATTGCGCTAGCCAGTGTTCTTTCTCACAGTAGGGGCACACTATCTTCCACTTCTCCGTTCTGGAGGGGGTACTGTGGCTCCTGCTGCTCGGTACTGACTCCGATTGGTGCATCACAGTCACCGATCTTCTTCCATCATTTAGTCGTCTGGTTCCTTCTCTGGAGCCAGGGGTGCTCCGTCCGAATGTATCTAGCCGTAGGCTGCTGACTTCTCTCGCCAGGAAGTCTGCTAGATCGAGGAGGTTCGGTTCGGGGCCATTCGGGTCTCTGTGGTCCCTCTGCCGCCTAAAGCGCTCCTGACGAGCGGGCGGCAGCTTCTCCAGGATCCTTTCCACATTTGAGTTGGCGTAAAGTTCATGCCTCCCCTTCTCTCTTTGCGCTCCCAACATCCCTACCAGGGACTGCACTCTGATGGACAGGTCGTCCAGTGCTCGATTGTCTATTGCTGGGGGTAAGCGGTCGATGTGTCGGATCTCCTGGATCACGTAATCCCATATGCGCCCATACCTCTGGTCCAATGCTACCAGCGCTGCTGTGTATGGGGTGGTGGAAGTCGCGTAGGCGAGCGCTATATTATGTGCGCGGGGTACCTTTAAGTGCTTCAGTAGGATGGCGTATTTGTGGCGTTCATCCAATACATCCACCAACATGGTCTCCAGACACATGCGGAGTTCTGTATACTGGGCCCGGTTCTCTTGGGTGAAGTCGGGTACCATAGGCGTGCCAATGTATGACGCTGACTGTGGATACATCGGCGAGCGTTGGGGGAGAGGCCTCCTAGGCGAGTCTCCTCCCGCTCCTTGGTATGGGCTGGTACCGGCAGTGTACCATGGCCCGCTTGTCCAGGTGCTGTTCCTCGGTGCGGGTCGTGCGTCGTGCTCACCCGTGTATAGAGTCGGGGGTCTGTAGCGCAGCTCCGCGGGAGTATAGCCTGGGCTGTACCGGACCTCCTGGTCCGGTAGAGTACTGTGCTGTCTTCGGGCGTGGTTCTCCTCCTCTTCCTCTTCGTCTTCAGTTAGGTCATCCAGTGCTTGTAGTCTCTGGTTTAGCCTCTCCACAGGATATGCTGCTCCTTCCCGGTTGCTAGGTCTCGCTTGGACCGGTGGGGGGAGGTGGTCTGTGGGGGGTATAGACCTCGTCTGTTGGTCAAGTTCAGGGTTGTTTACTCGGCTAGGGGATGCCGCCCTGGAGGTGTGTCTAGACGAGTTCCTGGAGCCTCTGGCGGAGGGAGAGGGTGTTGTCCGTCTGATCAGCTGTTCTATTAGTTGCGACTGCTGTCTGTCGCGCGCTGCGTCCCGTTGAGCACCGGCTCGTTCTCGGGCCACATTCTCTTCCATCTGAATGCGTCTTATTTCTAGATGTATCTGCTCGTGTTCGCTTCGCTGCTGGATCTGCAGTCGGTCGCGTTCAGCAGCGGCGTTCAGGCTGATGAGGAAGGCCTGCTGTAGGGTCCTCTCTGCCTCTGGAGAAGGCGGTTGTATAGGGGAGCCTTCCCTCGGGGTACTCCTTGCGGAGCCTTGGAGCTCTATCTCCACGGTGCTCTCCCCGTCTTCTTCCGTGCCGAGTTCTCTCTCGGTAGCGTTGTATTCCTCCCGGGACTCATCGGGGACTACTTCTTCAGTACTGGCGGGGTGTGAAGTCATGTCTGGTTCCCACTGGTCCCCACCGTGAACTTGGTCAGTTACATTAGAGCCCGTAGGGGCCTCTATGGTCGGGGTAGTCTGGGCGTTGGGGTTAGACATACTTTTACTTTCTAGTTTTACCGCGTTTACTGTTAGTAGAAGACTAGGTTGTTGACTGACAGCGTAAGCCTCTAAGTACTGAGGGAGCCGTCGTTCGCGCTGCGGGCGTTGGTTAGGAGGATCGTTTCGTGGAGTGTTCATCATAGGCCATTTCAATATTAATAACACTATATTAATATTACACTAATTACCCTCCGGCTCGAAGGACCAATTGTAACTGAGGGGTACAATTCCCTGACTGTATTACTAGATATGATACTTACTACCACTACCTTTGTACTTAATATTCGGCCACCCAGTACACGGCATAAATATATTATCATGAACACTCTCACGTAGATGAAACGGATCCAACACAAATGTACGAATTAGAAACAGGTCTTTATTTCTACACAGCGATGGTGTGTAGAATAAGCACTTAATCACTTAATTACATTTATGAATTGAAATAGTATGCACTTTTATGGCAAGGAGTATTCGTCGGTATATCAATAGAGAATGTCCAATCTCTGAAGGCGCAGGTGGTAAATATACGACCTGGAATAGTTAAGGAATAACAGCAATGATACTTTAATGATTATACTAGATACACTAGAGGGGGTTAATCCGGTCGCTTGTAAGCCGACAGGAGTAGGAGGGGGGGGGGGGGTAGAATCCGGCTGCCTCGTCCGGCCAAGGGTATCCCAGGTGAACCCACTGTAGTGCCGTTCAATGCGCCGGCGATCCTTGGACCACAGATGAAAGCAGATGGACTCTTTGTGGGCCGGCTCTCTCCGGTCCACGGGGGAGAGACGTGAAGCGACCTCGTCTTGCAGAGCGTCTCCTCACCTTGCGTCCTCTCCAGGGGGGGGGGTTCCAACACACGGCAGTGTCGGGGGTCTTTATCCATGGAATAATCAAAGTATCCAAAGCATAATCCGTGCCTGGGAAGGCGGGCTGTCGTCGGTAGAATAATCCGGTATACAGGTCCACTCGCTCGTCGGCTCTGGGGCTCCTCGGGTGCAGCTTCACATAGGGTCAACCACCCTGGGTAAGCAGCCAGTTCTCTGCCCGAAACGATGGGGTACTGACTACGGTAGTATTCTCACCGCACGAAGCACTATATATTAACAGACTATTATTAGCTTAATAGACTACGTCCAACTCGACGATATAGTGCCAAATATGACTATTCAAATATTAATATACACGATGTCTCAATACCAATGGTAGGCGAACTTGGCCTTACTCCCACACGTGGCGTCGCGGGGAGGCTTTACGTCTGTGACTCTATTGGAGGGTAAGAAACTGGACTGAAAAGAAAGTCCTACTTTAGTAGCGCAGTATATATACGCACTATGAACAAATAGTCCCATTAGTGGTGCGGTAGCCAAATTCCTACGCGGAACTAGGACTTGTTCGTACATGTCGAGCGGTACGTTTGAACTGGGTCTGAGGGGTATGGCAGCCTGGCACCAAGGTCTCGACCAATAGTAGAATGGAGACTATTATGGGATGTTCAGTAGGCTAGAATGGATATTCAATGCATATTGTACAAGGAATATACAAGGGATATCAGGGAATATTAGAGAATATACAAATACAATTAAATATATATATATAAATAAATATATATATTCGGTTTAATCTGGCCCTTCACAACAGTGTGTAATAGTGTAATAGTGTGTAATAGTGTAATAGTGTGTAATAGTGTAATAGTGTAATTTTGTGTAATAGTGTGTAATAGTGTAATAGTGTAATAGTGTGTAATAGTGTGTAATAGTGTAATAGTGTAATAGTGTGTAATAGTGTAATAGTGTAATAGTGTGTAATAGTGTGTAATAGTGTAATAGTGTGCTAGTGTAATAGTGTGTAATAGTGTAATAGTGTAATAGTGTGTAATAGTGTGTAATAGTGTAATAGTGTAATAGTGTGTAATAGTGTAATAGTGTAATAGTGTGTAATAGTGTGTAATAGTGTAATAGTGTGCTAGTGTAATAGTGTAATAGTGTGTAATAGTGTAATAGTGTGATAGTAGTAATAGTGTGTAATAGTGTAATAGTGTAATAGTAGTAATAGTTTGTAATAGTGTAATAGTGTGTAATAGTGTGATAGTGTGTAATAGTGTGTAATAGTGTAATAGTGTGTAATAGTGTAATAGTGTGTAATAGTGTAATAGTGTAATTTTGTGTAATAGTGTGTAATAGTGTAATAGTGCAATAGTGTGTAATAGTGTAATAGTGTGTAATAGTGTGTAATAGTGTAATAGTGTAATAGTGTGTAATAGTGTGTGTGTGTGTGTGTGTGTGTGTGTGTGTGTGTGCGCGTGTGCGTGTGCGCGTGTGTGTGTGTATGTGTGTGTGTGTGTGTGTGTCTGGGTCTCTAGCACTCAAGATGGATTCCAACTTGTATGGCATCTTGATGGAGGTGCTGTGGAACAAGGGAAACCAACCAGGGGGGGAGAGAGAGAGAGAGAGAGAGAGAGAGAGAGAGAGAGAGAGAGAGAGAGAGATAGAGAGAGAGAGAGAGAGAGAGAGAGAGGGGGGGGAGATGGAGAGAGAGAAGGGGGATAGAGGGAGATGGAGAGAGAGAGGGGGGGGAGATGGAGAGAGAGAGAAGGGGGATAGAGGGAGATGGAGAGAGAGAAGGGGGATAGAGGGAGATGGAGAGAGAGAAGGGGGAGAGAGAGAACGGGGAGAGAGAGAGAGAAGGGAGAGAGAGGGAGGGAGGGAATGAGAAAGATGGATAGAGAGAGAGAGAGAGAGAGGGAGATGGAGAGAGAGAAGGGGGATAGAGGGAGATGGAGAGAGAGAGAGGGGGGAGATGGAGAGAGAGAGAAGGGGGATAGAGGGAGATGGAGAGAGAGAAGGGGGATAGAGGGAGATGGAGAGAGAGAAGGGGGAGAGAGAGAACGGGGAGAGAGAGAGAGAAGGGAGAGAGAGGGAGGGAGGGAATGAGAAAGATGGATAGAGAGAGAGAGAGAGAGAGGGAGATGGAGAGAGAGAAGGGGGAGAGAGGGAGATGTAGAGAGAGAAGGGGGATAGAGGGAGATGGGGAGAGAGAAGGGGGAGAGAGAGGAAGAGAGAGAAGAAGGGAGAGAGAGGGAGGGAGGGAGAGAGAAAGATGGATAGAGAGAGATAGATAGAGAGAGGGAGAAGAGGGGGAGAAGGAGCTATTTATATAGCTCTTTTATCCAAAGCGCTTTACAATTTATGCCTCACATTCACTCACACACCGACGGCGGAGGCGACCATGCCAAGTGCCAATCTGCTCACCGGGAGGAGCAGGGCTTAAGTGTCTTGCTCAAGGACACTCGGACACGCCGCCGGGAGGAGCCGGAATCGAACCGGGAATCTTCTGATTAACCAGACGAGCGCTCGGCTCTACCTCCTGAGCCCTCTACGTTTTTTATGTCTCACTCTTTGTCTCACTAAACCTTTACTGCGTTAATCCCTTCCTGGATGCAGCCAGAGTACAGAGTGCCTCAGTCACTACAGCCATAATGTGGAGACACACACACACACACACACACACACACACACGCACACGCACATGCACACGCGCACACACACACACACACACACACGCAAACGCACACACGCACACTATTACACACTATTACACTATTACACTGTTACATACTATTACACTATTACACTATTACACACTATTACACTATCACACTATTACACTATTACACACTATTACACTATTACACTATTACACTATTACGCACTATTACACACTATTACACTATTACACACTATTACACTATTACACTATTACACACTATTACACTATTACACACTATTACACACTATTACACTATTACACACTATTACACTATTACACACTATTACACAAAATTACACTATTACACTATTACACTATTACACACTATTACACTATTACACACTATTACACTATTACACTATTACACACTATTACACAAAATTACACTATTACACTATTACACACTATTACACTATTACACTATTACACACTATTACACTATTACACACTATTACACTATTACACACTATTACACTATTACACTATTACACACTATTACACTATTACACTAGCACACTATTACACTTTTACACACTATTACACACTATTACACTATTACACTAGCACACTATTACACTTTTACACACTATTACACTATTACACACTATTACACTATTACACACTATTACACTATTACACACTATTACACTATTACACACTATCACACTATTACACTATTACACTATTAAACACTATTACACACTATTACACTATTACACTAGCACACTATTACACTTTTACACACTATTACACTATTACACACTATTACACTATTACACACTATTACACTATTACACACTATTACACTATTACACACTATCACACTATTACACTATTACACTATTACACACTATTACACTATTACACACTATTACTACTATTACACTATTACACTTTTACACACTATTACACTATTACACACTATTACACTATTACACTATTACACACTATTTGGGGTACTTTGGGGTATTTTGGGGGTATTTTCTGGTATTTTCTGGTTCTTTGGGGTATACTTTGGGGTATTTTTGGGTATTTTCTGGTACTTTGGGGTATACTTTGGGGTATTTTGGGGTACTTTGGGGTATTTTCTGGTATTTTCTGGTACTTTGAGGTATACTTTGGGGTATTTTAGGGTATTTCGGGGTAGTTTCTGGTATTTTGGGGTATACTTTGGGGTATTTTGGGGTAGTTTCTGGTATTTTCTGGTATTTTGGGGTAGTTTCTGGTATTTTGGGGTATACTTTGGGGTATTTTGGGGTATTTTCTGGTATTTTCTGGTATTTTGGGGTAGTTTCTGGTATTTTGGGGTATACTTTGGGGTATTTTGGGGTAGTTTCTGGTATTTTCTGGTATTTTGGGGTAGTTTCTGGTATTTTGGGGTATACTTTGGGGTATTTTGGGGTAGTTTCTGGTATTTTCTGGTATTTTGGGGTATTTTGGGGTAGTTTCTGGTATTTTGGGGTATACTTTGGGGTATTTTGCGGTAGTTTCTGGTATTTTCTGGTATTTTCTGGTACTTTGGGGTGATTAGTAGGACCCATCTTCGACACACAAGCTACGTCACGCACCCGACGCTCTGTTGACGACCAGGACAACCTCCAAAATGCCTTCCCCAAATATACCTTTGTTAACCCATGGTCCCCCGACTCCACCCTAGCGGGTTATGGCGCCGCAGGCCTGTCCCCTATAACCACCCCTATGGCCATAGTTTGGACACTTGAGAAAATAAATTCTTTGGCCGGCGAAATCATGCAACTCATTAACGCAACGCATGACATCCAAGATGCAGTACTAATCAATGCTGTGGAACTCAGATCTATGAGATCGGCAGTTGTGCAAAACAGATTGGCATTGGACATACTGACCGCTAACAAGGGGGGCGTTTGTAAAATGCTAGGTGCTAAATGCTGCTTCCACATACCTAATGACTGGAAAAATTTCTCTGACCTACTTAAGCATTCACGTCTGGCCATAGCGGCGATCACAATGCCCCCTGAGCAGGACTCCCCCTGGGAGTGGTTGACACAGTGGGGCCACGGTTGGATGACCTGGTTCATCACCCTTGTCCTCCCGATCCTTATTGTAATCACAATTACCCTGTTTTGTGGCCTCCCTATCCTTAAATACGGCTTCAACCGAGCCCTTGCGAGCGCCCTGCCTAAGCCTCATGACAATAACATCCTCCGGAATGAGGAAATACCATTCCTGCACCTCAACGCCAGCAACGATTCGGGCCCAGCCATAGACGATGACCCAAACCTTTTGCATAAGTAGGACCTACCCCACCACACCAACGACGACCTCGGCCTGTACAAACAACGCCCGCTACGAATATCCTATCTCCCTACTCCCATTACACTATTACACACTATTACACTATTACACTATTACACTATTACGCACTATTACACACTATTACACTATTACACACTATTACACTATTACACTATTACACACTATTACACTATTACACACTATTACACACTATTACACTATTACACACTATTACACTATTACACACACTATTACACACTATTACACAAAATTACACTATTACACTATTACACTATTACGCACTATTACACACTATTACACTATTACACACTATTACACTATTACACTATTACACACTATTACACTATTACACACTATTACACACTATTACACTATTACACACTATTACACTATTACACACTATTACACAAAATTACACTATTACACTATTACACTATTACACACTATTACACTATTACACACTATTACACACTATTACACTATTACACTATTACACACTATTACACAAAATTACACTATTACACTATTACACACTATTACACTATTACACACTATTACACTATTACACTATTACACACTATTACACTATTACACACTATTACACTATTACACACTATTACACTATTACACTATTACACACTATTACACTATTACACTAGCACACTATTACACTTTTACACACTATTACACACTATTACACTATTACACTAGCACACTATTACACTTTTACACACTATTACACTATTACACACTATTACACTATTACACACTATTACACTATTACACACTATTACACTATTACACACTATCACACTATTACACTATTACACTATTAAACACTATTACACACTATTACACTATTACACTAGCACACTATTACACTTTTACACACTATTACACTATTACACTATTACACACTATTACACTATTACACACTATTACACTATTACACACTATCACACTATTACACTATTACACTATTACACACTATTACACTATTACACACTATTACTACTATTACACTATTACACTTTTACACACTATTACACTATTACACACTATTACACTATTACACTATTACACACTATTTGGGGTACTTTGGGGTATTTTGGGGGTATTTTCTGGTATTTTCTGGTACTTTGGGGTATACTTTGGGGTATTTTTGGGTATTTTCTGGTACTTTGGGGTATACTTTGGGGTATTTTGGGGTACTTTGGGGTATTTTCTGGTATTTTCTGGTACTTTGAGGTATACTTTGGGGTATTTTAGGGTATTTCGGGGTAGTTTCTGGTATTTTGGGGTATACTTTGGGGTATTTTGGGGTAGTTTCTGGTATTTTCTGGTATTTCGGGGTAGTTTCTGGTATTAGGGGGTATACTTTGGGGTATTTTGGGGTAGTTTCTGGTATTTTCTGGTATTTTGGGGTAGTTTCTGGTATTTTGGGGTATACTTTGGGGTATTTTGGGGTATTTTCTGGTATTTTCTGGTATTTTGGGGTAGTTTCTGGTATTTTGGGGTATACTTTGGGGTATTTTGGGGTAGTTTCTGGTATTTTCTGGTATTTTGGGGTAGTTTCTGGTATTTTGGGGTATACTTTGGGGTATTTTGGGGTAGTTTCTGGTATTTTCTGGTATTTTGGGGTATTTTGGGGTAGTTTCTGGTATTTTGGGGTATACTTTGGGGTATTTTGCGGTAGTTTCTGGTATTTTCTGGTATTTTCTGGTACTTTGGGGTGATTAGTAGGACCCATCTTCGACACACAAGCTACGTCACGCACCCGACGCTCTGTTGACGACCAGGACAACCTCCAAAATGCCTTCCCCAAATATACCTTTGTTAACCCATGGTCCCCCGACTCCACCCTAGCGGGTTATGGCGCCGCAGGCCTGTCCCCTATAACCACCCCTATGGCCATAGTTTGGACACTTGAGAAAATAAATTCTTTGGCCGGCGAAATCATGCAACTCATTAACGCAACGCATGACATCCAAGATGCAGTACTAATCAATGCTGTGGAACTCAGATCTATGAGATCGGCAGTTGTGCAAAACAGATTGGCATTGGACATACTGACCGCTAACAAGGGGGGCGTTTGTAAAATGCTAGGTGCTAAATGCTGCTTCCACATACCTAATGACTGGAAAAATGTCTCTGACCTACTTAAGCATTCACGTCTGGCCATAGCGGCGATCACAATGCCCCCTGAGCAGGACTCCCCCTGGGAGTGGTTGACACAGTGGGGCCACGGTTGGATGACCTGGTTCATCACCCTTGTCCTCCCGATCCTTATTGTAATCACAATTACCCTGTTTTGTGGCCTCCCTATCCTTAAATACGGCTTCAACCGAGCCCTTGCGAGCGCCCTGCCTAAGCCTCATGACAATAACATCCTCCGGAATGAGGAAATACCATTCCTGCACCTCAACGCCAGCAACGATTCGGGCCCAGCCATAGACGACGACCCAAACCTTTTGCATAAGTAGGACCTACCCCACCACACCAACGACGACCTCGGCCTGTACAAACAACGCCCGCTACGAATATCCTATCTCCCTACTCCCTGCACCTGACTGCTACTCTATTCAACGGCTTCCGGCCTCCTTGCAACAGATATATCGGTCTGTGTGCGAAGGAGTGAGAAGATTCAACGGCTTCCGGCCTCCTTGCAACAGATATGCCGGTCTGTGTGCGAAGGAGTGAGAAGATTCAACGGCTTCCGGCCTCCTTGCAACAGATATGCCGGTCTGTGTGCGAAGGAGTGAGACGATTCAACGGCTTCCGGCCTCCTTGCAACAGATATATCGGTCTGTGTGCGAAGGGGTGAGAAGATTCAACGGCTTCCGGCCTCCTTGCAACAGATATGCCGGTCTGTGTGTGAAGGAGTGAGAAGACGACTGCTATTGTAGTCCACTGTAGACTGTGACGCTACTGAGAACGACAACAAGGGACCACACTAACGACGACCCCGGCCTGTACAAACAACGCCCGCTACGAATATCCTACCTCCCTACTCCCTGCACCTGACTGCTACTTTATTCAATGGCTTCCGGCCTCCTTGCAACAGATATGTCGTTCTGTGTGTGAAGGAGTGAGAAGACGACTGCTATTGTAGTCCACTGTGACTGCTACTGAGAACGACAACAAGGGAAGTTAAACAACACACCAATAAACACACTGATTGCAGAAGCCAGTGTGCATATTAAAAAGTCAAATTTCTGATTTAGATATGGGTACATATTCAGAGTTTGAAAATACTACTTATATTAAGACTGCCATTTTATTTTCTTTGTTCTTTGTTTCCTATTAACTGCTGTCGGCGCTTCGGGTCACTGAGAAGCGCTTTATGGATGTGATGAATTATTATTATTATAACAGTACCACATTTTTTTCTCTCCTTTTCTGTTTATTGTTTTCCATTTGTTTTTGAAACTCTCATTTTCCACCTGCTTACCTCTAATTGCAAAAGTAAACTATCGATAGAACAAGAATATTTGTTCCTGGGCGTCTCTCTACGCCTCATTAGTTCCTTTGTACTTAATGGTTAAGGTCACTCGCTAAAGTAAGGCGCCAGCGACTAAACTGTCCCCAGCCTGGGACTCCTCCCCTTTTCAATCTGTCCCCAGCTTGGGACTCCTCCCCTTTTCAATATGTCCCCAGTCTGGGACTCCTCCCCCATTTCAATCTGTCCCCAGCCCGGGACTCCTTCCCCTTTTCAATCTGTCCCCAGCCCGGGACTCCTCCCCCTTTTCAATCTGTCCCCAGCCTGGGACTCCTCCCCCTTTTCAATCTGTCCCCAGCCTGGGACTCCTCCCCCTTTTCAATCTGTCCCCAGCCAGGGACTCCTCCCCCTTTTCAATCTGTCCCCAGCCCGGGACTCCTCCCCTTTTCAATCTGTCCCCAGCCCAGGACTCCTCCCCTTTTCAATATGTCCCCAGCCTGGGACTCCTCCCCTTTTTAATATGTCCCCAGCTTGGGACTCCTCCCCCTTTTCAATCTGTCCCCAGCCCGGGACTCCCTCCACTCCAACACACCAGGGAATCAACCACCCTCTTGGTTCACATGAGGTGGTTGTTCCTATAACCCCTCAGGAAAAAACTCAAACACACCTGCGGGTATACACTGGCTATACCGCAGTACAAGTGTTTTAGTTTTCAAAAAGGGGTTATCCCAGGCCTACGGGTCGACGAAAACAACTTCGGACCAGGCCCGGCGGACCGGGACGTACACAGGGATGCCAGAGGAGTTCTATAAAAACCACCTCAACAGCCCCCTCTCAGCCATGCGTAAGCGGGAGAAGAGAGGGGCGAAAAAAATGGAGAAGGACCAGGCCCCCTTAGCGCAGCTCAAGGTACAACACGGACCAAGCAACAGTGAGGGTAACACGCAGTAACAACCACGAACATCTCCATAATATCAAACCCTGTGACACCCGGGCCGACACAGCATTTTTCCCCCTGAAAAAAGCACAGGTCCCTCAGGGTACCAGAAAAGCAGATCAATGGGTTAACTGACCTGGACCGGTGTGACCAGAGCCAGTGCCGTGCCCTAATCACACCGGCATCCCCAACTCTAGGAGGGGGGTAGGTACGTGTGTCGATCTAAAACATTATAGAGGGCGCCACCCAGACGGTCCCGTTCGTACCGCGCTCAGTGGCCCACCCCAAGGGCGTGAGACCCCTCTACCTATGCTTTGATCTATTCCGTTAACATCCCCCAGATATGAACGAGAATTCGTCGAGACAAACCTAGTAAACTGGCGCTCGGAAGAGACAAACTCCATCCCAGTTGCCCCATAAAAACGTTGTTTTAATGATGAGCAACCAAGGCGCGCAAGCCTCATGCGTGATTCCTATCAGAAACACCCAGGGCCAGCACTATGTACACGTCGAGACCCAAAACACAATGGATAGTCTAACAAGACACCAGATACCGTTCCTCCAAGCTGCCTGGGAGAACGACAAGAAGCCGCTTTTTAAATTTTTCATTTTCTACAGAAAGAAAAATAATAATACGGACATGGGTCCCATGCGACGCGGCTGAGGGAAACACCACCCCGTCAACCACACTTCATAAGAGGGGACGGTGAGCGACGTACCCCTATGACGGGGGGAAACCCATGACTCAACAGACCTGTAAGACGAGGAGTCAGGGAAACTCTAAACAATACCCGTCCACCTACTCCAAACAGGAGAGGACGGGGAACCCCTAGAGAGACTTCCCACGTGAGCAATAGATTGAAAAGACATATTGCAACATTGAGCTATGTAACAATTGGATTAGGACTCTCCGAGGAGGAGGCTCTGAACTCTGAGGAGGCTCCCTCACTGAGAGGGAGACTCTAACTCACCGAGGAGGCTCTGAACTCCCCGAGGAGGAGACTCTGAAACACCCTGAGGAGGAGGCTCTGACCCAATACACACACTACCAGTAGGGAGCAGAGCAAAAGAACAACGTCTGTACTGCGTTGCATCACCCACCAAGCTCAATACACATACAACAGAGCAGAACTTCTTTTTAAGTTCTACTCACCTTGACAATCTGAGGAGGAAGCTCTGAAACTCTGAGGAGGCTCCCTCACTGGGAGGGAGGGTCCGAACTCACAGGAGGCTCTGAAACTCCCTAAGGAGGCTCTGAACTCCCTGAGGAGGAGGCTCTGAAACTCCCTGTAACAGAGGTCCATAACATGGAGCCTGAATAACCCACGGAAGTCTTACCAATAGAAACGTGCCCAGTGACGTAATCTATGGCGGGGGAATTTCCGCGGTCCGCACGCCCAATCTTTCATGGCGTGGGACTAGGAAACTCCCCCCCCCCCCCCCTACCGTGTAACATGCTGATCCAGCAACGTGACAGGAAGCCTGAAGGACAGGGGGTTTCAACCCCTGACCAATCAGAAAAGGGGAGGAAGGCTTACCAGTTCACCCCTTTACGACCCCTCACCCCTGATACGATGTAATGACAAAGTAGAGCCATGACACCAGTCATAGCATGCTACATGAAGCGTTTAACAGCTTCACATAGACCCATGTGCGAAACCTGCTATCTGATTTTTACAAAGAAAAAACACAGACCCAGAGAAAACAGCCATCTGATTTTTACAAAGAAAAAACACAGACCAGAGAGGGCCCCTTTAAGAGCCCCGGTACCAGACTTACACATGTGCTTCTGTGGGACAAAACCTAACCCAGTTGTAGATCTCAACGACACACACAACCCTTCATCACAATAAAAAAGACAAAGTACACTCTCACTACCGTAAGAGGAACGCCGTTTTTCATAACGAGAGAAGACATAAGTCCTCGATTATGTATTGGCCACAGGCCTTGCTAAGCACACATGACAGTGACCAAAAAAAACAACTTCGGACCGGGCCCGGCGGACCGGGACGTACACAGGGATGCCAGAGGAGTTCTATAAAAACCACCTCAACAGCCCCCTCTCAGCCATGCGTAAGCGGGAGAAGAGAGGGGCGAAAAGAATGGAGAAGGACCAGGCCCCCTTAGCGCAGCTCAAGGTACAACACAACATGGACCAAGCAACAGTGAGGGTAACACGCAGTAACAACCACGAACATCTCCATAATATCAAACCCTGTGACACCCGGGCCGACACAGCATTTTTCCCCCTGAAAAAAGCACAGGTCCCTCAGGGTACCAGAACAGCAGATCAACGGGTTAACTGACCTGGACCGGTGTGACCAGAGCCAGTCCTGTGCCCTAATCACGCCGGCATCCCCAACTCTAGGAGGGGGGTAGGTACGTGTGTCGATCTAAAACATTATAGAGGGCGCCACCCAGACGGTCCCGTTCGTACCGCGCTCAGTGGCCCACCCCAAGGGTGTGAGACCCCTCTACCTATGCTTTGATCTATTCCGTTAACATCCCCCAGATATGAACGAGAATTCGTCGAGACAAACCTAGTAAACTGGCGCTCGGAAGAGACAAACTCCATCCCAGTTGCCCCATAAAAACGTTGTTTTAATGATGAGCAACCAAGGCGCGCAAGCCTCATGCGTGATTCCTATCAGAAACACCCAGGGCCAGCACTATGTACACGTCGAGACCCAAAACACAATGGATAGTCTAACAAGACACCAGATACCGTTCCTCCAAGCCGCCTGGGAGAACGACAAGAAGCTGCTTTTTAAAATTTTCATTTTCTACAGAAAAAAAAATTATACGGACATGGGTCCCATACGACGCGGCTGAGGGAAACACCACCCCGTCAACCACACTTCATAAGAGGGGATGGTGAGCGACGTACCCCTATGACGGGGGGAAACCCATGACTCAACAGACCTGTAAGACGAGGAGTCAGGGAAACTCTAAACAATACCCCGTCCACCTACTCCAAACAGGAGAGGACGGGGAACCCCTAGAGAGACTTCCCACGTGAGCAATAGATTGAAAAGACATATTGCAACATTGAGCTATGTAACAATTGGATTAGGACTCTCCGAGGAGGAGGCTCTGAACTCTGAGGAGGCTCCCTCACTGAGAGGGAGACTCTAACTCACCGAGGAGGCTCTGAACTCCCCGAGGAGGAGACTCTGAAACACCCTGAGGAGGAGGCTCTGACCCAATACACACACTACCAGTAGGGAGCAGAGCAGAAGAACAACGTCTGTACTGCGTTGCATCACCCACCAAGCTCAATACACATACAACAGAGCAGAACTTCTTTTTAAGTTCTACTCACCTTGACAATCTGAGGAGGAGGCTCTGAAACTCTGAGGAGGCTCCCTCACTGGGAGGGAGGGTCCGAACTCACAGGAGGCTCTGAAACTCCCTAAGGAGGCTCTGAACTCCCTGAGGAGGAGGCTCTGAAACTCCCTGTAACAGAGGTCCATAACATGGAGCCTGAATAACCCACGGAAGTCTTACCAATAGAAACGTGCCCAGTGACGTAATCTATGGCGGGGAAATTTCCGCGGTCCGCACGCCCAATCTTTCATGGCGTGGGACTAGGAAACTCCCTCCCCCCCCCCCCTACCGTGTAACGTGCTGATCCAGCAACGTGACAGGAAGCCTGAAGGACAGGGGGTTTCAACCCCTGACCAATCAGAAAAGGGGAGGAAGGCTTACCAGTTCACCCCTTTACGACCCCTCACCCCTGATACGATGTAATGACAAAGTAGAGCCATGACACCAGTCATAGCATGCTACATGAAGCGTTTAACAGCTTCACATAGACCCATGTGTGAAACCTGCTATCTGATCTTTACAAAGAAAAAACACAGACCCAGAGAAAACAACCATCTGATTTTTACAAAGAAAAAACACAGACCAGAGAGGGCCCCTTTAAGAGCCCCGGTACCAGACTTACACATGTGCTTCTGTGGGACAAAACCTAACCCAGTTGTAGATCTCAATGACACACACAACCCTTCATCACAATAAAAAAGACAAAGTACACTCTCACTACCGTAAGAGGAACGCCGTTTTTCATAACGAGAGAAGACATAAGTCCTCGATTATGTATTGGCCACAGGCCTTGCTAAGCACACATGACAGTGACCAAAAAAATAATTTCCCTAGGAAAAAATCGTTTTCTCAAGCAGGAGCACAACCCCAGCAGCTTAAGCTGAGGGTACATCTTATCCCCACAAACATAGTGACACAATATATTGTAAACAACCTGTTTGAGAGGAGGGGGGAAAAAGCCCCAGAGAAACCTGGGGCGAAAATCACCCCTCCCTACCTTACCCTTGATACAACTAGGTTGAACAGGTACTGCCCTGAACCCTCTGAAGTCGACAGGGCTTTTTGGACCCGTGGGCGGAGAACAAAGGAATTTAGAATGACTCATAAATGCTCTGGAAGTCGCACTTTTCAAAAATCTGTAAAAATAGAAAAATGACAATTTCGAGTGCTTTGACATGGCAGTGGCGTCGCGTGGGTAAAATAACAGGGGAAGCCAAAAAAAAATTATTAAAAAAAAAATTATTCAAATATTTTTATTAATAATTTTTTTATTTTTTTTTAAGTCAAGCAGTCACCATGTACACTACAGTATGGCTCGGCGGCCAGTCAAACGTTATTTTTATTTATTTAACAGATTGCAGAATGGGTACAATACAGTACGGCTCAATACACATTTACGATGAATTGAAAATGGGGGACCCTGATGTAAACAAGACGAAAGTCTTTCTCTGGTCTGCATCCCCTTAACAATTGTATGTATTGAGCTGTACTGTACTGTACCCATTCTGCAATCTGTTAATAAAGTTTTCATTCATTCACACACAATTGTATAAGGGGATGCAGACCAGAGAAAGACGTTTGTCTTGTTTACATGTTCCTGTTTGCGGACGACTCAGCCCTGCTGGTCTCTGACAAGAACAAGTTACAGGTTGAAAAAACCCTCAGCTCGGAACTAGGCAGAATCTGCATATGGCTCGCTGATAACAAACTATCATTACACATGGGCAAAACAGAGTCCATTCTCTTCGGTTCAAATAACAAACTCAGCAAGACCGACGGCTTCTCAGTTACAGTGGGTGACAATATTGTCACAAGGAAAGATGAAATTACCTACCTGGGTTCCATCCTAGAGGCTAATCTCTCCTGTGACAAAATGGCATCCAATGTAATAAAAAAAGTCAACCAACGAACTCGATTCTTGTACCGGATCTCCTCTCTGGTAAACAAGAACACCCTGAAGACTCTGGCAGGAGCACTCATTCAGGGGTACTACGACTATGCTTGCACCTCATGGTACCAAAGCACCTCAAAGGCGCTAAAAACAAAATTACAAACATCTCAAAACAAACTGGTCAGACTACTGCTTGACCTTACTCCTAGAACCCACCTCACCCCTGCCCACTTTGACAACCTAGGATGGCTTAGAGTAGACGACAGAGTACAACAACTTGCAATGGGCCTGGTCTACAAGATACACTACACGACCAAGGTACCCATGTACATGTCAAAATACTTCCCAAAGGTCAGTGAATACCACGATCACAACACCAGAGGGAGCTCCACAAATCATGTTAAACCCAGATTCGGCTCAAATAAGGGACTAAACACGTTTCGCAATTATGCCACATCAATGTGGAACGCCCTACCCAAAGCTGTAAAGGAATGTGGATCACTACCCACTTTCAAAACCTCTCTAAAGGGACACCTACGGGAGACTGCAATTAAACACTGGCCCCTGTAAATATCCTAACCCAACCCCCTCCAATGTACAGTCATTTACCTAGTATGGTTTTGTCAATAGTTCAATGTACAATTGTGTTTGTTTGTACAGTGTCTCCTCCCCCCCCCCCCTCAATGTACAGTGTTACTTGTTTATACAGTGTGCCCCCCGCCCCCCCCCCCCCCCCCCCCAACCACCTCCAATGTAAATTACCCAGTATGGTTGTCAATATCCCAATGTACCCAACCCCCCCCCACCCAACCTCCTCCAATGTACAGTTTCTACGTCAAATGTATATACTCCCTTTTCTTGACTCCTTCTGTATCACAAACAGTACTGTATTTGCAAATCTGGTATGTCATAAATGTATAGATGTAGCAGTACTGACTATCTGTATGTCATGTATGTCATATATGTCTATATGAATTGAAAATGGGGGACCCTGATGGAAACAAGACAAACGTCTTTCTCAGGTCTGCATCCCCTTAACAATTGTATGTATTGAGCCGTACTGTATTGTACCCATTCTGCAATCTGTTAAATAAAGTTTTCATTCATTCATTCATTCACATCAGGGTCATTAATACTGCTGGAGCATTGGTTAATTTTTGGTCCGATCTTTCCTTGCGCGATTTTGCGCGCCGCGTGGGAGCAAATTCGAGACACATATTCGGTTGCAAAAAGGTGTCCCACGGTCTCCTCTATGGCCGTGAATATTTTCACGCGGATCGGAATCACGGCGCGCCCGTGGGACACTTTTCCGTTTCGGCGAGTTTATTCCACGCTTTCTGTTTTCCTTTTCTAAGCATTTTAGGGGCTACATGTGAATCAGTAAAAGTTGCGGGACGCCCAGATGTTTCCACGATAGAAAGCTCGCGTTGATCCCATAATAGGCTCACTTAATACAGCGTTTTTAAAATCACGCGACATTTTCAGGGTCGCGAGCCGACCTTTTCCCCTCGTTTTCGATGATGGAAGTGATTTAGGAAAAGCTTCGGCACGCCGAGAGGTCCCCGTGGATTTAATCTCGCGAGGATCGGGGCAATATTCGGCCCGTGGGAACAGTTACGGGTTAATACAATGTTCAGAGTGCAGAGGGGAAAATATGGCACCTGCCCCGCCTCCAGGTGGAATATTATGCGAACGTCTTCCTCCCAGCTCCGTTTTAAACTTTTAGGGTGTGGCCAGTGGCAGTCAGCTCGAATCTGATTGGCTAGGATCGGATTTGGAGTTTGGACTCACTCTATAATGCTGGAAGCCTGGAGAAAGAGACCTACCCACTGCTTCTCTCCTATACTAGCTGCAGTAGTGAGCACAGTCTGACAGTGTGTTAGAGGGAGTGAGAAGGAGAAGAGGGAGACATTAAAAAAAAAAAAAAAAAAAAACACAGATGCACAGATGAAAATGAATGTAAACTATATTAAAAAAAAATATATTTTAATTTTTTTTTTTTTTCATATTTCATATTTCATAATTTGATATGAAATTTATAGGGAGGCATGGCTTCCGTTGGCTTCCACAAGGATTCGCCACTGTGACATGGACCAAATATGTCTCCTTACTTGCTAAATGTAATACGACTTGTAAATACGTTTAATTCTTGCTAGATGGTATGCTTGTAATTATCTCCGTTTGCCAGAGAACTACAGCGCGTCACGAAACGCACATACACGCACGCGCGCACACACACAAGAGAAGCGTGTGCGCTGTGAATAGGTGTTAGACCCTGCAGAGGTGAGAGGTATCAGAGACCAGTCTATGACGTCGCGCTAAAACATTAACTACTTGCTTTTTATGTGCAAGGAAGGAAGGAAGAGGTGGACGTGGACTGCATTATTATTATTATCATTCTCGAGAATACACGCGGACCCGACGGAACGTTAACTTATTAATTAAAAGTAGTCTAACATGCTTTTCATCCTCGCCCGTGTATATACCCACGTCGCGCTAAAACATCAACTACTGTATGAGTAGAGACAGAGTGCGTGTGTGTACGAGTTATGAGTTATCTCGCAGTTTTCTAGAGTAGAAAGGTGCACTCAGTAGAGCACACACACACACACACACACACACACAGAAGGAATTTCTTGTACAGTCTTGTACAGTGGGTGACAATATTGTCACAAGGAAAGATGAAATTACATACCTAGGTTTCATCCTAGAGGCAAATCTTTCCTGTGACAAAATGGAATCCAATGTAATAAAAAAAAGTCAAAAAAAAAGTTGCAAGCCATTCTGAAGAAGGTGTGTTCACACCGACACGTCATGATTACAGGCTGCCAATAAATTTGGAAAAACCTGGAGTGTGTGCCTGGACATTGTTTCCCTATTTTTAAATAAAAAAAAGTCAACCAACGAACTAGATTCTTGTACAGGATCTCCTCTCTGGTAAACAAGAATACCCTGAAGGCTTATGGCGGCACACAATGTGATATTTCACCCGCCCCGGGACGTGCACAATTGCCCTTTGGCCAATTATATTATGACCCCTTCTTCTTACATTTACATCTAGTCATTTAGCTGACGCTTTTATTCAAAGCGACTTACAAGTTCTGTACAACAAGTCATCAGGAAGGGCACAACTCTATCAGCTGAGTAACAATGTTCATCAAAGTGTTGAGTGCTAGAATGTTCGATTATGACATCATACTGTGACATCACAAATGTTCTAGAATGTTCTATTATGACATCATACTGTGACATCACAAATGTTCTAGAATATTCTATTATGACATCATACTGTGACATCACAAAAAATGTTTAGGAAGTTTGGTTGACATTCCATTCCAGATGCATGTTTTATGACAACTTTTCCTGGAAAACGTTATGGATGTTACATTCGCTGTCCCATAAAGGGGCATTATAACAGCATGCTTAACCTGCCAATGGAAAGACACAAAGTACATAATTGATTCACATATTGATACAACAGCCCTTCATGACCAAAGGTGAGGTTAGAAAAATATCTGTTGATATTTTTTTTGCCATTCTGGCCATTCAGAAAGTCATGCAATTAGGTTAATCGAAACATTTATTTTTACATCATTGTGTCTCCTCCTGTAGTGTGAAAAAACATGCATTCTCATAAATATTACGATCAAATCTATTTTGTACTTGATGATACATTTGAAATTGGTTTGGTTATGATCATGTTATTTAGGAATTGCCCTAGTGCATGGATCTCCAACAGGCCACAGCCACACTCTCTCTCTCTCTCTCTAAATAAGACAAGACCAGTCAACTTCTAATTTTAATCTGTTCAGATGTTCTGTTGTGTGTGGGTGTGGGTGTGTGTGTGTGTGTGTGATTTTCAATTGCAAATATATCACTTATAGTGAAATACCAGAGCCAAAGGCCCATGATTAGGTATGCAGATGCAGTTTCTTTTCTTTCTCTCTGTGAATACTTAGTCCCATTCAGCCCCTAATTGTTGCTGTACATACTGTCCCATAAAGGTGCATTATAACAGCATGCTTAACCTGCCAATGGAAAGACACAAAGTACATAATTGATTCACATATTGATACAACAGCCCTTCATGACCAAAGGTGAGGTTAGAAAAATATCTGTTGATATTTTTTTTGCCATTCTGGCCATTCAGAAAGTCATGCAATTAGGTTAATCGAAACATTTATTTTTACATCATTGTGTCTCCTCCTGTAGTGTGAAAAAACATGCATTCTCATAAATATTACGATCAAATCTATTTTGTACTTGATGATACATTTGAAATTGGTTTGGTTATGATCATGTTATTTAGGAATTGCCCTAGTGCATGGATCTCCACCAGGCCACAGCCACACTCTCTCTCTCTCTCTAAATAAGACAAGACCAGTCAACTTCTAATTTTAATCTGTTCATATGTTCTGTTGTGTGTGGGTGTGGGTGTGTGTGTGTGTGTGTGTGTGTGTGTGTGTGTGTGTGTGTGTGATTTTCAATTGCAAATATATCACTTATAGTGAAATACCAGAGCCAATGGCCCATGATTAGGTATGCAGATGCAGTTTCTTTTCTTTCTCTCTGTGAAAATGGAAATACCAGAGCCAATGGCCATTGAGAGCCAATGACCCGAACTGAATATATAAAGCTCATCTTTACAAGAATCAGTCATTCAGTCATGGCATCCAGACGCCTCACCCCAGCTGAAGCTCTCGAATTGGTACTACTAACTGATGAAGAAGTCGATGAGGAATCTGGATGTGAAAGCTTTTTCACAGATGACGAAGTTTTATACGGAAGCGGTCTCGATCCAGTAGAGGAGTGAGTATATATATATAAATATATATAAATAATGCCTGCTGCTTGTAATCTTTTAGACCTTGTGTGGCCAAACGAAATATTATAAATCATTGTTTCATTATCATCAGTGAACCAGGAGAGGAAGAACCAGAGGTTTCCAGAGGCGGTGGCCTTCGTCGTCCTGCTGTCAAGAGCGGTGGCCCTCGTCGGCCTGGAGCAAACACACCCATGATTTGTCTGACCAACTCATCCAGTACTACTCTGCACACCACAAGACCATGCGATGGTACAGGACTTTGCTCTATCATTATCTGGACATTGCCGCCACTAACTCCTACCTTCTTCACATGGAGCTCTGCAGAGAGCAGCAGGTGCAGCCGATGACCCACCTGGTCTTCCAGCAGGAGCTGGTAGCTGAGCTGTGTGGCGTCACAGTTGTACAGGTGCCAGTGGACAACCTACCCACGGCAGTGGACAATCTACCCACAGCACCAGTGGACCGCCTACCAAGGAACCATTCACCTGTTGCGATCACGCAACAGGCAGATAAATCCCAGAAGGCCACGGCTGGCCGCCTGTTTTGCGTACATTGTAAGATGAAGACCCCCTGGAAGTGCTGTGAATGTGGTATGGCCCTCTGTATCATTCCAGACAGGAACTGCTTTTTCACATATCACTTAGTGTGATACAGAACAGGCAGATACAACCATGAGGAGACACCTATTTTTTTTTTTTTATACATGTGCATCGTTTTATTTTTTTGTAGATTTTGCCTAAATTCATTGTGGTCGCGCTCTCTGCCAAATATCATATGAGGCAGTAGCGGCTCGTGGATGCTTCGCCACTAGGGGCGCTATACCAAACATTTTGCAAACATGTACAAGGCACGCATTGGCGAATATTATCACCATTGCCATCGATCAATATCACAGTCAGTCAAATGCAACCACGTTTCCAATAGCCCAACACAAACACGCACATCTCTCTCTCTCTCTCTCTCTCTCTCTCTCTCTCTCTCTCTCTCTCTCTCTCTCTCTCTCTCTCTCTCTCTCTCTCTCTCGCTCTCTCGCTCTCTCTCTCTCTCTCAGATGATGTCAGATCCATTCAATAATAATCACATTTGTATATCTCGTCATTTTAAACAAGTTACCATTCATTGTCTGAGTGGTTATGCCCCACACGCTGCGAAATTAGAGAGAGAGAGAGAGAGAGAGAGAGAGAGAGCGAGAGAGAGAGCGAGAGAGAGAGAGCGACGAGCGAGAGAGAGAGAGAGAGAGAGAGACCACGGCGGGTGCAGCATAACAGAAGAGAGAGAGAGAGAGAGAGAGAGAGAGAGAGAGAGAGAGAGAGAGAGAGAGAGAGAGAGAGAGAGAGAGAGAGAGAGAGAGAGAGAGAGAGAGAGAGAGAGAGAGAGAGAGAGTTAAGCATTAGCTGAGTGGCTAACAGCAGCTAAAGTTAGCTGAGTTGGCTAAGAGAGAGAGAGAGAGAGAATTAACTCACTTTGTTTAATTGAAACGTGGTCCAGCCGGAGGGCTTAATAAAGTGTATGTCCACTGACTGTCCCCCAGACTGTTGTCGATGTATATCCATTCCACTCACTGCCCACTGTCCAGACTCCAGACTGAATCACAAGTTCACAACACACAGCTTTGAACATGTTGCAAACTGTGGCTAAGGAAAAAACTGGCATCGCCGCGTCGGCCAATCAGAGAGCGTCTCTGCGAAATGCGGCTATGGAAATTCTAGACGGAAATTCTAAACGCTTGACTAGACCGCTTCAAATCGCGCCCGGATTCCAACATAATAGTCATATTTCAACGCACAACGCGTTACGCACTGATTGGCTGTGACGGATACAGCGATCGAACAGTGACGCGCACTCAGAGCGTTATCGCGTCTAGCCCGGGCCGAGAAATACAAACAAATAAAAAAATTAAAAGAAAGTGAGTCACTTCCTGTTCCTGAAAACGAGTATTTTTTATTTTATATAGTAACGTTATATTGTGCATTGGAAACACAAACATACTTAAAATGAGTAAATATTATTCATTTTAAATATGTTTATATTATTTATAGGGCTATAAAACAAAAAACAAAAAGATAATTTTTCTTGTTCTACTCTCATATAACCAGGGGCCTGAAGGGGGGGCGGCGCCCGTGCGCCCCTAGTGGCGAGCCGCCACTGATATGAGGCACCTTGTATTACTATTGTAATCCAAAAGTGATATATAGGGTTGTTCATTGTACAATACAATTGATACAGTTGATGTTTCTTGTTGCTTATTATTCTCTATGATTTTTTAATAAAATTGTGTGATATTCTATTCCAGTTGTGTTTTTTACATTTTTTTAGTGATACACACAATGCCCTCTGAGAATACTTCTGTGTGTGTAACCAAATGCATACCTACATGTATGACCTATATCTATCTACTACTTTTGGATATGAGCATTTTTTTATTTAATAATAATAATAATAATAATAATAATAATAATAATAATAATAATAATAATAATAATAATAATAATAATAATAATAATAATAATAATAATAATAATTCTTTCTTTCTTTCTTTCTTTCTTTCTTTCTTTCTTTCTTTCTTTCTTTTCTTTCTTTCTTTCTTTCTTTCTTTCTTTCTTTCTTTCTTCTCTTCTCTCTCTCTCTCTCTCTCTCTCTCTCTCTCTCTCTCTCTCTCTCTCTCTCTCTCTCTCTCTCTCATTCTAGAGAAATACAACCACAAATTGTTATTGGTTTGCTTCTTTTTCTTACAGTACTATATATACTGTACTTTACTGTATATACTGTACCATCCACTGTACTGAAACATCTCAATATAAGTAATCATGGTATGCTGCAAAAGGGGCATTAGCACCCTGCAATACAGTACATGGTAATGTGATATGGTACAGTACTGTAAATACCACCTCTCTCTCTCTCTCTCTCTCTCTCTCTCTCCTCTCTCTCTCTCTCTCTCTCTCTCTCTCTCTCTCTCTCTCTCTCTCTCTCTCTCTCTAAAATACACTATACTGTAAACACAGAAAATCATGTATGTTGGGTATTGTATGGATACAATACCCAACTATGTAGTGGCCGCTTGTCGCTAGGCTAGGCCTCCTGCTGGGTCCATTCACTGGAATAACAAAGTGTGAATGGTTCTAGTGACATTGATCACATTGAATTCTGGGAGTGTAGTTCTTTCATCAGATAGCTGAATGAACTTGGATCCTGTTCAAGTCCTATTCTGAAAAGTAGTTAGGATTTTACCAGAATGTTTGAATAGGACATTGATTGAAAACTATCGTCTCAAATTTGACAATTGATTATTTTGAAGGTATGAATCTGTAATTTTACATTATGTAACAAAAAAAAGGGAAAATTCTGAGAAGGTGGAGCTAGTTACTTTAGACCTTAACATGTGAACACGCTACCTGTTTATTTGTCATCACAGGCTGAGAGAAGGACTTACTCCTCGATCACATGTCACTAAGGATAGCTTTGCAGGTTAAATAACCCACTAGTTGTGAGCTCAAACACGTCACTAACGGTACATGAACACACATGTTCTCATCACAACTAAACCAGTTCATTTTTACTCACGTAAAAAACAACGCCGATTTTCTAGGTAGAGAGAACCTATACCAGTGACAAGACAATTCACACACAACACACGTCGTATCCTCAATGTATTGCAGCAACATACGTTTTGGAAAACATCGTTATTACAAAACATTTAGAAGGGAAGGAAAGAAGAAGTGTTAAGTCCAGCGGGACTCCTACCTAGAGCTGCCGCGGTATTGATTATTTCCTTACCGCACAAATTTGCAAAATATTTCCTACCGCCGCGGTTTTTACCGCACGCACACAAAAAAAAAAAAAAAAAAAGTTTGAATGCATTTTTCTTTTTTAGTAGTAGTCTACTCTTTATAGCATATAGCCTGCCTCTAGTCTAAATGTCTATCTTTAGAGGATGACTTTGCAGCATGAATATTGTTTGGGATTCGGCAAGCACGCATTAGTTATTGAAAGTGAAACACGGATGCGCAGTTCACTCGGTGTCGCGGGCAGGGGTGGTTACCCCTAACCCCCCCGACCCTTTCTTATTATTATTACTATAAAGTTACTACTTTATAATAAAGGCATTCGTTTTGTGGCATTGACATTATATAGTTATACGTTCAATAACATCAGCGTATTTACCGGACCATAGCAAGCAATACTCTATTCATATCTCAGTTCCTTTCTTTGCTCAGAGCGTGCTGAGTTGTCCCATTCTGCGGTCTGTTAATAAAGTTTTCAATCAGACAAGTGTATAGAACGAAGGGCTTTTATTATAACATTTGTTGCAGACAGTAAAATCATTATGTCTCGTTTAGTACTCCTGAGGCGCGATGTTAGTCCACTCCGGCGGAGAGTTAAAGCTAACGTTATTAGCCGTGTTGTGATGAGCTGACATTCAGGACGTAAAAACGTGTGACGCGTCTCTCTTCTGACCAATCAGTGGTCTGCAATGTTTCACGTGTAATCACCCTAAACCACCTTCCCAGAGATGGCGCTTCAACACATCACTGCTGGAAGACCCTGAATTCGACACATATTTCAAGAAAGAGTGGACATACTTGATGGAAACGAACGAGTCTCCAGAAATTTCATCCACATTACTATGGGAAACGGCCAAAGCAGTATTGAGAGGAAACATCATATCATATTCATCACATAAGAAAAAAAAAATATCTCCAATTTGAAAATAATCTGAAACAAAAAATAGAGGAATTAAATAATGCATATGTTAATGACCCTAATGAATCAATTTTGAGGGATTTACGCAAATTACAATTTCAGCTTAATGAAATACAAAATAAAAAAACAACATTTTTGATACAGAGATTAAGACAGGACCAATTTAAACACAACAATAAATCTGGAAAATATCTAGCCAACCAACTAAAAAAAAACAAAGAAAAATCAATTATACTTGCAGTAAAGGACTCAGCAGGGAAGACGCTGAGAGCACCTCAAGAGATCAACGACACATTTAAAAAATTTTATAGTAAATTATACACACCTGACATTAATCCAAGCACTGCTGATATGGACGCCTTCCTCGATGCTATAAATCTTCCCCAAATATCCATAGAGCATGCACAATCACTGGACAATCCATTAACCTTAACTGAATTCCACAAAGCATTACTTCAGATGCCCAACAATAAATCCCCAGGACCCGACGGCTTCCCTGCTGAATTCTTCAAACATTTCTGGTCAACAATATCGCCACTATTCATAAGGATGGCTAATGAAATAAAACATACCTCCAGAATCCCCCCACACATGAACACAGCACTCATCTCACTACTGCTCAAGCCGGACAAAGACCCAACCCTACCCTCTAGCTACCGCCCCCTCTCACTGATCAACACAGATATTAAAATAATAACTAAAGCGCTAACCACCAGACTGGAAACAGTCATATCCACCCTAATTCACCCCGACCAAACAGGATTTATTAAAGGACGCCTCGGGTCAAATAACATGCGCAGATTATTCCATCTAATGAATATAATCAAACAACAAAACCTCAATGTAATAATCACCTCACTTGATGCAGAAAAAGCTTTTGATAGAGTAAACTGGTCATTTTTATTCCGGACATTACAAAAATTTGGTTTCGGAGAGTCGTTTATTCATTGGATTAAAACACTATACATGTCACCCAGGGCCACTGTTACTACTAACGGACTAACATCACAAAGCTTCACACTTCACAGGGGAACCAGGCAGGGATGTCCACTCTCCTCCTCTCTTTTTGCCCTTTTTATTGAACCTCTCGCAGCAGCAATCAGACAAAATGATGATATCAAAGGAATCATTACACACAATACTCACCATAAGATCAGCCTCTATGCAGACGATGTGTTGTTATACCTACAGGAACCAACCAATTCACTACAAGCAACTACCAAACTCATAGACTCCTTCTCTAAAATATCAGACTACGCTATAAATTGGTCAAAGTCAATCATCTTGCCATTGTGGGGGGGTGATAGGAGTCCTGCAGCTCAGAGCCCATCCTTCCCCTCAGGGAATATCAGATATCTAGGAATCAACATTTCACCCAGACTGTCAGAGTTATTTCAACTCAATTTCATCCCACTGTTAAAAACAATAGAAGACGACACACAAAGATGGCTAAACTTACCACTCTCACTAATAGGTAGAATATCAACTGTCAAAATGTCAATTCTCCCAAAAATAAATTATCTATTCACTATGATCCCAACCCAGCCTACCACCAATTGGTTCAACTCCCTGGACTCCACCATTACTAAGTTTTACTGGAAGAATAAAAAAGCAAGAATTAAGTTAACCACCCTTCAAAAAAACAAAAAACAAGGAGGACTTGAAGCACCTAACTTTCTCAACTATTATCTGGCCAACCAATTAATAGACATCTACAAATGGATTCACCCTACCCAACAATACAACCCCTCGGATGACATTGAGAAGGACATGTGCATGGAAATCTCACCACAAGATCTGCCATTCTTTAGCACAAGCATAAAACATCACTCTTGTTTTAGGAATACAGTCATTTCCACAACTCTGACAGCCTGGTGGAAAGCCAACAAAATCACTGGTAACACACTAACCCCCTGTAAATACACACCAATCTGGCACAACCCTGACTTTCAACTCGGCAAATCACCCATATACTTCCCAGCTTGGAAACAAAAAGGCATTACTCATGTTCACCATATCTTCACAGACAACAGCCTAATCACTTATCAAGATTTGACTGAAGGATACGGCATTGGGACAGACCAACACTTCCAATTTCTACAGCTGAAATCAATTTTGAAATAAAAAATTAACACTACACAGAGTGATCTTGAACCACCTCCAATTATATTAGCAATGAATAAAATAACATCACAGAGGAAAATATTTTCAAAAATATACAAAATACTGGCAAGTGCATACACTACATTCCATCTCCCCTTCACAAAATGGGAACAGGACTTGGCTTTCTCTCCCAATGCCGTATCCTGGGAACAAATTTGCACCAACACATTCACAATGACTAACAACACTAACCTTCAATTAATCCAATATAAGGTGTTACACAGAGTACATATCACACAGCACAGGATGTTTCAAATGGGATTTGCAAGCACAGATGTATGCTCCCATTGCACCCTCAACACCCCAGACAACTATTTCCATGCCACCTGGCTCTGCCCACCTGTTCTAGACCTCTGGAATTCCGTCATCAATACACTATCCCGGGTCATGAGCTGCAGCATTCCTTTCTCCCCCTCCCTCTGCCTACTTGGGGATACTACTGCTATCAATTTATTAGTCCAGAACACCAAACCCCTACTCGTTTCTCTAGCTGTTGCCAAGAAAACTATCCTCTTAAACTGGAAGACAAGAAAAAAGGTGAATACTGGCCAATGGTTAGGCCTTCTCTCAAATTACATATCACAGGAAACAATCTCAACCGTGGATCACATCGAAGTCTCACAATTTAATAACATCTGGAAATTGCTTGTGGATTATCTAGGCTCCCAATCATAGGAGATTGACCTGTGAGCCATCCACTCCATAACCCACCCTTCTCTCAATCCCCCTCTACTTTACTTACTCCCCTCTCTGCCCCCCCCCCCTTTCCCTTGTCATGTGTATTCGTTGTTGTCCTTCATTGTCCTTAGTTGTAATTTGTTTGTCAATATCCAGTCTGAGTTCCCCCCCTCCGAGAGGACAATGAAATATATATTTTTTTATATTTTTCTTATTTTACTACACTTTTTATTTAATTTTGTACTGTAAATAATTAAAACATATAATAAATAATAAAGTTGTCCCCCGAAGAGGGGGGGGGGGGGGGGGGGGGGTGGATGGAGTGCCCTCAAAAAAGGGCCGGGAAAAAAGCAAAAAAATAAAAATAAAATAAAATAGTGAGAGAGAAAACAAAGATATAACGTCAAAGTATCTCCTTGCTCTTCTGTTCTCCTTTCTTCAGCTAAATACTTTCTTTTCCTCGTCAAAGTGATTGGTATACAGGCACTTTCTTGTGGTGAAAGTGAAAAAGGAGATGAGTGTGTGGCCACACCCCTGCTTATATAGGTGGCAGATGGGGGTGTGGCCAGACGGATGTTGGTATGTAAAGGTACATTTTGTGAGTTTTTATTCAGTGCACATGCACTGGAGTGAGATATGTGCAATATGACGCTGAGCAGAGCTACATGTAATAGAACAGGGCATGTTGGTTGCCCTTGCTCGGGAGTAAGATGTTCTGCCTTATTTCAGGGCCTGTTTGATGTGAGGTTGTTAATGTTAATGTATTATTGTTATGCTTATCGTTCACCGCTGCCACCTATATTACCCTACCTGGTTGGGTGTATCCCACTGGACAGCTGAAGACCTTATACAATACCAAGATCTGAGTAAGGTTTTTTTTTTTACTCTTATTTTTCTTTTCTTTCTCTTTATTACTTTCTTTTACCTGAGGGGCTCGACAGGGGCCTGAGCGGCTGGCTCCATAGGTAGAACACCTTCAACATAAGCACATTATGTGTGGATTCGTTTCTGAAGGGTATTTTGGGCACCTTGTTTTTTATCGGTGTCAGGGGGGGGGGTTACCGGACTTGTACATTCAACATGCTTAACTGATCAGACGTCTGTTTTGCTTTTCACCTGCAGTTGTGCTGAGCTCTCTCTAGGTTCTAGGATGCATGGCCTCTCTCATCTACTATGATCGACACGGGTGATACCATGGGGCTGGAAGGGTGCTCTGTCAATTTTGTGAGTTGGAATGTTAAATCACTCAACCACCCAGTAAAGCGTAAGAAGGTACTTACACATTTAAAACAACTCAATGCAGACATAGCGTTTTTACAGGAGACGCATTTAAAAACTGCGGACCATGCTCGACTGGGGGGAGGAGGGGTGGGACAGATGTATCACTCCAACTTCCACACAAAGGCCAGAGGAGCAGCCATTTTGATAGATAAAAACACGCCATTTACTATGTCAAGTGTAGAGGCCGACCCTGCAGGGCGCTATATTATAGTGGTGGGGAAACTGCATTCATTTCCGGTAATTTTGGCTAATATCTACGCACCAAACTGGGATAACCCTACGTTCTTCACCAGCCTTTTTTCTCGCCTACCGGATATGACCTCGCACCATCTCATCCTTGGCGGCGACATGAATTGTGCACTCTCCCCGGTGCTGGACCGTAGCTCGCCCAGGAAGGCTCCCCAGTCTAGCTCGTCCCGTGCAATCCGGCGCTTTCTTAAATCATATGGGGTAGCTGACGTGTGGCGGTTTCGTAATCCTACATCCAGAGGATACTCCTTTTTTTCCCCGGTCCATAATACCTTCTCGCGCATAGACAGCTTTCTCCTGGATAAGAGACTCCTTCCCCTCGTAACCAAATGCGAATACGGAGCGATAGTTATCTCAGACCATGGTCCCTTAGTTATGAGAATGAGTATCCTGAATACACGGCTCGGCCACCGCCAGTGGAGACTCAACCCGTTGCTTCTGTCGGAGGAAGCCTTCACAAGCTTCATCACCTTGGAAATTACATTATTTCTCGACATTAATAAGACTCCGGGAATGTCTTCTTTAACCATTTGGGAATCACTGAAGGCGTACTTAAGGGGACAGATGATTTCATATTGCGCCAACGAAAATAAGATAAACACGGCACAGTTCTCAACCCAACTGTCCCCACTGCTGCTAGCCGTATTCGATGAATCATTCTCAACAAATTCTCTTCCTCCGACCATGCGCCAGGCGGTTATCTCCTTAATCCTTAAGAAAGACAAGAACCCTTTGGAATGCGGCTCGTTCCGTCCAATTTCCCTGCTTAACGCCGATGTCAAGGTTCTCGCTAAGGTTCTGGCCCGTCATCTGGAGGGGGTTCTCCCCTCAATTATCTCGCCGGACCAAACAGGCTTCATCAAGAATCGGTACTCTTTCTTTAATATCAGATGCCTCCTAAATATCCTATATAGCCCCTCTCCACCCGGAACACCTGAGGTGGTCCTCTACCTTGATGCGGAAAAAGCGTTTGATCGGGTGGAGTGGGACTTTTTTCCACACTCTGGAGAGGTTTGGGTTTGGCCCTAAGCTCATAGCTTGGATTCAAATTCTATATACATCTCCGATGGCTGCCGTTCGCACCAACAACAATCTATCCACCTACTTTGAACTCCATAGGGGTACGAGACAGGGATGTCCTTTATCTCCACTCCTTTTCGCGATCGCAATGGAGCCCCTTGCGCTGGCTCTGAGGCAGAACACGATATCAAAGGGATCATGCGCGCGGGCTCGGAGCATAAAGTCTCGTTCTACGCGGACGACATGTTGCTGTACATATCACAACCCCAAACGAGTCTTCCTCGGTTGATGACCCTAATTGCGGACTTCGGCAAAATATCCGGATACAAAATCAACAAAAAAAAGCGAACTGATGCCCATCGGCACCTCGGCGGATCGGATACCTCTGAGCACATTCCCGTTTAAAATTAGCCCTAAAAAGTTCAAGTACCTCGGGATATGGATCACGCATGAACATAAGGACCTATATATGGCTAACTATCAACCCTTACTGTCCAACCTGGCGAGAGATATTGAAAGTTGGGACCCCCTGTCGCTATCCCTGGATGGGAGAATCAACACAATAAAGATGAATGTATTGCCGAAATGTCTATATGTATTTCAGAGTCTTCCAGTCTTTCTGACAAAACATTCTTCTCCAAGATAAACAACCAGATATCTTCCTTTATCTTGAAAAAAAAAACGCCCCGGATCAAAAGATCTATGCTGCAGAGACCCCGCGTAATGGGTGGGATGGCACTTCCAAACTTTATTTACTAGTACTGGGCAACAAACATAAGATCGTTATTATACTGGGTAAAGGGGGGAGACACGGCCCCCTGGTGGACAGTGCTGGAGGGTGCGTCGGTTGGGTCCACCTCCCTATCTGCCTTGTTGTGTGCTAAGCTCAGCCCATATCTAGCTTTACCTCGAACCCAGTTGTCATCCACTCGATAAAAGTGTGGAACCAATTTAGAAGAACCTTCTCCCTCAGGGAACTATCACTGGCTGCTCCGATCTCAAGAAATCACATGTTTGTCCCATCAACGATGGATAAGGCCTTTGACAGTTGGGTTGGGAGTGGAGTGATTACGCTGTCTGACCTCTATATAGACGGCAACTTTGCCTCCTTTGATCAGCTAGTACAGAAATACAAGATTCCTAGGTCACACTTCTATAGATACTTGCAACTCCGGAGCTTTGTAACTTCGAACTCGGACTGCTACCCAGTGTGTCCTCCGGCCTCCCTTTTAGACTCAATCTTGAACTGTAAACTGATCCAGAAACAGGCTATAAGCAGAATTTATGACCTACTTAATAGAAGCAACTCGACACCTTTAGACCTCCTCAGGGGCAGATGGGAGACTGACTTAGGTGAACCAATCACAGAGGTCACATGGGACAAGATAGTACAGGGGATTTTCTCCTCTTCCATTTGCCTTAAGAGCTGAAGCAAAATTCTCTAGTATGATGAAATCATATGACCAATGCAGTGAATCCTCCTTAAATCAGAAAGTGCAAAACTTCCACAGCACCTTGTCAACAGTGTTAGATACTGTTGCCCCTCTGAAGGTTAAAAAGGTAAAAACTGATAGAATCTCTCCATGGTTAAATAAAACCAATGTTAAAGATAACAAGAGAAAATGTAGGATAGCCGAGCGAAAATGGAGGAAATTCAAACTCACAGCTCACTTTAATTTATACAAAGACGCCATGGGCGCATACAATAAGGCAATACAACTTGCGAGAAAGGAATCTTTTTCCAAAATGATCTCAGAAAATATGGGTAACTCCAGGGTACTTTTTTCCACCATCGACCGGCTGATTAACATACCACCCCCCCATATACCGCAGCAATCAGCCACAAAATGTGAAGAGTTCGCAGTTTTCTTTAATGAAAAAATATCATTGATTAGAGCAAGCATTACCTCTGATATAGATCTGGCTGTGAGTGAAAACCCACCTGAGATAACTATGGGGGAATTCACATGTATTACATTACCTGACCTCTGTAAGATTGTCTCTGAGTGTAATTCCGCCACCTCCTGCCTCGATCCTATACCAACAGCATTTCTCAAGCGGGTGTTCGATAGTGTCTCAAATCATGTCCTTGAAATCATAAATATGTCGCTTCAAACAGGCACTTTTCCAGATGCATTTAAAACGGCTGTAGTAAAACCACTACTAAAGAAAACAAACTTAGATGTAAACGAACTAAAAAGCTATAGGCCAATATCGAACCTTCCATTTATCAGCAGGATATTAGAAAAGATAGTCTCAGTACAAATAAACTCCTTTCTCAAAGATAATAACATCATGGAGGAATTACAATCAGGTTTCAGAACAAATCACAGCACTGAAACTGCCCTTACTAAAATAGTTAGCGACCTCAGACTAAACTCCGATGCTGGCAAAGTCTCAATTCTTGTCCTATTGGACCTTCGATACGATTGACCATAATATCTTGATCAGTCGTCTTGAAAGACTGGTTGGCTTTTCCGATCATGTACTAAATTGGCTCATAACATACATTAAGGGGAGAAGGTTCTATGTTAAGCTTGGAGAAAATGTATCCGAGGAACATGACAGCAGCTTTGGAGTTGCACAAGGAAGCTGCCTTGGTCCATTACTCTTCTCACTATATATGCTGCCCCTCGGGGACATCATTCGAGACCACAATGTATGCTTCCATAGTTATGCTGATGATACACAACTATATATCTCCGCAGAACCAAATAACACTACAGCCATACAGTCCATTACAAATTGTCTGTTAGCAATAAACAAGTGGATGAACAATAACTTCCTAAAATTAAACGAAAGCAAGACCGAAATCCTATTGATCGGCCCAAAAGCGAAAAGGGAAGTGCTGTGTGAAAACCTGGGGAGTCTGTCATCCTATGTAAAGACTGAGGTTACAAGCCTAGGTGTCATCTTGGACTCAGACCTGACCTTTAAGTCTCATATAAATAAGGCCATGAAAACGTCATTCTTCCACCTAAGAAACATAGCGAAAGTAAGACCTTTCGTAAATAAAAAGGATGCAGAGACACTTATTCATGCTTTTGTATCAAGTCGGCTTGACTATTGTAATGCACTGTTCACTGGTCTTCCCAAAGCAACCATTGGGAAGCTTCAGCTTATCCAAAACTCAGCAGCTCGATTACTAACTCATACAAGGAGAAGAGAACATATCACTCCAGTCCTAGCCACTCTGCACTGGCTTCCAATAACTCATAGAATTGATTTTAAGGTCCTTTTCCTAACATATAAAGCTCTTAATGAGCAAGGCCCAAAATACATAGCAAATTACCTAGTTAGTTATCTGCCCTCAAGAACGCTACGGTCATCCACTATAGGTTTACTAGACACGCCCAGAAACCAAAAGAGGATAGGAAGTATGGCATTTGCCAACTATGCCCCAAAACTATGGAACACACTACCAACACACATCAGAAACGCCAGCTCCATACACATTTTTAAAGGAAAATTAAAAACGTACCTATACAGTCTAGCTTACAAATAGTTATGGCTTGGAAAAACCTGATGGATCCATGAGGCTAGGATAAGCCTTGTGGACCCAACTTTTTAGATGAAGGAACGGGTACATACGCACACAATACACGGCCACTGATGGATCCATGGGGCTTGGATAAGTCCTGTGGACCCAACTCTGGCCACTGACCACATGAGAGAACGGGTACATACGCACACAATACACGGCCACTGATGGATCCATGGGACTTGGATAAGTCCTGTGGACCCAACTCTGACCACTAATAAAAACGTAACTACACTAGCGTTATAAGAGCTAACATTGCTACCTACCGTACAAGTGCACTGGTTTAGTGCATTTCCTACTTCCGGTTGCTACTGAGCGGACATGTTTGTGCGGACCTGTTCTCCCAAACTGGTAAGCAAATGACTGTTTTCATGTTTTCATTTTTACGTTATTTTCATTTTTACGTTATTATTATTATTATTATTATTATTATTATTATTATTATTATTATTATTATTATTATTATTATTATTATTATTATTATTTTTTATTTATTTTTTTTAAACATTGATCTTAACTGATCACTGTGACTTTATTGCTTTTATCGTTATATATGCCTATGTTTGTGTACAGCACTTTGAGCTACATGACATGTATGAAAGGTGCTTTATAAATACTTACTTACTTACTTACTTACTTACTTACTTACTTAAACATGCGGTTATCCAATTTAAAATTGTACACCGACTGCATTGGTCTAAAGACAGGCTCTCTAAGATATATCCCGACATAGACCCACTATGCGACCGCTGTAGACAGGCTCCAGCCACTCTGCTCCACATGTTCTGGACGTGCCCAAAGTTGCACACCTACTGGCAGACCATCTCTGACACCTTCTCTAAGATATTTGGAAAGGAAGTGGAGCCATCACCATATATTGCATTATTCGGAGTGGCCCCAGCGGACATCCACTTTAGATGGTGGGAATCTAGAATGTTGGCCTTCTGCTCACTTTTGGCCAGAAGGCTGATACTGTTCAAATGGAAGGACCCGGGACCACCTGTCTACGGCCACTGGATGAGAGAGGTCATGTATCATATTAAACTGGAGAAGATCAGGTATACTATCAGAGGTTGTACCGAAAAATTCCACAATATTTGGGATCCTTTCCTAACTTTCTTTGAGGGTATGGAGGCGGATGATGTGACGGAGGCGATCTGACTGGCTTCCCTGGTCTCTCAGCTTGTTACGGTTTATTTTTCCTATTATGTTCTTACTTTTCTTCTTCTCTATCTGCAGAATACAAGGGATATGTGACTGCTGTCGGGTGATTTAAAAGCTTTAAAAGGAAAAACAATGATTAACAAACGATCTAAGATATTGTAGAATGATTTTGTCTGGTATAGGGGTGGGGGGAGGGAGGGCCTTATTTTATTTGTCTTTTCTTTTGGCCCATATGGGACCACTTGTAAAAACAAAATCTCAAATCAAAACCTTGATAAAAAAAAAGAATTATCATTCTACTTTCTGCCAAGTATGACATTATGATGTATTGATTTATTGTTCTACCTAGTGCTTATTATGGTTGTTTCTTTTATTCTACCTAGGAATACAACATTTTACAATTACCTGCATAGTGTCTTGAGACTGTGGTTTAGTGATATTGATGCTTGGAATTATTCTACTTTCTGCCAAGTATGACATTATGATGTATTGATTTATTGTTCTACCTAGTACTTATTATGGTTGTTTCTTTTATTCTACCTAGGAATACAACATTTTACAATTACCGGCATAGTGTCTTGAGACTGTGGTTTAGTGATATTGATGGTTGAAATTACCAAGATGTGTGCCAAAAATGGCACAAAGTGGGGTAATGTGAGTGTAATTTCACATTCTCTCTCTCTTTGTGAAGTCAGGATTTCTGTTTAAGACAGGGCACCCATTCATCTGGCCTGATAAGGTTGTCAAGGTCAGCGCCTGCTAGAGCCCCTTTTAGAGCCTCCCAGTTCAAAAAATTCATAGAATGAGGCGTCTCTATTTACAGTGTTATAAGCCATTACAATATTGCTTTGTTTCACTTTTACTCAGACAGACCTGTGATCAATCACACTCTGCCAGACTAAGAGTCCCTCCGTACGGATGTACTGAATATTTCTTCTCAAAATAAACCTGTGTTCATTTAACGTGAGTATTCCGACTGCCTTTTATCTCCTGTTTCATTATTTCAGAATACCTGATTCGCAGTGTGACCCTGTTTAGGCTGCTTGATGCCCGTGGAGAACCTGTCATGGTTTGACATGAATGCACGCTCATGAGGCCAATCTCGTGTCTATTCTGTATTTACTAAAGCATTCCTGGAGACGTCAAAATCCACGACATTAGCAAAAGCGAAAGGCCTCTCCTCTGTCCTGATTCTCCTAGACCTATCTGCAGCCTTCGACACAGTCAACCATCAGATCCTCCTCGCATCCTTCGCAGGAATGGGAGTGGCTGGCTCTGCGCTGACATGGCTGACACCATACCTCAATGACCACTCCTACCAAGTGTCATGGAGAGGGACCCTGTCTACCACCCGCCCCCTGCGGACGGGTGTCCCCCAGGGCTCGGTCCTTGGACCCCTTCTCGTCTCCCTCTCTACACTAAATCTCTGGGTAACATTATCACGTCTCATGCCTTCTTGTATCATTGCTACAGTATGCCGATGATACTCAACTCTTCCTCTCCTTCCCTCCCTCAGATATCCAAGTCTCTGAGCGGATCTTGGCCTGTCTGTCTGACATCTCTGCCTGGATGACGACCAACCACCTCAAACTGAACCTAAGCAAAACAGAATTGCTTCATCTGCTGGCCAAATCCTCCCCCCTGACCGACCTTTCCATCACAGTCGAGAATGCAACTGTAACCGTGTCCCCGACCGCCAAGAACCTTGGTGTTGTCCTTGATGACCAGTTGAACTTCTCCGCTCACATCGCAGCGACAACCAGAACCTGCAGATTCCTCCTGAGCAACGTCAGAAGGATCCGCCCCTTCCTGACAAAAGAAGCCACCCAACTCCTCGTCCAATCAACAGTCATCTCCCGCCTTGACTACTGCAATGTACTGCTTGCTGGCCTTCCGACCACTGCCACCAAGCCTCTTCAACTCATTCAGAAAGCAGCGGCCCATGTCACCCCACTTCTCAGGGACCTGCACTGGCTCCCCATTGCCGCACGAATCCGCTTCAAGGCCCTCGACCTGGCATATTGTGCGGCGAAGGGAACGGCTCCCGCCTACCTCCGGTCAATGGTCTCTAACTACACACCCTCAAGACCCCTACGCTCTGCATATTCCGGCCGCCTCACACCTACTCCTATCCGAGCTCTGGGAGGGTCATCAAAGAGAAGTCGCCTATTTTCAGTCCTTGCCCCACAATGGTGGAACGAACTTCCCACCAGTTAGGACAGCCGAACTAAAGACGCACTTCTTCAATCATTATCTGAAATGAAAAGAAAAAAAATATATCTAACCCTAACTAACCTTACTGTCATGCACTTGTCCTAATATACTAACCTACACTGTAGCACTCAACACTTGATGAACATTGTTACTCAGCTGATAGAGTTGTACCCTTCCTGCTGCTGTCTTGTTGTACAAAACTTTGGATAAAAGCGTCAGCTAAATGACTAAATGTAAATGTAGATCTTTGTATGTGATTTATATGGCAATTAAAACAATAGTGTGCGGCTGGGTGGCGCAGCGGACATTGCACTCGTCACCAACGCAAGAGACATCGGGTTCGACTCCGGCTGTCGGCGTTGCCTCCGGCTTGGGCCAGCCGTCATACTAACTCAATTGGCAGAGTTAGCGGGTGGAAGTCGATGGGTGGTAATCTGGACGTTGTGGACAGCGACTCCTACAGGTCGGTTGGGGACGCCTGCACAGCAGAGACAGGAAATGGCGGGTGTAGTGTGAGCCTCCCACACGTTACACCTCGCCGATGAGAGTCCGCGCTGGCAGGTGAACAGATGTGACAGGCTGCCTCCACATGTATCGGATGGGACATGTGATGCAAGGCTTCTATCCTCCCTACAACCGGCCAGTGGGGGGCATATGCGAGCAACGTTCAAGACAGGGGAGGGGAGAATTGGCACAGCGGAATTGGGATGGGAGAAAAATAGAAAAAGAGGAGAAAAAGTGGATAATCTTTTTTTAGATAAAAATAGTGTGCACAGAAGCAAAAACATTATTGTGTAGGTGCAGAGCTACCACAGATAGTAATAACAGTAAGTAGGCCTAATCCATACCATTATATCCTAATAGTTACCACCATAACTGGCTGAAAATAAGTTGAGCAGCTTTTGCACTTGCAGTTGAGCTACAGGGGTTGTATATTATACAGCCTTTTCGTTCATCTTTATCAAGGGAACCCTTATCCTAATGATTTTAATATTATGATGATACGATATGGACCTAGGTCACTCACAGCAACCTGGGCTTAGCCAACGCGATGCTGACAAAATAACGTTAGAATAGTCAGCCAGAGTTACGACTGCATTAGGAAACTATGCTACAGTAGCTAGCAGCTAAGCTACAAAAACAATGCCAATAGCTTATGCTGCGATATTTGACATTGACTGACTGAGAGACCACCAGCAGTAGTTGACGGTCTCACTTTATGATAGCATTACGAGTATGTTATCATATTATTATCGACATTAATATAATTAATCATCAGCATCGTCATCATGGCATCACACTCACACTACCTCCCTGCGAGCCTCTGAGCTGAATCTGATTTCATACAGAAACAGAGAGAGAGGACAGAGAGGGAGAGGTGGGACTTAGTAAGAGATGTGATTGGGCCAACCCAGTGTCAGTATAGAAAATTAACAAATGGGCTGCTTCCCCTGCTTCAATTTTTTTTTTATATATCAAAATATATCGGCCCCAAGGTGAGTCGGCCCACCGGGAAAATGCCCGGTATTTCAGATTACCAGTCCAGCCGTGACAGCATGTAGTCTAGCATGTTAGTGACAGCTTGTTGAAACGTTGGTGACAGCATGTTGAAACGTTAGTGACAGACAGCATGAGTGTATCATGTTGAAACATTAGTGACAGACAGTTGAAACATTAGTGGCAGACAGCATGAAGCCTAGCATGTTGAAATGTTAGTGACAGACAATACGAAGCCTAGCATGTTTAAACATTAGTGACAGATGGCGGAGTAACGACGCGCATGAGAGTAGCTCCGTGAGAATTTAAGTTTTACTACAGCCCATTTGACTTGGCTCGAACTGAAAGCAATACTTTATGTTCTCTGACTAAACAGACGACATTATCAGACATTTGGTATGTCTAAAAAACCAGCAACAAGATACAAGCGAAAGACAGAGCTTGAAGACGGGCTCTAGTACAGGCGACAAGATGGCGGAACAAACAGAGTTGACACCAGCGATATTGAAGGAGCTGATTACCTCTACAATTCGTGCCGAGGTAGCTTCCCTCCGTACAGAATTCCTGGCCGAGCTCCGTACCTCCCTCTTGGTCCTCCAGGCCTCGATATCCACACAGACGCAGAAAATACAGCATGTGGAGACTTCACTGGCGGATGTAGACGAGAGGCTGACCACAGTGGAGACACTGTGTGCATCCACAGTAGAGACACTGTGCATCCTTAAAGGAAAACTCCAACATTTTGGGAAATTAGCTTATTTAACATCTTCCCTGGAGTTAGACAAGAAGATACATACCTTTTTTGTCTCTGTGCGTGCATTTAGCTTTGGGAACAGTCGCTCCGTTAGCGTAGCTTAGCTTCATCACTGGAAGTGGGGGAGGACAGTAGCCTGACGTTCCCTTAGAGTGTATACAGTCACCAAATACACTCCAAATACAACTCCAAAACGTTCATGTAAACATGTTGAGACCTGTGTATTCACCACGTGGAGAAATAAAATATTATTGAATTAGACAATTACGTTTTATAAGCAAATATACTCTGAATTTTTTTTGCCTAACCACTCCTCTGGGCGCAGTGATTTCAGTGCTACCTGCTAACGTCGAGGGAGGCGGTCGGCCAGTGTTTACCAATGTGACTAGTAGCTTAGCGACAGACTTACTTGACTGCTGCTAATCATGTCCGACTTTGAAAGAGAAGAATCCTCAGAGGATGATGAATACTTCGGGACAAACAAAGATCCAGAAGCGTACCTTTTTGAACCCGAATACACAGAGGAAGAAGTACGTGTTTTGGAAGCTGACCGGGCGAGACGCGAGGATGAAGCAGAACAGCTTGGAGCCGAGGGGAGAGTCAGAACCGACACGGATTGGTGGTGCAAATGTGGATCATGTCAACCTATGCCGACAGAAATAGAGTGCTTCTGCTGTAATGAATGGGACTCTGTGCTGCCATCAATGATCGGAAGGCTTTATATATCGGATGAAGAGGACAGTGCACAACGAGACTGTGTAACGAGCAAGGAACATTTCTCAGCGCTAACCCATCCAGAAGTGGTTGGAACTTTTTTCCATGTTCCGAAAATAAATTGGAAAAAACGCCCGGTGCCGAGTGGACCTAACGGAGAGTTGTCTATTGAGTAAGTGACTATTATAATCATCATGATGCATGGGGCAAACTAACAAACTAGTTTACCTCTATATTTACATTCACTGATATTAATTCTTTAGCTACTGTCTACATGTATATAGTCTATATACACTGTGGGAAGGGGGAAACGCAATTAAATTTCTCTGTATGTCTTGTCCATTACGAGAGGTGACAATAAAGCTGACTTTGAATGTATGGGTGTGCATTCCTTTATGGCTAATAATAATAGAGGTCCGGTTTCATATAAACAAAATGATTTATATAGCTAGGCTACCACTTTCATGATGGTTTGTTATTTGTAGTTATTCATACAGCATTTTATGTGTTCTCAGTCAATACAGATTGGTGTCATACCGCATTGTCTTGGAATGGGCCCTCAGAGGACAGACGTTGGGGAGAGGAAATCGAAAACCGTTGCGATCGTGTGTCGTTGGTGCAATTCGCCAAAGATATCCTTCAGCTACAGGGATTTATGTAGGATTCAAAGAGGCAGAGGATGCAATGGATATGCTGTAACTGTACAATAATTTGATTTGCATAAGGATAGAGTAAAACTGTATATGCTTTGAATGAAATGAAAATGTAAACACTGGCCAGACACTGGCAGTCTCAGTGCCCGCCCCCCTCGACGTTAGCAGGTAGCACTGAAATCACTGGGCCCAGAGGAGTGGTTAGACAAAAAATAGTTCAGAGTATATTTGCTTATAAAACGTAATTGTCTAATTCAATAACTTTTTATTTCTCCACGTGGTGAATACACAGGTCACAACATGTTTACATGAACGTTTTGGAGTTGTATTTGGAGTGTATTTGGTGACTATACACTCTAAGGGAACGTCAGGCTACTGTCCTCCCCCACTTCCAGTGATGAAGCTAAGCTACACTAACGGAGCGACTGTTCCCAAAGCTAAATGCACGCACAGAGACAAAAAAGGTATGTATCTTCTTGTCTAACTCCAGGGAAGATGTTAAATAAGCTAATTTCCCAAAATGTTGGAGTTTTCCTTTAAGCGAAAACATCAACCTACGACTCAAACTGGATGACCTCGAAAACCGTTCACGCAGGCAGAATGTAAAAATAATTGGAATCCCTGAAGGAATCGAGGGGCAGAACTCCATTACATTCATGTCCGCCTTTTTCGTGGAGCAGTTCGGTGAAGAGGCCTTCGACAAGCCGGTAGTCCTAGACCGCGCACATCGCCTGATGGCACCCAAACCGCACCAGAAGGCCCCTCCTAGAGGCATGCTAGTACGGTTCCATTATTCCCAGACGAAGGAGCTGGTCATGCGGCTCTCGCGTGAGCGGGGACGGCTAACATTCAGGGGCTCCACGGTATACATTTTCCCGGATCTTTCTGCGGACCTATCCAGACGCCGAGGGGCATACAAAGACATTAAGAATTTGCTCCGCAAGGCCAACATCAGATACAGCTTGCTTTACCCGGCTAAGCTGCGCCTGACATTCGGCGGGGACGGCTACACATTTGACTCTCCAGAGCTGGCAGCTGATTTCTACAAGGAAAAAATCCTGCCTACACTAAAGGACTAACAATGGTTGGATATGATATACATCAGTGGACTCTGGTGTTTTTTCCCTCACACCCCCGGCTGAAGTGGATCTGAACATTTTGGCTGACCGGTAACGTTCTTCACGGTCCTAGCAACTAGCTAGACTGTTATTATTACTACCATTATTATTATGATTTATTTTACTTGCATTTGTCTACTATCAGGGGAGCCACTACTTTTTCGTAATTTTTTCGCATTGGGATTACCTAGGAGGTAATAATGGAACACTATGTAAAAAACAATCCGTTATTGTTCCTATTATATACCATACTGTTGACGATAAATCCTGCTTACACTAAAGGACTAACAAAGCTTGGATATGATACACATCAGCGGACTCTGGTTTTTTTTCCCTCACATCCCCGGCTGAAGTGGATCTGAACATTTTTGCGGTAACGATCCTCACGGTCCTAGCAACTAGCTAGACCGTTATTATTATTATTACTACTATTATTATTATGATTTATCTTATTCGCATTCATCTACTACCAGGGGATTACCTGGGAGGTAATGGAAGACTTTTTACAATCTGTTATTGCTCCTATTATATACCATACTGTTGACGATACTGATGTTTTTTCATTTCATTTCAAACCTTTATTTATACTCGTGAAAGCACTGAGGTTTCCCTCATTTACAGTGATGACGAGTTAACAAAGGACACAAATATCATAACAGTTAATAATTACAATGAATTACAATTACTACAATGATGGATTAAAAACAATTACATGATTCAGTACATAGGTCAAGTGCAATGCCTTTAAACTCCATGAATGACGGGAATGTTCCGAGCTTTAGAGTCTTTTGCAGGATATTCCATGTGTATGGAGCATCGTAGGAGAAGGCAGATTTTCCAAGCTCAGACCGAACTCGAGGCACCCTGAGCACAAGCCGATCATTCGAACGAGTTTGGTAGGTGACAGCACTCCAGACCAACAAAGATGTAATATAAGGTGGAAGTTTGCCAATAATTGCTTTGTAGATAAAAAGATACCCATGATAACTACGTCGCAACGAGAGAGATGGCCAGCCTACCCTCTCATACAAAAGACAATGGTGAGTATCATATTTGTCACCCGTAATAAATCTTAGGGCGGAGTGGTAGGCAGAATCCAAAGGCCTTAATGTAGACGCAGACGCATGCCTGTAAATGACATCACCATAGTCCAATATTGACAAAAAAACAGCCTGTATAATTATTTTCCTACAGAACATAGGAAAACTAGCGTGGTTACGGTACAAGAAACCAATCTTTTGCCGTAATTTTGTAGCTAGGTTATCTATATGGAATTTAAAAGAAAGTTTATCATCCAGCCATATACCAAGATATTTATACTCACTAACTCTTTCAATATACAAACCATTTGCTGTTGTTAGGTGTAGCATGTCATAATCTATAACCCTGGCTCTAGAAAACATCATAGACTTGGTTTTACTAGCATTAAGCACTAACTTGAGCTTAGCTAGAGCATTTTGGAGAGTGTCAAACGCAAGCTGCAGGTTCACAATAGCTTCCTGAACAGTATCCGCAATGCAGTAGACAACTGTATCATCCGCATAAAGATGAGCCTGACAACCTGCTAGTGCTGAAAGACTAGAAACAATATCATTAATATAGATTGTAAAGAGGACCGGCCCCAATACCGAACCCTGTGGTACACCCTTAGACAATGGCAGGAAATCAGAATGAAAGTTACCTGAATTCACAGATTGACACCTTGAAGATAAATTGTCCTGAAACCAAGCACAAGCGGCTTTATCCAGGCCAATGCTAGCTAGACTATTCAAAAGCAAGTGATGGTCTACTGTATCAAACGCCTTTGAGAGGTCTACAAAGAGAACTGCACAATGCTTCCCATTGTCCAGGGCTGAAATAATGTCATTAGTGACCAAAGTAACAGCTGTAATAGTACTATGATTTGCTCTGAAACCTGATTGGTGAGTACTTAGCACTGAGCAACTTGAGAAAAAGGTTTTTAATTGGTTGTTTACCAAGGTCTCCAGTGCTTTGGCTAGGCATGATAGTTTGGAGATAGGACGATAGTTATCCATCTTATCCCTATCCCCCCCTTTATGCAAGGGGAGCACCTTGGCAGATTTCCACACTTGCGGGACTATGCCAGATGCAATAGAAAGGTTAAAGATGTGTGACAATGGCTCACAAATGACAGGGGCTGCCAGTTTTATAAAAAAAATAGTCTAAATTGTCCACACCAGTAGAACACTTAGGGTCTATGGATTGCAAGATATTGAGAGTTTCACTAGATGAAAATGGCTGGAAGGAAAATGTAGGTACACACGAGGCATGACCGAAGATTGGGCTAGGGTCAGAGTCAACATCCAGTGGAGCCAGCCCAGTAGACAACCTGTCAAATAAGGACCCAGCCTCAATGAAGTGTTTATTGAAAGCAAGACAAATTTCCTGAGGATCCGAGATTTTACAATCAGCCACATTAATACACAATGGCAATGTAGCCGGGTTATTTTTTGACAGGTTTACTGCACCCCAGAATTTAGCTGGGTTAGAGTAGGAATTCGAGACTAAGTCTAAAAAGTAATCAGATTTAGCCTTCCTCACAGCTGCAGTAGTTCTATTTCTAAGTTGTCTGAAGGAAAGCCAGTCTTGCGTATCCCCAGTGCGTCTAGCACGTGACCACGCAGAGTTCCGCTCAGAAAATAATGCTGACAGCTCACTTGAGAACCACGGTGCCACCCTATCCTTAATCCTAGTCCTTTTATAAGGAGCATGTTTATCTACAAAGCAATTAAATGTCTTTATAAAAGAATCCAGTGCAGTTTGCACATTATCAGACCCTGCTAAACATAGACTATTATTAGTAGCAATGTCCTCCAAAAAGGTTTGGGGGTTAAAGATTTTAAGATTTCTCCTTTGAACAATATGCGGTCTTGATTTCAGCAGTTTTGTGGATCTAACACAGACCGTAGGACAATGATCACTAATGCCTAAATCAAAAACACCACTAGCAGAGATCCTGTCACATCTGTTAGAAAATATCAAGTCAATGAGAGTGGATTTAGCATGATCTTTAGGGTTTGGTCTAGTGCTCTCAGTAATCAACTGAGTAAGGCAGAGGTTACCACTCACCTCCTTCAGGTAACTAGAAGCAGCATTTCGCCAGTCCAAGTTAAAATCACCCAGCACTAGCATCTCTGAATTAGAATATAATGACAGTATATCCATAATTTTATCAGTAGCACTAGCCTCAGCTTTGGGAGGCCTATAGACACCAATCAAAACTAAAGAGTTACAAGGCCCCAAATCAACCTTCAGCACAAGTAATTCGAAACACTTTGGAACTGTGATGGTATTCAATACTGAAACAGACAAACAGGATTTTACATACATTGCAACACCACCCCCTCTGCCAGCTCTGTCGCTTCTATATAAATTATAGTGCTGTAAAGCTGCAGATGAGTCATTGTCAGATTTTTTTAACCAGGTTTCCGATAAACCAGAACATCAGGATCAGCCTGAGATACTAAAATGTGGGTAACAACACGGTATGATTGTTGCTATGCAATTGCTGTGTACAGCGGCCAACTTGCTCGTTATAACCGGCCGGCTAGTCTTAACCTACTAAAGCTCATTCGTTATTACTATTTTTATTACGTAGAATACAAGCTGAATGTGAACCCGCCGGTGAATGCCACCTATTGTATTTTTATTTTATTTTTATTATTATTATTTTTGTATTTCTTTTTCTTCCGGGTCACTGCCAGGTTGGTTCGATTACGTCACTTACTACAGCCGGTTGGCTAACTTAGTTCACGTTGAATTCATTATTACTATTACTACTATTATTATTACTTGCTAAAGCTAACTTGTTACTATTATTATTTTTTCGTTAAATACAAGCTGACTGTCGTCCCGCTGGTGATTAATAAGTATATTCATTTTCATCCGGGTCACTGGTGGCTGACTTGATTACGTCACTTACCACAGCCAGCCGCCTGGCTATTGCTAAACTTTCAGTCTCAGTTTACGTTGGGTGCAAGCTGACGGGTTTACTCGCCCATATCCCACTCCTGGGGATATTGTATTATTTATTATCACTACATTATATGCGCCGAACTGACTGCAGGCTTGCGATTTATCTTTGCCATACTTATTCAAGTTAACCATAGCTATATACTAGGGATGTGCATCTCCTCACTGAGGCCGATGCGATGTGCATCTCGATACGGTGCCAACGATACGATACATTAACGATACATTTGAAGCACCGGGCGATGCGATGCGATATGATTCACCCCCTGTTGAGATACAATACGATTCGATACGATTTGATTCAACATAATGCGATTCGGGGCGATACGATGCGATTCAACACAATGCAAAATAATAATAATAATAATAAATAATACAATTTTATGGTATGACAGAGGATTTGGTTGTATTCCTTATATGCAGCTTATATTATTATTAAAAATAAAAGAATCTACTGTAAGACAATTTATATAAAAACTCTTGGGTGCTGTCACGTTTTAGACTCAAACGTGAAAGTTGTAAAAGATACTTAAAGATATAAGAGATGAAACACTTTTGAAGGTATTTATTATAAAAAGTTTAACAAGCAATGTAATATAAAAGTGAATAAGCAAAGTATTTATACAAGGTGAATATAGCAAGGTACAATTTGAAATCTAGATTGTTACAACCGGCCGGTCGAGTATATAAAAGGAAGGATAAAAGTCAAGTCATTGTGAGTCAGTCCAGCAGTCTCGTCCGTGGAGTCCAGTCAGTCCGTCCAGTAGAAGTCAAAGCAGAAGAAGTAGTTAAAGAAGTGAAGTCCTTTCCCTTCTCTGTCAGGGTGTTTTATTGGTCCCCCAATCGACCAGTGTGGCTGTGGTCTTTGTCCTGCGTGCACGTTGTGTGTCTGTGTGTATTGGTCAGCCAGTATGTCCGCCGTGCATGAGTGCGTGGTACGCACATTTACGTGCAAGTTTGTGCGTGTGTGTCTCTATGATAACGATCTGTGATTAATGGAGACTGGAATATGTGACCACTGGATGACCTGGCCATATATTAGTCGGCTTGTGGCATCTTGTTGAATTATGTGATCTGGCTAATCTGGTGGGTGCTGTGTGCGCAAGGGTGTGTGTGTGTGTGTGTGTGTAGGTTTGTGTGTGTGTGTGTTTTGAGGGTGTGGATGTGTGTGTGTGTGTGTGAGCTTGTCCTATGTGTAAGTGTGTGTGTATCTGGTATATGCTTGTGTGAGAGGGACGGAACCATGCACCAGGGGTCAGCTTGCAGGTCACTGATCTGTGAGTGGCCCTCTGTCTGAGAGAGAGACGTAAATAAGCTTTATATAGTGTAGTGATGGGAGAATGTCTCTGCTTATAAAATTACATGATACGTGTCATATTTCATCAGTCCCCCCTTCCCTACCTACAGGTAGGGAAAAATGAAATAGAAGGGGGACCTTAAGCAAAAGGACCTTAAGCAAAATTATCAACAAACAACCACATAATAAAAAACACACCCAACCGGCCGACCCACAAGAGTCAATAGAGAAATGGCACAATCATCAACTTCTCCACTGGTCACATCAAACACTGCATGTGGCCAAAAAAACCTCCCGAGACAATCCACGGCCTAGAAAGTACGGCCTATCAAAGAACACACTTGAATAATAACTTGCTTAAAACTATGATATAATTGGAGGATAAAAGGCTCACATCGTCCCATGTCCCGACATATGGTGACGGCCCTCGGCGCAGCTCACAGTATCATCAGACTCACTGTGAGTCGTTAAACAGAACATAACAGTGTACAATAAAAACAACCTAAATCAAACAACAGCAATCCGTGGCTCCGTATATCAGCCCGGACCACAATCTAGTGGAAGAGGAGAACCAGCCCCACACAGCCCGGCGGGGGGGGTCGTGGCCACAACCACAACCCCCTCACCAGAGTAAACGTGAACTTGGTCCGCCCCTGTCAAAACAACTGCATGAAAACAAAATGACACGGCAAAACAGGAAACAAATGATCTACACAATATCTACTGCTAAAGGACACAGGAATGGAGACCACTCTAATGTTCCTACCAACACCTAGCAAGAACAAGGCTGCGGATGAATCATAAACACACACCACAGACCCCAACCTCACTAAGCATGAACCTGTTAAAAGGCCAAAAAATACCAAACACTGAAGTCCAGGAAAAAAACGTCCTTGATCTCAGCACATCCCTGGACACATTTCCAATCACAATGTTCAACGTATGGGATGACCAACACTAATCTAGTTAGGCTTGTGGAGTGTGACCACATAAATTTGGGGGCCCAGAGGAGAGAGAGAGAGAATTTGGTGCGGTCAATGAGAGGGACAGAGAGATGAGAGAGTAGGAGACAGAGTCCTATAATATGAGGCTTCTTCTCCCGGTACAGGCACAGGAGAGTCCACATCATCCGGTGAGGAGAGACCAGGCATAGCTTCCTCCCATCTGGATATCACGACCTGGTAATACGTGGCAATGGACAGCTCCACTTCCTGCACAGTCAGTGGGGGATAAACGGGGGAGGAGGAGTAGAAGAAGGATGTCCTTCGAGACGACTGCCTCCATCCCGCCAGTAGAGTCTAGTGTCTTTAGACAGGAGGGATCGTAGGTGGGCAGATGATGGAACGGACCAGAGGGGAAGAGAGTGGAGTGAACCGTCTTCTTCTTCCCACCTCAATCGTCCATCTTTTAATTCCTGTGTCTGCCACAATGCATTTACTGGGCTCTGTGCCCCTCCAGGCTAACACATCAGACTAAAACCCCGTAAAACGCTAATAACAATTATACAACACAAGCCAGGAAACATATTTGAGGGTACACTACCAATTCCCAGAGTACAATCCATCTAGACACTTTCTATGAGAAAACCCATTGACTGAAACTCATAAAAAATGCGTAAAGAACCACTCAACTTTCAGATTTCCAGTTCCGGCTCATCAGCGTCACCCTCCGTGCTCATCATCAGCGCCACAAATGAAAAAATTTAAATAACAACAGGGGACAAAATTAGAACAAAACATATATAGTAAGTGAGCTCATTCCGTAAGGAAAACCCCAAACAAAACACATCCCTATATGCCGCACCATGCCGATCCAATCTATTGAGCACACAGTAGTCTACCGAGCATACAGTAGTCCAACGATTATACAGCAGTCCAATGAGTATACATCTAATGAGTATACAGTAGCCTAATAGTAGCCTAATGAGTATACAGTAGCATTCCAGCGTCCGACGGCCCCCAGAGGAGAGGAGAAAAAAAAATAAAAAAAACAACACCCTGTCCATAGAAACATGCAGTCGAGCCATCATCCAGTCGGTTCATCATCATCCTTGGATGGCTCCATCATATCAGCAGAGTCCGGTGGCCCATGCAGACACAGGGGACCCCAGATGGACAGGAAAGAGACAGGCTCGAGGAGGAGAGCCGTCCGGCATATCGGCATCACCCTCCTCATTATCAGCGTCACAAAAAAATAAAAATAAAAAATAGGGGACAAAACTAAAAGACACAATTAAAAAGCCAAATTAAAAGACAAAATTCAACGACAAAACATGCTCAACACGCATCTACCAACAAAACTATGACAAACAACTATCACTCAACCATAACAAAACAAACAACAACAACTATCCCACACACATGCATTAGTTGTATCATAAATGCAGAACCATGCATCCATACAACAGACAGACATGCACTTAGTATCGTATTAGGCAATCAAACATATTAGTGGCTATTCTCCCTGTCTGCTATTACTCCCCCTTAGGCCTAGGAGAGAGAGAACACGAGAGAGATTAATGGGGATCGCCCCCTTTGTGCTGAGTCGTCATACCTCTCAGGTTACCTGGTGACCTGTGCCATCTCTTTCTGGGGCACCCAAGAGACCAAGTACCAGGCACAGAACACAAAAAACAGCCTCGTGACCCAGGTTCGGGGGGTGGGTAGGGACATTCCCTGAACCGATGACCAGGCATGCCACACGAGAAACAATTTTCTGACCCTGGCACCAGGTCATTCCGGAATGGGGGGTAACCCTGCGGTCCATTACCCCGCCTCTTCAGGGGCATCTGGACATCATTCAGCGTCACCTGAGTATCCGCATATAGTCGTGGCTGATTAGCAAATGGATTGGTTGTGCTAACCTCAGGAGCCGATGGAGTGCATGGGGGAACCGCCTTTGTTCTCCCCTCGATTTCCATAGTCAGTTTAACCTCCCCCAGAAAACAGGAGCAGTCAGCCAGGAATGACTCGGCCTCCGCTAGTCCCTGTTTAGCTCTAGACTTAGCTTTGAACTCGAAGGATTTTGTCCCTCTCAAAACAGCGGCGGCCATGGCTACTCTAGTGGCCGCCTGATTCACGCACGCACTGAGTTCAACCTTCGCCGGTGCCGTTGCTGTCCAATGTCCTAAGACCCCTACCTTCTGCACCCTCCCAGCCCACTTTACAAATCTCGTACTGGCTTTGCGTCTTCCTTTGTCAGCGACCTTACCCAGCCAACGTGAATGTGTGGCTCCCAATACCTGGCCTATGCTACCCGGTTCACACGACCTCCACTTTTGTATAATTTGTTCAGTCATTTTTCTTGAAGAGGGATGGGAGAGAAAAAAGAAAAGGAGAGAGAAAAGTAAGAGAGAGATAGATTGAGAGAGGCAGACAGAGAGAGGGAGAAAAAGAGAGTCAGTGAAAGAGCGTGTGAGTTAGTCTTAGCTAGGGTGCGAGTTACCGTGTGAAAGAGAGGGAGAAGAGAGAGAGAGAGTGAGAGAGAGAGCAGGGGAGGGGGAGAGTGAGAGAGAGAAAAAGAACGAGAAAGAGAGAGAGAGAGAGTGGAGAGAGTGAAGGAACGATAGAGAGAGAGTGAGAAAGAAAAAAGGGAGCGAGAGAGAGAGAGAGAGAGAGAGAGAGAGAGAGAGAGAGAGAGAGAGAGAGAGAGAGAGAGAGAGAATGAGATTCACCCAGAATGTGCTGGCTCACTCGAGTTCAGCACCACGACGGAGGGAACATCTCCGGCTCCAGTGCATGTCTCCGTGTCCTGTCTTTCCCCCTCCAACCTCCAACCTCAGCTATCCCCCTTACTCCTAAGAGAGACAACGAGATTAATGGGGATTGGGGGGGAACTAACACTGGTTATCTTCCCATAACACTGCTTTGGCAACACAATCCGAATTGACTTGCAATTGAGAGAGAGAGAGAGAGTGTGAGAGAGAGAGAAGAATAGAACAGCGGCCCTCCCCGCCAACATTACCAATCAATCCAACACATTAAAATGACATCCAGACAGAGATTACAATAAAACGGCAAACCTAAAATGAACCAGACTCAAAACCCAAAAAGAGTAAAAAGAAAAAACACAAAATCTACACCAAAAAAAATTAAAATGACGTAAAATAAGGAGCAAATAGGGAGAGAGAGAGCGAAGCGGAGTGTCGTGTGTGATGTGCGCGCAGTCAGCCCGTGTGTGTATCAGAGTCCGCGTGTTCATGTGTCAGTGTACGTGTGTGCGCGTCAGAGTGTGTGTGTGTGCAGACAACGTGTGTGTGTGTGTATGTGTGTGTGTGTGACTGTGTGTGTCGTGATCGTGCGCGCCAGTGTACGGGCGTGTGCTAGCGAGATCATCAGCGTGTGCGTCAGAGCTTGTAGATGCCCGTGTGTGTCGGGGCTGGACCCGCTGGTGATAACCTTGTTGTGAAAAGGGCCCAAACTCTAGCCCTCCCTCGCGGGTTCCCCTGTCCCAACAGTTCCGGGCCCAATGGCCGGGCCTTCCGCAGGTAAAGCAGTACGTGAGGTTCCGCTGTTGCACTGCGCCCCCTGTCCCTCGGCGTGCACGTCCAGCCATCTGTCAGTTTGATTAGAAAATACAGACACATGACTCGTTGGATGCAAGAGAGAGAGAGAGGGGGACGCGTCCACTCTGTACCATCACACAATAATGCACACTGTAGCCGTGAGCGCAGCAGACCTGCCCTCAAAATGCCCAAAACCAAATGCACTGTGCAAGGCAGGTAATCTACAAATCCAAAGATTCATTTAAACTTGTGTAACTCTGCAGTTCAACAAGTCGAAAGTACTAATCTTCTTGGAGTGAAGCTGGATAGCACTCTGTCTTGATCTCAGCATATTAATTATATTGTTTTTAAAATGGGAAGAGCAATCGGTATTTCCAGGAGACGTACTCATGACAGATAGTGCAACGTTTAATTACATGTCATCTTGTGGCGCCGCCAGCGGTGACCTCTGTAAGCTCCAGGTTGCCCAGAACAGGGCAGCACGGTTGGTACTATGGGCTGCTGACCAAGGTCTAATGTGAGCCGTATATGCATGCCCGCCTCTCTTGGCCTAACGTCGAAGATAGATTGTCTTGTAATACACTTGTGCTGTTTAAATTGGTCATGAGCAGTAAAACTCCTGTTCCCATACATGAACTGATTGTTTGTAGTAATACTGTGCATGAGTATTACACTCGAGGTCCCAGTAGTGGGCAGCTCGAATTGCCAGGTCCTAAAACCAACGCTCTTAAGGAGATCTTTTAGTTTTAGAGCATTAACCCTTTGGAATAACCTGCCTCAAAACCTCCGCTGTATAGCAGATTCACTTTAAAAATAATCCCTAATCGTATATAATATGTATGGTTGTATAATGTATACAGGCCTAATATGTGTTTCTATTATCTTCTATGCTCTTTTTTAAAAGTTATTTGCAACTCTGTTCTGTGGTTTTTAAAAATGCTATAAATATATCCAGTCCTATATTATGGAGATCAAAACTGCTTTTAGAAGACAGACCTGCCTTCAGCATCAGAGACAGACTGAACATTTAATACATTCATTAATATAAATTAATTAATGAATAAGTAATAGACAAGGATTAATTCTCATTAGAATTATGCCTAATTATTCAAATGATAAACACACACGCGCGCGCATATGACTATAGGACCTTTTTACAGCTCGCCACAGTAACAGTAGTCAGACGAGCTTCACATCTGTCAACAAAGAAACCATACTGCTGTAATTACTTCCGTCTTCAGAAGACTTATGACTAAAATACAACTTTCATATACTCATCCCATACGGCAAACCCTTCCTGTCTTTCCACCTCACGAGGCATCATAAGGCAACAGTTGCATTTAGAATCCAGACATCCGACCGCATAGAGCCACTTAGAATACGTGCAAGTGGAACAAATATTAACATTCTTGAATCCCATAAACATGCTTGCGTCCTGTCGTGATGTCGTGATTAAATCATTTTATCAGTGAATCAAAGTTGATCAAAGTTGCAAAGAAAATATATACTGAGACACTAAGAATCACTAAAAATAAGTTCTACCAAAACAGCAACGTTTGCTGGATGTTGACTAACAACCATTCGATTTTATGAGTGTATATACATGTTGAGTTCTCATCACAGGGATAATAGCCAAATCTAAATGACAATTTTCGTCAAGAATAACAGCACATTTGGTCAATAACACCTGTACTGTTACCGTGGGAAATATGGGTTCATTGTGTTAGATGTACTTCCAACAATAAAACGCGCTAACCAATCAACGTGACCGCAGAGGCTATATAGGCCTATATACTATGTCCATGATTATACTATGTCCATGATTTGGGAGCAACGTAAGGACGATATTCACTGATGATGATTGTAAACATCCATATCAATCGCTCAGATATCCAGTCATGCCTTCTATTTACTTCTATAGGACGCAAACGTGGAATGTATTAGCGTACTAGCCCAGACCCCGTCTTCTCACTTTTAGAGACAGCCGGGTGATGACACAAAACAGATCTTATGGTTATGATGTAAAACGAATACTACAGGCGCTGTTTGTTTTTGTCGTCTGAGAAATTAGTTGGTCCTATTATAGCGAGCCTTGTAAAAACCGTTCTCAATTGCTGTTGTATTTACACACAAATACGCCTCTGATATTTCTCTCTCTATAAGTCTCTCCCTCCTTCTCTCTTCACGCACACACAATATGAGTTCATATTTAAGCTATAGTTCTGTTTGGAGGCTTAACATATATCCTCCCGAGATATGGAATCATGACTCAGATAATCTGATCTCCTCTCCTCCACCCACAGCTCGGGCCTCTGGCCAGCTTCACTTCAGTCAATACCAATAACATAAGCTGACATGACAGAATGAACTGATCATTCGGAGTCTATACTTCACAAGGCTCTTCCTCTTTAGTTCCCAGTCGTTCTCCCTAGTATCTCTTACAGTATCTCTAGGCGACTTCATGAAGATAACTTTACAGTACGCATCGTCGACGTTTACAAACCACAAGGTCGTGCTTCAATGCTGTCTTTTATAGGCCTGATGCACATCACTATATATGGTTACTTATGGACATATTTAAGTCCCTTATCAAATCGTATCGGTCTTCTGGGGGCTGCTTTATGGTTTCACTGTAAGTGAACAAAGAAAGGTTTACATTGTGTCTCTTTTAGCAGAACCAAACAAAGAACACAGGCTACACAGTTATTAAAAAGCATACAAAATATGTGGGAGACCCTGATGGAAACAAGACAAACGCCTTTCTCAGGTCTGCATCACCTTAACAATTGTATGTATTGAGCCGTACTGTATTGTACCCATTCTGCAATCCGTCAAATAAAGTTTCCATTCACTCATTCATTCACCTGTCCACTTTTGTTCTTCCGCCACTGTGCACGCACGTAATTTCATTCAACCCGTTATTACCATCATGCAATATGTGTCTGGTACTGTCTAAAAAACAAAGAATCGCAATAATAATTACTGTTCCTGGTGGACCCCAGGAAGACTAGCTGGTTGCAATGGCACCAGCCAATGGGGATCCGTAATAAAACAAAATAAAATCAAATAATGGGTAAAATGACTAAATGTATGCTCACTACTCCGTCGTTATAGAAATGCATGCTCGTCTCGCATCGGAGCGTGGCGGCGCTGCCTGCGCAAACAAAAACTTCTCCTATTTATCAAAAGAAAAAACTAAACACCTCCGCTTCTCCTATTCATAGTAATTGCAGCACCCTTATTCCAAGCCATTAACATAACGTTCTATGATTAGTGCAGTGACCGCTCGTCATGGACGTCGGCTGAACCGAGCGCAAGGGGCCCACATCGTCCAAAAGAAAACAACGAAGACAAGACAGCCCGCGGCGGCTCCCTGTTGCCCCCGGCGCCGGCAGGAACATGCCTGCTCTATATACCAATACGTGCGTCTACTCTTCATCAATGCAGTCCTGTGTGAATTATGTGCGTCTCCCGCAACATTACACATATGTACCGCAAGCGGCACTAACAGTCCCCGCGCCTCGGACCAAAAAAAAAATAATAACAACTACAACAACTGGTTGATTATGACGAATTGAAAACGGGGGACCCTGATGCAAACAAGACGAAAGTCCCTCTCCCCCCTTGGCCCTTCGTATGTCATGCAGTCCGCACACTGTGCGTGTAACTATAATTATGTAATAATTAGTGCTGTCAAACGATTAAAATATTTAACTCGATTAATCGCATGATTGTCCATAGTTAACTCGCGATTAATCGCAAATTAATCGCATTTTTATTTTTAATTTCTTTTTTACCTTAAACAGATCTTTTTCAAGTTCCAAGTTTTAATACTCTTATCAACATGAGAGTCAACAAATGCTTGCTTTATGCAGCCATTTAACACAAAAGGATGACCCTCATGCATTGCAAATTTGCATCAAATTCAAAACAGAGTGATGCACAAAATAACTTAAAAGAAAATAATAATTTAAAACAATGAATAAAGTGTGCATGAAATAATAGGGGAAAGAAAACGTTAGGAACTTGTTACATTCACACACACAAGGGCTGATTAATCACACACCCCCCTCTCTCCCTCACACACACACTCTCCCAGCTCTTTTTCTCTTTTGCCCCTTCCTCATCTCTCTCACCCCCCTCTCTCTCCATATCTCACACACACACACACACACACACACACACACACACACACACACACACACACACACACACACACACACACACACACACACACTTCAGAAACAAACATAGTATCAATGAGAGCATCAATAATACACCTGAGTGAAGTCTAGTAAAAAAAAAAAAAAAAAAAAAATAATATTTTTTTTAGTTAATCTTGAGTTAAAAAAATTAGTGGCATTAATAGAATCGGGAGTTAACGCGATATTAACGCGATATATTTGACAGCCTTAGTAATAATATAACGCAGGACCTCTTTAGGGGGTCTTTAATCGGCATGCAACGAACTGGACCCTAAGTCCGGAATTAAAGCAATTCCTTTGGTATATTTCATTCCATGGAAGGTTATGTTTGTCAGATAAAGATTGCTGGTTTAACAGCATCTATAAGTGTGGTAAAAACGCAGATATTGAGTGTATAATATTTCTGTGAATATGCGCGTGGTACACGCCTCTGTATCCAACCAAAACGAAAACGATTGCTACCAGCCCACGAGTCGCGCGTCCGTGGTGGCTGCGGTGTTCACATAAACTAACCACAACTGCCTTTATACTCAGCATAATGTAATAATATAATACCCGCTCCCACAACTGCTTATATAGCATAATATAATAATATAATATAATACCCGCTCCTTCTCAGATTCGGAGTATATACCCGCCTATCTTTAATGATCCATCTAATCGTCAACGCATAGTGAAGGAACTGCAATGCCAAGAGGGTTCAATAGATTCTGGTTCCACAGACCTCCCCTCCCTCGTGCGGCCGCAACGAGGGATTCAAAAGTCCATGAAGCCAAGACCCCTCCTCGCAGAGCAGCACATGGCCCCCCTACCACCAGTATACTTATTTTAATATAATATACCATTCATTACTATAGCACTCTCTACACACACCGTTCTCCGACGGTGAGGCCTGGAGCCTGCATCATACACAAGGAAACAGCTAACGACCCATGGATATAGCCTCTAAGACATAACAAATATTCCACACATTCGGACATATAACAACACTTAGAATTTAAGAAGCCTGTATAATACAATACTCAACACTAAAATACGGGAATAAAATATCGGTATAACATAACTCATAACCTAACCACATCCAACATGGGTATATCGTAACTCATAACCTTTTCAATCGACTAAGCTTATTTCGCAGACTAGGATTGCAGTAGGCTGACGCAATTAAGAGACTAAATCAGGACAAATTAAGGCCGATCAACCTTAACCGTAATCTGTTCGTAATTCCCACGCACTTCAGTCCTGTAATCCCATAGTTTGTCTGTATACTCTAAACTCTGGCTAGGGTCTAAGTCCCATGTACATTACAGCCAGGCCTCCCCGAGGTCTAGGGTTATACCCTATGATTTAAATAGTGGTATTTCTACCTGTGGCTCCAACTTAAACAAACAACCCTAACTTAAATAATGGGTCACTCTAACTTAGTGTAGCAAAAAGACAGAGAGAGAAAGAGAAAGGTGTGAGTGGGGAAAAAAATTAAATAAAAAAGTTCTAGTATAGATTGCACCTTGCAAATATTCATTTCAACAACACAATTCAATGGGTTTACTTATATTTTTAGCAACCTATTCACAAGACAATAATGAGAATGCATCCACTCATAACGGCTGTTTTAACTATGCAGATTTCGACTTAACGTAACAGGTTTTTCTGCTTACCTTTTTAAAAGTGGATCCTCTGAGTGGATGTTCAGTCACTATTGTCCGCAAACAGGTTGGTAAGTCTAAATGAATGCCCACCAGGGACGCCAAATTGTCACGTTTTAGACTCAAACGTGAAAGTTGTAAAAGATACTTAAAGATATAAGAGATGAAACACTTTTGAAGGTATTTATTATAAAAAGTTTAAGAAGCAATGTAATATAAAAGTGAATAAGCAAAGTATTTATACAAGGTGAATATAGCAAGGTACAATTTGAAATCTAGATTGTTACAACCGGCCGGTCGAGTATATAAAAGGAAGGATAAAAGTCAAGTCATTGTGAGTCAGTCCAGCAGTCTCGTCCGTGGAGTCCAGTCAGTCCGTCCAGTAGAAGTCAAAGCAGAAGAAGTAGTTAAAGAAGTGAAGTCCTTTCCCTTCTCTGTCAGGGTGTTTTATTGGTCCCCCAATCGACCAGTGTGGCTGTGGTCTTCGTCCTGCGTGCACGTTGTGTCTGTGTGTATTGGTCAGCCAGTATGTCCGCCGTGCATGAGTGCGTGGTACGCACATTTACGTGCAAGTTTGTGCGTGTGTGTCTCTATGATAACGATCTGTGATTAATGGAGACTGGAATATGTGACCACTGGATGACCTGGCCATATATTAGTCGGCTTGTGGCATCTTGTTGAATTATGTGATCTGGCTAATCTGGTGGGTGCTGTGTGCGCAAGGGTGTGTGTGTGTGTGTGTGTGTGTGTGTGTAGGTTTGTGTGTGTGTGTGTGTTTTGAGGGTGTGGATGTGTGTGTGTGTGTGTGAGCTTGTCCTATGTGTAAGTGTGTGTGTATCTGGTATATGCTTGTGTGAGAGGGACGGAACCATGCACCAGGGGTCAGCTTGCAGGTCACTGATCTGTGAGTGGCCCTCTGTCTGAGAGAGAGACGTAAATAAGCTTTATATAGTGTAGTGATGGGAGAATGTCTCTGCTTATAAAATTACATGATATTTCATCAGTGCCTAAGAAGACTTTTGCATAAACTGTCTTTTCTATCCACTTTAGCTAAAAACACACGAGAGAGAGAGAGAGAGAGAGGAGAGAGAGAGAGAGAGAGAGAGAGAGAGAGAGAGAGAGAGAGAGAGAGAGAGAGAGAGAGAGCCCCTCCCCGTCTGAGCGGCCGTCGACAGTTGATGATGTCACACACTAGACAAGGTCACTAGGATGCATCAGATACTTTCCGACCGTAGCATTATGTCAACAACACGGAGCTGGATGGATTGCATGAAGCGATATAATTAAGAAATGAATAACCAATAAATGTGAAGTTATCTTTGAACCCCTGTTGTCAAGCGTCTTCAATATACCCCCCCCCCCCTCCTCACTAATGTTACTGGTGTTGCAGAGTCACTTTAGTTAGACACTAGTTTAGCGTGGATGTAGCCAATTACTTAAATAGTTTCTTCACAAACATAGCCACAACACTGGTAAACAAACTACCCTCCCACTCAGGGCATTATGGGGTAGAACACATAGTAGCTTACTACAAAAACCTAGGGGTCCACAAAGACGACTTCAAACTGGAAATGGTAACAACAGATGAGGTACTCAAAAAACTGAGCGCCCTCCAACCTAACAAGGCCACTGGCCATGACAACATCCCCTCCAAATTCCTCAGAGACTCAGCAGCCGCCATCACCCCAGTCATCACACACATAATAAACCTCTCTATAAAACAGGGACACGTCCCCAAGGACTTCAAAATTGCGAGAGTGACCCCTCTGCACAAAAAAGGCAGTAAATTAGACCCAGGCAACTACCGCCCTGTTTCTATCCTTACCTCCATCTCGAAAGTCATGGAAAAAATTGTATACGAACAGGTCGAAAAATACCTTGCGGAAAAAAATCTAATCTACGAATTCCAATCTGGCTTCAGAACATCCCACTCCACTGACACATGCCTTCTCTATTTAAACGACCACATCAAACAAGAGGTGGACGCGGGCAAATACTGCGGCATGGTCATGCTGGACCTACAAAAGGCCTTCGACACTGTCAATCACACCATTCTGATTGACAAGCTAAAAGCAATTGGTTTTGATAGTCTATCAGTGAGCTGGATGCAATCCTACCTGGAGGGGAGAGAGCAGATGGTGGAGGTAAACGGTACCCTATCCCCCCCCCTCACAGTAAACTGTGGTGTTCCACAAGGAAGCATACTAGGTCCGCTACTGTTCCTAATTTATGCAAATGACATGTCGTCAGCTTGTGACTGCAACTTGTTCCTGTTTGCGGACGACTCAGCCCTGCTGGTCTCTGACAAGAACAAATTACAGGTTGAAAAAACCCTCAGCTCAGAACTAAGCAAAATCTGCATATGGCTCGCTGATAACAAACTATCATTACACATGGGCAAAACAGACTCCATTCTCTTCGGTTCAAATAACAAACTCAGCAAGACCGACGGCTTCTCAGTTACAGTGGGTGACAATATTGTCACAAGGAAAGAAGATATTACCTACCTGGGTTCCATCCTAGAGGCAAATCTTTCCTGTGACAAAATGGCATCCAATGTAATAAAAAAAGTCAACCAACGAACTCGTTTCTTGTACCGGATCTCCTCACTGGTAAACAAGAATACCCTGAAGACTCTAGCAGGAGCACTCATTCAAGGGTACTACGACTATGCTTGCACCTCATGGTACCAAAGCACCTCAAAGGCGCTAAAAACAAAATTACAAACATCTCAAAACAAACTGGTCAGACTACTGCTTGACCTTACTCCTAGAACCCACCTCACCCCTACCCACTTTGACAACCTAGGATGGCTTAGAGTAGACGACAGAGTACAGCAACTTGCAATGGGCCTGGTCTACAAGATACACTACACGACCAAGGTACCCATGTACATGACTAAATACTTCCCAAAGGTCAGTGAATACCACGATCACAACACCAGAGGGAGCTCCACAAATCATGTTAAACCCAGATTCGGCTCAAACAAGGGACTAAACACGTTTCGCAATTATGCCACATCAATGTGGAACGCCCTACCCAAAGCTGTAAAGGAATGTGAATCACTACCCACTTTCAAAAACACTCTCAAAAAACACCTAAGGGAGACTGCAACTCGAAACTGGCCCCTGTAAATGTCCGAACACAACCCCCGCCAATGTACAGTAAATTACCAAGTATGGTCTTGTCAATAATCCAATGTACAGTGTTGTTTGTACAGTTGTACAGTGTCCCCCACCCACCCCTCCTACCCACCCCCCCCCCCCCCCCACCCACCCAACCACCTCCAATGTACAGTCCCCACCCACCCCTCCTACCCAACCCCCCCCCCCCCCCACTCCTACCCACCCCCCCCCCCCCCAACCACCTCCAATGTACAGTCCCACCCCCACCTACCCAATCCAATGTACAGTTTCTACGCCTAATGTATATACTCTTTTCTTTCTGGACTCTTGTTGTATCACAAATACAGTACTGTAATTGCAAATCTGGTATGTCATAAATGTATAGATGTAGCAGTACTGTCTATCTGTATGTCATGTATGTCATATATGTTACGATGAATTGGAAATGGGGGACCCTGGTGTAAACAAGACGAAAGTCTTTCTCTGGTCTGCATCCCCTTAACAATTGTATGTATTGAGCTGTACTGCACTGTACCCATTCTGCAATCTGTTAATAAAGTTTTCATTCATTCATTCATTCATTCATTCATTCATTCATTCATTCATTCATTCAGTTAGCTGAACGGCTAACTGGCGTTAGCCAGAGGCTACTAGCGTTAGCATGTTGGGCAATTCTATTCATGTCTCCTCGACTTCCACTGTTTGTTGATAACTGTGACGTGGCTCTCGCCTTATGTAGTAGCAAAGCAATAGTATCTGCTGTGTGTGTGTGCAGTCACAGTGCACTGCTGACAAGTGGATGAGAGGAAATTATATCAATGCATCGGTTTTGACCGGTGCAAAGACGCTACAACAAGAGGCATCGCGAGTTCAGCCTGACATTTTGCCGACGCAGACTTATTCCACCGGTGTACTTGCATCGTGAACGTGTATGCTGGCGCACCGATGCAAATCGATGAATCGTCACATCACTACTATATACGTGGTGTGTGTATGGGTGTGTGTGTGTGCGTGCGTGTATGTGTGTGCCAGGGCGGTGATCAATTGGCCCCCGCCCCTGTGTGTGTGTGTGTGTGTGTGTGTGTGTATGTATGTGTGTGTGTTAGTTATATGGAAAGGACAGGTTTGATGCCACTATGCACCCTTATAAAATAACACACCCCATGGCCCAAATATTTGGCGTAGAACTCCAACCAAAGACAGATATCTTACATTCTACTGGTCTAAATAGGTAGTACCTGTCTCTTGAGGGGGTGGACTACAATGAGATCCCAAACAGGGGTTTAGGTGTATACACTGTTAGAAACCTGTCTTGTCTAACCAAGCTAGTTACATATATATGGCCACGTGTCGAGCATGTATTTATTAATTATTTATTAATTATTTTTCTTTCTTCTCTCCTTTTTTTTTTTTTTTTTTTTGGTTCTTGCCATGTGTAATTAAGAATTATAGTTCTCACGGGGTGCTCGTTTAGAGCACAGGGTGCACAAGGTTAGCTGTAATGCTAGGCACAGTCAGTGTTACTATGGCTATGAGTAGTCACGCCCCACAGGGACGTGAGAGGGCGTTCTATGTTTGTTTGTTTTTCATTGCTAATATTCACAGTGAATATTTTTGTCTATTTTTGTTTATTGTTTTTTGTTTCTATTCTTATGACTTTTTCTCATCTTTAATTGTAAGCACCCTGGACCACCACTCTGCCATCTCAAATGTCATGAATATTTTTTCATCTTCTTATGCCAGTGTTTAATCCTAATAAGGGGTCAGGGGGCAATACTAGAATAGATCTTTATTTGTCATTGTTGGTACAACGAAATTTGTTAGGAACATCACCACTGGCATACAACATAAGATATAACATGTGCAAAATAATAATGTCAATAATAGTAGTAATATAGTAATAAGTAATAAAGTATCAATGTCCCAATGTCCCAATATATAACATACCATCATTGTCCCAAGTGCATTTAGTGCTTGTGCAAATAAATTAATAAATATAAATATTTCAGTCCAGTGAGTTGATGGAAGGAGGGGGGGGGGGCGTTGACTTGCAAAGGATGAAGTATTGTATAGTGCAGCAATGCAAGTCCGGTTCACAGTTATTGTTGTAATGTGGGAGTGGGAGTTATGTCACCGGGGGTGGGATGCGGGGGGGGGCAAGTTGATGTTCGTCGTTGAGCAGCCTGACAGCCCGTGGGTAGAGGCTGTTGGTCAGTCTGCTGGTTCCGGACTGGATGGATCTGTACCTTCGACCAGAGGGCAGCAGTTGAAAGAGATGGTTTGCTGGGTGGTACTGGTCCTGTAGGATGTTATTTATACGCCGTAGGCAGCGGGAGGTAAAGACTGTGGAGATATCTGGGAGGCTAGCTCCAGTGATCCTCCTCGCAGCCTTGACCACTCTGTGGAGGGCCTCCTTCTCTGCCCTGGTACAGCCAGTAAACCACACCAGTAGTCCGTACGTGAGTACACTCTCTACTGCGCAGTGGTAGAAGTTGGCCATCAGTCCCTGTGGGAGTTTAGCCCATTTAAGCTTCCTAAGGTAGAAAAGGCGCTGCTGTGCTTTGCCCACAGCAGAGGCAATGCTGACCCCCCAGGACAGGTCATCAGACATTGTCACGCCCAGAAACTTAAATTTTGAAACCCTCTCCACCTCCTCATTCCCAATGAGGAGTGGAGAGTGGCTGAGGTCACCAGTCCTGCGGAAATCGATGATCATCTCCTTGGTCTTCGTGGGGTTGAGAGCAAGGTTATGACCATCGCACCACTCCACTAGTTGCTCAACCTCCCTCCTGTATGAGGTCTCATCATTCCCTCTGATGAGGCCAAGCACTGTTGTGTCGTCTGCAAATTTTACTATGAGGTTAGATGGAGAGGAGGAACAACAGTCGTGTGTAAAAAGAGTGTAGAGAAGTGGGCTGAGTACACACCCCTGAGGGGCCCCGGTGCTAATGGGCAGGGTGGGGGATGTGTGCTTGCCAATCCTAACATGTTGTGTGCGATTTGTGAGAAAGTCCAAGATCCAGTTGCATAGTGTGGTGTTCAGTCCGAGTTTGTGCAGTTTACTGTGGAGCTTGTTGGGTAAAATGGTGTTGAAAGCTGAACTGAAGTCAACAAAAAGGAGTCTACCATATGTGTGCCTGTGCTCTAGGTGTTCCAGCAGAGTGTGCAACACAATGGCAATAGCATCCTCTGTTGACCTGTTCTTCCGGTAGGCAAACTGGTTGTGGTCTAATGATGGCGGTATGGAGGCTTTTATATGTTTCATGACCAGTCTCTCAAAGCATTTTGCGACGATGGGGGTGAGTGCCACAGGTCTGTAGTCGTTCAGGCCTGTGACTTTAGGTTTCTTTGGAACCGGGACTATTGTGGCTGCTTTAAGACATGCGGGAACCCAGGATGAGCCCAGAGACAGGTTGAAGATGGTGGTGAGAACTGGGGCTAGTTCAGCCGCACAGTCCTTGAGCACCCGTCCCAGGACTCCATCAGAGCAAAGCCAGAGGAACAGCCATTCTGATTAACAAAAACACACCATTTACTCCATCTGATGTGATCTCTGACCCTAATGGCAGATTCATTATAGTTTCAGGAACTCTCTATTCCACAAAGGTAGTCCTAGTCAACGTATATGCTCCCAATTTTGGTGACACGCATTTCATCAATAAACTTATCTCTTCACTCCCCGACCTGAACTCTAATCAACTGATTATGGGAGGTGACTTTAATTGTGCTCTTAACCCAGCCTTAGATCGATCATCATCTAATCCAGCTCCACAATCTCAGACTGCTAGAGCCATAGTGTCCTTCCTGAAGCAATACAGCATTTCAGATGTCTGGCGCTTCCTTCACCCCACCGCCAAACAGTACTCTTTCTTTTCACCAGTTCATCATACATATTCTCGAATTGATTATTTGTTTATCGACAACATATTTCTATCTCAAGTGCGTTCCTGCTCTTACGATAGCATTGTTATTTCAGACCATGCAGCAATAATCTTAGAGCTAGCCTTCCCGGACAAATATCCATCATTCAGGCCGTGGAGACTTAATCCTCTATTGCTATCTGAGGACTCATTCTCGTCGTTCCTGTCCACTAAGATCAAATTTTTTATTGAGGTAAATTCTACCCCTGGCATGTCTATGTCCATCATTTGGGAAGCTCTTAAAGCTTTTCTCAGTGGAGAAATTATTTCTAACTGTGCTCGACGTAATAAACTGTGCAACAGCAGACGCGCTGAACTTTCAGACCAAATTATTAAATTGGATTATTCATATTCAGTCTCTCCGACACCTTCACTTTATAATGAAAGAGTGACTCTACAGACGGAATTGAACCTCCTTTCCACCAGTCATGCTGAGCAGCTTCTACTCAAATCACGCCAGTCCTTTTTTTAATTTGGTGACAAACCTAGTAAAGTGCTGGCACTACAGCTAAAACACCACACCGCTCAGAACTTGATCACGCAAATTAACTCTGCCACTGGAGAGATCTATACGGACCCATTGGAAATAAATGGTCAATTCAAAACATTTTATTCTTCACTATATACATCTGATTCCCCTAAAGACCCCTCTCTCATGAATAGTTTCTTCGCAGATTTGGATATACCAGTCATAGACAATGATTCAATGACTCTTTTGGAAGAGCCCATTAGCGCTGATGAAATTCAACAGACTTTAACTATGATGCAGATTGGGAAAAGCCCAGGCCCAGACGGGTTCCCAGTGGAATTCTTAAAAAAATATTCCACCCAGTTATGTCCCATTATGGCTTCTATGTTTGAGGAATCATTTCAAACCTGCTCGCTTCCTCCGACTCTCTACCAAGCCTCAATATCCCTGCTCTTAAAAAAAGATAAGGACCCGAAAGACTGTGGCTCATATCGTCCTATTTCTCTCCTCAACAATGAAGCAAAGATCTTGGCAAAGGTACTCGCTCGACGACTGGAATCCGTTATACCAAGTATTATCCATCCAGATCAGTCTGGTTTTGTGAAGGATAGAATGGCTTTTTTCAACCTGCGGCGCCTTATGAATATAATTTACTCTTCCACCGAGTCTCCCGTTGCAGAGGTCGTTGTTGCGCTAGACGCAGAGAAGGCCTTTGACCGGGTTGAATGGGACTACTTATTCTATACTCTGCAGAAATTTGGTTTCGGTGAGAAATTTGTGTCCTGGGTCAAACTTTTATACTCCTCTCCAGTGGCATCAGTTCGAACAAATGATGTAACTTCAGAATATTTCCCCCTACAACGCGGTACAAGACAGGGTTGCCCTCTCTCCCCGCTACTATTTGCGCTAGCGATCGAGCCACTAGCTATTGCCTTTCGCATGGACCGCCATGTCCAAGGCATCATTAGAAATGGACAGGAACAAAGAATCTCGCTATTTGCGGACGATGTCCTGCTGTATATCGCGGATCCAGCGGCCACACTTCCACGTGTCCTTCACATACTACACGAGTTTGGCGTTTTCTCTGGCTATAAATTAAACTTAAACAAGAGTGAACTTTTCCCCATAAACTCCTTAGCTAGAAATATCCCCCCCTCTAGGTTCCCCTTCAAGCTTTCCCCAAGCAGCTTCCGTTACCTTGGCATAACGATAACACATAAACATTCTAATCTCATAGCGTCCAACTTCACCCCTCTACTGGAGCGCACCAAGCAGGATTTTATCAGTTTGTCATCACTTCCTTTATCACTTGTTGGCACAGTGAACACTGTGAAAATGAACACATTACCGACATTTCTGTACTTATTTCAAAATATTCCAACCTTCATTCCAAAGTCATTTTTCAAAGCCCTCGACAAGGCAATATCAGATTTTATTTGGAATAAACGCCCAGTCCGAATAAATAAAATGGCCCTCCAGAAGCCTAAATCGCAGGGAGGCTTCGCACTACCCAATTTCTTGGTCTACTATTGGGCTGCAAATATTCACAGCATCCTCTATTGGAGTCATTCCCATTACGGACTCTGTCAGTGGGTACCGGCATGGGTGGACATGGAAAGGGCATCTTGTTCTAGAACATCCTTGCAATTCTTAGTTTGCTCTCCGCTCCCAGTCACAACCGCCCAGTACACCAACAACCTCTTAGTACAACACTCCCTCCGGATCTGGTCCCAGTTCAGAAAACACTTTGGTCTCCATGCCATGTCACCGTTGTCACCTGTCCACAAAAACTTCCTTTTCCCTCCCTCTATGGTGGATGAAACCTTCAGCAACTGGTTTAAGAATGGCATTCTGAACATTTATGATTTGTACCAAGACAGTTCATTTATGTCTTTCACACAACTGTCCCTAAAGTTTAACTTACCAAAAACAAATTTTTCAGATATCTACAGATACGTGATTTTGTTAAGAGCAAATTTGACCAGTTCCCCCATACACCTCCAAAAACGTTGACCGATCGCATCTTGGAGGTGAAGGTTGTAATCAAAGGCTCAATATCTAAACTATATAACATCATATCCCTATCCCTACCCTCCTCAGTATTGGCTATAAGACAAAACTGGAAGTCCGATCTAAATCATCAATTTACAGACAAAGAATGGGAAAACGCTCTTGCCCGAATACACTCTTCTTCAATATGTGCCCGCCATTCACTGATACAGTTCAAGCTCCTCCACCGTCTATATTGGTCAAAGACTAGACTGGCGAAGATAAATCCTGGCATGGATCCCACATGCGACCGGTGCCACCAAGCCCCACCAAGCCCCCACACTTATTCATATGTTTTGGCATTGTCCAGTACTGGCCCCTTTCTGGACTTCCATTTTAAAATCTTACTCAGACATATTTTTTATGAATATTGACCCATGCCCTCTTATTGCACTATTTGGTTTGACACCGGAAAACGCTGCAATATCTATTGGGCAATCCAATGCCATGGCCTTTGCCTCACTCATTGCCAGACGCCTCATCCTATTCAACTGGAAGGCAGCCACTCCCCCTTCACACTTACACTGGATGAGGGATGTCATGTCTCTTATACATATAGAGAAAATCAGATTTACAACACAAGGCCACACAGATATCTTCCACAAAACATGGCAGCCCTTCCTATCTCATTTCAACACCCAAATGACTCTATCCAACCTTGGGACCCCATGACCCCCCTTCTCCCCCTATCTACCTTCATGACACTGCTAGCCCAGGCATGGCTGGGGAGATGGCATTGTGGTGGTCTGCTAAGGGTGTTAAATTTACTTTCCATTTTATTTGTTTTACCATCTGGAAATCACGCTACCAGAGTATCATTTATATTATATATTATTATTATTATATATTTTTATTTATTTTTTTCCCCTTTGTTTTCTTTTAATTTTCCTTTTCCTTTTTTTTTTTTTTTTTTCGTAGCTTTGTCTGCCACATCTGTACTTTTGTTTAATTATTTAAATTTCAATATCTTTTATTTTTAGTTTATTTCTTATTTTTTTACATGTATGTTTGTCGTCGCCCTCACTGGGTGGGATAGGTGGGATTAGGGGATAGGAATGGGGAAGGAAATGGAAGTTGTATAATTTGGATAACTGAATTGTACTAATTCTTCCAATAAAAAAAAGATAAACCTAAAAAAAAATTAAAAAAAACATTAGTGACAGATAACATGATGCCTAGCAGAAGAGTGTGTATTTGTGCCAACATTATGGGAAATGCACTTACCATCTTCTCCAGAGTCAGACAAGAAGATAGATACCAGCTATTCAGCTGCATGCTAGCCTAGCTTAGCACAAATTAATAGCATATACGGACCGGCTAAAACACCTCTCCCGGAGTTTTAAGCTAGGCTAGTAGTCCGTATCCGCTTCTATTCATTTGTGCTAAGCTAGGCTAGCTTGCAGCAGGATATCCTTTTGCTGAACGCTCAAACCGGAAATTGGTATCTATCTTCTTGACTCTGGAGAAGACGTTGAGTGCATTTCCCATCATGTTGGTGTGTTCCTTTAAATAGCGTTTGGTGGAAGTCCCAGTGGAGGTTATTCCATGACAACACGTGAGGCAGAACTTCACTCATAATAATTATTAATTTACATATATATATATATATATATATATATATATATATATATATATATATATATATATATATATATATATATATATATATATATATATATATTTTTTTTTTTTTTTTTTTATTATTATATATTTTTTTTATTAGAAATGTTTTCCTCTGTAAAAAAAAATTCCAGTGAATTATTTTGTCTTCAAAAATGGCCAAGTGACAGCTCTGACCTCTCTGATCAGGCCTGCTCACATAACTGCAGTAATGGCGAGCTGTCAATTACTCAGTGCAAATAAACTGCACGGGTTGATCTTAGGAATATAATTATCCAATCAAAATAGGCTATTTGAGCTTCAAAAACGCCATCTAAGCCCGGCCCGTGCAGTTTTGTGCACGCCACTCACGAACACGGGTTGAATGATTGACAGCCCTCAACGTTCTGACACTCAATCAGAGAAGACCTGCGTGACTGTAATGATTTCATCACCAGTGATCTCCGGCTGCTGTAGTAACAGTGAGAACTGCTGTGAAATTTGAGAAAAGAAAAAAATAGATCAGCCTAATATAATAATTAATTCATCTTTTGATCTTTGTTGTTCAACTGTGTAACTGAGGGGTTACAAAACCCTGACTGTATTAAAGATTGTGATAGATTAAACCACTGCTAGTTATTATTATTATTACTTGCCAGAAAGTACAGTTATAATATGGCAGACACTCAGAATTAGACGGCACAGTGACAAAGAAATATCATTTATAGTATTTATTATTATGCAGTAATTGTACAGAATGGGAATTAAGGGTCGCGCTTGTATGGCGAAGAATATGAATAAAGTCAGTCAGTAGCAGAGTCAGTTGGAATGAATAATTCCTAAGCTGGGATACTAGACTAAATGCCGCCTGGCGTAGGGTGGCACTATAGGGGGCAAACGATGGTACCGCTGGAGACAGGGGGTATCCTCCCAGAGATGTAAGCTCTGGAGGAAAGAAGAATGTTCGGATACTCAGTCTGTTCACTTGAATAAGAAGGGGTTCTCGTATAGATCCAGTCCTTGTAATCCAAATGCTCAGCAACAAAGCAATAGCTGTAATCCAATTGCCCGATAGCAATGACGATAGCCAGCTAGCTTCGGTCCTCGAAGCTAGCCCGAGGTAAGATCTTCAAGGTGGTTAAATCCAAACGACAGTGGGTATTAACGAGGCTCTTCTCCACGGTAGTACGTTCCACAATCACTATAATCCAACCAATACTGGTTCTGCAATCGCCGCCGTAGGTTCCAATATGCACATGTCCAGTAGTTCCACGACTAGGCCCTCCTCGTGTACTGGCACTAATTACTAAGTCCACGCACACTTGCTAAGGTTTCACTAGTTACTAAACGAACGAACTGCTTGTAATGCTACATACCGAACGAACTGCTGTAACACGATTCACACTAAATGACGACTCTTTACTTCACATTAAGCTAAGTCGAACTTGACGTTACTGCATTAACTCTGACACTTTTACTATTCACTTCGCACGTTAGGTTCACAACACTCTGTTTAGACGAACTGCTTCACACTACATTAGAATCACACTACTGCTGCTGCGCCTTCCACGATATATATACTTAAGTGGCTTTCTAGTGCCAAGCCTCAGCTCTCGTCTCGAATCAATGCGCCGGCACCAGGCATGTTCCAACATGCCCAGACTCGCCTTTGAACCTGACTTCAGGGGCGCGTTGCCTGGCGCCGAGAACGTCAAGGGCATTATCCAATGAGGAAAGTGAATATTACCAGGATTCAAACGCAGGCTTAAAGGGATATAGCTTATATATATAAATAATATACAAGGTATATAAAACAATAAACGTAGATTCTCAGCTTTAATCTGGCCCTTCACAACAGCCGCCTCCTAATTAGTCCGCACCTAATTAGTTAAGGGAGACAGATTAATTGCTCCATACTTGTTGTGAGGAGTAGGTCAATCTACAAAGTCAGTGGGTCATGGTCGTCATCAGGGGAGTCAGGGAGCTTCGGCAACTCTATCAGCTTCGCCACAGGTCGGGTGTAAGTCCGCCCTTGGACTATGACTTCTGCCGCTCATCGGCACCAGTAATCACTCTGCTCACGCGGCCGGCCGGCCACGTAGCTCGGGGTAGTGACTGGTCTATGATCATAACGACTGTGTCCACCTTCAGGTTGTCCCTGTCCTTTACCCACTTCTGACAGGCTGGAAGGGATGGTAGGTAGCTTAGGAGGAAGCGGGCCCAAGACTGGTCGATCTGTGCTTGGTTGTGTCTCCACATCCTCCGTCCGTTCCTCTCGTTCTGTCTGTACAACGTCTGAGGAGGGGCCGGGTCCGGCCGCCCCATCAAGAGGTAGTTTGGGGTGCTGGGTTCGAGGTCAGCTACGTCGCTTGGAGCGTAGCTGAGGGGGGTGGAGTTCGGAACTCCCTCTTCTTGAGCCCACGGTTCTCTCACAGGCATCGCGTCTAATGTCCATAGCCTCTCAACGGGCTGTACGAGAGAGTGGCCTGTGTTGCTCACCTTTGTGTAAAGGCAGCGTGTGGACGTTGGTTGGCTGGCAGGTCCGTAGAGGGGGCCCTGGAGCGTCCACCCCAGTTGGGTCTTAACCGCGGCTGGGCATCCTTTGGGTCCTATGTGGGCCGCCTCGATTGGGACAATGAGGTCCGCGTGGTCGGAGCCTATGGGCAGGGTCGGTGTGGCGCCGTCGATGAGCGGTATAGGCAGTCTGCGTAGGTGCGCGTACTTCTCCATCAGCTGTCGGATGGGGTAGTCGTAGCTTGACAGACCTATGTCATGGCTTGCAAATGCCGTAGTGATGCTGTACCGTTTCTCGGGCTGCTCGACCGCTGCTATTGTGAATGAGACGTTTTCGCCCTTTATGGTCTTTAGGTCTCGCTGAATAGTACGGATTGTCATTGTTTCTTCGGTACTCCGCAGGCCCAACTGGGCTGCGGCGGAAGTGAGGAGGAGAGTCTTTTCTGACCCGTCGTCGAGGACGGCGTAAGTGTCCAGGACCTTGTCCTCGTAGCTCAGGAGCACTCTGACCACCTTGATGAGTACTCGGGGGGTCCCATTATACGTGGGGTCGATGTGGAGCACTCCTGTTGGTGAGTTGCCTTGTAGGGCTAGTCTTCTCCTGTGGACCCTGCGCAGCGCATCGCAGTAAGCGGAGTCATGCGTGTTAGCCTTAAGCCGCTGATCCATTTCAGCGGGGGTCAGTGTCTTGTGGTCGTCGCACTGTGACAGCCAGTGTCCGCCGTGGCAGTAAAAACAGGTGATCTCCCATTCCTCTTTGGCGGGGGGGTTGAGGCTGGCCTGTGGTGACACCGACTCGGCCTGGTACATCACCGTGATGGGCCTACTTTGGTTTCCTGGTGGGCGTTTGTTGCTCTCATGCAGGACTTCTAGGTGGGCGCCGTCACACTTGCCGCACCTTTTCTTGAGGCGGCACTTGGCTGCCATGTGGCCGCGCGCGCAGCGGAAGCAGCGGCGTTTCTCCTTAAGCCACTGACCTATTTCGGCTGTAGTTAGGTCTTTGAAGGCATCGCACTGTGACAGCTGGTGTTCACTGTCACAGTACTGACAGACAGCCTTCCACTTCTCCTTGGCGTGGGGGTTGTGGCTCGTCTGCCGTGACACAGCCTCGGCCTGGTGCATCACGGTCACGGACCGGCGGTTGTCGTTGAACCTTCTCGGTCCATCTTTAGGGTCAGAGCCACCCCACGCGAACGTGTCTAGTCGTAGACTGCTGACCTCCCTGGCCAGGAAGTCAGCAAGGTCTAGGAGGGATGGTTCTGGGCCGTGGGGGTCACGGTGGTCTCTCTGCCGCCGAAAACGCTCTTGACGGGCTGGGGGGAGCTTCTCCAGTATCCGCTCCACGTTGGAATTTGCATATAGTTCATATCTCCCCTTCTCCTTCTGTGACCCGAGCATCCCCACAAGGGATTGCACCTTGATAGAGAGGTCATCTAGTGCTCTATTGTCTTTGGCTGGGGGGAGGCGGTCGATATCCCTTATTTCTTGGATTACGTAATCCCATATGCGTCCATAGCGTGCGTCGAGGGCCACCAGAGCATCAGAATAGGGGGTTCTTGAGTTCGAATATGCCAGCGCTATGTTATGCGCTCTGGGCACTTTAAGGTGCTTGAGGAGGATGGCATATTTATAAGACTCGTCGTGTACCTCGGACATGATAGTCTCTAAACACATGCGTAGTTCAGTATACTGTGCTCTGTCCTCACGTGTAAAGTCTGGGAATGTGGGTGTCCCAATGTAAGACGCCATGGATGGCTGGGACACCGATGCGCATAGGGGGAGAGGCCTCCTTGGCGAGTCTCCCCGTACGTGGGGTCGTGGGTTAGTGCTGGGTGGTAACCAGAGGCCGGGCCTCCAGGTACTGCTCCTCGGTGCTGACTGTGGATTAAACTCACCCCTGGGTTGGGTCGGGGGTTCGTAACGCAGCGTCTCGGGGCTGAGGTCGGGGCTGTACTGTTCCTCCTGGTCCGAGATGGGTTTGTGCGTGTGGGCTTGATGTCCTCCCTCGTCCTCCGCTAGGTCTTGAAGTCTCTTAGTTAGTTTCTCGGCGACGTAGGCGGGATCTTCCCGTTGGCTGGGTCCCGTATAGACTGGTCGGGGAGGGGGCTCGGCGACGTAAGCAGGTTCTTCCTGTTGGCTGGGTCCCATATAGACTGGTCGGGGAGGGGGCTCGGCGACGTAAGCAGGTTCTTCCTGCTGGCTGGGTCCCGTGTAGATTTGTCGGGGAGGGGAAGGTGCCCTCGACCCGTGTCGTGATGATCTCCGGGAGCTCCGGGTGGAGGAGTGGGGAGTCACCCTTTGGTGTAATTGCTCCATCATCTGCGCCTGCAGGCGGTCCCGCTCCGCTTCGCGCTGTGCATTGGCGCGGTCTCGCTGAATGTTTTCTTCAGCCTGGAGGCGCCTCTCTTCCAGTCTGATGCGTTCTCTTTCGTTCTGTTGTTGCGCTTGGAGACGTTCTCTTTCCAATGCAGACTGTTCGCGCGCACTCTGTTGTTGTGCTTGGAGACGTTCTCTTTCCACTGCAGACTGTTCGCGCGCGCTCTGTTGTTGCGCTTGGAGACGGTCGCGCTCACCCTGGATACGGTCCCTTTCGGTTGATGCTGTTAGCGTGGCGATCAGGGCTTGTGCTAGTCTCTGGTCAGCCTCGCTGGGGGATGACGCTGATGAGGGCGATGTGGCGTTGACAGGACTTGGTGGTGACCTGTTCTCTTTACGCGCTCCGAGGTCCATCTCTAGAGCGCTGCTTCTTACTTTCTCCCGCGGTACTCTTCTCTTGGGTGCGCGCCGAGGTCTATCTCGGGTGCGTGCTCGTGGGTCTCTTGCGTTCCGAGGTCCATCTCGGTGGCGCTGTCTTTATCCTTTGGCGCTCCAGGGTCCATCCCGGTGGCGCTGTCTTTGGGTATAGTCACGTCATGTCCCGCTTGTTCCCCCCCGTGAGCTAAGTCAGTTTCGTTAGAACCCACTGGGGTCTCTACTGGTGGGCCGACAAGTCGATTAGGTTGGACATGCTTAAGCTATTAGTTTTATCCGCGCTTAATGTCTTTTTAGATAAGCTAGGAGGTAGAACGACAGCGTAGTCCTCCAAGTGTGGAGGGGGCTGACGTTGGCGCCTAGGGCGCTCTAGTTTGGGAGAGCCATTTGGAGAGTGTCCGCCGCTGGCCATATCACTATTAATATGATATTAAGATTACTGATACCCTCCGGCTCGAAGGACCAATTGTAACTGAGGGGTTACAAAACCCTGACTGTATTAAAGATTGTGATAGATTAAACCACTGCTAATTATTATTATTATTACTTGCCAGAAAGTACAGTTATAATATGGCAGACACTCAGAATAAGACGGCACGGTGACAAAGAAATATAATTTATAGTATTTATTATTATGCAGTAATTGTACAGAATGGGAATTAAGGGTCGCGCTTGTATGGCGAAGAATATGAATAAAGTCAGTCAGTAGCAAAGTCAGTTGGAATGAATAATTCCTAAGCTGGGATACTAGACTAAACGCCGCCTGGCGTAGGGTGGCACTATAGGGGGCAAACGATGGTACCGCTGGAGACAGGGGGTATCCTCCCAGAGATGTAAGCTCTGGAGGTAAGAAGAATGTTCGGATACTCAGTCTGTTCACTTGAATAAGAAGGGGTTCTCGTATAGATCCAGTCCTTGTAATCCAAATGCTCAGCAACAAAGCAATAGCTGTAATCCAATTGCCCGATAGCAATGACGATAGCCAGCTAGCTTCGGTCCTCAAAGCTAGCCCGAGGTAAGATCTTCAAGGTGGTTAAATCCAAACGACAGTGGGTATTAACGAGGCTCTTCTCCACGGTAGTACGTTCCACAATCACTATAATCCAACCAATACTGGTTCTGCAATCGCCGCCGTCGGTTCCAATATGCACATGTCCAGTAGTTCCACGACTAGGCCCTCCTCGTGTACTGGCACTAATTACTAAGTCCACGCACACTTGCTAAGGTTTCACTAGTTACTAAACGAACGAACTGCTTGTAATGCTACATACCGAACGAACTGCTGTAACACGATTCACACTAAATGACGACTCTTTACTTCACATTAAGCTAAGTCGAACTTGACGTTACTGCATTAACTCTGACACTTTTACTATTCACTTCGCACGTTAGGTTCACAACACTCTGTTTAGATGAACTGCTTCACACTACATTAGAATCACACTACTGCTGCTGCGCCTTCCACGATATATATACTTAAGTGGCTTTCTAGTGCCAAGCCTCAGCTCTCGTCTCGAATCAATGCGCCGGCACCAGGCATGTTCCAACATGCCCAGACTCGCCTTTGAACCTGACTTCAGGGGCGCGTTGCCTGGCGCCGAGAACGTCAAGGGCATTATCCAATGAGGAAAGTGAATATTACCAGGATTCAAACGCAGGCTTAAAGGGATATAGCTTATATATATAAATAATATACAAGGTATATAAAACAATAAACGTAGATTCTCAGCTTTAATCTGGCCCTTCACAACAAACTGTATTGTGCATAGTTTTTTTATAGTTTTTTTATAGTGTAGTTGACCGTAGCGTGGTTGCATACGCTAGTTGTAGCCAGAGAAGGCTCTGGTAGGCTCTGGTAGTAGCTACTAGCTAGCTTAGTTAGCTTCCTCGTCCTGCTCCGAGTGTTAAGGCGACATGGCCTATTGTTGACACTTTCCATGGGATAAAATAACGTGTCTCGAGTCGGACTTGTCACGATGGAGAAGCTGCACTATTCAACGGAAGATGAGATCGGTCGAGTGAGTGCTTTCTCACTGCTTTGGCTGTTGTGTTGACTTGAGTCCCAAAAATGGAACATTTCACAAAAGACTGTTGTTTGCATTTCTGGATTTTCAACATTGAACAAAATATCGAAGGATGGATTTTATTTACAAGTGTGTTAACAGAATTCGGCTATAGGGCGACAATAATGTGGTCAAGAGGCATGGTTTCTATCTTGAGCCTGAACTGGCGTGGTTTCTTTTTATTCACAGGGAAAGAGCAGCAGTAACATACAGGTATTCTCTCACTGAGAGACATAGGGAGAGAGAACGAAGTGGGAGGATACATTTGCTTTTATATTCACCACAAGGTGGTGTACCTTGGTGGCTCCGCCTAGTGCGCCCTCTAGTGGGAACAGATATATATGCAACTAAACAGTCACTGGTGGAGACAGTTATATATGCAGGTAAACAGTTACTAGTGTAAACAGCCATATGTACAGTTAGACAGTTACTAACAATCCTACACAGAACCTCTGATCTCAACAAAGTGATCAAGGGACTAGGACACTATTTCCTCATAAAGAAGTAATGTCAATGGTGAGTTGATGTAAAATATATATATATATTTTAATAGCTGTGTGGGTCTGTGTTGATTATCAATTATTTGGCTGTATTTTACTCTGTGGCTAACGAGCGATTTCTTCTGGACCGCTGCGTCCAGTGTGTTTGTCGGTGGCTAAAATGCATGCGTTTACTTTCGAATTACCCACGTAATTGTCCTTTTAAGTGTTACTCTTGTTCACGTTTCCCTCAACGCTGAGCTGCTTTCCTGTTTTCTCAGAGAAAGTTGCCTCCACTCACAGAAACAACAGTTCAGTCTGTGTGATAGTGAGGCCTTTTGATTACAAAGCTATTTCTGGGAAGGGTCAGGAGAGCATCCTAGTGATCACTAATCAAGCCCTTTCCTATGGCATTCAGATTATTTGTTGTTTTTGAGAAATGAACACCATCCTGTAGAATTAGTTTGAAACTGTAATACAGTTGAATGGGGTTTGGAAGCATTTCTCACAAGACACTCACACATATTCTTCCAGACATCAGGAATAAGAATAAGAACTGTTTGAATGGTTTTGTATGTTACCAACTGTCAACTTCTCACAGAATGTTTAGAATCTTTCTTCCAGCAAGACAGCAGGTAACCATGGTAACCACTCCATAAACATTCCACGCAGGGCAAATGCAAATGCCCAAAAAAAGCATGTACCATTGACTCACAATGGTCTGTTTTATTGAAATCGTCACAGCAGTAGTTTGTTTATAGTTCAGAAGTATGATATTTAAACATGGTCCCCAAAATGTATGGAAGCGAATGAGGAGCCTGACACCTGGTAGGAATGTGGGTGTTGCAGCCTTGGGGATGTTTTAAAAATATAATTTAATATATAATATAATATAATTATTTGTGCTTCACCAAAAAATTTGGTCAGTAGCCGCCACTGGGTGGAACCTAGAACCTCTCTTATTCAACAGTCTGGCAGCTCTCAGGTCTTTTTCACTTAAACCTCTGTCTCTCTCCTAACTTTTGATCACTCATTTTCCCTCCTCCCTGCTTGTCTCCCTCACTGTTCTCTCTCACTGGTACCGTCCTCAACACACATACAAAGACACACACACACACTGGGCTCGAATGGCCTCTGGGCAGGCTTGCTGTGTGTCTAGCTCATGCCTCGACTAGATGATCACAAGCCCCCCTCCCCTGAGCAAAAGAGTTTAGACTAGAGGGCCCTTTTGTCCGCCCCCCCCCTTGCTGGACCCAGGGCTTGGGATGACTGACCCGTCCCCCCCCCTGCCTCTATAGGTCTGATCTTATCAGTCTTGTCGGCTCGTCTCTACCAGACTACACTGTCACTTTAAGAACTCGCCTCTGGCAAAAAAGAAACTGATTAGTAGTACTGGCAACCACGTGGACCGCTGCGTGGAGAGCAGGGCCAATGAGAAGTTCCGCTGGGCGGAGGTTACAAAAGCAGCCTGAACCCAATGACTCAGCAATGTTGGGTGCGTGCGAGATGACACTTAGCGGCAGTTTAAAGGGCTAGCAGCACAAACCGGCCCCTTTCTGAAGGAAGCTGAAAAATGCACTTTCGAAATCAGGCCAGCTGTTCCCTCTCTCTCTCTCTCTCTCTCTCTCTCTCTCTCTCTCTCTCTCTCTCTCTCTCTCTCTCTCTCTCTCTCTCTCTCTCTCTCTCTCTCTCTCTCTCTCTCTCTCTCTCTCTCTCTCGCACGCACACACCCGCACGCTGCATTGGTTCAGGGCCCTGGACTGTGTTGTCGCGCTATGGACTGGCTGCTGGGGACAATGCTGTGTTCTGGAGCTTGGTACAGAGGGGGGCCACGCCTAGCTTCTCTGGTCCAAGCGACACACCATGACTCAGTATTGACTCCCAGAACACACATGTTGCTCACACACACACAAATGCACGTTCGTTCGACTATATTCATCCCACAAACAACCTGCATAACTGCCACAAAAAAATAGCTTGAGGCTAATTAGTTAAAGGGGAACACCAACCCACATTCAAATACTGTGAATAATAAGTGAAGTTACATTTATATTTTGTGAACATGAGCTAGTCTCGCCACAAAGCCAGAGAAGTAATGTCAAATGTGTTCTCAATTCTGAAAGAGGAAATGTACCTGTCCATGGACCGCGGAACCGGTAGGGACAGTATGGCCATGGCCCTACCTACTTTGGAGTGTTTCAAACATCAAACATTATGTAAACATTTTAATATATCAGCAAATACATTTACGTTCTTAAAGGGGAGATGAAGCGTTGAACAATATGAGCCTAGTTTGTTTGTTGTGTACCTTGGGTAAGACAGGGTCCTATAATCAAATGTGAAATCCTGCTTATTTGTCTGAAAACTAAAATGTAATTTCCCTGTTTTGGCCATGGGCGGCGCCATTTTGATGGTGACGTCACGGTGATGGTTTGGGCTGGCTCCCGGTTTACACTGCTGGTTAGATAGCTACGTAAATATGGAGTGTCGTGAATAGGGATTCCCAGATCGATCGGCCAGCGATCGGTATCGGCCGATATTCAGTATAAATAGGAGATTGGTGAATTCCGATAATGCTTTATTTTCGCCGATCGTGAAAACCGATCGATGACACACGAGAAAAACATGATCCAATTCTCTTCTCTCTCTCGCACACAGCTGCTGCTGCTGCTGCGAGTAGCCTCCAGCTGCAAGGCTATTGGCTGCTGCACGCCTTGCCCCTCCCCCTCCCAGACCCATGTCAACAAATGCTCCGGCAATAGTCGAGTGCATGAGACCTCCGTTAGATAGGTAGCTAACGTTAACTCACGTTAGCTCACTGTTTAAACAAAATGACGAGTAAACTATTCACTTTAGTTTATACATAATGGCATTGTCTAACGTTATCTAGCTGGCTAGCTACTGATAGCTCCTGATATCAACAAATCCTAGTCGAGTGCATGAGACCTCCGTTAGCTAGGTAGCTAACGTTAGCTCACTGTTTAAACAAAATTACCCAGTAAACTATTCACTTTAGTTTAATACATGAGGCATTGTCTAACGTTATCTAGCCGGCTAGCAGTAGCTACAGATAGCTCCTGATATCAATGTCTTATAACATAATTGACACCATTCGTTTTTGCAGCTGTTGGCTAATAACTGAACACTGAGAACATCTTATAAGTTTCAGTTCATAGGAAAATACTTTGACTATAATGGTCAGAAGTAAATGAACTTAGATACTGTTATGCTTAACACCCAGTACTATTCACTTTACTTAATTTCTAAGATTAGATTAGATCATTTAGACCGGACTTTTAGAATGCCTGTGTTAGACCTACAGTATAATACTGCCAGTACCATCTCCGTGACGTCAGCATTTAACGTGAACAAACATGGCGGCGCACTGGTTGATAAATTCTACACGAAGGGACATAACAAATCGTTTTTTTCTTAGAAACGGCTTATTTTTATGGTTTATCTTTTTTTTATTGGAAGAATTTATGCAGATTTATACATTTCAGTTATCCAAATTCTACAACTTCCATTTCATTCCCCATTCCTATCCCTTAACCCCACCCCATCCCACCCAGTGAGGGCGACGACAAACATACATATAATTCACATAAAGAAAAAAGAAAAATAAAAGAAAATTAAAATAATTAAACATAAATACAGATGTGACAGACAAAACTATGCAAAAAGAAATGAAGTAAAATTAAAAGAAATAAGAAAAAATATAAATAAGAAAGACTAATAATAATATATAATATAAGTAATACTCTCCATTTTAGTAGCATAATTTACAGATGGTAAAACAAATAAAATGCAAAGTAAATTTAACACCCTCAGCAGACCACCACAATGCCATCTCCCCAGCCATACGTGGGCTAGCAGTGTCAGGAAGGTAGATGGGGGAAGGAGGGGGGTCATGGGGTCTAAAGTTTGGAAGGAGTCATATGGGTTTTGAAATGAAGTAGGAAGGGCTGCCATGTTTTGTGGAAGGTATCTGTGTGGCCTTGTGTTGTAAATCTGATTTTCTCTATATGTATAAGAGACATAACATCCCTCATCCAGTGTAAATGTGAAGGGGGAGTGGCTGCCTTCAAGTTGATTAGGATGAGGCGTCTGGCAATGAGTGAGGCAAAGGCCTTGGCATTGGATTGCCCAATAGATATTGCAGCGTTCTCCGGTGTCAGACCAAATAATGCAATAAGAGGGCATGGGTCAACATTCACAAAAAATATATCTGAATAAGATTTTAAAATGGAAGTCCAGAAAGGGGCCAGTGCTGGACAATGCCAAAACATATGGATAAGTGAGCCAGGGGCTTGGTGGCACCGGTCGCATGTGGGATCCATGCCAGGGTTTAGTCTTTGACCAATATAGACGGTGGAGGAGCTTGAACTGTATCAGTGAATGGCGGGCCCATATTGAAGAAGAGCGTATTCGGGCAAGAGCATTTTCCCATTCCTTGTCTGTAAATTGATGATTTAGATCGGACTCCCAGTTTTGTCTTATAGCCAGTACTGAAGAAGGTAGGGATAGGGATATGATGTTATATAGTTTAGATATTGAGCCTTTGGTTGCAACCTTCACCTCCAAGATGCGGTCGATCACAGTTTTTGGAGGTATATGGGGGAACTGAGCAAATTTGTTCTTAACGAAATCACGTATCTGTAAATATTTTTGGTTTTTGGTAAGTTAAACTTTAGGGAGAATTGTGTGAAAGACATAAATGAACTGTCTTGGTACAAATCATAAATGCTCAGAATGCCATTCTTAAATCAGTTGCTGAAGGCTTCATCCACCATAGAGGGAGGGAAAAGGAAGTTTTTGTGGACAGGTGAGGATGGTGACATGGCGTGGAGACCAAAGTGTTTTCTGAACTGGGTCCAGATCCCGAGGGAGTGTTGTACTAAGGGGTTGTTGGTGTACTGGGCGGTTGTGACTGGGAGCGAAGAGAAAACTAAGGATTGCAAAGATGTTCTAGAACAAGATGCCCTTTCCATGTCCACCCATGCCGGCACCCACTGACAAAGTCCGTAATGGGAATGACTCTAATAGAGAATACTGTGAATATTTGCAGCCCAATAGTAGGCCAAGAAATTGGGTAGTGCAAAGCCTCCCTGCGATTTAGGCTTCTGGGCCCTCATTCATCAACGTTGCGTACGCACAGATATGTACTTAACCCGTGCGTACGACCATCTCTTAGCAAAGTGTGGGATTTATCAATTTGAACGTGAACTTGACTTTGTGCGTATGTCTACGCACAGCCCAGAGCATGCGTAGCTGGCGCCCGTTGGTAGAATATATTATTACAACAAGGAAATAAGCTTCTGTGCATTAGTTTCAACACTGGCATGTTCTGTATGAACCGTAATTCATTATAGTTCATTGTAAAATAGCAACAGTAGTGTAATTATGGTCAAAACCCTATAAATAGAATTTGGAATAATAGGTCTTTATCTCCGAATGAATGCAGCATGGTTTATATAGCGTTATCGGAATATACGGGGTGTACTGACTGACTGCGCTCCGCGTAGCTCAACTCGTTATTATTTTGCGCACAGACCGCAGAAACACGGGAACGTTTTTATTATATTTAAAAGGCTTTACGTTAAACAAAACAAGTGGAATTTCGAAGCTGTAAGCAGAATACAAGTCATATGAACACCCACGATATAGTGTTCTTCCCCCTTCCTACTGTATAAGAAAGAATAAAAAACGCATTGCAATGAGAACAGAGGGTGTATGTGTATTACAAAACCCTTGCAATAATGTGTCTTAAAGGTGCCATGCATTATAAATGTCATTTTTCAGTCTCTAGCATTGTATTATAGTAATAGGAGTTTGTATCAATGTGTTTTTGGGCCTAAATACTATATTGGCGAATTCCTCAGTTACAGCCCATCCCCTATTTGCCTCTAGTAAATCAGGTCATGTTGATTTGACGACCTGGTGCACGTCACAGGGCGCTGTGGATAGATGCCCGCCCCCATTCTACCTAGACTAGACAGCGAGTGAAGCTGCGGGGCGAGAGGAAGAGAGAGCCGAGAGGGAGCCGAGAGAAAGGAAGAGAGAGGGAGAGAGGGAGAGAGAGGGGGCACTTGGGGGGGGGGGGGGGGGTCCGTGCGACACACACACACCTCCGAACGGGAGAGTGATAGAAAGAAAAAAAAGAAGAGAGAGGGAGGGAGGGAGAGAGAGGGGGCACTTGGGGGGGGGGGGGGACCTGCTGCACGGAGGTCCGCGCGAAACACACACACCTCCGAACGGGAGAGTGATAGAAAGAAAAAAAAGAAGAGAGAGGGAGGGAGGGAGAGAGAGGGGGCACTTGGGGGGGGGGGGGGGACCTGCTGCACGGAGGTCCGCGCGACACACACACACCTCCGAACGGGAGAGTGATAGAAAGAAAAAAAGGAAGAGAGAGGGAGGGGCTTCTCTCTCTCTCTCTCTCTCTCTCTCCTCTCTCTCTCTCTCTCTCTCTCTCTCTCTCTCTCTCTCTCTCTCTCTCTCTCTCTCTCTCATGGTATAAATGATTATTTGTGTAAATATATGGTTATACGCCGACCATTAAGAAAATACATGTTAGTTTAGGAATAAGGGGCAGGTAACTATATAACTATAAGATTTATTCTTCTTCCTGCTCCTTTTGTCCATGGAATGACTATTTATGATTTTTTAATGAAGAAACTATGATTGTATTATTCCATGTGGCAAATAAAAACTCTGAACTGAACTGAACTCTCTCTCTCTTCCCCCCCCTCCCTCCCTCCCTCTACCAGTGCAGCCTGTGGTCTGACTGTCACTCAAAGTGCTTATGGGCGGGGCCATAACAGCCTGATTTCTCGAGGCTGAAAAATGATGGTTTCGAGTACTTAATTAGAAATATAAAACAATGAATTTTTTGGAAAAAAAAATTACAAATGTCTTCAATAGACTAACAGGAATTGTGTAAAGTTGCCCAAATAGTGCTAGGAATAGCAGTGCATAACCCCTTTAAATTAATGAAAAGCATACATGCTCTGGACACAGAGCATATATCATGTGGGTGATATGACTTGTATTATGCTTACAGAATTCCACATATTTAGTTTTACAATGTCAAAGCCTTTTAATATAAATCAAAACGTTCCCGTATTTCTGCAATCTATGTGCAAAATAATAAGGAGTTGAGGTAGTATTACATGCTGGTATGCTGATAGAGTAAACTATTATATGAATATGAATATGATATGATATAAGGTATACACTGGTCCGTCGCATACACTGGTATGCGCAAGTTACTGTTGCATAATGTAGGCTATTGTTACGTTCTGGACACCGACTGTGGTCGGTGACCACCCACATTCCTGGCATATGTCACTGGGCTTGTCACCTGTCATTTCCTTGTCAATTAGTGCTGTCACTTAGGGGTGGTTCCTGATTGGCTGTCACGGGGGTGTGTGTGGAATGTTGGTATTTGGTGTCTATGTAACATACCTCTCTTCTGCTTGTTCATTGTCAGGTCTTCACTAATTGCGTTCGGGGATAACGCGGACGGTTCTACTCTGGACCTCCAATAAGCTCCCATTTACCTTATTTTCCACTTGTGCTATTAGCACTTGTCTCTCTTAGAATTTACTCTGTGTTCTTACTATTAAAGTCGAACCTGTTCAAGAGTAAACACTCTCTGTCTCTGTGATTGCCTTCACCCATTGGAATTCACCTACCTCCATTCTGACAGAAGACCTGACCATCAGAATTCCATGGAGGCCATCATGGAGATGCTCCAGGCGCAGGGAGCAGCCCAGACACGGATGGAGGAACATCAACAGCTGGTCAGCGCAGAGTTAATCCGACTCAACGGGGTCGTCGGATCATCCCAAGCGGTGGCGCAGTCGGCGTTGGCCACAGCCCGACAAGCCCAAGAAGGAGTGGCTGGTGTTCAGTCGGCGACGGGAGAAGCAGCGCTCCACGCAGAGGAGAGTCGGGGGGTGTTCGGGGTCCAGGAACGGTCCCACGAGCCACATCTGCAGGCGCCCGCTCGCTATGACGGATCACCGGATGGTTGTTGGGAATTCATCACCCAGTGTCTACTCGTTTTCCGGCTGCAACCACAATAATTTCCATCGGAGACAGCGCAGGTAGCGTATATTATCACACTGCTCACCGGTCAAGCTCTCTCCTGGGCTACGGCGGAATTAGAGGCGGGGGCGATAATCTGCGACAGTCTGGACGCCTTTACCCGGGAATTGAGAAGAGTATTCGATACTTCCCGGGTACTCTCGATCTTCGAGGCTGGTGGTCGTCTTCTCGACTGCCGGCAGGGCCTCCGCACGGTCGCAGCTTACGCTATCAATTTTCGGATCTTGGCTCGGGAGACAGCTTGGGCGGAGAACGTCTGCGTGGTTCTGTTCGTCAGGGGACTCTCAGCGCGGATGCGAGATGCGCTCTCCGCGCGTGAGATCCCCGAGCAGCTGGAAGTGCTGATCAACACCACCATCAAGATGGACAATCGGCACCGGGAGAGGGAGAAGGAGCATGTCAACAACACCCAGGTATGTTTTCCTTCTTCTCCTGGTGTTGATAATTCCATGCATTACACGAGTGGGCCACTGGGTGATGAATCCATGCAGCTTGGAGCGCTGTCGCTCTCGGACGACGAGAGGCAGCGCTTCATCAAAGAGCGACGCTGCTTCCGGTGCGGCCGCACCGGTCACCGCTTCGGCAGCTGTCGGGTCCAGGCTGTATCGGCTCGGCGCCAATCGGGAATGGAAGGTGCGCCGTCGGGCTTCGAGAAAGCGCCAGCAGGTGGGCTCATTCCTGCCAAAACCACGGATTCTCGTACATTTTTTGAGGTGGCGATCAACTGTGGGGGTGACATTAGGGGAACTAAGGCTCTCATTGACTCAGGGGCGGCGGGCAATTTTATTCACGTGGGATTGGTGAAGGAGTGGGGAACCCCAGTGGAGGATTTAGGGGTTCCCTTACCAGTTTATGCCCTGGACGGTCGGCCTCTGGGCAGTGGGAGCGTCACCCAGCGCACAGTTCCTTTACACATCCGGGTGGCGGGTGGGGAGTGGGAATGGGTTACATTTTTTGTCATCTTTTCCCCCTATTCTGTCATGGTGTTGGGTCATCCCTGGTTGTCGTCATGTGTTCGTGTCATTAATTGGAGCACGGGCAAACTCTCAACGGCGGCCGACGTCAAGTCGATCGTCAGCGGGAGTTTGCCTAAACCCTTGTCTCCCCCTCCCTCTTCTCTTTTGTCTCCTCCCTCTTTCTCCAGGATGGTGGGGAGCGTGGCAGATTCTGATCTACCCTCTAATCCCGATTTGATAGGGGTGCCTGAGATCTATTGGGACCTGGCGGACGTTTTTAGCAAGACGCATGCTAAAGCACTTCCGCCTCATAGATCATACGACTGTCCCATTAATCTTCTACCCGGTACCTCCCCGCCTCGCGGGCGAATGTTCTCTCTCTCACGCCCCGAAACCTTGGCCATGAACACCTACATAGAGGAGGCATTGCTTGCGGGGCACATACGCCCTTCCACTTCCCCTGCCGGCGCTGGCTTCTTCTTTGTTGATAAAAAAGATGGGGATCAGCGCCCATGCATTGATTATAGGGGATTGAATGACGTTTCCATCAAGAACCGATATCCTTTACCCCTCATGGACACGGCCTTTGAGTGCTTACAGGGGGCACAGGTCTTTTCTAAACTTGACTTACGTAATGCATACAACCTGGTCAGGATTAGAGAGGGAGACGAGTGGAAGACTGCATTTAACACACCCAATGGGCACTATGAGTATTTGGTCATGCCCTTTGGTCTGGCTAATGCTCCGGCAGTCTTCCAAGCCCTGGTTAACGACGTGCTGCGAGACTTGATTGGGGTGTCGGTGTTTGTCTACTTAGATGATATCCTGATTTTTTCTCGCGATATGGTGCAACACCAAATGCACGTTCGGGAGGTGCTAGACCGTCTCCTCAAGCATCAACTATTCGTTAAGGCTGAGAAGTGTGTGTTTCACACGGACACCGTGTCCTTCCTGGGCTTTGTGTTGACGAAGGGCGATCTGCGCATGGATCCAGCCAAGGTGAGTGCAGTTTTGGACTGGCCACGACCTTCGTCGCTCAAGGGGTTACAACGGTTTTTGGGCTTTGCACATTTTTACAGGCGCTTTATTCGCAACTTTAGCGCCTTAGCCAATCCTTTAACAGCTCTCACTAAGGCCTCTCTCCCTGGCTTTGAATGGTCGCCTAGGGCTGAGTCGGCCTTCTGCGATCTTAAACGTCGTTTTACATCCGCTCCTGTATTGATCCGCCATGACGCGGAGGTTCCGTTCATTGTGGAGGTGGATGCCTCTGACGTCGCGGTGGGGGGGGTGCTCTCTCAGAAATGCTTAAAGGATGGGAAAGTGCACCCGTGTGCTTTTTTTTCTCGCCGTCTGTCACCAGCCGAGCGTAATTACGACGTGGGTAATCGGGAGTTATTGGCGATCAAATTGGCACTGGAGGAGTGGAGACATTGGTTAGAGGGTGCGGCACATCCTTTCATTATTTGGACTGATCATAAGAACTTGGCTTACATCCAAGGGGCTAAACGCCTTAACGCTCGCCAGGCCAGGTGGACGTTGTTCTTCACACGATTTCGATATACCATCTCCTATAGACCCGGCTCCAAGAATATCAAACCTGACGCGTTGTCGCGCCAGTTTGATCTTCCTGGTCGGGAGGAGCAGCCCCATCCCATTATTCCACCGGCCTTGATTTTGGCACCCGTGTCTTGGGGCATAGAGAAGGTGGTAAGGTCGGCGCTAACGCGGGAGCCCGATCCTGGTGGGCGTCCTCCGGGACGGTCGTATGTTCCCAAGGTGGCGCGCTCACGCTTGCTACAGTGGGCACATGCGTCATCCCTCACCAGCCACCCAGGGGCAACCAGGACCCTGGAATTTATCCGTAGGAGGTTCTGGTGGCCGACAGTGGAGGGGGATACGCGTTCCTTTGTGGCGGCCTGTCCGGTGTGCGCACGTAGTAAGACCTCTCGACGGGCACCGGCGGGTCTCCTCCGACCACTTCCTATTCCTAAACGACCCTGGTCACACATATCTCTGGACTTTATTTCTGGTCTTCCCCTTTCGGGCGGGTTCACCACCATCTTGGTGGTGGTGGATCGGTTCTCTAAGGCGGCTCACTTTGTCCCTCTCCCCAAGCTTCCTTCGGCCCGGGAGACTGCTGATTTAGTTATACAGCATGTCTTTCGGGTCCACGGGCTGCCAGTAGATATCGTGTCGGACCGGGGTCCTCAGTTCGCCTCCAGGTTCTGGAAGGCGTTTGCCGCCGGCCTCGCCGCCTCTGTCAGTCTGTCGTCTGGGTTCCATCCGCAGTCGAACGGGCAGACGGAGAGGGTCAACCAGGATTTGGAGGGGGTCTTGAGATGTTACGTTGCCGGTAGTCCGGCAACGTGGAGTAGGAGGTTGGCTTGGGCTGAGTACGCGCATAATACCCTTCTCTCCTCTTCTACCGGTATGTCTCCCTTTCAGTGCCAGTATGGTTTTCAACCTCCTCTGTTTCCCGAGCAGGAGCAGGAGGCGGAGGTGCCCTCGGCCCAGGCACATGTGGCTCGCTGTCGCAGGACGTGGAAACAGGTTCGGAAGGCGCTACAGAAGGTTTCGGTTAGTACCCAACGGCAGGCTAACCGTAAGCGTCGTCCGGCTCCAGTTTACCGTCCAGGGCAGCGGGTTTGGCTTTCCACCCGGGATCTCCCTCTCCGGGTGGAATCCAAGAAGCTGGCTCCTCGCTTTATAGGACCATTTAAAGTGATTCATCGGGTTAATCCAGTGGCTTACAAGCTACGACTTCCGAGCTCTATGAGGGTTCATCCGACGTTTCATGTGTCCCTGTTGAAGCCATTCCTCTCATCGCCCTTGGCCCCGCCACTGCCTGTGGTTCCTCCGCCCCGGTTTATTGGCGGTCAACCCATTTACACGGTGCGGAGGATACTGGGTTGTAGGCGGAGGGGTAGGGGGTTTCAGTTCTTGGTGGATTGGGAGGGGTACGGGATAGAAGAGCGTTCTTGGGTGCCTCAAAGGGATATTTTAGATCCCAGCCTGATCGTTGATTTCCGGCGGCTGAATCCCGAGGCTCCTAGGTGAACGTCTGGTGCCGTTCGTCGGGGGAGGGTACTGTTACGTTCTGGACACCGACTGTGGTCGGTGACCACCCACATTTGGTGTCTATGTAACATACCTCTCTTCTGCTTGTTCATTGTCAGGTCTTCACTAATTGCGTTCGGGGATAACGCGGACGGTTCTACTCTGGACCTCCAATAAGCTCCCATTTACCTTATTTTCCACTTGTGCTATTAGCACTTGTCTCTCTTAGAATTTACTCTGTGTTCTTACTATTAAAGTCGAACCTGTTCAAGAGTAAACACTCTCTGTCTCTGTGATTGCCTTCACCCATTGGAATTCACCTACCTCCATTCTGACAGGCTATGGCTGCTATTATATGTAATTCATATAGGCTACCTAATAGTATATGATTTTTAGAGGCATCTATTTTGTTGTCGGTATTAGGCTAATACCGACAACAACAGGGGGGGACCCTGATGTAAACAAGACAAACGTCTTCCTCTGGTCTGCATCCCCTTAACAATTGTGTGTATTGAGCCATACTGTATTGTACCCATTCTGCAATCTGTTAAATAAAGTTTTCATTCATTCAAAATAGATGCCTCTAAAAATCATATTATAGCCAATCGAACACAACTAATAAAGGCATTCATATTACAACACGGTTATAATGACACACACATGATGAATTGAAAATGGGGGACCCTGATGTAAACAAGACGAAAGGCTTTCTCTGGTCTGCATCCCCTTAACAATTGTATGTATTGAGCTGTACTGTACTGTACCCATTCTGCAATCTTAATAAACGTTTCAATCAATCAATCAAACCACCAACGCCAAACAGTGGTCAACGAACGGTCTTTATTAGTATTTTGAGCTGTCCAGGCAGAATTGCAGCAATGGTCTTAGGGAGCCGTTGATATCTGACTTCACCGTGTACAAGTCGGCCTTTTATTTATCCCATAACACGTGTTGTGTCTTCTTGGTTCGGCAGCGCCTCAGTGAACAATCTCCCATGAAGTTTCTCAGAGTTCCGCTCGGGGGGGGTTTCATGACCATATATGGATAATCATGCACGAGCATTGACGGTAGAACAAAGAGGTATTTATCAACACGGAGGAGCGTAGGACCTGTGTACGCACGGTTGATAAATCCCTTTTTTTTTGTGCGTGCACACATTCTAAATTATGTGCTTACGTATGAAAATAGAATACTTTTTAAGAAAAATTGATAAATGAGGGCCCTGGAGAGCCGTTTTATTTATTCGGACTGGGCGTTTATTCCAGATAAAATCTGGTATTGCCCTGTCGAGGGCTTTGAAAAATGACTTTGGAATGAAGGTTGGAATATTTTGAAATAAATACAAACATTTCGGTAATGTGTTCATTTTCATAGTATTCACTCTGCCAACAAGTGATAAAGGACGTGACGACCATCTGATAAAATCCTGCTTAGTGCGCTCCAGTAGAGAGGTGAAGTTGGACACTATGAGATTAGAATGTTTACGTGTTATCATTATGCCAAGGTAACGGAAGCAGCTTGGGGAAAGCTTGAAGGGGAACATAGAGGGGGGGAGATTTCTAGCCAATGAGTTTATGGGGACAAGTTCATTCTTGTTTAAATTTAATTTATAACCAGAAAAGACACCAAACTTGTGTAGTATGTGAAGGACACGTGGAAGTGTGGCCACTGGATCCGCGATATACAGCAGGACATCGTCCGCATATAGCGAGATTCTTTGTTCCTGTCCATCTCTAATGATGCCTTGGACATGGCGGTCCATGCGAAAGGTAATAGCTAGTGGCTCAATCGCTAACGCAAATAATAGCGGAGAGAGAGGGCAACCCTGTCTTGTGCCGCGATGTAGGGGGAAATATTCCGAAGTCACATCATTTGTTCGAACTGATGCCACTGGAGAGGAGTATAAAAGTTTGACCCAGGACACAAATTTCTCGTCAAAACAGAATTTCTGAAAAGTATAGAATAGGTAGTCCCATTCAACCCGGTCAAAGGCCTTCTCTGCGTCTAGCGCAACAACGACCTCTGCAAAGGGAGACTCGTGGGGGAGTAAATTATATTCATAAGGCGCCGCAGGTTGAAAAAAGCCATTCTATCCTTCACAAAACCAGACTGATCTGAATGGATAATACTTGGTATAACAGATTCCAGTCGTCGAGCGAGTACCTTTGCCAAGATCTTTGCTTCATTGTTGAGGAAAGAAATAGGACGATATGAGCCACAGTCTTTCAGGTCCTTATCTTTTTTTAAGAGCAGAGATATTGAGGCTTGGTAGAGAGTCGGAGGAAGCGAGCGGGATTGAAATGATTCTTCAAACATTGAAGCCATAATGGGACATAACTGGGTGGAATATTTTTTTAAGAATTCCACGGGGAACCCACACACACACACACACACACACACACACACACACACACACACACACACACACACACACACATACACACACACACACACACACACACACACACACACACACACACACACACACACACACACACAGACCACGTATATAGCTAACTTGAATAAACAAAAATGACAAAAATAAATCGCAAGCCTGCAGCCAATTCGGCACATTTAATGTAATGAAGAAAAATAATACGATATCTCCAAGAGTGAGGTATGGGCGAGTAAACCAGTCAGCTTGCACCCAACGTAAACTGAAAATGAAAGTTAGCCAGCCGGCTGTAGTAAGTGACGTAATCAAGTCAGCCACCAGTGACCCGGATGAAAATCAATATACGCGTTAGTCGCCAGCGGGATGACAGTCATCTTATATTTAACGTAAAAATAATAATAGTAACAAGTTAGCTTTAGCAAGTTAAGACTAGCCAGCCGGCTGTAACGAGCTATTTGGACGCTCGAACCAGTCAACATTTTTTTTAAATTAAATCGGTGTCCGGGTTCACATTCAGCTTGTATTCAACGTAATAAAAATAACAGTAACAAATTAGCTTTAGCAGGTTAAGACTAGCCGGCCGGCTATAACGAGCAAATTGGCCGCTGCACACAACAATTGCATAGCAACAATCATATTATATTGTTACCAATATCAATATCGTTAACAGTATGGTATGATAATAAGAGCAATGACATTGTTTTTTTACATAGGTATATAATATAATATATAATAATCTTCCATTACCTAGGTAATCCCAATGCGGAAAATTACGAAAAGTGGTGGCTCCCCTGGTAGTAGTCTAATACAAATAAAATAAATCATGATAATAATAGTGTAATAAACACGGAATGTCCAGTCAGGTATCTTTGTTGAGGTAATACTTTATATAACGTTGTAGAGCATATACACAAGCGAGCCACATGCAGTCAGTACGTAAGTTGGTCTAGTGTCGTAAAACCCTGTGTTACCATGGTGACGTACGGCAGGTTACCGTAATGACTCTAATACTCTGACATCTCCCCCTTTTAATTTTACTTCCTTTGTTAACATAAACAAATACACTTTCTGTTATATGAGTACTGGCTGAGCATCCCGCTCAAGCCTATTGAGATACCCCTTATCTCCTGTACCTACTGTACTCCACCACGAACACAACTTGTACACCCACACCTGACCGGGTCCCTCCTCTATGGAGGCGTAGCCTATAAGACCATGGCCATGGTCACCAACACACCCTTCCTCGCCAAAATCCCGTTCCAGTAAAAGATCCCTCAAAAGGGAACTCAGGGCCGCTTAAGAGCGGGACGCTCAGCCAGTACTCATATAACTAGGTTATATACATAACCTATCGTTATATTTCGTATCTGGCTTATCGCGTCCCGCTCAAGCCTATTGAGATATGGTTTAGAGCGGACGCGAGACCCGACAGATGTACCCCCTAAGGACCCGTAAGCCCACATCAAGGGGTTCGGGGAGCCCTGTCACCCCATCCTTCCTAATGAAGGGGGGGCGCAGTCAACTCCACCTGAGTGCGAGCAAGAGGGAACTAGAACCCCTTGAACACACAGCACAGGCGGAACCACGTGTGACCTAACACACTGTGGCCCATACCCACACACTCCTGCTACCCTACCAAAGGACGGGAAGCAGGAAAGGCCACAGACCCCAGAACCGCCTGGGAGACAGAACCCCTGGTCATGTCCATGAGGTAAAACCTTACAAAGGGGCCCGGGGAGGACCATGAAGCTGCAGCACAGATGTCCTCCACCGAGGCCCCACCCAGGAGAGCGGCAGAGGCAGCCACCCCACGAGTGGAGTGCGCCCTGACACCCCCAGGGGGATCCTGCCCAGCCAACGTGTAGCAGAGGGCAATGCCCTCGCACAACCAATGGGACAGGCGTTGTTCGATAGTGCCTTACCGGCATGAGAACCACCGTGACAGACAAAAAGCTGAACGGTGACCCCGAGGTCCTGAGTACGGCTGAGGTAATTCCCAAGCACGGACCGGACATGACAGGTGAAGGCCCGCATCTAACTCACTACCGTGAGGAGGCGGATGAAATGCCTGAACAACAATATCCCTGGAGTGGAAGAACTCTGGATATTTACAGGCACGAAGGCAGGATTAGGCCGCAGAGTGGCACCGCAATCGGACGAAAGACAGGCACTCTGGACGTACCGAGAGAGCACAAAGCACACCCACGCGTTCAGCGGAGGTGACGGCCAGCAAGAACGCGGTCTTGAACGACAGCTGTTCCAACGGCGCCTGCTCGAGCGGCTCAAACGGGGCCAAGGACAACCGACGAGGACCAATTGAAGATCCCAAGTCGGAGCCAAGGAGCGTTGCACCGGCTCAACGCATCGAGCGCCAAGCAGGAAACGCTTCACAAGAGGGTGGCTGAACAAGACATCCCCTCAAATCCCTCATGATAGGAGGATATAGCTGCTGCATATACCCTCACCGTCGAAGCCGACAGTCTATCAAGGAGAGACTGGAGGTAACTAAGGACAGCATCCACTGGGTCCCGGCCCCCCGCCTTACACCACACTTGGAACATACGTCATCTGCCCGCGTAAAGCGTGACAGTGGAGGGAGCATGCGCATTCCGGATGGTAACACCATCAGGATCAAGAACCTGCGCCCCTCAACGTACCCGTCCCAACAACTGACCTAACAGATGTATGGGGAAGAATCCCAGGCGGCACGGCATCGGTCCCAGACCTGCCTGGCTATGTCCGGACGTAATCCCCACCCGTCAGGATGAGGACCGCCCCGCGACAGTACACCTGTACCCACATTCTCCCTGCCGGGTATGTGGGGAGCCCTCAGGCCGCGCAGATGGAGGACGCCCATAGCCAGCCACCCGCCGCCTGGTGCAGACGGGGGGAGCGTACTCCTCCATGTCTGTTGATATACGACACTGACGTCGCATTGTCCGTCCTGATCAACACCGTTTGAGGACCAGAAGGACCGCTTTCAATACCAACACATTGAACGTAGCGCAGACCGGGCAGCATGGTTTGCCAGCTGCCCCCTACTGCGTTGGCCCGACGCGTCACCAGCGAGGGAGGCGTCGGTGAAAAACGCGACGTGAGACAGCGCCGTAACCGTCCTAGGACGGAACCTCCCGAGCGTGTTGACAACACGCTCTGAGAGGGATGCCCATAGCCCTCCAACCGTTGACTGGGAAGAGGAGTACTCTACTTCCAGTCTACAGCAAACCCCAGGCTGGTAGGGACCTGCCTGGTACGAGACCTGACGATCCACCTTGACCGCGAAGGACCAGAACGTCGTCAGGGCAGAATACACTCCGTAACCCCTGACGATGCAGAGGCCCCAGTGCGGCCTCCACGCACTTGGTGAAAATGCGGGGAGCCAGAGAAAACCGAACGGCAGCCTCTGGTACTCATACGCTAACTGTTGTGAAGGGCCAGATTAAACCGAATATATATATTTATTTATATATATATATTTAATTGTATTTGTATATTCTCTAATATTCCCTGATATCCCTTGTATATTCCTTGTACAATATGCATTGAATATCCATTCTAGCCTACTGAACATCCCATAATAGTCTCCATTCTACTATTGGTCGAGACCTTGGTGCCAGGCTGCCATACCCCCCAGACCCAGTTCAAACGTACCGCTCAACATGTACGAACAAGTCCTAGTTCCGCGTAGGAATCTGGCTACCGCACCACTAACGGTACTATTTGTTCATAGTGCGTATATATACTGCGCTACTAAAGTAGGACTTCCTTTTTAGTCCAGTTTCTTACCCTCCAATAGAGTGACAGACGTAAAGCCTCCCCGCGACGCCACGTGTGGGAGTAAGGCCAAGTTCGGCCTACCATCAGTATTGAGACATCGTGTATATTAATATTTGAATAGTCATATTTGGCACTATATCGTCGAGTTGGACGTAGTCTATTAAGCTAATAATAGTCTATTCATATGTAGTGCTTCGTGCGGTGAGAATACTATCGTAGTCAGTACCCCATCGTTTCGGGCAGAGAACTGGCTACTTATCCAGGGTGGCCGACCCCATGTGAGGCTGCACCCGAGGAGCCCCAGAGCCGACGAGCGAGTGGACCTGCATACCGGATTATTCTACCGACGACAGCCCGCCTTCCCAGGCACGTATTATGCTTTGTATACAGTGATTATTCTATGGATAAAGACCAACACTGCCGTGTGTTGGAAACCCCCCCCCGGAGAGGACGACAGGTGAGGAGACGCTCTACACGACGAGGTCGCTTCACGTCTCTCCATCGTGGACCGAAGGAAGCCGGCCCACAGAGAGTCCAACTGCTTTCATCTGTGGATCGAGGATCGCTGAGGCACCGAGCCGCACAACCGTGGGTTCTCCCAGGATACCCTCGGCCAGACGGATACAGCCAGACTCTACCCCCCCCCCCCTTCTCCAGTTGTCTTACAAGCGACCGGAATTCCCCCCTAGTGTATCCAGTTCTATAATCATTAAAGTATCATTGCTATTATTCCTTAAATATTCCAGGTTGTATATTTACCGCCTGCGCCACCAGAGATTGGACATTCTTTGTATTTTATTTTTTTATTCTTTTTTAAAACAAACATATAAACATACATGACAACACACGATAAGATATACAAGCATTAATTGTCAGGGCACATCCAATGAGATCACATTTTGGTTAGTTGTTTTATATAAGATATACCCATAATACCTGTTATCTAAAAAAAAAACCTACATACATATGCTCAGCTCGAAACCCCCCCTCCCGGACCCCACCTTGAGAAGTACCTCCACTATCCCTCGCACCTAACCAGACACTACCATTATAAGCTAGCTTTTATTCTCTCCACCACTTCTAACCACATTGACATTTTGGATTCATTGAGACCCAGAATTCTTGCTGTAGATATTTCATGGTAAATTACATCGAGATATGTAAGAAACCAAACTTTACGGCACATTTTTTCCGGTTGAAACCAGCGTGATGCGATCAGCTTTTTGGCTACTGTGATACCCGATAAAACCAATCTCTTTAGCTGTGGATTCACTGCAAACTCAAAAACATCATTCAACAGCAATACCGAGGGGTGTAGAGATTGGACATTCTTTATTGATATACCGACGAATACTCTTGCCATAAAAGTGCATACTAATTTCCATTCATAAATGTGATTGATTTGATTAAGTGCTTGCTCTACACACCATCGCTGTGTAGAAATAAAGACCTATTTCTAATTCGTACATTTGTGTTGGATCCGTTTCATCTACGTGACAGTGTTCATCATAATATATTTATGCCGAGTACTGGGTGGCCGAATATTAAGTACAAAGGTAGTGGTAGTAAGTATCATATCTAGTAATACAGTCAGGGAATTGTACCCCTCAGTTACAATTGGTCCTTCGAGCCGGAGGGTAATTAGTGTAATATTAATATAGTGTTATTAATATTGAAATGGCCTATGATGAACACTCCACGAAACGATCCTCCTAACCAACGCCCGCAGCGCGAACGACGGCTCCCTCAGTACTTAGAGGCTTACGCTGTCAGTCAACAACCTAGTCTTCTACTAACAGTAAACGCGGTTAAACTAGAAAGTAAAAGTATGTCTAACCCCAACGCCCAGACTACCCCGACCATAGAGGCCCCTACGGGTTCTAATGTAACTGACCAAGTTCACGGTGGGGACCAGTGGGAACCAGACATGACTTCACACCCCGCCAGTACTGAAGAAGTAGTCCCCGATGAGTCCCGGGAGGAATACAACGCTACCGAGAGAGAACTCGGCACGGAAGAAGACGGGGAGAGCACCGTGGAGATAGAGCTCCAAGGCTCCGCAAGGAGTACCCCGAGGGAAGGCTCCCCTATACAACCGCCTTCTCCCAGCGAGGCAGAGAGGACCCTACAGCAGGCCTTCCTCATCAGCCTGAACGCCGCTGCTGAACGCGACCGACTGCAGATCCAGCAGCGGAGCGAAGAAGAGCATATACGTCTAGAAATAAGACGCATTCAGATGGAAGAGAATGTGGCCCGAGACCGAGCGGACAGCCAGCGAGCAGCTGCTGGTGCTCTACGGGACGCAGAGCGCGACAGACAGCAAGCGCAACTAATAGAACAGCTGATCAGACGGACAACACCCTCTCCCTCCGCCAGAGGCTCCAGGAACTCGTCTAGACACACCTCCAGGGCGGCATCCCCTAGCCGAGTAAACAACCCTGAACTTGACCAACAGACGAGGTCTATACCCCCCACAGACCACCTCCCCCCACCGGTCCAAGCGAGACCTAGCAACCGGGAAGGAGCAGCATATCCTGTGGAGAGGCTAAACCAGAGACTACAAGCACTGGATGACCTAACTGAAGACGAAGAGGAAGAGGAGGAGAACCACGCCCGACGACAGCACAGTACTCTACCGGACCAGGAGGTCCGGTACAGCCCAGGCTATACTCCCGCGGAGCTGCGCTACAGACCCCCGACTCTATACCCGGGTGAGCACGACGCACGACCCGCACCGAGGAACAGCACCTGGACAAGCGGGCCATGGTACACTGCCGGTACCAGCCCATACCAAGGAGCGGGAGGAGACTCGCCTAGGAGGCCTCTCCCCCAACGCTCGCCGATGTATCCACAGTCAGCGTCATACATTGGCACGCCTATGGTACCCGACTTCACCCAAGAGAACCGGGCCCAGTATACAGAACTCCGCATGTGTCTGGAGACCATGTTGGTGGATGTATTGGATGAACGCCATAAATACGCCATCCTACTGAAGCACTTAAAGGTACCCCGCGCACATAACATAGCGCTCGCCTACGCAACTTCCACCACCCCATACACAGCAGCGCTGGTAGCATTGGACCAGAGGTATGGGCGCATATGGGATTACGTGATCCAGGAGATCCGACACATCGACCGCTTACCCCCCGCAATAGACAATCGAGCACTGGACGACCTGTCCATCAGAGTGCAGTCCCTGGTAGGGATGTTGGGAGCGCAGAGAGAGAAGGGGAGGCATGAACTTTACGCCAACTCAAATGTGGAAAGGATCTTGGAGAAGCTGCCGCCCGCTCGACAGGAGCGTTTTAGGCGGCAGAGAGACCACCGAGACCCGAATGGCCCCGAACCGAACCTCCTCGATCTAGCAGACTTCCTGGCGAGAGAAGTCAGCAGCCTACGGCTAGATACATTCGGACGGAGCACCCCTGGCTCCAGAGAAGGAACCAGACGACTAAATGATGGAAGAAGATCGGTGACTGTGATGCACCAATCGGAGTCAGTACCGAGCAGCAGGAGCCACAGTACCCCCTCCAGAACGGAGAAGTGGAAGATAGTGTGCCCCTACTGTGAGAAAGAACACTGGCTAGCGCAATGTGACTCCTTCCCCAAGCTGAACGCGGAGGAAGCAAGTCAATGGATAAAGTCCAACAAGCGCTGTTTTCGCTGTGCGCGCTCACACATGGCAGCCGAATGCCGCTTAAAGAAAAGGTGCACCAAGTGCGATGGAGCCCATCTGGACATACTTCACGACAGTAACAGACGGCGCCCTTCACCCGCACCATCCAGCAGCAAAGCGAGCGTCATGTACATCGATCCCGCCAGCAGCAGTGGAGCCCGAGTACTCCTAAAAGTAGTGCGTGTGACACTAAGCTACCAGAATAAAGTCCTGGACACTTACGCCGTCCTCGATGATGGGTCAGAGAAGACCCTTCTGCTCGCCTCCGCTGCGGCCCAGCTAGGGCTGCGGGGAAGCGAAACCCAAATGACAATTCGGACAATAAGATGAGATTTGAAGACGATAAAGGGCGAGAATGTCTCATTCTCTATCGCAGCAAGCGGCCAGCCTGAGCGACGGTACCAGATTACAGACGCTTTCACCAGCCAAGAAATAGGACTGTCGCGGTACACATACCCCGTCGCCAAGCTGATGGAGAAATATGCACATCTGCGCAAGTTACCGATCCCGCTCATAGACAATGCTATGCCGACCCTGTTGATAGGCTCCGACCATGCAGACCTCATTGTCCCGATGGACCGGGTTCATACCGGACCCCGAGGCTGTCCTGCAGCAGTCGAGACCCGTTTGGGATGGACTCTCCAAGGCCCGCTCGCCAAATCTCTCAACCGAAGTACAGCCACTAGATGTCTCCACTCCCGAGTCACAGAGGGAGAAACCGCACTCCTGCAACACGTAGAGCGGTTATGGACCTTGGAACAAATGCCCTTTAAGAACGGAAAGAAAGACATTCGCTTTAAAGATGACATTTACGCCATTCACCTCCTCGAGACAGGGACCAAGAGAGTCCCGGTCAACGGCGTGTTGAGATACGCCACGCCACTCCTGCGGCGAGAAGGAATGCCTACTTTCCACGCCAAGACAGACGCCACAGAACGGTACCTGCTGAACACGGAGCGGCGCTTAGCCAAGAACCCCACCCAAGAGAGTGTATACCGCGCTGAGATTGAGAAGCTCATCACAGCGGGACACGTCACAAAGATGGACATTAAAGAGGCTGACCAGACCACTGAATCGTGGTACGTGCCTCACCACAAGGTCCATCACAACGGTAAAGACCGCATAGTATTTAACTGCAGCTACCAGATCGGATCCCAAAATCTGAATAAAGAGTTACTGCCCGGTCCCACACTCGGCCCCTCCCTACTCGGCGTTCTACTCCGCTTCCGCCAGGAAAAGGTGGCCATCAGCGGGGACATTAAAGGAATGTTCCTGCAGGTGAGATTAGTAGAGGAGGACAAGCCCCTGTTACGGTTCCTATGGAGAGAGAAGCCAGGAGATGAGCACCCAGCCATCTACCAATGGGAAGTCCTCCCCTTCGGAACGACGTGCAGCCCCTGCTGTGCTACATTTGCACTACAGAAACATGTAGCAGAGGACCCAGCAGCGGACGAAGAGGTCCGACACAGCGTAAAGAACAGCTTCTACGTAGACAACTGTCTACAAAGCCTTTCAACCCAGGAAGAAGCCGAGGCTCTCCTGATTAAACTCCGCGCCTCATTGATCAAAGGCGGCTTTGATCTCAGGCAGTGGGCCAGCAGCGATCCGCAAGTACTGCGCAGCCTCTCCTCCGAGGACAAGGCAGCCAGCAGCGAGACCTGGATGGCTACAATCCCGGGAGAAGCCCAGGAGATGACCCTGGGATTGGTGTGGCGATTCAAAACAGATTCGCTTCACTACAGACACAAGCCCCTGACTACGGAGCAGGGAAGGCCGGCGGCGGCGCCGACCACCAGACGGAGTGTGTACACAACACTCGCCCGACAATATGACCCGCTAGGATGTATTCTACCGTACACCACCAGGGCAAAAATGATTGTACGAGCATTGTGGGACAAGGACCAGGGCTGGGACGACCCCATTCCCGCACACCTTGCATCCACCTGGAGAGAGTGGGAGATGGAGCTCCACTCACTCCCAGGCGTTAATATGCGCCGAAGCTACTTCCCACCCACGGTGAGGCCAGAGACATGTAAAATGGACTTACACGTCTTCAGTGACGCCTCAGAGGTCGCATACGGATCAGTAGCCTACTTGCGGGCCCAAGAAGAGGGGGGAGAGATCTACACAGCATTTGTCCTCGCCCGCTCGAGAATAGCCCCACGCAAGCAACAATCTATCCCACGCCTAGAGCTCTGCGCAGCCCTAGCCGGAGCGCACCTAGCCACGCTCATCCAACGTGAGCTCACCATACCGGTGTCTAGAACAATCCTGTGGTCAGATTCCACGACAGTACTCGCCTGGATCAAATCGGACTCATGCAAGTACAAAGTCTTCGTGGGAGTCAGAGTCACCGAGATTCAAGACTTAACCGAAGAGTTAACCGGAGAAACAGAGTGGCGCTACGTTGATACAAAACAGAACCCAGCTGACGTCATCACCCGGGGAATGCCCCTAGATGACCTCACCCGTCGCAATGTCTACAGTGACGGCCCAGCATTCCTAAAGCTCCCGGAAGGAGAGTGGCCCACGCCTATCCCGAGGGAAGCCAGTCAGGAGGAGGCTGAGAATAAGAAGCCTGTGTTCTGTGGATTGAGCACTGTTATCTCCGCAGACCCCAACATAGATGATTGCACTACCATAGAGAGTGCACAACAAAGGACATTCCTACTGCACTAGCTACCGTCTCTACAGACCCGCCAGAAGTGGGTAAAGGAGAGAGACAATTTGACAGAAGGAACAGTCGTCATGATTATTGATCAATCACTGCCCAGAGCTATGTGGCCGGCCGGGCGCGTAAGCAAAGTGATCACCGGTGCCGACGGCAAGGTCCGAGCAGCTGAAGTGCTTGTCCAGGGTCGCACTTACACCCGTCCCGTGGCGAGGCTCATAGAGCTGCCCCGACTCCCAGACACAATCGATGATGACCATGACCCTATAACCCTATGACTTTGTGAAGTTGACTGACCCCTACAGCAAACCCTTATGTGTAAATAGACAACGCGATTAATCTGTCTCTGCTTAACTGATTAGGTCTGGGACCAATCAGGGGGTGGCTGTTGTGAAGGGCCAGATTAAACCGAATATATATATTTATTTATATATATATATTTAATTGTATTTGTATATTCTCTAATATTCCCTGATATCCCTTGTATATTCCTTGTACAATATGCATTGAATATCCATTCTAGCCTACTGAACATCCCATAATAGTCTCCATTCTACTATTGGTCGAGACCTTGGTGCCAGGCTGCCATACCCCCCAGACCCAGTTCAAACGTACCGCTCAACATGTACGAACAAGTCCTAGTTCCGCGTAGGAATCTGGCTACCGCACCACTAACGGTACTATTTGTTCATAGTGCGTATATATACTGCGCTACTAAAGTAAGACTTCCTTTTTAGTCCAGTTTCTTACCCTCCAATAGAGTGACAGACGTAAAGCCTCCCCGCGACGCCACGTGTGGGAGTAAGGCCAAGTTCGGCCTACCATCAGTATTGAGACATCGTGTATATTAATATTTGAATAGTCATATTTGGCACTATATCGTCGAGTTGGACGTAGTCTATTAAGCTAATAATAGTCTATTCATATGTAGTGCTTCGTGCGGTGAGAATACTATCGTAGTCAGTACCCCATCGTTTCGGGCAGAGAACTGGCTACTTATCCAGGGTGGCCGACCCCATGTGAGGCTGCACCCGAGGAGCCCCAGAGCCGACGAGCGAGTGGACCTGCATACCGGATTATTCTACCGACGACAGCCCGCCTTCCCAGGCACGGATTATGCTTTGTATACAGTGATTATTCTATGGATAAAGACCAACACTGCCGTGTGTTGGAAACCCCCCCCCGGAGAGGACGACAGGTGAGGAGACGCTCTACACGACGAGGTCGCTTCACGTCTCTCCATCGTGGACCGAAGGAAGCCGGCCCACAGAGAGTCCAACTGCTTTCATCTGTGGATCGAGGATCGCTGAGGCACCGAGCCGCACAACCGTGGGTTCTCCCAGGATACCCTCGGCCAGACGGATACAGCCAGACTCTACCCCCCCCCCTTCTCCAGTTGTCTTACAAGCGACCGGAATTCCCCCCTAGTGTATCCAGTTCTATAATCATTAAAGTATCATTGCTATTATTCCTTAAATATTCCAGGTTGTATATTTACCGCCTGCGCCACCAGAGATTGGACATTCTCTATTGATATACCGACGAATACTCTTGCCATAAAAGTGCATACTAATTCCCATTCATAAATGTGATTGATTTGATTAAGTGCTTGCTCTACACACCATCGCTGTGTAGAAATAAAGACCTATTTCTAATTCGTACATTTGTGTTGGATCCGTTTCATCTACGTGACAGTGTTCATCATAATATATTTATGCCGAGTACTGGGTGGCCGAATATTAAGTACAAAGGTAGTGGTAGTAAGTATCATATCTAGTAATACAGTCAGGGAATTGTACCCCTCAGTTACACTAACCCTGCAAAGGAAGCATAGGTAAGCCCTAGGATGGAAGATCGGAGATGCGCATACGCATCCTACAGGTCTATGGAGGAGAACCAGACCCCCACCTGACAGTGTTCAACAGGTAGGAGACGTTCCAAAAAATGCTGAACCTTCCCATGGGACAGGTCCAGCCTGGGTCTGACACCCCCCCCCTCCCGATTTATCAGGCACCAGAGAACACCGGGAGGAGAACGCCACGACGATGGCTTGCTTCGTCCACAGAGATTGGATCTCGTTGACCAGAGCTGTCACTGCTGGAGACCCTGACAATAGGGTCTGTACCAAACCCGAAAACGGGTGGGGTTGTGTAAACACAAGTCCCCGCCTCAGCGTTCTCTCCATCCACCTCGACATATGGTACTGCCGTAGTCATATGTGATGACACTCCCAACGCACCCGCCGCCATGTGGCGCAGGTCCGCCAGGAACTGTAGATAGTTGGCCCAGTCCCACCCGCTGTGCGTAGCCAACCCTGGAACCGTGCGAGCAGAGCGTTCCGTGTCGGGATATCTGACCCTGACACCACCCATGAGGCAATCGCACCCAAGGGGGGACCCCGACAGAAAGGGCCGGTTTGATACGGGGGGCTTTCTAGGTGAAAAAAGCCCCCCCACTGAACACCCCTCCAGAACATGCTGAGGAGTTGTTCTGCAGCCGGACATGCAAGGTGTAAGGACCCCATGGGTTCCTACACACCGTAGCCCTGCAGTGATATTACTACCACCCAAATCACGCGTGCCTGCGAGACCACTGCCAATCTTTCAGGAGTGGGAGGCACCAACATGATACCTGGCCTGGCGAAGGCGAGGCCGGGGAATCCCGCACTGTGTGCCTCAAAAGGTTTCGAGCCCCCTGCTGACAACACTTATAGTTGACAGACGTAACACCAGGCTCAACCAACACAGCTTATGGCAGGGCTATTCAACTAAATTGTTCAGGGGGCCACATTGTCAGAAACCCAAGGGGCCAGGGGCCGGGCTGCCACGGCGCCTCCCCGTGCTATGAATATATGTACACTTGACACAACACGCAACCACATTTTCACAACTTTTATTTAACTACATTGCAAAAGTAGTATACTTTTCAAAAAAAGTGCTTCATTTATGTGCCACATCTGCAACATCTCCTGCAAAAAGTGCTTCATTTATGACTGTGCAACAACTGCAACATCTCCTCCTCAACATTTCAATATAAAAATAAAATAAAAAACAAACAAGTGCATGATGTGCATCTGAACATTCTAACATTGACACTTGAACAAAAAAACACATTTATAGTGCAGCTGAGCTTATGAAAAAGTGCTTCATGTCTGTGCAACAACAGCAAATCACAGCATCTTATTAGCACTTATTGTCCACTCTTAACTCTCAAACATCAGGGGGGTGGGGGGCAGACAGGCCTAGCCTACATACACACATCTAATGAGAGAGATTGCACTTCTTTGACTGGGCAATGGCAGAGAAAGAGGGTTCATAGGAAGTGAGGGCTACCCGCAAACAGTGATGCAAATGCTCATTTGTCAAGGAGGCACGTTGCTTGTTTTAATGGCATTCATGTGAGAGAAACTGGATTCACAGGTGTATGTTGAGCCAAACATTGTTAGCACAGATATTGCCAGCGTTTTTATTTTGGGGAATGTCTTGACATGAATACACTTTATCCAAAATGTTGTGGTGGATTCATTCTCAAGTGCCTGCTTCAGAGCAGATGATGCTTGCATGTCAATTATTTCAAGTTGCAGGAGACCTTCATCAATGTGAAGTGATGCAAGGAACTCTTGTCCTTTTGTGGAAATAGCAGCTACATTGGCAAATGGGTTGCTCACAAAATGCATCAATTCTCTAGACATGTCAAATTCATCAAATCGACTTGCAAAGTTGTCCCTCAATTTATCAATGAAATATGTCATTAATTGAGTGACGTGTGGCTCAATTGTGCGTGTTAACGTTGACATGAAGAAAAAAAAGTAAAAAAAAAAAGAAAAATAAAATAAAATAATTTTTTTTTATTATCGTGTAATCTTTGGCGGGCCGGTCAGAATCATCCCGCGGGCCGGATCTGGCCCGCGGGCCGCCAGTTGAATAGCCCTGGCTTATGGTGTGGCAGCCGCTTGACAGCACAACATTCTCACAGACAGACCCAGGCTCAGCCATCAACTGGGTGTCAGCCCCTGTCCCCATGAGAAGCGAAAAGTGGGGCCGCCCGCGCTTCAATGAAGGCACGCGGCCCGCAGCCAAAGGAAACAATCAGAGCCCACTTTTTCCGCTATTGTTGGGGAAGGGAGTGATCGGAGAGTGGGCTGCTCGCGGCAGGACGGTGACGGCTTGTTGTTCAAGCCGAACCCATCCAACATGGCCGATCCCTCGGCCGCCAAGGCTGTCGGCCTTGTGGACACCTGTCGATTCAACGCCCAGGTTACCTCTGGCGGGGGAAAACATGGCCGCCTGTCGAGGGCATCGTCATCGCCGCTGACGAGGCCGTGCTCTCTCTTCTTCTGGCTGCGCGGTGTGAGGCGGTGTGGGGCCTAGGACAATACCGCCCGCGCTCCAGCAGAAGACCAAAATCCCCTGCGGAGAGGGGAACCCTGAGCGATTATAGCTTGCGGCTAGGTCAAAGATAATAACGTCAACAACCTCGCGCAATGTGTCGACGTCGGCTGGCCCTCAAGGCCCCTGCCACCAGACACCATTTTTTTTATAGAAAAAACAGCAATTCGAACACAGTTCTAATCGCTGCCAATTCCATACCGTGGCGGTACAGGCTTTAGCAGCCCACCAGCCACTCGCCAGGCCGACCCACCCATGGTGTCGGCCGGGCGGGGCACTGTTTCAATATGTCAAAAGCAAAATACTGATGTTAACACGGAGCACCATTGGTGGTTGCAAACAGCAACCTCCACTGTGGTGTGCACCATGAAAGGGTTAAATGAATAAAAGAACTAAACCACAAAATACTGTAGAATGAGCAAACCCATATACACAACGTTAAGGGGAGGCGGACGAGAGCGAACTAGTCCCGCCTTCATTCAAAATATTCACAACAGCACACCAGCCCTAGCTTAGCCCATTTACCAAAAAAGGTAAACAAAGCCCCCCCCCGCATACTCCCCAATAGAAACCGATTGACCGTCAGCATGAATGGTTGAGAGGAGAGAAAGCTGTAGCATAGACAGACCTTCTCATAGCAGAGTGACAGAACAAAACAGTAGCCCACTACACTACTACAGCCTAGCGTGAGGCGATGTGGAACCCAGATCAACAACCGCCTGCGCACAAACAAGCAACATGTTTACAATGTCGGCTGGACCCATAGCCCCACTACCCGACGCCAATGTGGATAGGAACTAGCCAGCTGAGCCCTAACCCGCCGTTAAGTCCCATCCTGCAGTAGTATAGCTCTACTGCTACACCGCCGAGCTCACGCATCGGCTCCCAGATGGGGACACCATTCAACAGACCCCGCCCGAACACAAAGGTAACGTACCTGGCTAGGCTACCTAGCCACGGCCTACCCTATTGTCAACCCATTAACCCAGTAAAAAGGTAAATAGGACTCAGCAAAACCCCCACAACAGCTACCGACTGACCTTCATTGATGAACCGGGCAAGAGGAGGGAGAAGTGACAACATCTCACGGCGGAGACATTAGAACAGCGTAGCAGTAGAGTTCAGCATGTAGCATTAGTATTAGCATGTAGCTAGCATTAGTTGTTTAACAGCATGCTTGCAGGACCGTTTGGAACCCGTTCACCGCAGTGAACGTTCACCAAACCATCCCCCCCTGGCGCCGACTCACAACATGGTTGTGTAACAAACAACCCAGCATTACTAACACTAATACCCATGCCTGATGACACAGGGCTCACCGTTGTACAAGCTGGCCCGATAGCCAAACCATGTACGCTGCCCCTCGATCTGCTGTCGTCAGACGAGGAAACATCAACATAGGCCCGTCGTGTCGCTGAAACATGCTTCGAAGATGCCAGGGGCACGTAAACCTCCAGTAAGCTTTCAACATTACGCAATTCCTCCAATCTTTTTCATACTACTAGTTACATAAGGTGCACTGCATCCAATATGATGGAACGAAAATAGAGGAAGGGTGTGTTGGTGATCATGGCCATGGTCTTATAGGCTACGCCTCCATAGAGGAGGGACCCGGTCAGGTGTGGGTGTACAAGTTGTGTTCGTGGTGGAGTACAGTAGGTACAGGAGATAAGGGGTATCTCAATAGGCTAGAGCGGGACGCGATAAGCCAGATATGAAATATAACAAGGCTATATATAGCAAACAATAGGAACATCCTGTAAAGTGGAAACAGTGCTATTCTTCTATAACATCAATAAACAATATTCAACGTTCAGAGTAGCAAATGATTATTAAATCGCAACATTCTGGAACTCTTTTGACATTTGTTATGTGGTTATGTGGTTTACATTCTGGAACTCTTTTAACATTTCGTTATGTGGTTAACTTTACCACCTGGAACTCTTTTCCCTCATTTCCCCCCCCCTGAAAGGCCATGAGTGTGACATCATGTCAACTCACAAGTCCAGTGTGACAACTGGCCTAAGGATCCGTCCAGACCTGGACTGTTACAGTCCTTCAGTACCAGCAGGCACGTCGACACTGGTGTTACCTGGCTCTTGACCGGTGTCCTTGGGAACTGGTGAGACTGGTGCTGTGCTCCCAACTGGCCCTGGGGAGGGTACCCCCTGGAGGTGGCGCCGGGTGCGCCGGAATGACGCTCCCTGCTGCGTCTCAATGATGTAAGAGTGTGGCGTGACACTCTCGCTGGTCACTACTGCAGGGGCTGTCCAGGATTTCTGGTGGTCCAGCTTGGTGAGGACATTACCACCAGGCTGTAGTGGAGGTAGGGGTCTCGCCCCGTGACGTCGGTTGTAGTAGAAGGCTTGCTTCTTCTTGTCAGCCTCGTCCTTCTGCTTGATCTGTCGCTTGTCTGGCCATGAGGGCTGCAAGTTCCTCTCGAGTGTAGGCAGTGTCGTTCTCATTTTCCGACCCATCAGAAGTTCCGCTGGGCTGGCCCCTGTGGTGCTACACGGTGTCGACCTGTAGCACATGAGTGCGATGAGAGGGTCCTTCTGTTTCAGGATTCGCTTTGCTGTCTGCACCGCCCTCTCCGCGTGACCATTGCCTTGTGGGTTTTGTGGGCTTGAGGTGATATGTTTGAAGTCAAGCTCACAGGCTAGGTCTCGAAACTCAGCGCTCGAGAACTGTGGCCCGTGGTCGCTTACGACCACGTCCGGGACCCCATAACGGGCACACGTTGTTTTCAGCTTCAGAGCGACTTGAGAACTGGTTGTCGTTGTCATGTGCAGTATCTCTATATATCTAGAGTAGTAGTCTGAGATTATCAAGTAGCTCTGTTTGTTATGCTCACATAAATCTAGAGCTATACGCTCCCATGGTCTGTCAGGGAGCGGAGTCGAGATCAACGGCTCCCTCTGTTGCGCTCTTCTCAGCTCACAGCAGGACTGACACGACGAGACCTTGTGTTTCAGCTGTGAGGAAATGCCCGGCCACCAGACAGAGGCGTTTGCCCTCTCCCGACACTTTGAGAGCCCTTGATGTCCGTCATGGATTCTCTCGAGGATTTCTGTCCTCAGTGTCTCTGGTATCAATATGCGACTTCCTCTGATGACCATTCCGTCATACTCTGAAAGTTCACTTTTCGCCGGGAAGTACTCTCTTATGACGCTTGGTACTGTATTCACGTGTTCAGGCCATCCTGACCTGATGTACCTGATCACTGTCTGCAGCTTTTCATCAGGTGCTGTAGCTTTTCGGATGCTGTCCATCCTCTGTGGAGTAGCTGGCACGTTGTTGATGACAGCTGCGATATAGCACTCCACATCGGAGTGTGTGTCTTTCTGGTTCTCTGTGTGTCTCAGGGGGCTCCTTGACAGTGTGTCTGCCACTACAAGGGTCTTCCCAGGCGCATACTCTGCCACTGGCTTGAAGCGCATGAGCCGCATGAGAAGTCTCTGGCACCTTAGTGGGACGTTGTCCAAATCCTTGCTGTTCATTAGTGGGACCAGGGGCTTGTGGTCCGTCACTAGCTTGAAACTCTCAAGGCCGTAGAGGTATTTCTCGAACCTCTCACAGGCCCAGACACTTGCCAAACACTCCTTTTCAATTTGCGCGTACCTAGTTTCCGCATCAGTCAGCCTCCTGGAGCAGTACGCGACTGGCTTCCAGTCTTCTCCATGGAGGTGCAGCAGCACCGCACCGATCCCGTAGCTACTTGCGTCAGCCGAGACTGCAGTGGGTCTTTTGACGTCGTAGAAGGTTAACACCGGCGATGTCATCAGGAGCTCTTTCAACTTCTCAAAAGCTGTTTGTTGTGCTGGGCCCCAGGTCCAGACTGATTTGGACCGGAGCAACTCGTACAGTGGCTGGCCCACTGTGGACAGGTTTGGCACGTACTTCGTTTGAGCTCGTGCACGTTCTCGGGCGCGGCGAGCTCCCGGATGGCCAGCACTTTTGCTGGATCTGGCCGCACGCCCGAGGCATCGACCACCTGCCCCAGGAAATGGATCTGCTTCTGCCTGAGCACACACTTGTCCTTGTTGAGCTTGAGCCCAGCAGACTCGACTCTCTCTAGGACCTTCTGGAGGCAGAGGTCATGTTCTTCCACATCTTTCCCGTACACTATGATGTCATCCATATAGACGGCGACGCCTTGCAGGCCTTGGAGTGTCTCTGTCATCTTCCTTTGGAATATCTCCGGCGCGCTTGTTATTCCAAACGGTAGGCGCCGGAAACAGTACCTGCCGAATGGAGTGATGAAGGTCGTCAGCCGGGCGCTCTCGCTATGCAGAGGTATCTGGAAGAACCCTGAGGCTGCATCGAGGCTGGAGAACATTGTTGCTCCACTCAGCTTGGCTGTGATCTCTTCCGCTGTAGTTAGGATGAATCTCTCTCTCTTGACCTGTACATTTAGCTTCTTAAAGGCCAACTTGCAGGTTAAACCCTACTCTGCAATTATGGGTAGTTTACATCATTGGTATCTAATTTAATTATTTATTTTTTTCCATTTGACGCCGGAAATTTCACTCAGAAATGGTTAAAAAGGTCCACGCACGAATAACATGCACAAGCAAATCTAAAAGCTTATCAGACGCTAGCACGGCCGTGACGTCACTTCAGAAAACGTATGTGCCTTATGCCCGTCCGGGTCATAGTACTACTGGATATATGGCGCTGGCTAACGTTAGCATTATGTCTACTGTCGTGAACCATTTTAGATCGGGGCATGTAGAGGAGTTTGGAGAACGAGTAAAATCATGTGCAGGTCCTCTTCTCAGACCTGTGTGGCAAAGCACTGCACACGCATCATGCAAGCTACACGTCGCTGCATGTTGATCAATGGTGGCCCACTCTGTGCATCACAGTCAGTGACTGATGCACCGAGTGGGCTACTATTGTGCTAACAACGTGCTGCGGCGTCTGCCTTGTTGGCCGGCATGAGTGCCCGATTTGGGGTGGTTCTCTCCTCTTTGTGTGCCTTTGTCCTCGCGGGTGTTCTGCCGGGGAGCTTGTGGACGCGACAATAGTGGTGGTTGTAGGGTGTTTGAGCTTGTAGCGTTAGTTAGCTCATAGCTATCGTGTACCACTATTGTTACGGGCTCGAGCACCTTATGGCTGCTGCTGTTGTCGTGTCCATGGGCTCCCTGGCAGGGTACTTGTGGGGACGGGGGTGTACAGAGAGGAGAGAACCATTTTGGGTCGGGCGTTCAAGCCGGCTAGCGAGCTGGACGTCGGGATATGTTGTTAGCACAATAGCTACCAAGCTAAGCTATGTTAGCTTCTAACGGTGTATACACAATATGTACAACGACACAATGATTTACATTATTACAAATATGGTAACGTGGTTGTGGCTTTTACAAATAGTGGTTAGCTTTAGAGATGGATGGCTATGATCACGGAGCAATAGTGTTGTTAGGTGAAACAGATACATTTTCATTCGGCTAGTAGTAGCAAGGCTCTCTGCCTGCTGTAACAAGTAACAAGAAGGCTCCTTGCTTCCAGTTCCTGCCACTACTGCCTGTGACTCCCAGAGCTCAGAGCCCCCTAGTGCCCTGCACCTGTTGTGACGACATCATTTCGATTACACGCGCACGTTATGAACCATTGATTAAAATATCCACGTGCGTGGTGATTGTGTTGGGCAGACAAAATGTTTGATAAAAACGCTAAAACTGGGTCAATTTCAATACTTTTTTTTCCTTCTTCATGAAAGTCACCGTTGGCCTAGTCCACATTGTTTATTGAACAAAAATACAACATGCAAGTTGGCCTTTAAGATCAACACATACATGCGCCTTTCCAGTCTTTTTTAGCACCGGCACCATGGGGGCACACCAGTCCGTTGGCTCGGTTACCACCTCTATGATGCCGTTCTCCTCCATGCGGCGAAGCTCCTCCCTGACCTTGGGCATGAGTGGTATTGGGACTCGGCGTGCTGTGTGCACCGCATATGGAATGGCGTCGTCCTTGAGCCTAATCCTTACCGGCTCTGTCTTTAGTGTGCCATGGTCTCCAAAGGCACCGTGGACCTCCTCGATCCGTTTCACAAGGCCCATCTCTGCTGCTGTGGACCGGCTGAGTTATTGACAGACTTCCCTCTGATGACAAACACTGGGAATGAGTATGATTTGTCCTTGTATGCAGTGCAGACTTGAAATTGTCCTCGACAATCTAATTTACCCCCTGGGCTGCTCAGTGATACGCTGGTCTGGCTTAGTTCCCTCCCTGGGATAAGCACATTAAAAGTCTCCTCGCACATAACACTAGCATCTGCCCCAGTATCAATCTTGAACTGCACTGGTGTTGCACCAATGAGGAGCTGCACTGTCCACTGCTCATTACCAGTGTTTGCATTCACTGATCCCAAGAAGTATTCACTCTGTTCATCTGTCTCTGTTACTTCACTCACCGCTTTGGATTTGCACTGACCATGCCAGTGCCCAGTCCTGTTGCATTTATTGCAAGTTGAATTTCGTGCGGGGCACCACTCTGGATCCTTGTGCGCCATTTTCCCACAACGGCCGCACTTCCCTCCGTGTTCCGCGCCTTTTCCTCCTCCCTTGGCATAGCTCCTCCCTTGCCATCTGGGGTTTTCTCTCCGCGCTCCCCGTACCTCTTGTATGGCCGCGGCGGCACACGTAGTCTCCCCCTGTGCACTGACTTGCATGTTAACCGTCTCTGACTGGCGTACAGACTGTATAGTTTGCGCTAAGGTGAGGTCTGACATCATTTGCAATTTACGAGACTGTTCTTTATCCTGAATCCCCACTACGATCCGGTCTCGGATGTTTTCATCCCTACACTGACCGAACTCACAGTGTTCTGATAGATCGTAGAGAGCTCTGATAAATGTCTCTGCCAGCTCTCCCGCCCGCTGCACTCTCTGATGAAACACAGCACGCTCATGAATCACGTTTCGTTTAGGGAAAAAATAGCCATCAAAATTCTCCAACACTATCTTGTAGTTGTTCGCGTGTGCCTCCTCAGTAAACGTGAACGATTTGAAAATATTTTCAGCTTCACTCCCCATTGCGTATATCAACGCAGAAACCTGTACATCACCAGGCTTCTTGGTGAGCTCCGTAGCCGTTCGATATCTCTCAAACCGCCTCCTCCAGTCTGTCCACTCCGTTGGTTTATCGAAAGAAAAACTTTCTGGTGGGTTAAACTTCGCCATGATTCACTCTCTTAGTAGACGAAAATACCCCGCTTCTGACACCATGTAATAAACACGGAATGTCCAGTCAGGTATCTTTGTTGAGGTAATAATTTATATAACGTTGTAGAGCATATACACAAGCAAGCCACATGCAGTCAGTACGTAAGTTGGTCTAGTGTCGTAAAACCCTGTGTTACCATGGTGACGTACGGCAGGTTATCGTAATGACTCTAATACTCTGACAAATAGTAGTAATAATAACGGTCTAGCTAGTTGCTTGGACCGTGAAGTTCGTTACCGGTCAGCCAGAATGTTCAGAACCACTTCAGCCGGGAGTGTGCGGGAAGAAATACCAGAGTCCACTGATGTGTATCTCATCCATGCGTTGTTAGTCCTTTAGTGTAGGCAAGATTTTTTTCTTGTAGAAATCAACTGCCAGCTCTGGAGAGTCAAATGTGTAGCCGTTCCCACTGAACGCCAGGCGCAGCTTAGCCGGGTATAGCAAGCCGTATCTGATGGTGGCCTCGCGGAGCAGATTCTTGATATCTTTGTATGCACCTCGACGTCTGGACAGGTCCGCAGAGAGATCTGGGAAAATGTGTACCGTGGAACCCCTGAATATTAGCCGTCCCAGCTCGCGCAAGAGCCGCATGACCAGCTCCTTCGTCTGGGAATGATGGAACCGTACTAGCATATGTCTAGGAGGGGCATTCAGGTGTGGTTTGGTGCCATCGAGCGATGTGCGTGGTCTAGGACTACCGGCTTGCCGAAGGCCTCTTCACCGAACAGCTCCACGAAAAAGGCGGACATGAATGTAATGAAGTTCTGCCCCTCGATTCCTTCAGGAATTCCAATAATTTTTACGTTCTGCCTGCGTGAACGGTTTTCGAGGTCGTCCAGTTTGAGTCATAGGTTGATGTTTTCATCTTTTAAGGATGCACACAGTGTCTCTACTGTGGTCAGTCTCTCGTCTACATCCACCAGTGAAGTCTCCACATGTTGTATTTTCTGCGTCTGTGTGGATATCGAGGCCTGGAGGACCGAGAGGGAGGTGTGGAGCTCGGACAGGAATTCTGTACAGAGGGCAGCTACCTCTGCACGGATTGTAGAGGTAATCAACTCCTTCATTATCGCTGGCGTCAGCTCTGTTGGTTCCGCCATTTTATCGACAGCACTGGAACCCGTTTCCTCTACCTCTTCAATCTCTGTCTTTCGCCGGTATTTAGGCATACCAGATGTGTGATAATGTCGTCTGTTTAGTCAGAGAACATAAAGTATTACTTTCAGTTCGAGCCAAGTCGAATGGGCTGTAGTAAAACTTAAATTCTCACAGAGCTACTCTTGTACGCGTCGTTACTCCGCCATCTTGACGGCTTATTTTTATAACGTGATTTTTTTCTGTGGTTTATCTAAATACTAATTTGATGCTATGACTATGTTTATATCGCTATGCAACATCTCCCCTTTAATGTATTGCCCTTCTGCACGCTTCCCGGGTTAATTTCCACTATCTGTAAGCCTACGTAAAAAAAAGAAGAGAAGAAAAAAAACGTGAACTAGCCTATCACAAGCGACAAATTCTGTTTCCTAATGATTGATTGGCTATTGGTTCATGTGAGCACACAGAGGTATTAGCTAACACTAATGTGTATCTATTTCAAATAGCGCTCTAGCGTCTATCTACGAGAGATACGTTACGATTGATTGAACGATGAAGCGTCGAAAAATAACAGATTTCTTCTGGTCAAAGTTAACCACCACCGTCACTCCAGCCAACGATGAGCTCTCTGAGGAACCAGCAGTAGAAGAATTTCCAATTCCAGAATTTCCAATTCCAGCTAGCCCCTCTGCCACTCCCGCCAACGTTAGCCTCACCCCAGCGGGACCAGCCGACAAAGAGCATCCCTCTCCAGCAGTCAGTGCTCCTGCGGCTGCTGCTAGTGTTAGCACAGTTAGCCCCTCTGCTGCTACCGTTACGTCCACTGTTCCAGTGAGTGCTGCAGGGATCTCTCAAAGTCCAACCAACCAGACGACCCCCATGAGAGTAGCAAATACCACAGAGAGGCCATGGCTTACTACCAGGTACACGTTTCCCAGCAACCTAGCATTGCAGCCCAATTAGACACGCAACTGAAAGCTAAGCAAAAAGTCAGACGAGAGATGCTAGTCAAGGATAGGGATGGGAATTGATAGGATTTTATCAATATGATTCCATTATCGATTCTGCTTATCGGTCCGATTCTTTATCGATTCCCTTATCGATTCCTGATCAATTTATAATTTAAATAACTAAATTGGAAATGCAACAGAACTAAGCTGGTTAGAATAACAACATGCAACTTGACATTTCTGATTGTCATTTATTGTTGTCAGAAAAATACAAAAACTGTAAAAAATAAAACATTAACTATAGCCTACACTTAAATAAAATAATGTATTTGAGATCCTCTTAAAATGTATTTATTTTTTTTATTCTTAAACTAAATTAGTCTATTGAATAACGACCTGTTGAATGTAACTACAGTTCAATATCTTAAACTAATTTAATCTATTGAACTGTAGTTGCATTCAACAGGTCGTTATTCCTCTGAGACACACACACACACACACACACACACACACACACACACACACACACACACACACACACACACACACACACACACACACACACACACACACACACACACACAGAGCTCCCTCCCCGGGCCCCTGTCCTGTAAAGGTATTGGCTTGTGTTGCCACACAGACATGTTTGTATGTTGCACGGTACTTCCTGGCTTACCGACTAGTAAACAACAGTCAACGTGATCATCACACGCTCTCCGTCTCTTATTATATGTGAACTAAAGAGTACAAGGTTTACATAACAGCCCCCACCCCCTTTTTTATTGTATTTGTACCTGTACTACCTGCTGTCAGCTGTTTATCTCTCTCTGTGAGCTTGATTAGCTAGCGTTAGCTTGCATTAGCTAGCGCTAGCTCCGCGGCTAATCTTAGCTTACCCTGAACTAAATCAATGACTAGGTTCTAAAGCATTGGAGTAGTTTTCACTGCACATAGAAGCAGCCAAACAGCGGGAGCATTTCGGGAGCATATGACCAAAACCCAGGCAATTTCGAGCCCTTAAGGCAGGGGTGTCAAACTCATTTTTACAGAGGGCCACATCAGCATTATGGTTGCCCTCAAAGGGCCAAAGACCGTATAAATGTTAATGTAATGTAAAATAAATGTAGCTACTCATTTACATATTGTTAAACATGTTGTGTCTGTATTTATTACTTATTCAAGTTATACATATTGCATATGCATTTGCATAGATGTAAAAATATATGTTAGCTTATGTTATTTTAACAAATAATTTTAGTTTATCAGAACCCCATATTACTCCATCAATCAATGATCAAACCATTCAAGTAAATAACAAAGAAGAATATCATCAAATACAAGCTATGACATTAAGTTTGTTCAAAACCTTTTTGTCACAGTCAAGAGGGGCAGAACTAACAACTGTGAGCTGCAAAGAACATGTGGGACAGATGTAGCAGATGTTACAAAAACAAATGGCTGCACACAACCTTGCAGAGGCCATACATCCAACTAATGGAAGATAGTTTAATTAACTTTAATTAACAGATTGCAGAATGGGTACAGTACAGTACAGCTCAATACACACAATTGTTAAGGGGATGCAGACCAGAGAAAGACTTTCGACTTGTGTACATCAGGGTCCCCCATTTTCAATTCGTAATGAAATTGCTATTATGTGTCTGCATGAACACACAACTGTAACTGTACTCAAAAATAACAAAATAAGGGTTGTCTCAGTTCACAACTATATTGGTCAAGTTTTGGGTGGGACTTGTTTGCGTCCCTACAGCTTCTTATTCAATTGAGCGAGATGCTCGGTTATGTCACACAGCCAGTTTGCATCTAACAGTTCAGACAATATTTCTTCAACCCTTTGTTACCTATTCTGCCTGGATCTTTTTTGTATTTTGGGCTGTAAAATTGTCAAAGAATGTCTGAGGAGTAAGTGCTTTTGGCTTTTTTCCTTTGTTACTTCATCAATACCTCAGATGTTCAACATACATGTATGTGTAAGAATGTGTAATAACTAAGGCTGTTAAAGTTAAAGCTTTATTAACGCATTACCCCACAATTATTTTAACACTGCTATTTTTTAACCCAATATTAATGTTAAAAAAAAAAAATGTTGATGCGATTGTCGCCGGTGGGGGTATGTGTGTGTCTATGTGTATTCATGGAGCGGTGGGATTTACCCATGGGAGTTCCCTCTCTTGCGTTACAGGCTGTGCCGTTGGAGGAAGCTGATTGGCTGGCTGGCGCATAGGGGCGGTGCCCTGGAACCCCGCGAACTCGCTCAAAAGGGAGGCGAGTATTGTCAGCTGGGCGCGAGACACAGAAGGACGAGACCCGGAGCAGAGGAGGAAAGAGAAACCCGAGGACGCCGACTGGTGATATTGCTGGTACACACGGCGCTATTGCTGCTTCCTAGAACGAAAACGGGAGTCGAGAGGACGGTAGCAGAGGACGCAGGGCTGCGAGGACACACAGCTCTTTTTGTGTTTTTACCTTTCCTCCAGTGGAACCAGTTCATAGCGGCGACTGCGGTGTTTCCTCCAGAAGTGGAAACGAGTGGAGCTTCAGACCGGAGGGACATTATCGCCACACCGGGCGCCGTGAGTAAAGAACGCAAGACAGCAGAATACGTGCCTAAACAAACAAACTATTTTCCCGAGTGGTAAATGAAGACATAGACGAACGGTGACTGCATTTGAATTAGGAATATTATTAGTGGCGTGAAGCTGAAGATTATCGGAACGGCATACAGTAAAGCCAGTAATACTGTCGAAGACTGGAACCTAGTATTGTGGATTCTCCATCCTCTGTGAACTACCTTTTCTCTCTTTTCTAAATCATATGGAGGATATCTAATCCATTGTGCATTGTGACGAACCCGTGAGCGGGGGGAACCTTGCTCTTACTGACTGTGCCTTTCATTACAGGCGGAAGGACATTATTGCACGCCTGGTGCTTGGAGGGCCTAAAACACCCCAGTACAGACCGAACAGTTTTTAGCCCGAAGCCGAGAGGGGCTACGGGAGCGGAAGGAGGTGGCGTCCTTCCGGCCCTCAGCTTCGGGCCCCGGTTATAATAATAATAATAATAACTTTATTTGTATAGCACTTTTCATACAGAGGTTGCAGTTCAAAGTGCTTCACAACAGTAAAAAATACAGGCATAAGCGAGCATAAAAAGATAGACAGGTAGAATCACAGTGTTTCACATTAGGATCTAGCATCCCAATAGGCTCTCCGCTTACAGTTTTCAGTAACACAAATAGTAAAAATAGTTTAAAATTATTCAGTAAAAAAATAGTAAAAAAAAAAAAAAAAAAAAAATATATAAAATAGAACGGACATAAAAAATGCAGGCATGAGCGAGCATAGCAAGATATGGCAAATCATAGTGTTTCACATTAGGATCTAGCATCCTAATAGGCTCTCTATTCAGTAATACTCCTGTAATTCCCACTGTAACTTTAGTGATACTAGATCACAGGGACTCGAACCCACACTGTAACTTTAGTGATACTAGATCACAGGGACTCGAACCCACACTGTAACTTTAGTGATACTAGATCACAGGGACTCGAACCCACACTGTAACTTTAGTGATACTAGATCACAGGGACTCAAACCCACACTGTAACTTTAGTGATATTAGATCACAGGGACTCGAACCCATACTAAATAGTGGGACTTATTGCATGAACAAATAATCACAGTGTTTCACATTTGGATCTAGCAAATAATAAAAATAGTTTAAAATGATTCAGTTTAAAAATAGTCATCAGTAAGAAGTAAAAAGTGCAATAACCGACGGACATAAAAAATACAGGCATGAGCGAGCATAGCAAGATATGGCAAATCACAGTGTTTCACATTAGGATCTAGCATCCTAATAGGCTCTCTATTCAGTAATACTCCTGTAATTCACGAACAAATAATCACAGTGTTTCACATTTGGATCTAGCAAATAATAAGAATAGTTTAAAATGATTCAGTTTAAAAATAGTCATCAGTAAGAAGTAAAAAGTGCAATAACCGACACATGAATTTGATAGGCAGTGTAAAAGAGTAGGCAGGGTAAGAATAAATACAAGTTGTGTCAGGATATCCCTGATGTTTCCTCTTGCCACTAGGTGGTAGCAGATATCTATCAGTGAAATGCCTGAGCAAAGAGATAGGTTTTAAGCTGTCTTTTAAAGATGTCTAGCGAGTTGGCTTCCCTGATGTTTTGGGGTAGTTTGTTCCATAGTTTTGGGGCATAGTTGATAAAGGCTGCATTACCGATCCTCTTTTGACTGCTTCTGGGAGCCTCTAGTAGTCCAGCAGCTGATGATCGCAGTGTTCTTGCTGGTGTGTAATTTATTAGAGTGTTGGCGATGTAGCTAGGTCCCTGTCCATTTAGAGCTTTGTATGTAAGGAGAAGGACCTTAAAGTCAATTCTAAATGTTACAGGAAGCCAGTGTAAAGCGGCTAAGACTGGACTAATGTGCTCTCTCCTTTTGGTTCTAGTTAGCAGTCGGGCTGCAGAGTTTTGGATTAGCTGAAGCCTCTCTGTGGTTTTCTTAGGGAGACCTGTGAAAAGTGCATTACAGTAGTCTAACCGGCTAGATATGAATGCATGAATTAGCTTCTCAGCATCGTTCTGATTAATAAATGGTCGTACTTTTGCTATATTTCTGAGATGGAAGAACGATGTTTTCGTCACTTTGCTAATATGAGAATTGAAGTTCAGTTCTGAATCTATGATAACCCCAAGACTAGTGACCTCAGATTTGATCCAAGGGGTTAGTCCCCCCAGGTTCTTTATTAATGTTTCTTTTTTAGTTTTGGAGCCGATAATTAGAATTTCAGTTTTGTTCTCGTTTAGTTTCAGGAAGTTCTTACTCATCCATTTATTTATTGCCAGTAAGCAGTCTGTAATGGAGCTAATCGCTGTATCATTTGGTTCAGCAGATATGTACAGTTGTGTATCATCCACATAGCTATGGAAATCTACATTATGTTCTCTGATGATATCACCCAGCGGTAACATGTAAAGGGAGAAGAGTAAAGGACCTAAGCAACTCCCTTCTGCAACTCCATAGTTGTTGTCGTATATATCAGACATGTGATCCCCTAGTTTAACATAGAATTTCCTCCCTCTGATGTATGTTTTAAACCAGCCCAGCACATGGTCTGAGAAACCGACATGGTTTTCAAGACGATCGATTAGAATATCGTGATCGATTGTATCAAATGCTGCACTGAGATCTAACAGGATAAGGATGGTCGGAGATCTTATTCTCGTCAGAGTTTAGTCTGAGGTCACTGATTATTTTGGTGAGGGCAGTTTCAGTGCTATGATATTTTCTGAATCCTGACTGAAATTCTTCTAAGATGTTGTTTTCTTCAAGAAAGGAATTTATTTGAACTGAAACTATCTTTTCAAGTACTTTACTAATGAATGGTAGGTTGGATATTGGACGATAATTTGCCATTTCATTACTATCCAAGTTAGGTTTTTTTAGTAATGGCTTTACAACTGCTGTTTTAAAGGCATCCGGGAAAATACCAGTCCTAAGGGAAGTGTTTATGATATCTAGCACAGGGCTTGAAACACTATTAAATACCCGTTTGAAGAAAGCTGTAGGTATAGGGTCAATGTCTGAGGTGGAGGAGTTACATTCTGAGACAGTTTTGCAGAGTACATCTAATGTGATGCATGTGAAACTTCTCATGGTTACATTGTACGGTTTGCCGCAATCAACTTTATTTCCATCATGATGGATCAAGGTTATTTTGTTGTTAAAGAATAGTGCAAGTTCTTCACACTTAACCGTTGATGACTGAGGAGGTGTAGGGGCAGTGTTGAGAAGTACATTAATAGTGGAAAAGAGGATTCTGGAGTTTCCAGCATTTTCTGTAATGATTTTAGAGAAGTAATCTTTCCTTGCTAAGCGGATGGTTTTATTATAAGCAGTTAAAGCATCTTTGTATATATCACAGCATATGGTGGTTTTTGTTTTTCTCCATTTTCGCTCCGCTGCACGACATTTCCTTTTTTCTTCGTTGACCGTATTATAGTTTAACCAGGGCGAGGCTCTAGTTTTCTTCTTTTTCGTTTTTAATGGGGCGACAGAATTTAATATAGATGACATTGCATCATTGAGATTTTCTACCATTTCATTTAGAGAGCTGTCATGATTGTGTGGTTCATGTAGTCTGATAAGATCAATGAACTTTGATTCAGCTTTGTCGTTAAGGAGCCTCTTTTTAACTATGATTTCTTTTTTTGTTTTAGTAAGGGTTATTTGAGTATCAAAAAATATACAGTGATGGTCGGAGAGAGGTAATTCAGTTATTGAGATATTTGTTATGCTTAGCCCAGTTGTTGTTATAACTAAGTCTAGTGTATTCCCAAGCCGGTGAGTTGCATTTCGCTGCTGTAGGGACAAAACCTCATAACTCCAAAAACCCAACTTTTCAGCAGATGAAAAAAACTAACACAGATTTGAGGGTGAATAGAGTTAGGAGGTTTAGACAGATGATCGGTTTAATGCTTTTCCATTGTTTAAACTTTGTAAAACCCACACACACATATGGAGGATGATCTACGGAGTTGATTTATATAATAAAAAAAAATTCAAAAAATGGAGTTATGAGGTTTTGTCCCGACAGCAGCGATTTGTTATATGCTGTATTAGGTCAAAGCTATCCAGTAGATTTTTTAGTTCCATAGTTTTGGAGTCTGTTTTCTTATTAAAATGGATGTTCAGGTCTCCATTTAGGATCACCTTATCATATCCGGTAACACATAGTGAGATCAGTTCAGAGAGCTCCTGTATAAATATTGGTGAGTGTCTAGGCGGGCGGTATATAGTGACAATAATAGTTGATTCTGTTTTTAGTTCAATGGCAAAATATTCCATTGACATGAACTCGCCTAGTTCTGTGATTCTAAACAAGAGTTTTGAGGAGAAGATTGCTGCAACTCCTCCGCCCCTTTTATTTTTTCTGGGTATTTGAAAAAAGTTATAGTCTGGTGGACAAGCTTCTATCATTATTGATGTAGCTGTGTCATTATTTAGCCATGTCTCTACTAGGCAGATGCAATCTAAGTTATTTTCTTTAATCAGATCATTTACTAAGAATGTTTTATTATTCAGTGATCTGACATTTAGGAAAGCTAATTTTATTTGTTGGACTTCTTTAGAGGAGGTCTGCTTTGGCTTGACCGTGATAGCCCTGAGGTTAATAGCAGGTAAACGCATTGATGGCGTATATTTTTCACCATGCCATTGGCTGGTTATGATTACTTGTATGTTTTGAGAGATGGCATGGCAATTGTGCTATACTGCACCGTACTGACTGCACTGTGCTTTCGGGGACATTTGATCAGACGAGATGGCCTTGTGTGATATGGGGGGGGGGGGGGGCGTCTTGTGCTGCTGTACTTCGTGGTGAGATTGTGTCCTTCATGACTATCTCTCGTGCTGGTATGAGCTTAATATTCTTGGAGGCCATCAAGGCATGACGCATGTTTGCTGATAGGAGCTTTGAACCTAAGCGATTTGGGAAGAAGCCATTTCTTTGAAAACGTTCTGGGTTATTCCAGAAAACATTGAAGTTGTCAATGAATTTCAGGCCGTGTACGAGACATGCAGCCCCTAACCATGAATTAAAATTTAGGAGTCGACTGAATGCTTCCTGTCCTCTGCGAAAGCATGTAATTGGTCCACTGATGGACACATCAGTGTTTGTGTACACAGACTGATGTTTGTCTAGTGTGTTCATTAAACGTGTGAAATCGTCTTTCAAAGTCTCTGTGCCAGTCTTCTTTCGCAGGATGTCAAACGATCCAGAGTGAATGACAATTTTTGTTATTCCCGGTCTGATTAGTGTTGGAAGTTTTTCGGCCAGCTCTTTCACAGATGTATTGTCTAGACAGATATTTTCTGTGTTTGCCATCTCCACATACCTTGTTGTGGAATCTCCAATCAGTATGCAGTCTATTTTCTGTGTGAGGTTAGCATTTTTCTTTCCAACAGTTTTGGGGTCGTTTGTTTTTGGGCTAGGCCTAGTCTGCCGGTTCTTTCCACAGTCCTGTGGCCTTGGTGAAGCCTCGTTAGCCTTCTCAATAGCCGGCATGTTAACGCTGGTCCCGTACCTTCGGCGTTGGCTACCGCGACGTTCTCGGCGCATGATAGTCTCTTCGTTGTTAGCCGTTCGCTCGGTCTGGGTCGTGTTTGCTAGCCGTGTCGCTAGTGGCTCTGTTTTCCTCGTCGTCTCGTCGTTAGCGTGTGCTTCGCTAGCATTAGCGTTAACCTAGCATTAACCTTCTTTTTGTATTGTTTGTAACTCAGCGCTTCCACTGCCCCAGACCTAGGTTAGGATATGGGAGGAGTATTCTAGGCCTGGTCACAACCCCTAGCAGTGAACAACACCCACTATCCTATCCAAACCCCCTTAATTTACCGTGTGAACACTTAGTGTGTATTTATCTACCTATATTCTCCCTAAATCATTTTGCCGTGGCTCCCCGAGGGATAGTGTGATATCGATACTTATTTCAGGCTGTTTGCAGTCAACCGTGTGGTATAGTGTGATTCTAAGTTGACGTTTGATAGTCATAGACCCGTGTGCAGGGCAGACTCTTTTTTCCTTCACGTGTGTAGTGTCTCAGGGGCGGGGATAGGTGGCGTGGGTGGGAGTAACAGTCTGGGGGTGGGTTTACGGGGCATGGAGCACTTCCTCCATTTAAACTACCTTAGGCTTAAGAGGCGTGGGTATTTTAATCTAGTCTAATAGTGTTTAGGTAGGTTTATGAATTTGTATCTTATGTATTAAAGTATTGCCTGTTTTTCTTAAATACCATTATGTAATAAAGTATTGCTTGTTTTTGCTAAACATTCTCTCCTTGTCTGTCTGTGGTCCTGGGGAATCTGTTGTGGTAGTTCAGCTGAACTCTTTGGAAAGTACACCTGTGCGCTTGCACTTCCTAGTTGTAGACTGGGGTGCTTTTCATTGGGGTCTGGTGACACGATTCCAGGAATCGGATAATTAGGAACCGGTTTTCGATTCCCATCCCTAGTCAAGGAGATGAACATCTATTATGTGGGTCAGGGCATCGCTAGATGGTAATGACCCCCAGAATAGCAACCTTTACAAGCTATTGCAATTGCGAGCCCAGGACTGTCAAGAAATTGACCAATGGCTCAATGAAAAAAATTACATGAGCCATGACATAATAAATGAGCTGATTCATTTAATTTCACATTGCGTGTTAGGCCAGGTACTTTCACCTATTCATGATAATGCATTTTATGCATTACTAGCGGACGAGACCAGAGACATTTCAAACAAAGAACAGCTTGTGTCTCTGTTTCGCTGGGTTGATGACAGCTATGTCGTTCACTAGGATTTTATTGGATTATTTGATTTACCCAAAGCCGACGCCTCGACCATTGTCGCTGCACTAAATGACATCCTGATCCGCTGTAACATTTTGCAGAGTATGTGCCGGGGACAGGCATACGATGGCGCTGCAAGTATGTCTGGCCATTTGAATGGAGTTGCCGCAACATTTAAACGGAGCAATCCTGCAGCCTATGTGTGCATTGCTTTGCACATCGTTTGAATTTATGTTTGCAGGACACTGGGGAAAAATGCAAGGCCATTAGGGATGCATTGGATTTTGTGCAAGAAGTGACATATCTAGTGAAACAATCTCCTAAACAAAACCACAAGTTCCAAGTCTTGAAAAATGAAATGGCCCCTGGCAATCATAAGCTATGGACTCTCTGTCCGACGCGATGGACAGTGCGAACGGGTGCAGTGAAGTCGATCATAGACACGCTGTTCTTTCCTCTCTAATGACACAAATAAATGAAGAATCACATGATGAAACTGGCAGGAAAGCTGGGGGCATTTTGGCAGTCCTTGACAAATTTAGCACATTCTTTGGCCTGCACCTTGCGTTTATGTGTTTTTCACCAATTGAACAGCTGTCTAGGACTTTGCAAACTGTTAACATATCATTAGAGGATGCGCAAAAAGCTGTAGCAGTTACTCTAAGCTGTATTCAGCGGAAGAGGTCAGATGCGTTTGATGATTTCTACAAGACAGTGGTACAGGATTCAAAGGACCTAACCGATGCCCCTGTGTTGCCCAGGCAACAGAAACTCCCCAAAAGATTGGATGTGGGAGAAGCCACGCACACATTCCAGAGCCCAGTGGATCATTATAGGAGACTGTAATTTGAAGTTCTTGATCTTCTTGAGTTTTGAGCAGAGAGACCTGCATGTAGCTGCTGACCTGGAACGTGTGATTGTAACTGCGGCTAAAGGGGAGATGCGCAGTTTCCCGTCCTCCAGAGTGTCACTCTACGAGAAGGATTTTGACTTTGACAGTTTACGCACACAGTTGGGCATGCTGCCAGATGTGATCCGAACGTCTGGAATTACCATCACAACAGTAGCATCAGTAACATCGGCAATGAATGCTGCTCCGGTAGGGAAAACCTTATATGGAGGTGTAGTGGTTATGTAATTTTCATTTTTTCCTGTTCCACCCTCTGTTCCACTTAATGTATTTCGCCATTGACCATTTCTAAATCGGCTCGTTTTAGATAAATAAAGCATTAACGTTGGCATGGTGTACCTTTCTGTGCGTATTCATCGACAATCTATAGCTCAACATGAAAAAATTCGCAATTAATCATAAAGGTAGCAAAATAACAACGTTTATGGGCGCTCCAGTAGCACACCACATAGCGTGAAGTGGTCGCCCCGGGTTTGTTTCCCAGACCCGGTGGCCATATGCCGCATGTCTTCTCCTCTTCTCCTCCCGTTTCACCCTCTCTCCTCTGTCGGTCCTGCGTGGCCAAAAAGAAAAAAGCTGTCGGTCCTGCGCGACTAGAAAAAGCTAATAAAGATAATAAAAAAATAATAATAATAACAACGTTTATGTTTTAGTTCGCTGGGAAACTACATTGCTATTTGGCGCTGCTGACTGACGTCACCACAGCGTAGCCTCCTGCCTGTAGTCACAGACCTAGGATCAGATTCCCTTACATTCCATTAGCTTAACAATTCGTACAATGGGAAAATAACTGACCCTGAATCTGTGGCTAGTATCTCTCTGGTGATCATAACCATTCATCTCTAAAGCCAACCACCATTTTAAAAAGCAACAATCACGTTACCATATTTGTATTTATATTTTAAATCGTATAACGTTATTTCGCTGCATATTAAATCACTGTAAATACTAATGTAAATCATTGTTTCGTTGTACATATTGTGTATAGTTTATAACGTTATTGTTTTTTACATGACGTTAGTAGCTAGCTAGCTTGCTAGCCGGCATTCCCGAAACTCCTCTAACATGCTCCGATTTAAAATGGTTCTCTCCTCTTTGTATACTTTTGTCCTCACAAACAAAGTATTCTGCCAGGGAACTTATGGACATGACAGTAGTAGTAGTTATACGTTTTTTGAGTTTGTAACGTTAACGTTAGTTAGCTATCATGCTATCAACGGGCCGTGACGTGTAGCTAGCTTGCTAGCCAGCATGATGCGTGTGCAGTGCTTGCCCCACAGGTCTGAGAAAAGGACCTGCAAATTTTACTCATTCCCGAAACTCCTCTACATGCCCCGATTTAAAATGGTTCACGACAGTAGACATAATGCTAACGTCTAGTACGTTTAGCGGGGTAACGTTAACGTTAGCTAGCTAGCTAGCTTGGTATCAGCTGGCCGTGACATGGATTAGGCGACAGCACTGAACAGGCTGCCTAGTGAACAACAGGCTGCCTACTGGTTACGACAAATTAAAAACTTTATAACTACCTTTATTTCAACCAAAAGTGGTAGAAGGAACTCATGTTGTGCAAAAATGGAAAGCTTGCCAATGTTCATGCGACAGGATTGTTACAATAGCCGATAATCCATTTTCCCAATGATAAATACCTATATGGGTGGAACAACCAGTGACGTCAGACTATACCTCCCTATTGCCAGATGTACTCAGGCTGTTAAAATTGTTTTATACACTTCCTATGTCAACTGCCAGCGCAGAGAGGTCATTCTCAACCCTTCGTCGGATGAAGACTTATCTAAGGTCAATAATGACTCAAAGGAGACTCAATGACTTGATGTGCAGCCACACACAGGGAAACTTTGGCCAATGTGGATGTTCTCGCCGTTGCCAGTGACTTCATCCAGCACAACGAGAGACGGAGGCACTTCTTTGGGAATTAAGATGGGTGAGTGTTGACATTTTCTTAATCCTATACAATTATTTACGCTTTCTAATCATACTGGCTGGTTAAGTAATGCATTGCATATTATGATACTATTTGATTAATGTTATGCAACTGGTTGACCGCTGTGTCACATTATTTACGCTTTCTAATCATACTGGCTGGTTAAGTAATGCATTGCATATTATGATACTATTTGATTATGCAACTGGTTGACCGCCGTGTCACATTATTTACACGTTCTAATCATACTGGTTAAGTAATGCATATTATGATTGTAACTGAGGGGTACAATTCCCTGACTGTATTAAAGAGTATGGTATATTAAACCACTACTAGTTATGTACTTTAATTACTGGCCATACAGTACATGAATATATATGGTGAACACCCACACAAGAATACGGCAATGACACATAAAGTACTATTTAGAGGGTATTTATTATTATCAAAGCAACGTTAGGTTACAGATTGAGAATTATGCTTGCGCTTGTATGGCGAAGAACACACGTAAAGTAAGTCAAGAGCGTAAGTCAATAAGAATAGTATGAATACTAAGATGGGTCTAAACTGACGCCACCTGTGGCATAGCAATTACATAGGGCACACTAGTACCAGCTGGAGACACTGGGGGGTTCCCTCCGGGTGTAAGGCCGGCCGGGGTAGAGGAATGTTCGGGTGCAAAGTCTGGGTCAACGAGGAATAACGAGGTTCCAGATACAGGAGCCAGTGCAGTACTCCCTTGATCAGTAGACAAAGCAACAGCTATAATCCAGTATGCTCGACAGCATGGAAGACAGCTAGCCAGCCTCTTCCTAGAGGCGGGCTCGAGTGATGATCCTCACGGGAGGTAGATCCCAAACGATAGTGGGGTCGACGGTTCTCTGCTCCAGCAGTCACGGTACCATAGCAATATAATCCAACCAGAAATGGTTCTGCAGTCGCCGGTGTAGGTTCTCCGGTGTACATATCCAACGGTTCTCGTCTAGGACTCCTCGGGTGGGGGCACGAGTTTAGGCCGCCCAGCCTGGATAAGTGCACTAGCTATATACACGACGAACCGGTGGTAATGCTGGTCACTGAAGAACGGTAGCCGCACGATACACTATAAATGATAGACTATTACTTCACATTAGAATAAGTCGAACTCAACGGTACTGCGTTAAACTCTGACACTTTAGCAATTTATTCGCACGCGGTTCTCAAGGCTCTATTTAGAGGCAAAGTTGCTCACTTCACTGCACGTTGTCTCGTGGTGAAGGCATCAAGGTTTTAGAAGACAAGTGCTGCTGTGTACACCTGCGCCGTATTTATACGTAAGGTGAATTATCTAGTGCCAACCTCAGTTCTGTCTCGTATTACTGCGCAGACCCTGGACATGTTGAGACATGCCCGGAGTTGCCTTTGAACTTGCCATTGGGGGCTTGGTCGCTGGCGCCTAGGGGTCGCTGTCCAATAGGAGAGCGCATATTACTCTGGTTTGTACCCAGGTAAAGGGATATTCCGTGTATATATACAAATAATATACAAGGGATATCAAACGATATACAAATATTATACAAGGGATCTCAAGCAATAAATATATATATATTCGGTTTAATCTGACCCTTTGTAACAATGATACTATTTGATTGTAACTAAATGTAGGCTATAATCAATAAACAAATGCGTTACGAGCATGTGGCTTGGTTTGGGCAGAGGGAGTAACGTCACATAATTGGCCCTACCCATTCCAAATGCATTCCGCGGTCCATGTACCTGTCTAATCAGAACAGTGTTCCCAATGTATTGTCTATGGAGCAGCTTTGGACTTCATACCTAATGACATCACAAATTTAAGTTTTAACACTCTGGTCTCTCTAACCCCAGCCTCAGCTGCTCTGCCCCCCACCTCTGGAACTCCCTCCCCCCCGACATCAGGAACATTGACTCCATCATCCCATTTAAAACCCACCTGTTTAGGCAGGTGTATGTCTGATTGAATTTTTGTAATTGATTGTGATTGTTAATGAACTGTTTTTAATTGTTGTACGGCGACATTGAGTGTCCTGAAAGGCGCCTTATAAATAAAATGCATTATTATTATTATGAATAGCTTGGCTAAAATGCAAAAAACTGTTTGGGTTCAGACTGATTTACCTTGTAATGGCTTTCTAATAATTTCTACCTATCTACTGCCAGTGCCTTCACTGTCTACAACTGCCTTTACAATTAGAGGGGGGCTTCCCACCCTCCAGAACATTTACAACAAGCGGTGCAAGGGGAAGGCTAAGAGAATTATTAAGGACTCGAGCCACCCGAACAACTGCCTCTTTGAACTGCTGCCGTCAGGCAAGCGATACCGGAGTCTTATGGCGAGCACAGAAAGACTCAGAAGGAGCTTCTATCCCCAGGCCATCAGGCTGCTAAACAAACAATAATCGCTAAACGAACAATAATCACTATGCAACAACCATCAAATGCACACAGCACACACACCCACACGCACACACTCACTCAAACAAACAACTCACTGCAGCACCCACTCTCCACACTTTAGATCACACAAACACACTTACACTTTATATTTATTGATAAAGGATTTGCACTACAACTCGTACACCTACTGTGAATTGTACCTAAACTGCACCTCGTCCATTTATGCCTTGCACTATATAGTATTGTATATTAGTACACTGCACAGTATTGTATATTGTATGGTAACTACGTCTACGAACATTGTACATATGTCTAAACTGAACACTGTGACCTCTTTTTTTACTTCTAATTTTTACTATGTTTTTATTTCATACTTATCTTGTCATGCACAGTCTCTGGAGCGCAACAGTAAGAAGCATTTTGTACAAAAGTATTCTGTACTTCTGTATGACAACTATTAAAGAAACTTGAAACCTTACACTGTAATCATAACTACCTACCTCAAATAGCCTACCCATATACTGTTTACATAGCTGTATGATAGCCATGCATGTACAATGATACTATTATACTGTATATACCGTATATATTCTTATATACAACTGTTTGGATATATCTGCAGTGCATATATCTCTGTTCACATTGTATATATTATATCTATCTGTATATCCCATCTCTTACTAGTTATACCACTGGTAAGTATGGTTTACTCCCATTGTATATGTATCACTGTAAATAATTATACTGTACATACATCAGTTTAGCATATATTACTCAGTAGCTTGTTATATATCACATTTAATCACTTGTACATTGTTAATGCACTTTATTGTTATATTTGCACTCTAGTTAGATGGCAACTTATTTTAATTGTACTCTACTTGTGCTGTATGATGACAATACATTTGAATCTAATCGAATCAAGATGTTCCATTTGTGTCATGGAGTCAAATTGGTCAAAGTCTAGTAGCATGTTACAGAATGATTGTGAAGCTTTGTTGCTTTGATTGACAGCTTCACAGTTTCAGTCTTTCAGTCAAATGTAGTAGTAGTAGTTTAGTAGTAGTTTATTCAGTCAGTCATCATCTCACACAATACAATATACACACCATCATTTAACAATATTTGATTTTACAGTGACTGAAAAGGTACTGACTGAAGCATAATGCTTATATATGCCAGTCCTCTGCAAACGACGAGAGGGCCTACCTGGAAGAGGTCAAGGTCCTGGCGGGATGGTGCCAGGAGAACAGCCTCTCACTGAACGTCAGCAAAACAAAGGAGATGATTGTGGACTTTAGGAGGTCGGGGGTCAGGGACTACAGCCCCCTCAGCATCGACGGGGCACCGGTTGAGAGAGTGAACAGTTTTAAGTACACACTCTCCACACTTTAAAACACATAAACACACTTTATATTTATTGGTAAAGGATTTGCACTACAACCCATGTAAATTGTACCTAAATTGTACCTCATCCCATTTCTGCTTTGCACTATATAGTATTGTATATTAGTACATTGCATAGTATATTGTATATTGTATGGTAACTCAGTTACTTCTATTCTGCATCGAACATTGTACATATGTATACTGAACACTGTGACTTCTATTTTTACTTCTATTTTACATGCTATACTATTTTATTTCATACTTATCTTGTCTAGCACAGTCTCTGGAGCGTAACAGTAAGAAGCATTTTGTATAAAAGTATTCTGTACTTCTGTATGACAACTATTAAAGAAACTTGAAACCTATATTCTTAACAAAAATTACAAAAATTAAGACTCAAACACTATTCTAAAAGAAAATAGCAAAAAAAACAGTATTATTCGCCCTTGTAGTTTTCAAAAATAGCTTTACAAAACATTTTCTTAAAAACCAAAATCGAATTATATATCAGCATTGTTCCACAAGTTAACCTCAATAATAGAAATACACCTCATTTTAATCCCTTTCTTAGCTTTTTGAACAGTAAATTTACAAATATCTCTCAAATCATATTTTCTTTCATGTATTGAAAAAAACCTTTGCACCCCGTCTGGGAGTAACTTTGCTTTAGCTCTGTACATTATTTGCATAGTGTTATAATAAACCAAATCATAAAATTTCATAATATGAGACTTTATAAACAATGGATTTGTGTGTTCAGTAACCAGCCTTGAAAAGGTTCCGAATGTACAAACGCAACAGCTCAAATCATTGTGTTTGTTCCGTAAAATAAATTATCTGTGGTTAAAAAGTCTTTATCATGCTCGAGGCAATTTGTCTCCCACATGTTATTCAACAAACAAAAATCAACCTGCAGGTCAACTTCTCCTTGTTATTTCTTTCTGTTGAATCCCAGAATATCACTTTTGTGGTATTGTGTGACTCGTAGCGACTTCTACACAGGCTCTGGGTTTTGGCAGGAAAGCACTCCTATGATTCAGCAACAGTCTTTGCATTTTGACCCTGCGTACAGTTCCCATGGAGCGTAGACCGCACCACCTGTACTTTACATTGAAAAGTGAGTCTTAGGATTTAAAGGTCTTGAGTGAGACTGAAACCATCGGTTGCAACACAGTCTCATCAGAAAACATAAATAAAGTACTAATTGACTACATGAAAAAGGTATATACAGCAGTGGAGGTTATTCCATGACAACACGTGAAACACAAATTCACTCATAATTCATAATTATTATTAATTTACATTGAAAAAAACCTTTGCACCCCGTCTGGGAGTAACTTTGCTTTAGCTCTGTACATTATTTGCATAGTTTTATAATAAACCAAATCATAAAATTTCTTTAGACTCTATGAGACTTTATAAACAATGGATTTGTGTGTTCAGTAACCAGCCTTGAAAAGGTTCCGAATGTACAAACACAACAGCTCAAATCATTGTACAAACGCCTTGCTTGCGTTTCTAATCAAATATTAATATCGCCGCGGGGAGGGGGGGGGGCATAATCCCACGGGACAATGGGATTGACCGATATGGTTACCAATATTCCAATGTACAGATTTGCTGTACCATTGACTCAGAATGGTCTGTTTTAGGGATGCCCCGATCGATCGGCCACCGATCGTTATCGGCCGATAATCAGTATAAATATGCGATTGGTGATCGGTGATAATGCTTTATTTTCGCCGATCGTCAAAACCGATAGAAAAACATGATCCAATTCTTAGCGGAGATCTCACTCGCTGAGTTCTGTCTCAGACACATGGAACTGTGGCGTCTGCTCCTCCTCCTCCTCCTCCAGCCCCTCTCGCACCCATGTAAACATAGGTCTAGTCTAGTCTAGGACCTCCGTGAGCTAATGTTAGCTACCGTTACAAAATTACCCAGTCAACTATTCACTTTTAGTTTAATACATGAGGCATTGTTAACAATATCTAGCCGGCTAGCTACTGATAGCTCCTGATATCAACAAATGCTCCAGCAAGTCTAGTAGTGCATGATAGCTCACGTTAGCTCACGTTAGCTCACTGTTCAAAACGAAACGTCCCATTAAACTAAATAGTTCACTGAGGCGTTGTCTTAACGTCATCTAGCCGGCTAGCAGTAGCTACAGATAGCTCCTGATATCAATGTCTTATAACACTGATTCGATGCGTATTCGAGCTGAGGGCATGTTGAATGTGATCAATAGGGTCAGACTACCATTGACCTCATCCTGACCTCTGACAAGTCCAAGATCGCCAATAAAGGGGTTATAGCATGTGGGTTAAGTGATCATTATATGATATTCTGTACCCGCAAAAAGCTAAAACAAAAGGCTGGCTGTCACAAAACAGTCACATCTAGAGACCTCAAAACCTACTCTAGCGAGGCCTTTAACCTTGAACTGGAGGGTCTGGACTGGTCAGATGCGCTCAATGGTACACTGGTTGAAGAAACATGGCTTGGCTTCAAAACCAAATTTTCAACGATACTAAACAACATGGCCCCCCTAAGAACCACCAGGGTAAAAAATCGCGCGGAGCCATGGATGCACGCTGAAATACTGACCGCTATGAAAACCAGAGTTTCGCAAAAGTCAGTCAAAGCTTACCATAAGCACGAGCAGTGAACTCCAAGCCCACGTGACTGAACTCAAACTGGAAAGAAACAGACTAAGAAATGATGTAAACTCCATGATCAAAACAGCAAAAAAAAAATGCATCAATGACAAAACAGAGGAAAACAAAAACAAACCACGTGAACTTTGGAAATTACTCAATAACCAACTAGGCTGCAGTAAAAAACTTAAAACCAGATTCTCAAACATAAACATAAAGATGGACAACACGCTCATCACAGAAAAGCTGGATGTAGCCAATTACTTAAATAGTTTCTTCACAAACATAGCCACAACACTGGTAAACAAACTACCCTCCCACTCAGGGCATTATGGGGTAGAACACATAGTAGCATACTACAAGAACCTAGGGGTCCACAAAGATGACTTCAAACTGGAAATGGTAACAACAGATGAGGTACTCAAAAAACTGAGCGCCCTCCAACCTAACAAGGCCACTGGCCATGACAACATCCCCTCCAAATTCCTCAGAGACTCAGCAGCCACCATCACCCCAGTCATCACACACATAATAAACCTCTCCATAAAACAGGGACACGTCCCCAAGGACTTCAAAATTGCGAGAGTGACCCCTCTGCACAAAAAAGGCAGTAAATTAGACCCAGGCAACTACCGCCCTGTTTCTATCCTTACCTCCATCTCGAAAGTCATGGAAAAAATTGTATACGAACAGGTCGAAAAATACCTTGCGGAAAAAAATCTAATCTACGAATTCCAATCTGGCTTCAGAACATCCTGCTCCACTGACACATGTCTTCTCTATTTAAACGACCACATCAAACAAGAGGTGGATGCGGGCAAATACTGCGGCATGGTCATGCTGGACCTACAAAAGGCCTTCGACACTGTCAATCACACCATTCTGATTGACAAGCTAAAAGCAATTGGTTTTGATAGTCTATCAGTGAGCTGGATGCAATCCTACCTGGAGGGGAGAGAGCAGATGGTGGAGGTAAACGGTACCCTATCCCCCCCCCCTCACAGTAAGCTGTGGTGTTCCACAAGGAAGCATACTAGGTCTGCTACTGTTCCTAATTTATGCAAATTACATGTCGTCAGCTTGTGACTGCAACTTGTTCCTGTTTGCGGACGACTCAGCCCTGCTGGTCTCTGACAAGAACAAGTTACAGGTTGAAAAAACCCTCAGCTCAGAACTAGGCAAAATCTGCATATGGCTCGCTGATAACAAACTATCATTACACATGGGCAAAACAGAGTCCATTCTCTTCGGTTCAAATAACAAACTCAGCAAGACCGACGGCTTCTCAGTTACAGTGGGTGACAATATTGTCACAAGGAAAGAAGATATTACCTACCTGGGTTCCATCCTAGAGGCAAATCTTTCCTGTGACAAAATGGCATCCAATGTAATAAAAAAATCAACCAACGAACTCGATTCTTGTACCGGATCTCCTCACTGGTAAACAAGAATACCCTGAAGACTCTGGCAGGAGCACTCATTCAAGGGTACTACGACTATGCTTGCACCTCATGGTACCAAAGCACCTCAAAGGTGCTAAAAACAAAATTACAAACATCTCAAAACAAACTGGTCAGACTACTGCTTGACCTTACTCCTAGAACCCACCTCACCCCTGCCCACTTTGACAACCTAGGATGGCTTAGAGTAGACGACAGAGTACAGCAACTTGCAATGGGCCTGGTCTACAAGATACACTACACGACCAAGGTACCCATGTACATGTCAAAATACTTCCCAAAGGTCAGTGAATACCACGATCACAACACCAGAGGGAGCTCCACAAATCATGTTAAACCCAGATTCACCTCAAACAAGGGACTAAACACGTTTCGCATTTATGCCACATCAATGTGGAACGCCCTACCCAAAGCTGTAAAGGAATGTGAATCACTACCAGTGTTGGGACTAACGCGTTACAAAGTAACGCGTTACAGAAACGAAGTTACTTTTTGCCGCAACTAGTACTCTAACGCATTACTTTTGAAATTCAGTAACGCTACTTACGTTACTGAATGGTTCGTCACTGCGTTATTTGCGTTATATACGGCGTAGATTGATAGCGAGCGGTAGTGATTATTATTATTATTATTATCCTCATCCCCACCCGCGTAGAATGATACGAGGCGAGTCTGGCCACTGGCCAATCAGAAGTGCGCAAGAAATGCGGCTACGGAAAGAAATAGACCCTCTCTATTGTAAACAAAACAAACGCTCGCTATGAATCTACATACAAAGAATGCAGTAACAAACTAACAAACCATTTAGCAACTACTTGGAGAGATAATTAATATACAACATGGAAACGAGATAAAGAACATGTTTGAGGCGCTGCTGGAGTCAACTGGACTAACGTAACGTTACTACATCTCAACCACCGCAGACTTTGGTGAGTGAAACTCAAGTTGATCAACGGATTTTGACTGTACGAAATCTGCCAGGGAATCTCATATAATACTAACCAAACAATATAAATATAGTCCTTTCATGCACAATTGATATCCTAACTATTCTAACGTTGCAATGCTTTGATTGATATCTTAAACAACGTTGCAACTTGCAAGATGGTGAATGAATGAATGAATGAAAACTTTATTTAACAGATTGCAGAATGGGTACAATACAGTACGGCTCAATACATACAATTGTTAAGGGGATGCAGACCTGAGAAAGACGTTTGTCTTGTTTCCATCAGGGTCCCCCATTTTCAATTCATATAGACATTTATGACATACACAACATACATGACATTTATGGCATAGGGACATATAGGTATTTAGTACTGATACATTTGTGACATAAACGGTATTCAAATATACAGTACTGTTACCGCTAGCTTTGGGTAGGGCGTTCCACATTGTTGTGGCATAATTGCGAAACGTGTTTAGTCCCTTGTTTGAGCCGAATCTGGGTTTTACATGATTTGTTGAGCTTTCTCTGGTGTAGTGGTTGTGGTATTCACTGACCTTTGGGAAGTATTTTGACATGTACATGGGTACCCCGGTCGTATAGTGTATCTTGTAGACCAGGCCCATTGCAAGTTGCTGTACTCTGTCGTCTACTCTAAGCCATCCTAGGTTGTCAAAGTGGGCAGGGGTGAGGTGGGTTCTGGGGTTCAGGTCAAGTAGTAGTCTGACCAGTTTGTTTTGTGATGTTTGTAATTTTGTTTTAAGCGCCTTTGAGGTGCTTTGGTACCATGAGGTGCAAGCATAGTCGTAGTACCCTTGAATTATAATGGTTATAATGAAACGCTCCGGCGACATCAAGGCTGTTCCTTCAACCGGCACACTTCTTATTATATGACTCGGGACAACATTTGTTTGTGTCAGATTTGTGTTTGTATCTAGACCACATTGCTTAGCAGAGTTCGGTGATGTGAATGGAAACTGTCAAGTTGATCAACCGATTTTGAGTACTATAGGGCATGGGACTCGGGAGCAATCTTTTTTTTTAATCTTTTTTTTAAATAACTAAATAGTTACTTTTCACAGTAACTCATTACTTTTGGGTGTAAGTAACTAGTACAGTAACGAAGTTACTTTGAAATGAAGTAACTAGTAAAGTAACTGAGTTACTATTTTTCAGTAACTAGCACAACACTGATCACTACCCACTTTCAAAAACACTCTAAAAAAACAACTACGGGAGACTGCAATTCGAAACTGGCCCCTGTAAATGTCCTAACACAACCCCCTCCAATGTACAGTAAATTACCAAGTATGGTCTTGTCAATATTCCAATGTACAGTCTTGTTTGTACAGTTGTACAATGTCCCCCACCCACCCCTCCTACCCAACCCCCCCCCCCCCACTCCTACCCAACCCCCCCACCCACCCAACCACCTCCAATGTACAGTCCCCCCCCCCCACCCAACCTCCTCCAATGTACAGTTTATACGTCAAATGTATATACTTTTTTTTTCTGGACTCTTTTTGTATCACAAACAGTACTGTATTTGCAAATCTGGTATGTCATAAATGTATAGATGTAGCAGTACTGTCTATCTGTATGTCATGTATGTCATATATGTTACAATGAATTGAAAATGGGGGACCCTGATGTAAACAAGACGAAAGTCTTTCTCTGGTCTGCATCCCCTTAACAATTGTATGTATTGAGCTGTACTGTACTGTACCCATTCTGCAATCTGTTAATAAAGTTTTCAATCAATCAATCAATCAGTCCAGCTGCAGCTCCGGAGAATCCTGGCCATAGCTGGAGGCTACTCGAGTACACACAGACAGTGGAGCTGTTTGCAGATAGCGAGCATTTTGACTTGTTGCGTGGTGGCGATGTCTCGCAGATAATACAACTACAAGTATGATTATTTTTTATCAAAAACGATCGATATCGGATTGGTATCGGCCGATATAGCTCAAGACGATCAGTGATCGGTATCGGTGGCAAAAAACGTGATCGGGGCATCCCTAGTCTGTTTTATCGTCACAGCAGTATAGTTTGTTTATACTTCAAAAGTATATTTAAACATGGTCCCCAAAATGAATGGAAGCCAATGAGGAGCCTGACACCTGGGAGGAATGGGGGTGTTGCAGCGTTGGGGATGTTTAAAAATTATAATTTAATATATAATATAATAATTTTGTGCTTCACCAAGAAATTTGGTCAGCAGCCGCCACTGATATACAGTATATAGATATTTGCATTTATTTATTTCTATATCTGAGGAAATCTTACCCATATACTGTATATATATTAGGGCTGACCCCTATTAGTCGATTAGTTGACTAATCGGTCGAAAGGAGCCGTAGTCGACTGCCAACCTCTTAGTCGAATACAAAAGAAATAAATAAAAAAATTATAAAATTAATTTTTTTATTTTTTTATCGTTCTTTCCAAAAGAAAAGAGGCCTAGAAGCGTGGCTAACGCTAATGGCATGCATACCAGAGGCTAACTGCCTACGAAAACAGGCACAGAGGCACTGAAAGAGGATTTCACCCATGACAGTGCTACCATAAAACACAAATTCACAAACACAAAACAAATACAAATTTCTTCAGATATAGAAATAAATAAATGCAAATATTGGGGTTGATTTATGTATTTTAAAACAGCAAAACTTTATTAGAAACTCAACACGCGGAAACAGGTACTGGTAACGCCGTTGTAAAAATGTTGCATAATGGAATCATGTTGAGGTCTGAATCTCACATCCCTTTCTGCAGAACATCACCCTTTGTAATCGTCACAATATATATTCTATTAAAGTCCCCATGAAACGGCTAGCAGAATGCTATTTGATTCCACATATTTATACATTTCCTGTAAAAACAGGAAGCTAGGGAGGGACTTTGTGGATATTGCTTAGGGTCGTGGATATTGCTTGGCGTTTACAGTAGCCAATAGTGCTGAATATGCATTACGGTCGACCCATTAGCTAGCAATCGACTGTTAGCAACGTTACGCAACATTCGTTTAATGTTGTTAAAGAGGGAGAGTGCTAGCTTAGTTACAATGTGCTGTAAATGTCTAGAAAGCCTTTCATTGAATGCAAAATGAGTATACACCCCCGTGTCCAGGATGATTGGGTAACGAACTCGGTACCTCGGAAATTCCAATGATGCGCAATTGTCATTTCATAATAGACACAGACCAGCACGGACCTTGAATGATGAGCAATTGTCATTTCATAATGGACACAGACCAGCGCGGACATTCAATTTTAGAAGCTATGACATCTAGTTATTCAGCCCTGCCAGGGTTCGAGTTATCACCTGAGAGCTATGGGGAGCCATCAATCAACTATAAATATTTGTTCATTTTCTTACTCACCTCTGATATATAATGCCATTGCCATATTTAATTATTAGCATTTTGCATCTGATAAAATACAACAATTTAATTAAATTTGACAAATGAGACAACATTTATGAACTTGAAACAATTATATTGTTTTGAAAATGGGAAGAGCAATTGGTATTTCAAGGAAATGTGCTTCTTTTGTTGCCCGTCCCCTTTTATGTCAGATAGTGCAAAGTTTAGTTTTATGTCATCTTGACTATTGCTCTGCGATGTGGTCATCACCTCAGAAAGCTCCAGGTGGTCCAGAACAGGGCAGCGCGGTTGGTACTGGGTTGCTAACTAAGGTCTAATGTGAGCAGTATGCATGCCCGCCTCTCTTGGCTTAACGTTGCAAATAGATTGTCTTTTAATATACTTATATACAGTACAAGTTGGTCATGAGCAGTAAAACTCTCATTACACTATAGGTTCCAGTAGTGGGCAGCTTGATTTGCCAGGTCCAAAAACCAACACTTTAAGGATATCTTTTATTTTTAGAGTATTAACTCTGGGGAATAACCTGCCTCAAAACCTCTGCTGCATTTACAGTAGATTCACATTTTAAAAGAATCTTAAATTGTATTTAACACTGTAAAGTATTTTGTTTAGTTTTATGTTTCTGTGCTTGCATGTAATTTTAGCCATCTTAATTGCTAGTTTCATTATGCATTGTGTGTTGAGTACTGACTTTTAATAATTGCGTTTTGCAATAATAATAGTTTTTGTATGTTTTTTTTGTGTGGACCCCTGGAAGACTAGCTGGTTGCTATGGCACCAGCTAATGGGGATCCATAATAAAATAAAATAAAATAAAATCAACATTTATTTAACGTTAGGTTATGACTATAACCAAGTTCTGTTAGTAGTGGTGACGCTCGGCGTCACTCATGCACTATCCTCGCATATGTGCACGCGCACTGAATAAAAGACCACAATGTACCTTTATATCCCAATATTTGTCTGACCACACCCCTATCAGCTTACCTATATAAGCAGGGGTGGGGCCACCCCCTCGCCTCCTTCCCAAGCTTTCACCACAAGGCGAGATTAAGGGCTGCAGCGGCGTCGGACGCCGAGCGTCACCACTACTAACAGAACTTGGTTATAGTCATAACCTAACGTTCTGTATCGTAGTGGCTCCGCTCTGCGTCACTCATGCACAAGGGAGGCCGAGCGGGAGCCACCGGCCGACAAATACACCCCGCTGAAGGCCCCCCACAACCATCAGAACAGGGAGGGCCGAGCCCCCCCGACCCCCCCTAATGGAGGGCACCCCCCCTATTGGAGGTTTCCCGGGAGGGCGACGGACCCGACCGTGCGAAGAGGCACTCAAGCAACTCAACGCACAGGGTGAGCAGACCGTGGCCTGACCCCACGACTACACACACGCACAACCCGCATGCCACCCGGGAACGAACGGAGGGAACAACCTCGTTACTGCCCCCAGAATCACGGGGTCAAGGGCAAACCCAACCCGTGGCAAGGCCGTAGCAGCGGAGCGCGAAGGAAGGCCCAGACCCACCAAAGGGACTGGACCCCCTGGAACGGGGGCCCGGAGAAGTCCATGATGCCAGCATCAAGACCCCACCAGGTGGGCACTTAGTGACCCTGCCCCCCACATCGCCAGCGTATTCGGACAAAGGCCCCTCAGCCGAGCGGGCCCTGTCCCCCCAATAGTACACCGCCTGGCACACTGACCCTGCAGAACAGGCAGTCAGCATGGCCGTAAGCACACAAAAAAGGTTAACCAACGGAAGCAGGCAGCACACCGGGGAAAAACCAGGCAACAGGCTGTTAACCCGAGCCTGGAGACTGCGGACGAGACAGGCGCCAGAGGGGACAGCTGAACACAGCCGCCCCGGCGGAAGGGGCGTATGCTGGCGTTGTTGCATGACCAAGCCTCCATTTAAGAAAAACCCACCCAGAGGGGTTGAGGCAGAGAAGGCTGACACGATTGGCAGATGTCATGAACGTGCAGGGGCACCCTCAACCGGGTAACCCGGGAGTTGACACTGCTCCAACACACCAGGGAATCAACCACCTTGGTGTTACCCAATGCGGTGGTTGTTCCTATAACCCCTAAAAAAAAAAAAAAAACTCCAAAACACACCTTGTATACCGGCTATACCGCAGTACAAGTGTTTCAGTTTTCAAAAAAGTGTTAATCCAGGCCTACGGGTCGACGAAACATTACTTCGGACCGGGCCCGGCGATACAGGAAGCACAGGATCACCAGAGGAGGTCAAAGACCACCCCAACAGGCCCCACTTCGCCATGCGTGAGAGAGGAGCGAAAAGAATGGAGAACCAGCCCCAAGCACACCGTACTTGGTATTCCCAGGCGGTCTCCCAACCAAGTACTAACCAGGACCAACCTGCGTAGCGGCCGAGATCTGACGAGATTGAGCGTGTACAGGTTGGCATGGCCGTAAGCCATTACGACAGTGCAGAGTACAAAATGTACCCAACCAGGGTCTCCATAGCGCTTAACCCTGTGACACCCGGACCGACCTGGCATTTTCCCCCTGAAAAAGCCCAAGTCCCTCAGGGTACCAGAACAGCAGATCTGCATCCCCGGCGGACAACGGGTTTAACTGATCCGGACCAGCGTGACCAGAACCAGTCCTGTGCCCTAACCACGCCGACATGCCTACTCCAGGAGAAGGGGCAGATATGCGTGTTGATCTTAAACATGAAAAGAAGGCGCCACCCAGACGTTCGGTGCGAACCGCGCCCGGTGGCCCACCCCCAGGGCGTGAGACCCCTCTACATATGTTCAGATCCATTCCGTCATCATCCCCCAGATATGAACGAGAATCCGTCGACAACCAAAACAGGTCGTCGGAAGAGGAAAAACCTCCATCCCAGTTGCTTTATAAAAACGCTGTTTTAACCTCAAGCAACCAAGGCGTGCCAGTCAGTCGCCTGATTACAGAACACCCCGAGCTAGCACTATACGTGCGTCGGGACACAACCACATCAATGAACAGGCTATTTAGACCTGTCATTGAATCCCCAAGGTGCCCAGGGGAACGACAAGAGGGGTGTGATGCTTCCTAACTCCAACTCTTTTTAATAGAAAAGAAGGAAGCACCAACAGTATGTATCCCAGTCTACACAGCCGGGGGTAAAACATTTTCACATTTTTACATCCCACCACCCTCCCATAGGGAGGAGACGGAAATCCCCAGAGAGACTTCCCACGCGAGCTGTACAGATTGAAAAGAATATATTGCACCTTGAGCCATGTAAAAGTTTGGTTTTAGGGCTCTCCGGGGAGGAGGCACTGAACCCATACACACTCAATAATCGAATTGAATCGAATACACACACAATAGAGTAGCACTCCTTCTTGAGGTTCCACTCACCTTGACAATCTGAGGAGGAGGCTCTGTACTCTGAGGAGGCTCCCTCACATTGAAGGAGAGTCCCAACTCACAGAAGGCCCGAATAGGAGCTTCGTGAAGAGGAGCCCTGACCACCCCCCGAAACAGATCCATCATATGGACCTGAACAGCACACGGAAGTCCTACCAACAGAGACGTGCACAGTGACGTACTCTATGGCGTGGGAATTTCTGCGGTGCACACGCCCAATATTCCAGGGCGTGGGACCAGGAAACTCCCTCCCCCCCCCCTCACCCTGTAACGTGCCAAACCGCAACGTGACAGGTGGGTTTACCCCTGACCAACAGAAAAAAGGGGGAGAAAAGGTTACCAGTTCACCCCTTTACGACCCCACACCCATGATACGATGTAATGACAAAAAAGAGTATGACGCAGTCATAGTCAGCCCCCTGAAGCGTCTAACAGCTTCACACAGTGCATGTGCCAACCTGCTATCTGATTTTTACTAAGGAAAAAACACAGAACAGAGAGGGCCCTCGCAAGAGCCCCGGTACCAGACTTACACATGTGCTTCTGTGGCCAGCCCAACCCAGTTGTAGGTCAAACGACACACACAACCCATTATCACCTACAAAAAATGGCAAAAACACTCTACAGAGGAACGCCGTTTTTCATAATGAGAGAATACACAATTCTCGATTAGTATCGGCCACAGGCCTTGCTAAGCACACACGAAAAAGTGACCAAACAATCTTTTCTTTAGGAAAATAAAGTTTCTCAAGCGGTTAGCACAACCCCAACAACAAAGCCAAGTGTTACATCGTATCCCTACCACACAGTGACACAATATAGTGTAACAACATGTCTGAGAGGAGGATGAAGAAGTCCCCAGGGAACCGGGGGGAAACACAACCCTCCTACTTTACCCTTAATACGGCCAGTTAAACAGGTAAACCTGTTAATATGTGAACACACTGTTCATTGTCATTACAGGCTGAGAAAAGAATCATTCTTTACTCATATGTCACTAAGCATAGCTTTATAGGTTAGTTTAACCCCCTTAGTTGTGAGTACACGATACATGAACACACAATGTGTCTCAACACAACAAACCAGATCATTTCACATCTGTAACAATAACCCGATTTGCATGGAGACCAGTGACAAGACAATTCACACATAACTCGCGTCGTATCCTAAATGTAGTGCAGCAACACTCGTTTTGGAAAACATCGTTATTTACAAAACATTTAGAAGGGAAAGCAAGAAGAAGTGTTCAAGGTCTGGTCAGGACCTTGCCTACCGGGAGCGCAGATCAAGCGAATTGCAGTCTCTAACATGGCACCGAAGTAAACACAGCCTCCTGTGTTTGACGACACAGGCAGCTCGCTGCTCCAACCCGCCGCTACGGTGCTCCTTGTTGACACAGTCCTCGCCGGCCTGGCTCCGGGCAGGTTCGACGAACATCCTCTGTTAAAGATGACGTCGTAGTCAAGAGTGTTAAAAACATGTTATAGTCACAGCACGTTCAACAGTGTAGCATTAAGCTAACGGCCGCTCTCGGCCGATAGCAGCAAGCTAACGTTACCTAGCCTATTGACACAACAGGCTTGGTAACACAGCGAGCTAGCGCCGCAGCTAACAGCTGACTGGCTAACACAGTAGGCCACAACTAGCACGCAAGCTAAGCAGCTACCACCTGAACTCGTACACAACGATACAACAAGTCACACTCAGACAGGCCGCCGTTCTGAAACCCTCCTCACCTTTTAAGAGAAAAGAGAAACAAGATGTTAACACAGTTTTACAACGGTGATTTTACCAACATCCGGCGGAGCCAGCACAATTCCCATCTGGGCTGTAGCTGACTTGAACATGGATTTTCCGATAACGAACAACCATGCTCACATTTCCTCGTTTAGGGTAAACTCTCATTTGCATATGAGAGACGGGGCCTATACGGTGACAGAGAAGTACCCACGCGTCCAGAGATCCTGGGATCACCAGTTCTACTGGCCGTGGCCCACTAGTTGCTATAATGGGCTTCAAACCAAGGTCCTCCGCCGTCGCCTAAGAGGCTGAACAAAGGACCCTAATCTGGGGCCGGTGTTCGTAAACATTGTCAGCTAACTCCCATAGCACTAACAGACAAGTGGAGATCGCAAGCAAAACATTACTCACCAACCTGGAACCCACCGCTTCTCACAACAGCGGCGCGTCCTACAGTCCAGCTGTGTTGCTGAAAGGTTTTACCGCAACCAGCCACAGCAAAGAAGACTGCAGTTGGGAGGCATGTAGCGGCGTGCTCCCAATACGAAAACCGGTGGAGGTTTTTAAAATGATCACCATCTTCCAGACACTCCAGTGACGAAGACAATATCGCTGTATTTTCTCGAAAATAGTGAGAGAGAAAATAAAGATATGATGTCAACGTATCTCTTGTTTTCCAACTCTTCTCCTACTATCACATCACGTCAAGTGGGGATCTACCGAGGCACTTCCTTGTGGTGAAAGCGAGAAAGGAGGCGAGGGGGTGGCCCCACCCCTGCTTATATAGGTAAGCTGATAGGGGTGTGGTCAGACAAATATTGGGATATAAAGGTACATTGTGGTCTTTTATTCAGTGAGCGTGCACATATGCGAGGATAGTGCATGAGTGACGCCGAGCGGAGCCACTACGATACATAACTCTGTCTCTGCACTTACAGTATAAATCAAAAACTAACTAAATTTGTTTTCTGAATGGAAAATAAATAGTTGTATCGCACTTAAAAGCAACATTTATCAGGATACAGTAACATTATCACCTGATAGAACATAAAATCATAAATACTTGTATAAATCTAAATAAATAAATAAATAATGTTATAAACAAATGTGCACAGGTAATCAAGAACTGAATGAAAAATAAATGGCACTGAACAGAAGCATATTTCAGTACCAGCATCTTCTTAGAACAACAACAAAAAGTAACTATGACAGCATGTAAGCAGTAATGTAACCAAATAAGCAGCAACATTACATCAAGTAAACAACAGTAATAAAATGCATTCTTCAGAGCTAACGCTACTGGCATTATCAACTTCAGTAGTGCTGCTAGCTGCTACACTAACAGCCAGGGGCGTTTTTAGGGTTAGAAAACATTGGGGGCTTCAGCCCGGGGGGGTGGAAGGGGGGTTGCCCCCCCCCCCCCCCTTTTCTATTTTTAATTAAAATGTTGTACAGAAATACACAATTTTAGAGTAATTATTGATTGATTGAAAACTTTATTAACAGATTGCAGAATGGGTACAATACAGTACAGCTCAATACACACAATTGTTAAGGGGATGCAGACCAGAGGAAGACTTTCGTCTTGTTTACATCAGGGTCCCCCATTTTCAATTCATCAGGACATATATGACATACATGACATACAGATAGTCAGTACTGCTACATCTATACATTTATGACATACCAGATTTGCAAATACAGTACTGTTTGTGATACAGAAGGAGTCAGGAAAAGGGAGTATATACATTTGACGTAGAAACTGTACATTGGAGGAGGTTGGGTGGGGGGGGGTTGGGTACACTGGGATATTGACAACCATACTGGGTAATCTACATTGGAGGTGGTTGGGGGGGGGGGCACACTGTATATACAAGCAAAACTGTACATTGAGGGGGGGGGACACTGTACAAACAAACAAAATTGTACATTGGACTATTGACAAAACCATACTAGGTAAATGACTGTACATTGGAGGGGGTTGGGTTAGGATATTTACAGGGGCCAGTGTTGAATCGCAGTCTCCCGTAGGTGTCCCTTGAGAGAGGTTTTGAAAGTGGGTAGTGATCCACATTCCTTTACAGCTTTGGGTAGGGCGTTCCACATTGATGTGGCATAATTGCGAAACGTGTTCAGTCCCTTATTTGAGCCGAATCTGGGTTTAACATGATTTGTGGAGCTCCCTCTGGTGTTGTGATCGTGGTATTCACTGACCTTTGGGAAGTATTTTGACATGTACATGGGTACCTTGGTCGTGTAGTGTATCTTGTAGACCAGGCCCATTGCAAGTTGCTGTACTCTGTCGTCTACTCTAAGCCATCCTAGGTTGTCAAAGTGGGCAGGGGTGAGGTGGGTTCTAGGAGTAAGGTCAAGCAGTAGTCTGACCAGTTTGTTTTGAGATGTTTGTAATTTTGTTTTCAGCGCCTTTGAGGTGCTTTGGTACCATGAGGTGCAAGCATAGTCGTAGTACCCCTGAATGAGTGCTCCTGCCAGAGTCTTCAGGGTATTCTTGTTTACCAGAGAGGAGATCCGGTACAAGAATCGAGTTCGTTGGTTGACTTTTTTTATTACATTGGATGCCATTTTGTCACAGGAGAGATTAGCCTCTAGGATGGAACCCAGGTAGGTAATTTCATCTTTCCTTGTGACAATATTGTCACCCACTGTAACTGAGAAGCCGTCGGTCTTGCTGAGTTTGTTATTTGAACCAAAGAGAATGGACTCTGTTTTGCCCATGTGTAATGATAGTTTGTTATCAGCGAGCCATATGCAGATTCTGCCTAGTTCCGAGCTGAGGGTTTTTTCAACCTGTAACTTGTTCTTGTCAGAGACCAGCAGGGCTGAGTCGTCCGCAAACAGGAACAAGTTGCAGTCACAAGCTGACGACATGTCATTTGCATAAATTAGGAACAGTAGCGGTCCTAGTATGCTTCCTTGTGGAACACCACAGCTCACTGTGAGGGGGGGGGATAGGGTACCGTTTACCTCCACCATCTGTTCCCTCCCCTCAAGGTAGGATTGCATCCAGCTCACTGATAGACTATCAAAACCAATTGCTTTTAGCTTGTCAATCAGAATGGAGTGATTGACCGTGTCAAAGGCCTTTTGTAGGTCCAGCATGACCATGCCGCAGTATTTGCCTGCGTCCACCTCTTGTTTGATGTGGTCATTCAAATAGAGAAGGCATGTGTCAGTGGAGTGGGACGTTCTGAAGCCAGATTGGAATTCGTAGATTAGATTTTTTTCCGCTAGGTACTTTTCGACCTGTTCGTAGACTATTTTTTCCATGACTTTCGAGATGGAGGTGAGAATAGAAACAGGGCGGTAGTTGCCTGGGTCTAATTTGCTGCCCTTTTTGTGCAGAGGGGTCACCCTCGCAATTTTGAAGTCCTTGGGGACGTGTCCCTGTTTTATGGAGAGGTTTATTATGTGTGTGATGATTGGGGTGATGGCGGCTGCTGAGTCTCTGAGGAATTTGGAAGGGATGTTGTCGTGGCCAGTGGCCTTGTTAGGTTGGAGGGCGCTCAGTTTATTGAGTACCTCATCTGTTGTTACCATTTCCAGCCTGAAGTCGTCCTTGCGGACCCCTAGGTTTTTGTAGTAAGCTACTATGTGTTCTACCCCATAAAGCCCTGAGTGGGAGGGTAGTTTGTTTACCAGTGTTGTGGCTATGTTTGTGAAGAAAATGTTTAAGTAATTGGCTACATCCAGCTTGTCTGTGATGAGCGTGTTGTCCGTTTTTATGTTTATGTTTGAGAATCTGGTTTTAAGTTTTTTACTGCATCCTAGTTGATTATTGAGTAATTTCCAAAGTTCACGTGGTTTGTTTTTGTTTTCCTCAGTTTTGTCATTGATGAAATTCTTTTTTGCAGTTTTGATCATGGAGTTTACGTCGTTTCTTAGTCTGTTTCTTTCTAGTTTGAGTTCAGTCACGTGGGCTTGGAGTTCACTGCTCGTGCTTTTAGTAAGCTTTGACTGACTTTTACGAAACTCAGAGCATTTTTTGTCTCTGGTTTTCATAGCGGCCAGTATTTCGGAGTGCATCCACGGCTCAGCGCGATTTTTTACCCTGGTGGTTCTTAGGGGGGCCATGTCGTTTAGTATTGTTGAGAATTTGGTTTTGAAACCAAGCCATGTTTCTTCAACCAGTGTACCATTGAGTTCATCTGACCAGTCCAGACTCTCCAGTTCAAGGTTGAAGGCCTTGCTAGAGTAGGTTTTGAGGTCTCTAGATGTGACTGTTTTGTGGCAGTCAGCCTTTTGTTTTAGTTTTTTGCGGGTACAGAATATCATATAATGATCACTTAACCCGCATGCTATAACCCCTTTATTGGAGATCTTGGACTTGTCGGAGGTCAGAATGAGGTCTACGAATACTGAATAACTAGATTAGAGGTTCTCAAAGTGAGGTCCAGGTCCATGAGAGGGATCTGGGCAGTCCCCATAGAAAATTCAAAGTTAACAGGACCAAATCATCAGTTTCTTATTTATTTATTTAACCTTTATTTAGCCAGATAAAACATTGATCTGGTCCAAGAGGCCCCAACAGGAGTACAAATATACACATATACATATACATACACACATATACACCAATAACAAAATAAAAACACAGTTATATATCGTACTTGGCTTATCGCGTCCCGCTCTTAAGCCTATCGAGATATACCTCATCTCATGTACCTATTGTACTCCATCACGAATAAAAACCAGTACACCCACACCTGCCGGGTCCCGCCTCTATGGAGGCGTAGCCTATAAGACAGTAGGCATGGTCACCAATACACTCTTCCTCTATTTTCGTTTCCATCATAACGGATGCAGTGCACCTTATGTTAACTAGTTGTTATGAAAAGATTATGAGAAATTGCGTAATGTTGAAAGTTACCGGAGGTTTGCTTACCCCTGGAATTTTCGGGGCATGTTTCAGCGACACGTCGGGCCTATTCTGATGTTTCCTCGTCTGGTGACAAGGTTGGCTATCGAGCCGGCTTGTACACAGGTAGGCCCTGTGTCATCAGGCATGGGTATTAGTGTTAGTAATGCTGGGTTGTTTTGTTACACAACCATGTTGTGTGTCGGCGCCAGGGGTGGGATGGTTTGGTGGATGTTTCACTGCAGTGAACGGGTTCCAAATGGTCCTGGAAGCGTGCTGTTAAACAACTAATGCTAACGCTACGTGCTAATGCTAATGCTACATGCTAACACTACTGCTACGCTGTTCTAATGTCTCCACCTTGGGATGTTGCTGCTTTTCCCTCCTCTTGCCCGGTTCATCAATGAAGGTCAGTCGGTAGCTAATGTGGGGGTTTTGCTGAGTCCTATTTTACCCTTTTTACGGGTAAATGGGTTGTCAAACAGGGTGTGCCATGACTAGGTAGGCCTAGTCAGGTAGCGTTAAACCTGTGCCCCGGCGCGGCTTTGAACGGGGTTTTCCACCCGGAAGCCGATGCTTGAGGCTCGGCGGGTGGCAGTAGATCTATACTACTGCAGGACGGGACTTAGCGGCGGCCCGTGTTGTGGCTCAGTTGACTGTTTTCTGTCCATAGTAGCGTTGAACGCTATGCTATAGTAGTGTAGTGAGCTACTGTTTTGTTCTGTCTCCCTGCTATGAGAAGGTCTGTCTATGCTACAGCTTTCTCTCCTCTCAACCATTCATGCTGACGGTCAATCGGTGTCTATTGGGGGAGTAGTGCGGGGGGGGGGGCTTTGTTTACCTTTTTTGGTAAATGGGCTAAGCTGGGGCTGGTGTGCTGTTGTGAATATTTTGAATGAATGCAGGACTGGTTCTCTCTGGTCCGCCTCCCCTTAACGTTGTGTATATGGGCTTGCTCATTCTACAGTATTTTGTGGTGTTAGTTCTTTTATTCATTTAACCCCTTCATGGTGCACACCACAGTGGAGGTTGCTGTTTGCAACCACCAATGGTGCTCCGTGTTAACATCAGTCCTTTGCTTTTGACATATTGAAACAGTGCCCCGCCCGGCCGACGCCATGGGTGGGTCGGCCTGGCGAGTGGCTGGTGGGCTGCTAAAGCCTGTACCGCCACGGTATGGAATTGGCAGCGATTAGAACTGTGTTCGAATTGCTGTTTTTTCTATCAAAAAAATGGTGTCTGGTGGCGGGGCCTTGAGGGCCAGCCGACGTCGACACATTGCACGAGGTTGTTGACGTTATTAGCTTTGACCTAGCTGCAAGCTATAACCGCTCAGGGTTCCCCTCTCCGCAGGGGATTTTGGTCTTCTGCTGGAGCGCGGGCGGTATTGTCCTAGGCCCCACACCGCCTCACACCGCGCAGCCAGAAGAAGAGAGAGCACGGCCTCGTCAGCGGCGATGACGAGGCCCTCGACACGCGGCCATGTTTCCCCCGCCAGAGGTATCCTGGGCTTTGAACCGACAGGTGTCCACAAGGCCGACAGCCTTGGCGGCGAGGGATTGGCCATGTTGGATGGGCTTGGCTTGAACAACAAGCCGTCACCGTCCAGCCGCGAGCAGCCCGCTCTCCGTTCACTCCCTCCCCCAACACCAGCGGAAAAAGGGGGCTCTGATTGTTTCCTTTGGCTGCGGGCCGCGTGCCTTCGTTGAAGCGCGGGTGGTCCCACTTTTCGCTTCTCATGGGGACAGGGGCTGACACCCAGTTGATGGCTGAGCCTGGGTCTGTCCGTGAGAATGTGTGCTGTCATGGTCAGGCCCGGACTGGCCATCGGGAGCACCGGGAGTTTTCCCGGTGGCCTGGCCTGCACAGATTTTTTTTTTAAATTATAAAAAAAAAAAAAAAAAAAAAATTATTATAATTTTTTATTTTTATTTTTTGCCAGGCCATTGTTTCTAGTTGTGGCGGCGGCGCGGCGCGATAGTTAGATAACCTAGGTGGGTGGGGAACAACCAGGAGTTGGAGAACTATCTGACTCTCTTCCTCACGCGGATCACACACACACAATGGAGCCGTGCTGCCGCTTGTGATTGGTGGAGGCGGGACCAGGCGATACAACTGATTGACAGCGGAGGCGGCGAATGGAATGGCAGACGGCACTCAGATGCAGAATAACAGCCAGGCAATGAGCCAGGTAGTGAGCCAGGTAGTGAGGGACTCGGGAGAGATACAGTAGAGCGAAAGTCAATTAACGTTGATGTCAAGATGGACAGTGGAAGAAAGAGAAAGGGTGGAGGAGAGAGGGATAAAACAAAAAAAAAGAAAGGCCCTTACAGGAGAGAGTGGTTAACTGTATTATAATAGTAAATAGAAAAATATGTTGTGCTCTTGCTTTTTTCTTTTTGAAGGTGGAGAGAGTAGCATTGCTAGTGCCACAACAGTTTTATTTGAGGTCCATAACAGTACATTGTACTAAGCAATTGTTGGCTCATTAGTTTGTGATTCACATGCACTCAAATTCACCAGAATGCAGGAAATTAAGTCTTTGTAACAAAAGAATTCCTGGTGGGGGACCCCCAGACCCCCCGCTTAAAAAGTGGCCTGATTGGGGCTATATTTCGCGCTATATCTCCCGGTATGAATTATTTCCCCAGTCCGGCCCTGGTCATGGTGTTACGTCTGTCAACTATAAGTGTTGTCAGCAGGGGGGCTCGAAACCTTTTGAGGCACACAGTGCGGGCTTCCCCGGCCTCGCCTTCGCCAGGCCAGGTATCATGTTGGTACCTCCCACTCCCGCGAGATCGGCAGTGGTCTGAAATGAAGAGGTGCGCGTGATTTAGGTGGTAGTAATATCACTGCAGGGCTACGGTGTGTAGGAACCCATGGGGTCCTCACGCCTTGCATGTCCGGCTGCAGAACAACTCCTCAGCATGTTCTGGAGGGGTGTTCAGTAGGGGGGCTTTTGTCACCTAGATTGATGTCAGCTTCCCCCGTATCAAACCGGCCTTTTCTGTCGGGGTCCCCCCCTTGGGTGCAATTGCCTTGTGGGTAGTGTCAGGTTCCGACCCGACTCCACGGAACGCTCTGCTCGGAAGGGTCCAGGGTTGGCTACGCACAGCGGGTGCGACCGGGCCAACTATCTACAGTTCCTGGCGGACCTGCGCCACATGGCGGCGGGTGTGTTGGGAGTGTCATCACATATGACTACGGCAGTACCATATGTCGAGGTGGATGGAGAGAACGCTGAGGCGGGGACTTGTGTTTACACAACCCCACCCGTTTTCGGGTTTGGTACAGACCCTATTGTCAGGGTCACCAGCAGTGACAGCTCTGGTCAATGAGATCCAATCTCTGTGGACGAAGCAAGCCATCGTTGTGGCGTTCTCCTCCCGGTGTTCTCTGGTACCTGAGAAATCGGGAGGGGGGGGGGGGTGTCAGACCCATGCTGGACCTGTCCCATGGGAAGGTTCAGCATTTTTTGGATCGTCTCCTACCTGTTGAACACTGTCAGGTGGGGGTCTGGTTCTCCTCCATTGACCTGCAGGTTGCGTTTTCGCATCTCCGATCTTCCATCCTAGGGCTTACCTACGCTTCCTTTGCAGGGTTAGCGTATGAGTACCAGAGGCTGCCGTTCGGTTTTCTCTGGCTCCCCGCATCTTCACCAAGTGCGTGGAGGCCGCACTGGGGCCTCTGCGTCGTCAGGGGTTACGAAGTGTATTCTGCCCTGACGACGTTCTGGTCCTTCGCGGTGAAGGTGGATCGTCGGGTCTCGTACCAGGCAGGTCCCTACCGGCCTGGGGTTTGCTGTAGACTGGAGGTAGAGTACTCCTCTTCCCAGTCAACGGTTGGAGTGCTATGGGCATCCCTCTCAGAGCGTGTTGTCTACACGCTCTGGAGGTTCCGTCCTAGGACGGTTACGGCGCTGTCTAACATCACGTTTTTCACCGACGCCTCCCTCGCTGGTGACGCGTCGGGCCAACGCAGTAGGGGGCAGCTGGCAAACCATGCTGCCCGGTCTGCGCTACGTTCAATGTGTTGGTATTGAAAGCGGTCCTTCTGGTCCTCAAACGGCGTTGATCAGGACGGACAATACGACGTCAGTGTCGTATATCGACAGACAGGGAGGAGTACGCTCCCCCCGTCTGCACCAGGCGGCGGGTGGCTGGCTATGGGCATCCTCCATCTGCGCGGCCTGAGGGCTCCCCACATCCCCGGCAGGGTGAATGTGGGTACAGGTGTACTGTCGCAGGGCGGTCCTCATCCTGACGGGTAGGGATTACGTCCGGACATAGCCAGGCAGGTCTGGGACCGATGCCGTGCCGCCTGGGATTCTTCCCCATACATCTGTTAGGTCAGTTGTTGGGACGGGTACGTTGAGGGGCGCAGGTTCTTTATCCTGATGGTGATACCATCCGGAATGCGCATGCTCCCTCCACTGTCGCGCTTACGCGGGCAGATGGCGTGTGTTCCAAGTGTGGTGTAAGGCGGGGGGCCGGGACCCAGTCTCCTGCCCCATGGATGCTGTCCTTAGTTACCTCCAGTCTCTCCTTGATAGAGTGTCGGCTTCGACGGTGAGGGTATATGCAGCAGCTATATCCTCCTATCATGAGGGATTTGAGGGGGATGTCTTGTTCAGCCACCCTCTTGTGAAGCGGTTCCTGCTTGGCGCTCGACGCGTTAAGCCAGTGCAACGCTCTTTGGCTCCGAGTTGGGATCTTCAATTGGTCCTCGGTCGGTTGTCCTTGGCCCCGTTTGAGCCTCTTGAGCAAGCGCCGTTGGAACAGCTGTCGTTCAAGACCGCGTTCTTGCTGGCCGTCACCTCCGCTGAACGCGTGGGTGTGCTTTGTGCTCTCTCGGTACGACCAGAGTGCCTGTCTTTCGTTCCGATTGCGGTGCCACTCTGCGGCCTAATCCTGCCTTCATGCCTGTAAATATCCGGAGTTCTTCCGCTCCAGGGATATTGTGGTTCAGGCGTTTCATCCGCCTCCTCACGCTAGTGAGTTACTATAGATGCGGGCCTTCACCTGTCATGTCCGGTCCGTGCTTGGGAATTACCTCAGCCGTACTCAGGACCTCGGGGGCACCGATCAGCTTTTTGTCTGTCACGGTGGTTCTCAGGCCGGTAAGGCACTATCGAACAACGCCTGTCCCATTGGTTGTGCGAGGGCATTGCCCTCTGCTACACGTTGGCCGGGCTGGATCCCCCTGGGGGCGTCAGGGCGCACTCCACTCGTGGGGTGGCTGCCTCTGCCGTTCTCCTGGGTGGGGCTTCGGTGGAGGACATCTGTGCTGCAGCTTCATGGTCCTCCCCGGGCCCCTTTGTAAGGTTTTACCTCATGGACATGACCGGGGGTTCTGTCTCCCAGGCGGTTCTGGGGTCTGTGGCCTTTCCTGCTTCCCGTCCTTGGTAGGGTAGCAGGAGTGTGTGGGTATGGGCCACAGTGTGTTAAGTCACACGTGGTTCCGCCTGTGCTGTGTGTTCAAGGGGTTCTAGTTCCTCCTTGCTCGCACTCCGGTGGAGTTGACTGCGCCCCCCCTTCGTTAGGAAGGATGGGGTGACAGGACTCCCCAAACCCCTTGATGTGGGCTTACAGGTCCTCAGGGGGTACATTGGTCGGGCCTCGCGTCCGCTCTAACTAGGCTGACCAGACGTCACACATTGCGCGCAGGGGCGGACCTAGCACATTTGGCGCCCTAGGCGAGATTCACCACTGCGCAATTTTTTTTTTTTTTTTTTTTTTTTGCTCTGCGCAGTTTTGGCGCACCCCTCTATATCTGCAACCATTATTTTTTTACACATATATAATCAAAATATAATATGCTAAATAAACAAATAAATAAAAATTACAAATTCACTTTGTCTAAAGAACTATTTACATTCCACTCCCTATCATCACACTTCAAGGTTAGCCTGTAGCTCCTACTGGTTTCCATTTACAGTGCAATCCTTCTGGCCTTCCTCGCTGCAAAGTCATCAATCACATCAAATTGTCCAACTCCTGAGCCAGCTCCTTCCCATCCAAATCAGATTGCCCTCCATGGTTTAAGGTGTGTACAAGTGCCTCTGCTTGCTTCATCAGCTCTTGGTGTGGCAGGTCTTGGAAGTTGTAAAAAAATTGCATACCTTTCACCTTGGCACGTTTCTCGTCTTCTTTTCTTCTCTTTTTAAACTGGATGGCCGGATGGCTTTTGCCTCTTCATAGTTCTCTAACGTTAGTCTTTCTTTCCTCAACGCTCAATTCTATAAACACTTGACCGATACCCATCAATGCACAGCGCTCTAGCATGTTCTGACTGTGAACACCTAAAGCTGAGGCTCAGACCGACCGACCGTTTTAGATTTTTGGCTCATTTTCCCTTATGTTAGATTTTTTTTTATGTAAAAATAATGGTTGCAGATAGAGGGGGCGCCAAAACTGCACAAAAAAAAATAAATAAAAAAAATTGACCGCCTATATCGCATGTAGGAAGGTCCGCCCCTGATTGTGCATGATTGCACAGCATTTCTGTCTCTTTTCACGCGTCATGCAAATTGAGACCATGTCCCGCATGATTAGTTGTCATCCACGCTAACGTACCCCCCCCCCCCCAGCCAATGTGAAGAACCTCTATGCGTCGCGGTAACGTTACTAGTATCTGACCGCGAGTGACACCGCATACTGGACATCCAGGCGACATGACAACAAGTCCTAACGCTGTTGCGCGCGGAGGATCCGTTCGAGCCTGGCGCAACGAACCCAGGCAAGGGATACACGCGCGCTACGGATCAGATCAGTTCCACACGCTGCTGTTACAGTATCTCCGCTGCTCAGCACGAGAGAATAGCGCTTGGTCCAAGTTTGAAAAGGGGAAAGCAATCCCAAAGGGTTTAGATTGAAAACGAATGATAACAATAAATAAGATGCGAGTAGTCGTTCATGTAACCGGTAACCCCCCCCCACAAATCAGTGCAGGTGGAAGATAATTGTATTCTGTACTTTATTATTGTGCCATTACTGTTCCTGCTCTCATCACTGCAGTGCCAGTGTGAATCCCTGGACGTGTGAGTTGTTTTGGTGAGTTACTTTTGTTAGTCAAAAGTCAAAGTCAGCTTTATTGTCACCTCTCGTAATGTGCAAGACATACAGATAAATTAAATTGCATTCCCGCCTTCCCACGGTGTATATAAAGAACAAGATCTAATATAAACATAAAGTCACATATAGTACACTATAAACATAAAGTAACATAGTACACTATGAAGTAACATATGGACAGTATACAGGACTATATACAATGTAGACAGTAGCTAAAAAAAGTGAATGTATGAGTGAATGTAAATAGAGGTAAATGAGAACTTAGTGCAACACTTTTAGCAGCAGTGGTACATACTAAGTATGAATAATAAATAATGGCAGTAAAATACAATAATACAATAATGGCAGTAAAGTGGCAGTGAGATGATGGATATGGCAGTAAACTAATATGATGTACACTAAATAAATAAACTAATTAATGGCAGTAAAGTAAAGTGGCAGTGTGTGTCTGTGTGTGACACACACACAGACACTTTACTTTGTGTGTCAGAGGGGGTTAGTCCAGAATCTGTGGGGGGCAGAGTAAGAGAGAGGGGGGAGAGCTGTGTGTGTGTGTGTGTGTGTGTGTGTGCGTGCGTGTGTGATAAGACTGCGGGTCCAGACCTATAATCATAAGTGATAGTAAGTCTGGGTGGTAATTGTATTTATTTTGAGTACTTAACACCCATTAGAGACAAAAGGGGAAAAAAAGAAAATATGAATAAGGGAAAAACATATTAGGCTTGTGGTCATTTTAATGAGGACAGTGGTGGATGAGCCTTGAAGGAGGCGACAGGGACAGTCCACCAAAAAAAGGGGAGGGGGCTGCACTTGGGGGGGGTCCCACATTGTCCCTCACAAACATACCATTTGTCCCACATTTGGTTTATTGGGATCTGGTCACACTAGCTCTAACCCATATCTCGATAGGCTTAAGAGCGGGACGCGATAAGCCAAGTACGATGTATATAACCTAGTTATATGAGTACTGGCTGAGCGTCCCGCTCTTAAGCGGCCCTGAGTCCCCTTGAGGGGTCTTTTACTGGAAACGAGATTTTGGCGAGGAAGAGTGTATTGGTGACCATGCCTACTGTCTTATAGGCTACGCCTCCATAGAGGCGGGACCCGGCAGGTGTGGGTGTACTGGTTTTTATTCGTGATGGAGATTAGATATATCTCGATAGGCTTAAGAGCGGGACGCTCAGCCAGTACTCATAACCTATCGTTAAGAATCATACACATAAGCAAATAAACAAACATATGCACAGCCTATACAAAAGAAATAAACAGTTAATCTCTAGTCTTTACAGTTTTCTTCGATTGCATAAACACTCAAATCAAAAGTATTACACAATTATCAAAACCTTACACTCAAGGAGCAAAACATATAAGCCCAGATTTGCACCCCTATAAGCACAATGTCAGCCTCACACTTTTTGCAAAACAATACACACAGTGATTTGCAAAACACTAAACACACTTGCATTACATTAGACACAGAATGTCAAATTACCACACATATGAGCCAATTGGTTAAACACAGCCATCAGATGCACAAACACACCATTGCTTAATTGTAGATACACCAATCAGGTTTAAGCACTATAAAAATGCAGCAGGTGAGTTCACCAGTCTTCAACCAAAATGGAAGGAGAGTGAAGTACTGTACACAGAGAACGTGAAAATATACAATACATTCACCAAACACTACACAAGACAACCAATGATGCAGACTGATGAAAATATACATTTTCTCTCCATATACCCAAATCAGTCAACATGTCAACATGGAGAATCACAACAAAAAATGATCTTGCCAGATCCAGCTAGTCTAGTGTCTAGTATTTTCTGTACTCTATTTAAATGTTGTCTATTGTTTTACTGTAATTTTAACCTGTACTGGATACAGTGTGTTTTAGGTTAAGCACAGCAGTGTGTAACTGGTTCAAACAGAATTAAGTCATATGAAACGTGTGTTTCATATGGTAACAAAATGTAGTTTTTATAAATTAGTGTATCGTTTTGACAAGAGTGTTTAATTTAGCAAAGGATCTGAGGTGTTCTGATAATTGTCTGTGTGGTTGTGCTAATTGTGTGTAGTGTTTTGAAACACCAGGCCCTGTTTTCAAAATCGTGCTCAAGCAATCGAAAAAAAAAACTTTATTGTGTGTTTTATTATATACATATGTTTCAGTATTCTCATAAAAAAAAGATTCAACTTTTGGGTATTTTCCTGCCTTTGGTCCGCTTTGCATTCACATTTCAAATGAACCACAGCAGGGTTAACTTGCTTCCACACAGGCCCGGACTGGCCATCGGGAGCACCGGGAGTTTTCCCGGTGGCCTGGCCTGCACAGATAAAAAAAAATAAAAAATTATATATATAAAAAAATTTATATATTTTTTTTATTGTAATTTTTTATTTTTTTTGCCAGGCCATTGTTTGTAGTTTGTGGCGGCGGAGCGATAGTTAGATAACTTAGGTGGGTGGGGAACAACCAGGATTTCACTGTCTGCGACAGAGATGGAGAACTATCTGACTCTCTCTCCCTCACGCGGACACACACACACACAATGGAGCTGTGCTGCTGTTTGTGATTGGTGGAGGGGGGACCAGGCGATACAACTGATTGACAGCGGAGGCGGCGAATGGAATGGCAGATGGCACACTCCCACTTTTCTGAAAGGAGTTGTTAAATCTGACATTACAAAACAATGGGTCTCATTCCCGAAAATGTTTCAAAGATATATTCTGGAAGACTTATCTTGGAACCACTGAGACATAATCTATGACAAGTACACTCTGAGTCCTGAACGTGCTGGAGATATGTCTTAAGTGGCTGAAACGGTCGCAGAAATTATATGATCTGATATCTGCTTGGAGAATGGCATTCTGTCGTAAACTCCAAAGCGCGTTCCCGTTCAGGTCATTTGCATACAAACCACGCCCCCGACAGTCCTTATAAAGCGACTGGTGACGATAGGGCGGCTACGTGGCATAGTGGGCAAGGCGCTCGCCACGAAATGCTGGAGACGCTGGGCTCGTCAGTTCCAGCCCAGCGCTCCACATTTGCTTTCAGTTTAGCTGGTCGTCCGTACTAATACACATTGGCCGTATTAGGGGGTGGGAAACTGATGGGTGGGGATCGGGCGTTGTGGACAGCGACTCCTACAGGTCGGTTGGTGCGCCTGCGCAGTAGAATCAGGAAGTGTCGGGGGCAGCGTGAGCCTCCCACGCGTTACTCCTCGCCACTGAGAGATCGAGCTGCGCAGGTGAAAAGATGCGACTGCTGTTACCTCAAGTACCGGAGGGGACTTGTGCTATGTATGACTTAGTCCACATTGCAGCCGGCTTGTGGGAGGCAAGAAACAGCATCCGTGACAGGGGAGGGTTGAATTGGATGATACGAAATTGGGATGGGAGAAAATATAGAAAATGGGAGAAAAAGTGGATAAAAAAAAAAATAAAGCAACTGGTGACGCAGCTGTGTGAAATGGAATGGCGGAAGTGCTTTGAGAGCCCGCGTGATTACGAAACCTAGCGTCAGTCAGTGCCAATCAGAGAGCGTCTCCGAGAAATGCGGCTAGGTTTCATAATCACGCTTGCGCCCATCAAAACTAGATTAGATTAATGTATTGGCATCATATACAGCTCGCGGTACACACCTGCCGCAGCGCGCACACACACGCGCGCGCGCAGTACTGTATATGAATGAATGAATGACATATAATATATATAGCCTACGGGCCGGCGGGCGTAATGAATGAACGCAGTATGGCTTATTATTCATTCGTAGGCGCACACAAGACTTGTTATGGAATATTAATGCAGTCTATTTCCACCGATTAGCTTTATTTCTTATTTATTTATCCACTGTCATTTCAGTGTTGGTGTATAGGCTATATAGTGTATTTCAATATAAGTTTAATTGATTAATGATATATTTGAAGGAATGCAGGTTTATAGCTATATCAACCCCCTCCAATGTACAGTAAATGACCAAGTATGGTTTTGTCAATATTCCAATGTACAGTTTTGCTTGTACAGTGTAAGTCTACCACCCCTCCAACCCAACCTCCTCCAACAGTTTCTACGTCAAATGTACTCTCTTCTCTGGACTCTTTTTGTATCACAAACAGTACTGTATTTGCAAATTTGGTATGTCATAAATGTATAGATGTAGCAGTACTGTCTATCTGTGTCGTGTGTGTCATATATGTTATGATGAATTGAAAATGGGGGACCCTGATGTAAACAAGACGAAATTCTTTCTCTGGTCTGCATCCCCTTATGTAATTGAGCTGTACTGTACTGTACCCATTCTGCAATCTGTTAATAAAGTTTTCAATCAATCAAACAAAGGTCTGTCCCATTGTATACCAATCAATGTGATACATTGCATGTTGACCTGCATTCTTTCAAATGTATATAATTAATCATTAAAACAGATGTGTAACAAATAAGAAATACAAATTCCACAGAAGGCATTAAATTATTATTATTTTCAATCATTTCACAATAATTGCATAATTGTGTTTGAATATCTGAGTAATTAAAGTAATTATACATTTGTCCAAAATAGCTGGTTCAGATATGGTTAATCCAGCTGCCCTGTGATCAGATGAATCCATATTATTTATTTTTCCGACATCAAATGCGTAATTTCTTATCGTACAAATATTGTCATATTTATTTTAATTATGATCAAGTAATTAATTCCAAGGAGGCCTGTAGCGTTAACATGAAGGAATCACTATGAGAACACAGTCTGTCAAGTTATAATACAATTTTAAATTAGTCAATCAATCATGAGATTTGATCGTGGGCTGAGAGCATATTTAAGTGTGCTCCTCAGCACTCTTAGATCTGCTCTCAAATAAGATCTCAGGAAAATTTGAGGGCTCCCACTCCCCGCCCCAATATGTCTTAAATAGGCAGAAATCTGGCTAAGACGAAATATTTTGTCGTAACTTCGTTCGAGAATGAGACCCAATATGTGGTAGTTATGATTGGGGCTGAAGTTGAATAAACAATTTATGAAAGAGAAAGTCAAAATAATTCCAAGATAATTCAAAGATTACACACCTTTGCCACATTGGCTACAAACATAATCACTGCAAAGTTATAAAAAAAAATAAGAATCTGATCAGACACAAGGGTTAAGTTGTTGTTCCCTTTCTAATTTCCTCAAAAACATCTACTGTAGTCTAGTTAATTTGATCAATATTATTTGACAATTGATGCTTTTTGTTGGAAATTTCAGTCAGTGAGCTCATACTTTGAGCTCATTTTATAGTTAAAATGATTGAGACAACGCAAACTTCTGTCTTCGTTGTGCATGCATGCGTGTGCTCACCACACGCAATACATGTGTCACTATTCTGGCAGTGGCTACTGTTATTATAGTATTGTAATGAAAGGTATGTTATTTAATGTTTGTGTAAAGGGCTATTTTAACTGTTGATGGGTAGTGCATCAGTAAAGTGAATATGGTATTGTGCTCTTGCTCTGTTTGAATAGGTGGAGAGAGTGGTTAACGTTAGGTTATGACTATAACCAAGTTCTGTTAATTAGGGGTGACGCTTGGCATCACTACTGCACTATCTCGCGTACGTGCACGCGTACTGAATAAACCACAAATGTACCTCTAATACCAGTATTAGTCTGACCACACCCCTCATCAGCTTACCTTCATAAGCAGGTGTGTGGTCACCTGCTCTCCTCCTTCCCAAGCTTTCACCACAAGGTGAGGTCAAGGGCTGCAGCGGCCGTCTGATGCCAAGCGTCACCCCTAATTAACAGAACTTGGTTATAGTCATAACCTAACGTTCTGTTTCATTAGGGGCTCTGCTTGGCATCACTACTGCACAAAGGGAGGCCAAGCGGAGCCGCTGGCTGACAAATACACCCCGCTGACAGCCCCCCAAAACCATCAGAACAGGGAGGGCCGAGCCCCCCCGACCCCCCCTAATGGAGGGTATCCCCCCTATTAGAGGCTTCACGGGAAGGCGACGGACCCGACCGTGCGAAGAGGCACTCAAGCAACTTAACGCACAGGGTGAGCAGACCGTGGCTTGACCCCACGACTACACACACGCACAACCCGCATGCCACCCGGGAACGAACGGAGGAACAACCTCGTTACTGCCCCCAGAATCACGGGGTCAAGGGCAAACCCAACCCCGTGGCAAGGCCGTAGCAGCGGAGCGCGAAGGAAGACCCAGACCCACCAAAAGGACTGGACTCCCTGGAATGGGGGCCCGGAGAAGTCCATGATGCCAGCATCAAGACCCCACCAGGTGGGCACGTAGTGCCCCGCCCCCCACATCGCCAGCGTATTCGGACAAAGGCCCCCCAGTTACTGCACCTGGTAATCCCAGGCGGTATCCCAAGTACTAACCAGGCCAGAACCTGCTTAGCTTCCGAAATCGGACGAGATCGGGCGTGTTCAGGTCGGTATGGCCGTAAACCGAGCGGGCCCCGTCCCCCCAACAGTACACCACCTGGCACACTAACCCTGCAGAACAGACAGTCAGCATGGCCGTAAGCACACAAAAAAGGTTAACCAACGGAAGCAGGCAGCGCACCGGGGAAAAACCAGGCAACAGGCTGTTAACCCTAGCCTGGAGACTGCGGACGAGACAGGCGCCAGAGGGGACAGCTGAACACAGCCGCCCCGGCGGAAGGAGCGTAAGCTGGCGGTGTTGCATGACCAAGCCTCCATTTAAAAACCCCCACCCAGAGGGGTCGAGGCAGAGAAGGCTGACACGATTGGCAGACGTCATGAACGTGCAGGGGCACCCTCAAACGGTGAACCCGGGAGTTGACACTGCTCCAACACACCAGGGAATCAACCACCTCGGTGTTACCCAATGCGGTGGTTGTTCCTATAACCCCTCAAGAAAAAACTCCAAAACACACCTGCGGGTATACACCGGCTATACCGCAGTACAAGTGTTTCAGTTTCCAAAAAGGGTTAACCCAGGCTTACGGGTCGCAAACATCACTTCGGACCGGGCCTGGCGGTACGGGAAGCACAGGGTCACCAGAGGAGGTCAAAAAACCACCCCCACAGGCCCCTCTTCGCCATGCGTGAGAGAGGAGCGAAAAATAATGGAGAACCAGCCCCTAAGCACACCGTACCTGGTATTCCCCGGCGGTCTCCCAACCAAGTACTAACCAGGACCAACCTGTGTAGCGGCCGAGATCCGACGAGATCGAGCGCGTACAGAATGGCATGGCTGTAAGCCATGACGACAGTGCTGAGTAAAAACATACCCAACCAGGGTCTCCATAGCGCTTAACCCTGTGACACCCAGACCGACCTGGCATTTTTCCCCCTGAAAAAAGCCCAAGTCCCTCAGGGTACCAGAACAGCAGATCTGCATCCCCGGCGGACAACGGGTTCAACTGATCCGGACCAGCGTGACCAGAACCAGTCCCGTGCCCTAACCACGCCGACATGCCTACTCCAGGAGAAGGGCAGATATGCGTGTTGATCTTAACATGAAAAGAAGGCGCCACCCAGACGTTCGGACGAACCGCGCCTGGTGGCCCACCCCAAGGGCGTGAGACCCCACTACATATGTTCAGATCCATCCCGTCATCATCCCCCAGACATGAACGAGAATCCGTCGACAACCCACCCAGGTCATGGGATGTGGTCGTCGGAAGAGGAAAAACCCCCATCTCAGTTGCTTTATAAAAACGCTGTTTCAACCACAAGCAACCAAGGCGTGCCAGTCAATCGCCTGATTACAGCGAGCTAGCACTATACGTGCGTCGGGACACACCCCCATCAATGAACAGGCTATTTAGACCTGTCATTGAATCCCCAAGGCGCCCAGGGGAACGACAAGAGGGGTGTGACACTCCCTAACTCCAACACTTCTGGAATAGAAAGAAGGAAGCATCAACAGTATGTATCCCAGTCTACACAGCCGGGGTAAAAAATTTTCACATTTTTACATCCCACCACCCTCCCATAGGAAAGAGACGGGGATCCCCAGAGAGACTTCCCACGCGAGCTGTACAGATTGAAAAGAATATATTGCACCTTGAGCCATGTAAAAAACTGGTTTTAGGGCCTCCGGGGAAGAGGCACTGAACCCATACACACTCAATAAACGAATTGAATCGAATATACATACAATAGAAAAGGACCCTTCTAGAGGGTCCACTCACTTTGACAATCTGAGGAGGAAGGCTCTGTACTCTGATGGAGGCTTCCTCACATGGAAGAAGGAGTCCGAACTCACAGAAGGCCTGAATAGGCGCTTGGTGAGGAGGAGCCCTGACCACCCCCCCTGAAAACAGATCCATCACATGGACCTGAACAGCACACGGAAGTCCTACCAACAGAGACGCGCACGGTGACGTACTCTATGGCGGGGGAATTCCTGTGGTGCACACGCCCAATATACCAGGCCGTGGGACCAGGAACTCCCTCCCCCCCCCCCCCCCCCCCCCCCCCCCGTAACGTGCCGAACCGCCACGTGACGGGAACCTTGAAGGACAGGGGGTGTACCCCTGACCGACAGAACAATGGGGAGAGGAAAGGTTACCAGTTCACCCCTTTACGACCCCACACCCATGATACGACGTAACGACAAAAAGAGAATATGACACAGTCATAGTCAGCTCTATGAAGCGTTTCACAGCTCCACACAGCGCATGAGCTAACCTGCTATCTGATTTTTACTAAGGAAAAACACAGAATAGAGAGGGCTCTAAGAACCCAGTTGTAGGTCACATGACACACACAACCCATCATCACCTACAAAAAATGGCAAAAACACTCAACAGAGGAACGCCGTTTTTTTTCACAATGAGAGAATACATCATTCTTGATTAGTATCGACCACAGGCCTTGCTAAGCACACATGACAGCAACCAAACCAATTTCCCTTTAGGAAATAAGTTTCTCCAGCAGATTTAGCACAACCTCAGCAATCAAGCTAAGAGTTACATCGTATCCCTACCACACAAAAGACACAATTAATGCACAACATGTCTGATAGGAGGTGATAAAGTCCCCAGGGAACCGGGGGGGAAAACACAATCCTCCTATTTTACCCTCAATACGGCCAGTTAAAACAGGAAAACCTGTTAATGTGTGAACACACTGTTCATTGTCATTACAGTCTGAGAAAGAACATTCTTTTACTCACTTGTCACCAAGCATAGCTTCATAGGTTAGTTACCTTAGTTGTGAGTACACGGCCGTGTTACTCACACAACAACCAGATCATTACATCCCGTTTGCACGGAGAAGCTAACTGCCAGTGACAAAAACAGCTCACACATAACCCGCAACGTATCCTAAATGCATTGTAGCAACACACGTTTTTGGGAAAAACACCGTTATTCACAATACATTTAGCAAAGTAAAACCAGAAGACGTGTTATGAGGTCTGGTCAACCCCGTTCCTACCCGGAACGCAGATCAGCGAAGTGCAGTCACAAGACACCGTAGAACACAGCCGTCCTGTGTTGTTCGATCCGGGCAGCGTCGCCGCTCCAACCAGTCGCTACAGTCCTCTTTGTTGACGCAATCCCCGTCCAGGCTCAGGGCAGGGTCGACGAACATCCCCTGTCAAGGATGACGTCGTGGTCAAGAGTGTAAAACATGTTAAAATCAAAGCACGTTCAACAGAATAGCATCAAGCTAACGGCTGCTCCAACCGTTCGGGTGCTATTGCTTCTGCTCGCGAGACGCCGATCTAACGACGCACGCGATCAGAAGCGAGCTCACGGCGGCGCGCGAGAAGCTAAGCTACCCCGCGCCAGGCCATGGCCATAGCAGCAAGCTAACGTTACCTAGCGACCACGACATGCTAGCCCCGCAGCTAACAGCTGACTGGCTAATAGTAGGCCTTAAGCAGGCCACGCAGCGATCCAGCAGGCTAACGCAGCAGTTAACAGCTGACCGGCTAACCGTAAGCTATGAACATGTAAACAATGACATAACACTCACCCAGACAGGCCGCCGTTCTGAACCTCTCCTCACTTTTTAAGAGAAAAGAGAAAACAAGATGTCAACACCGCTTCACAACGGTGACATTAGCACATCCGACGGAATCAGCACAGTACCAACTGGCCTGTGTAGCTGACTTTGAACATGAATCTGCCACTATCGCACATTACATGCACATATCCCCTCGTGAAGGAATACTCTCATTTGGATATGAAAGATGGGGCCTTAACACGGTGACAGAGAGAATCCACTCGTCCAGAACACACAGGGATCACCAGTGTCAATGGTCGCGGCCCACTAGTTAAAACTATAATGGTCTCCAGACCAAGGCCTTCTGTCGCCTAGGTGGCTGAACAAAGGACCCTAGTCTGGGGCCGGTTTCCATAAACTTTGTCAAGTAGCCCCCATAGCACTAACAGACAAGTGGAGCCCGCCAGCAAACACTACTCACCCAACCTGGAACGCACCGCTTCTCACAACAGCGGCATGTCCGACAGTTCAGCTGTGGCCTGACAGGTTTCACCCCAACAAACACAGCAAGGAACTGCAGTTGAGAAGCATGCAGCGGCGTGCTCCCAATACGAAAACCGGTGGAGGGTTTTTAGAATGATCATCATCTTCCAGACACTCCAGTACGAAGACAATATCGCCGTATTTTCTCGAAAATAGTGAGAGAGAAAATAAAGATATGATGTCAACGTATCCTTGTTTCCCAAAGCTGCTCCTAAAACCTTTCTTCCATCATGGTGTCAAGTGTGGGGATCTACCGAGGCACTTCTTCCTTGTGGTGAAAGCGAGAAGGAGGAGAGCAGGTGACCACACACCTGCTTATGAAGGTAAGCTGATGAGGGGTGTGGTCAGACTAATACTGGTATTAGAGGTACATTTGTGGTTTATTCAGTACGCGTGCACGTACGCGAGATAGTGCAGTAGTGATGCCAAGCAGAGCCCCTAATGAAACAGAACTGTATTATAATAGTAAATAGAAAAATATGTTGTGCTCTTGCTTTTTTCTTTTTGAAGGTGGAGAGAGTAGCATTGCTAGAGCCACAACAGTTTTATTTGAGGTTCATAACAGTACATTGTACTAAGCAATTGTTGGTTCATTTGTTTGTGATTCACATGCACTAAAATTCACCAGAATGCCTGATTTGGGCTATATTTCACTTTATATCTCCCGGTATGAATTATTTCCCCAGTCCGGCCCTGCTTCCACACCACCCCAGGGTTCGATTAAAGCTTATTATAGTTTATCACAGTATCATGAGCATGTCTTTGTCAGTGGACACTGGACATGGGTATGGATGGCTCCAGGTGCTGCTCCCTTAAAGTGCACATATTCAATACCTATCTGTACTATTTAAAAGCACAGTGCAGGACACACTCAAAGGTTATCGCACCTCAGAGATGGCAGTGGACATGTATGACAGGACAAAGGCCATATGTAATGGCCTTGGGATTGAGGAACATACTACCAGCCAAAGGAGGAAGCAGAAAAGGATGGACGAGTATGTAGTTGAGTCATCTTGTGGCACAAGCTCAGACCTCAGCTCAGGAGATCAGCTGAGACAGAGACTGTTCTATCCAGTCCTCGACAGAATGCTGCAAGAGCTTGAGAGCAGGTTCTCATGAGTTGGAGAACAACTTATGAGAGGCATAAAGGCATGTTATCCAGCCTCAGACGAGTTTCTCTCAGTGGAATTGCTGCAACCCCTCGCCACACATTACAATATCCAACTACTGTCAGAGGAGATCACAGTTGCAAAGTGTTTCCTGGCCAGGACAGGCAGAGATAAAGTCCCTACTATTCAAAGTGTCTTTCCCCCCCTGGATGATAATACTAATAATAATAATAATGCATTTTATTTATAAGGCGCCTTTCAGGACACTAAAAAAAAATCCACAAATCGGTGAATGAAAAAATTATAGGATCAAATGAAAACTACTACTTACTAAAAATTGATGTTTAAAAGTACTAAAAACCAAAATAAAATACCAAACACTAACAAACATTCAGCACAGACAATGGGGATGCTGCCATCTTAAAAAAGCTTAAAGCTCCGGGGCTAGGAGAAAAACATCCGGGGCTGAAGCCCAGGGCTAACAACGCCACTGCTAACAGCGTTAGTATTTGGCCTTTTTACAAACCCAAAGCTATCCAGCCTTGTTGCGGGTTCAGTATTTTTTTCTGCGGCATGCGCTATTATTAGAATGGCGTACTTTTTACTTGTACAGGAGTCGCAGGACATGAGGACCATAGACTCTAGGCCCTATTCCCCGTACCTGGTTCAACTAAGTCGATCAAAAGTCACCATTATCCAGATTCAATTAACCCGATGTTTGAATCCAGGCTTTCCCTGTTAGATGGCAGGCCGAGTGTTGACGAGGTTGTTAAGCTGAAGAAAGTTGAGAGGAAAACGGAAGATAAGGAGATACATTGACATTATATCTTTATTTTCTCTCTCACTATTTTCGAGAAAATACGGCGATATTGTCTTCGTCACTGGAGTGTCTGGAAGATGATGATCATTCTGACCTCCACCGGCTTTTTCGTATTAGGGGCTCGCGCCGCTGATATACTCCCCACCTGCAGTCCTCCTTGCTGTGGCTGGATAGGTTTTGAACCTCCGGTCATACAGCTGGACTGTGGGAGGCACCGGCTGTTGTGAGAAGCCGGTTTGCTTCCGAACTGGGTGAGTACTGTTTGCTTGCGAGCACTAGTTGTCTGTTTGGGGGATAGCTGACAATTTTTTTACGAAGGCCGGCCCCGGATTGGGGTCCTCTGCTCGGCTTCTTAAGCGGCAGACGGAGGATCTTGGTCTGACGCCCATGATGGTCAACCTAGTGGGCCGCGACCGAGACCTGGTTTGAACCTGGGATTCTCTGGACGAGCGGATGCTTCTCTGTCCCGTGCAGGCCCCATCTTTCACATGAATGTGGAAGTACACCCTAAAGCACGAGGAAAAGTTGGCATGGATCTTCGTTATCGGGAGTTCCATGCTCAAGTCGGCTGCAGCCCATACGGGAATTGTGCCGGCTCCGCTGTATGTCTGGTAAATCACAGTTCTCTTCCCTCTTAGGATGGGGAGGGACTCAGGCGGCGGCCTGTCTGAAGTGTGGCTTATTATGTTGTTGTGTACAGTTCAGGTGATAGCTGCTTAGCTGGCGTGCTAGTTTGTGGCCTACTGTTGTTAGCCAGTCAGCTGTTAGCTGCGGCGCTAGCTTGTTGTGTTCACTAGGTTAGTAAACGTTAGCTTGTTGCTATCAGTCGGACGGCTGTTAGCTTAATGCTACACAGTTGAACGTTACTGTGACTATAACATGCCTTAAACACTCTGACTACGACGTCATCTTTGACAGAGGATGTTAGTCGACCCTACACCCGGGTGCCATGCCAGCGAGGACTTCGTCAACATGGAGAACGGCGGCTGGGTGGCGTAGAGGACATACCCTCATCACCAACGCAGGAGATGCTGGGTTCGACTCGGTGTCCCATTGACCAGTGTTGCAGTCCTCTCGGCCTGCGCTCAGGGTGAAGGTAGGAGTCCTGACCGGACTTTTGGGATGGGAGAAAAATATAGAAAAATGGGAGAAAAAGTGGATAAAAAAAAGAAAAGGTTGTTTGGTCACTTATCATGTGTGCTTAGCAAGGTCTGTGGCCAATACATAATCGAGGACTTGTGTCTTCTCTCGTTATGAAAAACGGCGTTCCTCTGTAGTAAGAGTGTACTTTTGCCATTTTTTGTTGTGATGAAGGGTTGTGTATGTCGTTGTGATCTACAACTGGGTTAGGTTTGGCCCACAGAAGCACATGTGTAAGTCTGGACCGGGGCTCTTAAAGGGGCCCTCTCTGTTCTGTGTTTTTTCCTTAGTAAAACTCAGATAGCAGGTTGGCACATGAGCTATGTGAAGCTGTTAGATGCTTCATGTAGCATGCTATGACTGGGTCATGCTCTACTTTGTCATTACATCGTATCAGGGGTGAGGGGTCGTAAAGGGGTGAACTGGTAATCCTTTCTCCCCTTTTCTGATTGGTAAGGGGTTAAAACCCCCTGTCCTTCAGGGTTCCTGTCACATTGCTGTTCGGCACGTTACATGGTAGGGGGGGGGGGAGTTTCCTGGTCCCACGCCCTGAAAAATTGGGCGTGTGCACCGCGGAAATTCCCCCACCATAGAGTACGTTACTGAGCGCGTCTCTATTGGTAAGACTTCCGTGAGTTGTTCAGGTTCCATGTTATGGATCTGTTTCAGGGAGTTGTCACAGCTCCTCCTCACGAAGCTCCTCCTCAGGGAAAAGTGCCTTCTGTGAGTTTGGACTCTCCTTCCCAGTGAGGGAGCCTCCTCAGAGTTTCAGAGCCTCCTCCTCAGATTGTCAAGGTGAGTAGAACTTCAAAAAGGAGTTCTGCTCTATTGTATGTGTATTCGATTCAATTCGATTATTGAGTGTGTATTGGTTCAGTGCCTCCTCCTCGGAGAGCCCTAACCTAAGTGTTACATAGCTCAATGTTGCAATATTTCTTTTCTATATATCTATACAGATATATATCTATATCTATACAGCTCGCGTGGGAAGTCTCTCTGGGGATTCCCGTCTCCTCACTTGTTGCGAGGGTGGCGGGATGTAAAAATTTAAAAAAATGTACCCTCAGCCGCGTCACGTGGGATTCATGTCAGTCTGTGTTTCTTTCTTTTTTAATAAAAAGAGGAAAGAACATGAAGTACGACGGCTCCTTGTCGTTCTCCCAGGCGACTTGGAGGAACAATGTCTAGTGTCTTGTTAAACTATCCATTGATGTGTTTGGGTCTTGACGCGTACATGGTGCTGGCTCGGGGTGTTTCTGACAAGAATCACGCATGAGGCTGGTACGCCTTGGTTGCTCATTATTAAAACGGCGTTTTTATAGGGCAACTGGGATGGAGGTTTTCTATTCCGAGCGCCTGTTACTAGGTCTCGACGAATTCTCGTTCATATCTGGGGGATGTTAACGGAATAGATCAAAACATAGGTAGAGGGGTCTCATGCCCTTGGGGTGGGCCACTGAGCGCGGTATGAATGGGACCGTCTGGGTGGCGCCCTCTTTTCATGTTTTAGATCGACACGCGTACCTACCCCCTCTCTTGGAGTGGGGATGTCGGCGTGGTTAGGGCACGGGACTGGTTCTGGTCACGCTGGTCCAGGTCAGTTAACCCGTTGTCCGCCGGGGACGCAGATCTGCTGTTCTGGTACCCTGAGGGACTTGTGCTTTTTTCGGGGGGAAAAATGCCGGGTCGGCTCGGGTGTCACAGGGTTGGGCGTTATGGAGACCCTTTGTTGGGTACATGTTGTACCCTGCGCTATCATAAAGGGGCGGGTTTTCCATTCCTTTCGCTCCTCTCTTACGCATGGCGAAGAGGGGGCTGTTGGGGTGGTCTTATGGACGTCCTCTGGCATCCCTGTGTGCTTCCCGAGCCGCCGGGCCCGGTCCGAAGTTGTGTTTCGTCGACCCGTAGGCCTGGAATAACCCCTTTTTGAAAACTGAAACACTTGTACTGCGGTATAGCCAGTGTATACCCGCAGGTGTGCTTTGGAGTTTTTTCTTGAGGGGTTATAGGAACAACCACCGCATGTGGTACCAAGAGGGTGGTTGATTCCCTGGTGTGTTGGAGCAGAGTCAACTCCAGGGTTACCCGGTTGAGTGTGCCCCTGCACGTTCATGACGCATGCCAATCGTGTCAGCTTTCTCTGCCTCGGCCCCTCTGGGTCGGGGTTTTTTGGTGGAGGCTTTGTCATGGTGCGCAACAATGCCAGCATACACCCCTTCCGCCGGGGTGCTGTTTTCAGTTGACCCCTTTGGCGCCTGTCTCGTCCGCAGTGCTCCAGGCTTGGGTCAAACGCCTGCTGCCTGGTTTGAGGGATCGACCCCCTCTGGGGTCGTCTCCCCGGTGCGCTGCCTGCTTCCGCTGTAGTGTAGCCTTTTGAGTGCTTCGAGTTACGGCCATGCTGACTGCCTGAGTTTGCCAGGGTCAGTGTGCCAGGCGGCGTACTAGTGGGGGGAAGGGTCCGCTCTTGGAGGGGTCTGCTCACCCTGTGCGTTGAGTTGCTCGAGTTTCTCTTCGCACGGTCGGATCCGTCTCCCTCCCGTCCTCCAATACGGGGGGTATCCTCCATTAGGGAGGGTCGGGGGGGCTCGGTCCTCCCCGGTTCTGATGGTTGTGGGGGGCCTCAGTGGGGTACATTTGTCGAGCTTCAGGCTCCCGCTTAGCTCCTGTAGTGCAGATGACGCTGAGCGGCAGCCAGTATGATATAGAACGTAAGGTTATGTATATAACCAAGTTCTATGAATACTGGTGACGCTCAGCGTCGGGACGCCACTGCAGCCTTTTATCTCGCCTTGTGGTGAAAGATTGGGAAGGAGGCGAGTATGTGACCACACACCTGCTTATGAAGGTAGCGGATAGGGGTGTGGCCAGACGAATGTTGGTATGTAAAGGTACATTGTGGATTTTTATTCAGTGCATATGCACGAAGTGAGGTTAGTGCAGATGACGCTGAGCGTCACCAGTATTCATAGAACTTGGTTATATTCATAACCTTACGTTATTATGTTAAGTCAAAATACGTTTGTTGGCATGCCGTTTTGTGGTCATCGTTTTTCATAATCTTACATTTAAATTAAATGTTTGCTCATGCATATCTTTGGACACCTCTAGCTGATAAACCAATAAGGATTCAAGAAACGGGAATTAAGGACCCCAACATGTCAACAATGGAGGATGGATCTGACTGCAACGCTAGCTATGTCTGGATTATACATTGCAATTTGAAAGACAGTAAATACTATTCTAATAAAACGTTCAAAACTATGTTCAACTTGTATATTGTTTTGTTACAATAAGATTGTATTTCGCACTGTATTAAGCCATACCGACGTCAGGTGAGCTTGATAGCCATTAGATGGTTAACGTGATATTAACGTTAGATCTATCCGACCACAATTTGATTCGAAATGTATTACATACCTCACTTTGTTGGTCTCTCACGAAAGTCTTTCTCTGGTCTGCATCCCCTTAACAATTGTGTGTATTGAGCCGTACTGTATTGTACCCATTCTGCAATCTGTTAAGTTTTCAATCAATCAATGCCAGACGTCCTTTCCATAAAAAAAACGATTGAACTGCTCAGAATTTTATATTATGTAGGACATAATATTAATATTATCCCCCCCCCCCCACCCAGAGTCCAAAAGGTACATTGAATAATTTCCCCACGGTTTGGTATGGGGGGGGGGGGGGTGGTACAGTATTCACAGTGGGAAAGATGGAGTGCGTGTGTGTAATTCTTGCAAGGAAAGGAACCTAGCAAAATTATAAAATTTTCACAGACAAGTTGGTTGAAATGTATTAACAGTTCATTGCAGTGGGCTAATTTAGATGGCCCAGAGAGCAACATTGCACAATTGGCTGTTAAAACATATACAGTAACATTCAGGAGAACAGCCCAATTCCAGATGTGCCAGCTAATAAAGGCTAGCACAGAGAATGTTACATGCAATTTGCTAATATAAGGAACATAGCCCGCAAGAGGAAGGAAAAGTTGACAAAGACCACAAAAGGTTTGTACCAAATGCTATTTATTTTAAACATATGATTAATGTATTTTTTACTGGACTGGCCCTGTAATGTCCTTCAGGTGAAAACTAGCTATATGGGTGTAAGAAAATGTGTATTCATCCTGTAACATGGGCATAGTATCTGTTATTGATTGGTTGATTTTATTGTGGATTATATGGATAAAGGGATAAAAACATGATACAATGCAAACACTTATTCCCATCATGGTCCCTGGTATTAAAAAACAGGACATACATCAACATAAAACAACATCATAAAACATCAACATAAAACAGCATCATAAAACATTAAGATACAATATGCATATACAGTTGAAGATAAAAGAATAATAAATAAATATGCTACCCTCTCTTTCCTATGACGATAGCCATGATCGTACATGCTTTTTGAAGCCAGTTAACCCGGGGGCCTGTTTAATGCTGCTGGGCAGGCTGTTCCACAGAACGTAAGGTTATGTATATAACCAAGTTCTATGAATACTGGTGATGCTCAGCGTCAGTCTGCACTAACCTCACTTCGTGCACAGCACTGAATAAAAAACTCCACAATGTACCTTTACATACCGAAATCCGTCTGGGCACACCCCTATCCGCTTACCTTCATAGGCAGGTGTGTGGCCACCTACTCGCCTCCATCCCAAACTTTCACCACAAGGCGAGGTCAAGGGCCGCAGCGTCCAGACGCTGAGCGTCACCAGTATTCTTAGAACTTGGTTATATACATAACCTTACGTTCTATTTCATACTGGTTTCCGCTCAGCGTCAGTCTGCACAACAGGAGCTGAGCGGAAGCCAGACGCTCGACAAATGTACCCCGCTGAGGCCCCCCACAACCATCAGACCGGAGAGGACCGAGCCCCCCCGACCCTCCCTAATGGAGGGATACCCTCCCTATTGGAGGACGGGAGGGAGACGGATCCGACGTGCGAAAGGTAACTCGAGCAACTCAACGCACAGGGTGAGCAGACCGTGGCTTGACCCCACGACTACGCACACGCACAACCCGCATGCCACCAGGGAACGAACGGAAGGAACAAACCTTGTTACTGCCCCCAAAATCACGGAGTCAAGAGCAAACTCAACCCCGTGGCAAGGCCGTAGCAGCGGAGCGCGAAAGAAGACCCAGGCCCCCTGAAGGGACTGGATCCCCTGGAAAAAGGGGGCACGGAGAGGTCAATGACGCCAAGTATCAAGACCTGACCAGGTGGTCACTTAGTGACACCGCCCCCCACATCGCCAGCGTATTCTGACAGGGCCCCTCCAAGAGCGGGCCCTTCCCCCCACTAGTACGCTGCCTGGCACACTGACCCTGCAACACAGGCAGTCAGCATGGCCGTAACTTGAAGCACTCAAAAGACTAACCATAACGGAAGCAGGCAGCGCACCGGGGAAACCAGGCAGCAGGCTTTAGACCCGAGCCTGGAGCACTGCGGACGAGACAGGCGCCAAAGGGGTCAACTGAAAACAGCACCCCGGCGGAAGTGGCGTATGCTGGCATTGTTGCGCACCATGACAAAGCCTCCATAAAAAAAAAACCACCCAGAGGGGTCAAGGCAGAGAAGGCTGACACGATTGGCAGACGTCATGAACGTGCAGGGGCACACTCAACCGGGTAACCCGGGAGTTGACTCTGCTCCAACACACCAGGGAATCAACCACCCTCTTGGTACCACATACGGTGGTTGTTCCTATAACCCCTCAAGAAAAAACTCCAAAACACACCTGCAGGTATACACCAGCTATACCGCAGTACAAGTGTTTCAGTTTCCAAAAAAGGGTTATTCCAGGCCTACAGGTCAACGAAACATTACTTCGGACCGGGCCCGGCGGCTTGGGAAGCACACAGGGCTACCAGAGGAGGTCCAGAAGACCACCCCAACAGCCCCCTCTTCGCCATGCGTGAGAGAGGAGCGAAAAGAAAGAAGAACCAGCCCCTTCGTGATAGGGCAAGATACAACGTGTACCCAACAAGGGTCTCCATAACGCCCAACCCTGTGACACCCGGGCCGACCCGGAATTTTTTCCCCGAAAAAAGCACAAGTCCCTCAGGGTACCAGAACAGCAGATCTGCGTCCCCGGCGGACAACGGGTTAACTGACCTGGACCAGCGTGACCAGACCAGTCCCGTGCCCTAATCACGCCAACATCCCCACTCCAAGAGAGGCTCAGCATTCAATACCATAGTCCCCTCCAAACTCATAGCCAAGCTCAGGGACCTGGGCTTGAACTATGACCTCTGCCAGTGGGTCTTGGACTTCCTGACGGGCAGACCCCAGGTGGTAAGAGCCGGCAACTGCACCTCCTCATCCATCACGCTCAACATAAGGGCCCCCCAGGGCTGTGTTCTGAGCCCCCTCCTCTACTCCCTGTACACACATGACTGCGTAGCACAGCGGAACAACAACACCATCATCAAATTTGCTGATGACACAGTAGTGGTGGGCCTGATCTCTGCCAACGACGAAAGGGCCTACCTGGAAGAGGTAGAGAACCTGTCACAGTGGTGTCAGGAGAACTGCCTCTCCCTGAACGTCAGCAAAACAAAAGAGATGATTGTGGACTTCAGGAGGTCGGGGGTCAAGGACTACAGCCCCCTCAGCATCGACGGGGCACCGGTTGAGAGAGTGAACAGTTTCAAGTACCTCGGAGCCCACATATCCGAGGACTTGACATGGACCACACACATTGACAGTGTTGTGAAGAAGGCACGACAACGCCTCTACTTCCTCAGGCGCCTAAGGAAGTTCCAAGTCAGTCAGAAGATCCTTAGGAACTTCTACTCATGTACAATAGAGAGCATCCTGACCGGCAACATCACCTCCTGGTTTGGGAATAGCACTGCACAAGACCGTAGCAGACTACAAAGAGTGACACGTTCAGCCGAACGCACAATTGGAGGGGGGCTTCCCACCCTCCAGAACATTTACAACAAGCGGTGCAAGGGGAAGGCTAAGAGAATTATTAAGGACTCGAGCCACCCGAACAACTGCCTCTTTGAACTGCTGCGGTCAGGCAAGCGATACCGGAGTCTTAAGGCGAGCACAGAAAGACTCAGAAGAAGCTTCTATCCCCAGGCCATCAGGCTGCTAAACGAACAATAATCGCTAAACGAACAATAATCACTATGCAACAACCATCAAATGCACACAGCACACACACCCACACGCACACACTCACTCAAACAAACAACACACTGCAGCACCCACTCTCCACACTTTAGATCACACAAACACACTTACACTTTATATTTATTGATAAAGGATTTATTTTGCACTACAACTCGTACACCTACTGTGAATTGTACCTAAATTGCACCTCGTCCCATTTCTCCATTTCTGCCTTGCACTATATAGTATTGTATATTAGTACACTGCACAGTATTGTATATTGTATGGTAACTACGTCTATTCTGCATCGAACATTGTACATATGTCTAAACTGAACACTGTGACCTCATTTTTTTTACTTCTAATTTTACTATGTTATTTTATTTCATACTTATCTTGTCTTCCACAGTCTCTGGAGCGCAACAGTAAGAAGCATTTTGTACAAAAGTATTCTGTACTTCTGTATGACAACTATTAAAGAAACTTGAAGTTGAAACTTGAGGTACGCGTGTCGATCTAAAACATGAAAAGAGGGCGCCACCCAGACGGTCCCATTCGTACCGCGCTCAGTGGCCCACCCCAAGGGCGTGAGACCCATCTACCTATGTTTTAAAATTTTATTGATCTTTTTCCCCCTCCATTTTCCTCCGATTTTCTCCCATCCCAATGTTAGTCGTATGCCAATTCCCAGTCCCTTCCTGGTCGCTGCGCACTTACCCCCCACAGTCAGATCATCTGGGAGAGTGGAGGCTACCACGTGCTTCCTCCGACACACGTCCAGCCAATCACCGCTTCTTTTCACCTGGCAGCGCGGATTCTCATCGAGAGGGCGTAGCGTGTGGGAGGATCACACTATCCCTGTCAAGTCCTATCCGCGCTTAGCAGGCGCCCCGACCGAACTGTAGGAGTCGCTGTTTACAACAACCCAGACCCACCCCGCCAGCTTCTCCCACCCTCTAATACAGCCAATTGTATTAGTGCAGACGGCCAGCCAAGCTGGTGACAACCCCGGAGCTGTGAGCTGGAATCGAACAGGCGAATCCAGCTCACAGCTCCGGGGTTGGTGACGAACGCAATCTCCGCTCGGCCACCTAACCGCCCCCTCTACCTATGTTTTGATCTATTCCGTTAACATCCCCCAGATATGAACGAGAATTCGTCGAGACAAACCTAGTAAACTGGCACTCGGAAGAGACAAAACTCCATCCCAGTTGCCCTATAAAAACGCTGTTTTAATAACGAGCAACCAAGGCGCACCAGCCTCCATGATTCCTATCAGAAACACCCAGAGCCAGCACCATGTACGCGTCGAGACCCAAACACATCAATGGATAGTCTAACAAGACACCAGACATTGTTCCTCCAAGTCGCCTGGGAGAACGACAAGGAGCCGTCGTGCTTCATGTTCTTTCCTCCTTTTATTTAAAAAAGAAAGAAACACAGACTGACATGAATCCCACGTGACGCGGCTGAGGGTAAAAATTATTTTCATTTTTACATCCCACCACCCTCTCCACAGGAGGTGATGGGAATCCCCAGAGAGACTTCCCACGCGAGCTGTATAGATTGAAAAGAAATATTGCAACATTGAGCTACAGATACAGCACTCAAAACTCAAACCTCTCATGCCTCTCTACCACTCTCTACCACTCCTCTATTGTTCTTGACCGGGCCAGATTTCACACCTCCACTTCCTCCCACAGGCTGGGCAGATTTTCATCTTAAATTTTTATTCGTCCCAAATGTCCCAGCCCCATCAGATTTCTTAGCTTTTTTCACTGTTTACTTATCATGCATTGCAACACTAATATATGGTCAGTACCCCAAGTCAGACTGCCCATATAAAAATTATTTTGGGGGTCTGAGGGCAGTAGCCCCCGACCCCCTCCCTGGGGAAGCACTTAAGTTAACTACCCTCCCTTTGTTCCCCCAGCCAACACCCCCGGAAAATTAACACCTGAGTAGACTTAAGTGGCACACAAGCAGCAACAAGCAGCAGACAAGCAGCAGAATTGGTTTGATTTTTGAGCGCTGCGTCTGTATGTAACACTTGGGTTAGGGCTCTCCGAGGAGGAGGCACTGAACCAATACACACTCAATAATCGAATTGAATCGAATACACACACAATAGAGCAGAACTCCTTTTTGAAGTTCTACTCACCTTGACAATATGAGGAGGAGGCTCTGAAACTCTGAGGAGGCTCCCTCACTGGGAAGGAGAGTCCGAACTCACAGAAGGCACTTCTCCCCGAGGAGGAGCTTCGTGAGGAGGAGCTCTGACAACTCCCTGAAACAGATCCATAACATGGACCTGAACAACCCACGGAAGTCTTACCAATAGAGATGCGCTCAGTGACGTACTCTATGGCGGGGGAATTTCCATGGTGCACACGCCCAATCTTTCAGGGCATGGGACCAGGAAACTCCCCCCCCCCTTACCCTGTAACGTGCCGAACAGCAACGTGACAGGAACCCTGAAAGACAGGTGGTTTTAACCCCTGACCAATCAGAAAAGGGAAGGCAAGGTTTACCAGTTCACCCCTTTACGACCCTTCACCCCTGATACGATGTAATGACAAAGTAGAGCCATGACCCAGTCATAGCCTGCTACATGAAGCATTAACAGCTTCACATAGCTCATGTGCTAACCTGCTATCTGAGTTTTACCAAGGAAAAAACACAGAACAGAGAGGGCCCCTTTAAGAGCCCCTGTCCAGACTTACACATGTGGTTCTGTGGACCAAACCTAACCCAGTTGTAGATCACAACGACACACACAACCCTTCATCACAACAAAAAATGGCAAAAGTACACTCTTACTACAGAGGAAAGCCGTTTTTCATAACGAGAGAAGACACAAGTCCTCGATTATGTAATGGCCACAGACCTTGCTAAGCACACACAACCTTTTCTTTAGGAAAAAATAGTTTCTCAAGCGAAAGCACAACCCCAGCAACTTAAGCTGAGGGTTACATCGTATCCCCACAAACACAGTGACACAATATATTGTAAACAACATGTCTGAGAGGAGGGGGGGGAAGCCCCAGGGAAACCGGCGGGTCACCCCTCCTATCTTACCCTTGATACGACCAAGGTGAACAGGCACCCCTGTTAATATGTGAACATGCTGTTCATTGTCATCACAGGCTGAGAAAAAGATTCATTCCTCAATCACATGTCACTAAGCATAGCTTCACAGGTTATTACTAACCCTCTTAGTTGTGAGTTCACCCACGTTACAACGTTACATGAACACACATGTTCTCATCACAACCAACCAGTTCATTTTTACACATGTAAAAAACAACGCCGATTCACTATGGAGATAGAAGCTATACCAGTGACAAGACAATTCACACACAACACGCGTCGTATCCTCAATGTATTGCAGCAACACATGTTTTGGAAACATCGTTATTACAAAACATTTAGAAGGGAAGAAAAGAAGAAGTGTTTAAAGTCCGGTCAGGACTCCTACCTTCACCCTGAGCGCAGGCCGAGAGAAATGCAACACTGGTTAACGGGACACCGAGTTGAACCCAGCATCTCCTGCGTTGGTGACGAGGGTATGTCCGCTACGCCACCCAGCCGCCGTTCTCCATGTTGACGAAGTCCTCGCTGGCACTGGCACCCGGGTGTAGGGTCGACTAACATCCTCTGTCAAAGATGACGTCGTAGTCAGAGTGTTTAAGGCATGTTATAGTCACAGTAACGTTTCAACAGTGTAGCATTAAGCTAACAGCCGTCCGACTGATAGCAACAAGCTAATGTTTACTAGCCTAGTGAACACAACGAGCTAGCGCCGCAGCTAACAGCTGACTGGCTAACACAGTAGGCCACAAACTAGCACGCCAGCTAAGCAGCTATCACCTGAACTGTACACAACGACATAATAAGCCACACTTCAGACAGGCCGCCGCCTGAGTCCCTCCCCATCCTAAGAGGGAAGAGAAAAAGAAATGTCAAACACAGTTTTCAACTGTGATTTACCAGACATACAGCGGAGCCAGCACAATTCCCACCCGGGCTGCAGCCGACTTGAGCAAGGAACTGCAGGACTATCCTAACTAGCTTGTTCCGGGCAGTTTGAAGTCTAGTTCTCAAGTTGCTGCGGGCACTGTCATTCAAGCAAGCATAGTCAAAATGACACTGAACCAGTGCCCCTGCAAGTGCTCTAAGAGCTTTTCTGTCCAGGTATTTTGAGTTTCTAGCTAGGAATTTTATTCTGTTGTTGACTTTGGCTATTACTTTTTTCGCCATGCTTTCCCCTGAGAGTGTGTTTTCTAAATACACCCTAGCCTAGATACACCACTGATTTGGTACTGGTGACCACTGAGCTACCTAACTGTATCTTGAAACCTTCCTGTGTTTTCTGTTTCCTAGTGGTAGTAAATAAATTGGATTCTGTTTTACCTAAATGGAGAAACAGCCGGTTTTCTGACAGCCACTGACTGACATTCCCTAACTCCATGCTAAGTCTGCTTTCAATATCCGTTTAGCTTTTATTTGACACCATGAGATCCGAATCATCTGCGTAGAGCAGGAGATCATATGAGTCAAGGTCAGATCTAGCCTGGAATAGAGAACAGAATGTTGATTTTGTGATGTGTAATTAGTACAGTGCAGGGGTGTCCAGTCCAGGGCCCAGAGAGTAGAGAGCTGTGTGAGAGTCGTCCCCGGACAGCTTCTATGAGAGGATGACCATGTGTGGTCCAGAGGTTGAGCATCAGTTGACAGTTGATTATGCTAGACTTGGACTCTCCCCTCCTAATTGTTCTTGTGTATCGACCGCCAAGTAGTAAAAACTTTATTTTACAATTTTCGGATTTTATCTCTAATATTATGTCAAAGCATGACAACGTTTTGATCCTTGGAGACTTTAACATTCATGTATGCTGCCCTTCCAAGCCTATGGTGTCAGACTTTTTACATCTGATTGACTCGTTTGGTCTCTCCCAGCTCACTGTCACTGACTCTACCCACAGGTTGGGCCATACACTAGATCTAGTGTTAACATCTGGTTTTCCAGTGTCCAGTTTAATCACAACAAATGCATGCTCATCTGATCATGTTATGTTTACCTTATCTCTGTTACTCCCCACACCCAAACCCCTTCCCCCTGCACGTCTCTCTCGCAACATTAACCCCTCGACTGCCAGTAAGTTCTCCACTGCCTTCATAGCTGCCCCTAACACCTGCACTATTGAAGCCTCTCCCTCCCATCTTAGCACTGAAGAGCTTACATCCCTTTTCAACACCACCTGCCTCTCCACTCTAGACTCTGTAGCCCCCCTTAGACAGAAAAAACCTAAGCCTAAAGGGCAGCCCTGGCTCAATGATAACACCAGAGCCCAGAGAAAAGAGTATAGGAAGGCAGAGCGGAAGTGAAAACGTGACAAACTTCAAGTTTCACTTGAAATGCTTAGGGACAGTCGCAGTGGCGGCCGCTGGGTACTTCGCCACTAGGGGCGCTATACCAAAGGTAAAAAAAGCCCAACACAAACACGCACAGCTCTCTCTCTCTCTCTCTCTCGCTCTCTCTCTCTCTCTCGCTCTCTCTCTCAGATGATGTCAGATCCATTCAATAATAAACACATTTGTAAAGCTCGTTATTTTAAACAAGTTACCATTCATTGTCTGAGTGGTTATGTCCCACATGCGGCGAAATTAGAGAGAGAGAGAGAGAGAGCGAGAGCGAGAGCGAGAGAGAGAGAGAGAGAGCATTTTAGTAAAGTTACATTTTCAACAAGATTGCTGCTATTTAAACACTTCATGGAAAACGTTAACCTTATGTCGACTGTAGTATTGTATGACCTCGACATAACGTTTAAACGTTAACGTTACTCCGTTTCCATGAAGTAATTATAAAAGTGGCCATCTAAGATGACGGAGCTAACAGCTAGCAGTAGCTGTAACGTTACAACGTTATGCGGCATCAGTAGACAACGTATCATGTATTAAACTAGAGTTAAGATCGCTAATCTACCTTGTTGTTGGCTTGTTGATAAAGTATATCCACTCCATGGCATTGTCCATCCAGCCTGTGTTGATGTCCATCCATTGTCCGCATCCATATAGCTTGTTGTTAGCCAACAAGCTGTGTGAGTGAAGAGCTGTGTCTTTGTCCATTTCCGCCTCGAACAGCCTGCAAACTACCTGGCGTTCTATCGCCATGCTCTAAGACAAACTCTAACCTTAACCAACTTTGAAAGAGTGCCTAAGCTCAGTGTAGTTGCTGTTGTTGTTGACGAGTCGACTGAACTGCTGTTGCTGTGATAAGAACTACCTCCTCCTGGCGCATTCTCTCTCTAAGCCAACCCGAGAAATGCGGCTATGGAAAAAAACTGGCATCGCGTCGGCCAATCAGAGAGCGTCTCCACGAAAATGCGGCTATGGAAATTCTTCACGGAAGTTCACGCTGCTGCCTAGACCGCTTCAAATCGCGCTCGGATTCCAACATAATAGTCATATTTCAACGCACAACGCGTTATGCACTGATTGGCTGTGACGGAGACAGCGATCAAACTGTGACGCGCACTCAGAGCGCTATCGCTTCTAGCCCGGGCGAGAAATACGAAAAAATAAAAAAAAACGTCACTTCCTGCTCATGAAAACGATGTTTTTTTAATTTAGATAATAACGTTATATTGTGCATTGGAAATACAAACATACTTAAAATGAGTAAATATTATTCATTTTAAACATGTTTATATTATATAAAACACAAAAACGAAAAAGTTTTATTTTCTTCTTCTCTGATTTAACAGCAGCTGGCCAGCAGGTGGGTCGGCGCCCTTGCGCCCCTAGTGGCGAGCCGCCACTGGACAGTCGCATTAACTACCAGCTAGCGGTTAAAGCGGCGAGAATCACATATTTTTCTGACCTCATCAACAACTCCCACAACCCCAGGACCCTGTTCACTACCATCAACTCTCTCATTAGCCCCCCCCCCCCCCAGCACCTGCCTGGATGTGTCCCCAGCTAAGTGTGAGGAATTCTCAAATTTTTTCACCACCAAAGTTGAAAATATCAGAAGGAACATCTCACCCCCCATACGTAATGTAGCTGTCCCTCTGGTCTGCTCATCCACACTGGCCTGCTTTCAGCCCATCAGTCTACTCACCCTCACAGAGATAGTTTCCTCTATGAAACCTGCGACCTGCCCCCTTGACACTGTTCCCACTGCTCTCCTGAAACAGGTTTTTCACACAACCGGTCCCAGCATCCTCTCCATTATTAACAGCTCCCTGGCAACTGGTACTGTTCCATCCTGCTTTAAACATGCAGTAGTCCAGCCCCTATTGAAAAAACCAAACCTTGACCCCACCCTGCACAGTAATTACAGGCCCATTTCCAAGCTTCCTTTTCTGTCAAAAATACTTGAAAAGGTTGTTCTGTGCCAATTGTCTCCCTACCTGCACCAGAACAGCATCCTGGAGTCATTTCAGTCAGGGTTCAGGACTGGCCATAGCACAGAATCAGCCCTCCTTAAAGTGTCAAATGACCTACTCCTCGCCGCTGACAACCGTGACTGCTCTATTTTAATGCTGCTTGACCTCAGTGCAGCTTTCGACACTGTTGATCACACCATTTTATTAGATCGTCTCCAACATGGGGTTGGTGTCAGTGACACTGCACTAGCATGGTTTTCCTCCTATCTCACAAATAGAAGCTTTGCTGTCAACATCGCCAACTGCTCCTCCCCCTCAACCTCCCTCTCCTGTGGGGTCCCACAAGGGTCCATCCTTGGCCCGATCCTGTTTTCCCTTTACATGCTACCCCTTGGTCCAATCATTCAGAAGCACAACATCTCTTTTCACTGTTATGCTGACGACACACAGCTTTATGTTTCCCTGAAACCCAACAACCAGTCTCTACTTAACAGTCTCATATCCTGCCTGGATGATGTTAAATGTTGGATGGCACAAAACTCTCTACAACTAAATCAAAACAAATCCGAAATAATCCTCTTCGGTCCCCCAGACGCTGTCACCACCCTTACCAACAGCCTTGGCAACCTGTCCTCCCTGGTCAAGCCGTATGTCAAGAACCTAGGTGTCATTTTTGATCCACAATTTAAATTTGACAGACAAGTGAACTCAGTGGTAAAGGCATGTTTTTTCCAACTACGCACCATTGCCAAACTCAAAGCCCTTCTCTCCCCTGCAGACCTCCAGAGAGTCATCCATGCCTTAATTTCATCTAGATTAGACTACTGCAACTCCCTCTATATAGGCATCAACCAGTCTTCCCTGTCCCGCTTACAACTGGTACAAAACGCTGCTGCCAGACTGTTGACCGGAACCCGCAAGAGAGACCACATCACCCCTGTCCTTGCCTCCCTTCATTGGCTCCCAGTGCGCTACAGGATAGATTTTAAGGTTCTCCTATTTGTTTTTAAAGCCCTTAATGGTCACACCCCCTCCTACATCTCAGACCTCCTATCCCCCTATTCCAACACCAGGTCCCTCAGGTCAGCCAATCAGAGGCTCCTGACAGTCCGGAGGTCTAACCTCAAGCTCAGGGGGGGCCGTGCCTTTGCTATCGCAGCCCCTGAACTGTGGAACAGCATCCCCACCTCCATTAGGCTCGCCCCCTCGATAGATGCCTTCAAATCGAGGCTCAAAACCCACTTCTACCTACTAGCCTTTTAACAAAGTGCACAAGCATAAACAGACTCTCAAAATAACTGTACTCTAGACAGACATATATCACATCTTTATACAATACCATCCATGCATATCACAAATATAAGCATAAAAACATCATTAGTGGTCAGTTCCAAATACTTCCTCATACCTACACACGTGACAAACTGATCCTACTGCAAGCAACATGTATTTCTAGTGTAGCGCATTGTACCAAATTCAGCCTATTATTACTCCCAAACTACTGTTTATCTGTCTGACATGTATGTCATAAATGTTACGATGAATTGAAAATGGGGGACTCTGTCTCTGGTCTGCATCCCCTTAACAATTGTATGTACTGAGCTGTACTGTTTTCAATCAATCATATCATTATTACCTGGACTGGCATGATGGTACCTACTGTAGCTACTGTGGTTAACATTATTACCTGGACTGGCATGATGGTACCTACTGTAGCTACTGTGGTTAACATTATTACCTGGACTGGCATGATGGTACCTACATGTAGCTACTGTGGTTAAAATTGGTCGTGTAAGCCACAGTAGGGCCCAGGGTGAATGTATTATTTGCGTACAGAAATGGTGGAGTGATGTTAGATTTAGACTGTCAACCTGCTTGCTTGGGGTTTTATTGCAGGAAATACGAGCAGCGTAGTTGTGCCATGCCATGGTGAGCAGGAGGATGGAACTTTTTAATTTTTTTGTTGATTATATAGAAGCGACGGCCCGACGGAGTAGTTATTAGTCATATTTTAGGGACAGGCTAGGGCTGATGTTAGGCGGCGCTGAGGAAATGATTGACACAGGGTGTCGAGTTAGGAGGCTGCGTGGATTGAGCAGACCTAAGTGAGGGAAAGTATACGAATTTGTATGTCTGTCTGGTGAACGTAATAGCTTAAGGTAACCCAAAGCACATAGGTTAGGGATAGGTAAATTACTTAAGAGGGGACACGGCGAGGAGCGGTAGAACGTGGATTATAGTTACAGAAATGCAGGAAGTGGGACTGTGAGGTGGCTGGACAGTGATGGACAATGCAGGGTAGTCAGACATCTTAAAGAGAAGATTGTAGTGTAGGGTTAGGTAAAAAGTGTGATGAGTGTGTAAATGTGGGAGTCTATACCCTGTTAGTGGGACGACATTTTATTATTAAATATATGACTGGGCTCGCCGCTCGGAGGACTGTGTATGACGTGGGAGATTAGGAAAAATATGGGTTTTTTAGGAAATGGACACTAGAGGATGTTCAGTGAACAATTCTTAGATGAAAAGTCGGCTTACACAGGAATCTTGATGGTTATAATTGTTGCGCCATGTAATCAAAGCCTTGTACGGGGAGTTGGTTTGTCTGTTTAATGTAATGTGTAAATGTATGTGATCAATAGCAAGCTTGGCCGGGTTGTTATGTTGTTAGACGTGGATCGGAACAATACGAGTCTGTGGATCATATTGGAAGTTGGGGCTAACTAGCTTAGCTGTGGAGAAACCACGGTAATCTATAGACGTTATGGCGGCGATGTGAAAGGTTTGATGGAAGGCTGTGGCGGCAATTGTTGTCAAGAAGCGAATCGAGGCGTACGTTGGGGTGATTGTGGCCGTTTTAATGGTTATATTTAATGCGGTAACAATTGTGTACGATGTTATGGTGAAGGAAAGATGTCTCAGGTTGATGACGTCATAGTGTGGAGAGGAGTGTGTGAACATCCTGGCTATGGAGCCAGGCGGAGAAAGGGTAGGAGGAATGGTTTATGACTCGTGTTGATCTGTGTAACGGCGTTGGTATATGAGAATGTTTTAAATTCTTTTACAATAGGTTGTTCTTTTAAAATGGATTAGATTGGCATATTAAGTTGTTTAGAGTTGGATTGGTACTGAGCGGATTGAATGAATGTACGGATCTCAACGCACGGCTCCCGGGAGGGCATTGAACATCACATCAGGTTGGCTAGCTACTTAGCGGGTATGAGAGTTTGGGAGATAACGCCGTGGAAAGGGCTCGTGCAATATTATGGTTAGAAGCGGCGTAGTGGCGTTGAGTGAGCGATGTTTATGTATGGAGCGATTGTGTGATAATAACGTTGATTGAGAGTTATTTGCAAAAGTTGGTCGCTTCTGACGTCATGTTGTGGGAGCTAAAGGGGATAGCATCAGGGCTGGCTAGGCTATTAGCTTGCATGCAGCTGTTTTGTGAAATTGCGGGCGACATGTGTGATGATTAGAGTTTTGAAAGTGTTGGTTAGGAAGTGTTAGACAGCGCGGTGGAGGTTGTTTCATTATATTAGGATGAAACGGAGTGTTTTGTGGTGATAGTTGTACTTTGTCGCGATACATTGATATGATTGATTGAAAACAGTACAGCTCAGTACATACAATTGTTAAGGGGATGCAGACCAGAGACAGAGTCCCCTATTTTCAATTCATCGTAACATTTATGACATACATGTCAGACAGATAAACAGTAGTTTGGGAGTAATAATAGGCTGAATTTGGTACAATGCGCTACACTAGAAATACATGTTGCTTGCAGTAGGATCAGTTTGTCACGTATGTAGGTATGAGGAAGTATTTGGAACTGACCACTAATGATGCTTTTATGCTTATATTTGTGATATGCATGGATGGTATTGTATAAAGATGTGATATATGTCTGTCTAGAGTACAGTTATTTTGAGAGTCTGTTTATGCTTGTGCACTTTGTTAAAATCTTTGATAACATTGTTGACTTAAATAGGATGATGTTTATGTTAATGGTTGCTGCAAGTCTTTAGATCATGGGGATGATAATTTAGTGATGTAGGCTTGTTAGCGTGTATTTTGTTGCATTGCTATGTTGAAATCTGTTGATTCTTGTGTAATTGGTTAACTCTGTTGATTTGCATAGGCTAACTGTTTTATATTGGAATTTAATACAGGCCCAGTCATGGAACAGGATAATTTAATGATGGGGGCTTGTTTGTATGCTGTTTTGATGACTGTATGAGTGTTTTTGCAGTAATTGTAAATGATGTCTATATAGTAATGGTTAACCTGTTGTTGAATTTCAGGAGGGTCATGGGGTGGTAAAGCGATTTAGGAAAGGTCACAAGGCTCACAGGAGAGACCCAGGCTATCTTTACAGAAGCGATTTAGAGAAGGCCCAAGGGGGGTCAAGAAGGGGCAGCTGCCACAATGGCTGTTTTAGGACAGGGTCAGATTAGGTGCCAGGAGAGAGGTCACAGGTGAGGATAGCAAGGAACAGTTGCAAAGTAAGATAACAGGAGAGGTATTTTTACAGCAGGAGGGAAATAGCAATGACAGGAAGATGTGACAGGGGGCTAATTCAGGAAACAGCTGAGAGGGTGAGCAAGAAAAAATCAATAAGATAATCATTCAATTGGATTATGACTTTTGAATGATAGCTGGTTGATGAGGGAATAATTCGAAGCTGTCGGTGCACTAGAAGGCATTGATATGTTTTAAATTGAGGAGGAAATTCTAGTTTTCTTCTGAGTGTAGGTATACAGTAGGGAGACTGTAGGAGTCTAAGTGAAGTATATTGGGTTAGCCTGAGGTTGAGAGCAGGGAAAGCTGAGTGAGGCAGGAAGGGAAACTAACCATTGTGTGTCTGTATGTTGGTTGATTAACGAGTTGTATGAGAGAGTATGTGAAGTATTTGTTTATGAGATGTGTAATATATGTTGGGGAAAGATGGTGGTTGAAATGATCAGAGTGGCTGTGAATGATTGAAAGTGGTTTTGTTTCTTTTACGTGTTTTATTTCTTTTTAACCACTGCCTGGGAGCTCTAGATACATATGAATGATATTGACTTGTGAAGTTTGGCTGATTTTTGTTTTTCTTTCTTGCCTGAGAACTCTAATTTTCAGTTTTGAATGTGTTGTATAGCTGTGAGATATTTGGTTGGGTGACAAGGTTTAGGGTTTATTTTTGATTTTAACACTGCTTTCATTCAAGTTTATTTCTTTTAAATGTCTTAGAAGTTGACAGCCACTGTTGTGTGTTGAAGAAAGAAGGTGTGGATGAGCGTTTGAATGTAAATTTTTTGATTTATTTTCTATTTTTTGATCTGTAATTGTGGGGACTGGAATGAGGTTGAAAGGGTCAAAGCGTTGGAGGTGTCAAGTTACAGGGACAGGATGCTTTGTTCCGGTTGAGAGTGTGTGTGAGAATTGCAGCAGGAGTGATAGAGCTGAATGGATGGTTTGGAAACGTGGTTTTTATTTCTTTCATGTTTTAAAAATGCATGGATTTTTTTCATGTTTTTAGGTGTGCGTGGTTATTACACGGACTGGAGGCAACAGAGTGGTGTTTGTTTATTGAAGTGTGTGGCTTTGTTTGATTTTTTTTTCTTTTTCTTCCCAAAATGGTTTTTATGATCTGGTGGGGGAGGACTGTTGGAGGCTGAGATGCATTGGGACAGGTGGTCGACGAAGCTAAGTAGTTCCACCACATTTGCGTATGGATTTTGATGGCTTTCCTTATAAAGTATGTTGACATATTGTGTAAAAGGATTTGCTTTGTGCTTGTGTTTCTTCAACAGCTCAGTCGAGGGGGGGGGTTGCAGATCAGCTCGGGAGGACACATGAATACATTACATTAACATGGTAACGTGGGGTTTCATCTTCCCTGTTACTCTCGCCCGCTCGTGCCCTGCGCTCACAAAATGCGGGGCTTCTATTGATCCCTAGGGTTAAAAAGAAATCCGCAGGCCACAGAGCCTTTGTCTACCGCGCTCCCTACCTGTGGAACAAATTACCTGCCGTCATCAGGTGCGCCTGCTCTGTCGAAGCTTTTAAATCCCTGCTTAAGACTCATCTTTTCTCTCTCTCCTTCAACCTACCCTGATCTCACCTGGTCGGGGACTGACCTTTAGATTAATCTGTCTAGTTTAGTTAGGGTACAGGGTGCTGCATGGTACTACGGGGTACTGCATGGTACTACATGGCACTACGGGGTACTACATGGCTCTACATGGTACTGCGTGGCACTACATGGCACTACATGGCACTGCGGGGTACTACATGGTACTACATGGTACTACAGGGCACTACGGGGTACTACATGGCACTACAGGGTACTACAGGGCACTACAGGGTTACATGGCACTACGGGGTACTACATGGCACTACAGGGTACTACATGTCTGCTCTTTTGCAGCACCACAAACATGGGAACTCTCTAACTCTTCCCCCCTCCCCCCCTCCCCCCCTCCCCCCCCCCCCCTCCCTCCCCCATCCCTCCCCCCTTCCCTCCCCCCCCTCCCTCCCCCATCTCTCTGAGTGCCCGTCTCCTGGCGCTGACTAAGGTGATGGATGCCTCGGGGTCTTGGCCAAGATTGTAGTGACTGCTCTACATGCACCTCCGAGGCCTTGGATCAGTTATTTACCGTCGTCTGTCCGTGGTCCTGTCAACTGATTAACAGCATTAACAGACTGTTAACAGATTAACAGTCAACGCGGTTTCATTGCTGGGTTAAGTACTTCTATTCTATTCACATAATATGCTTACTTCATATATCTACTCCATTCACATATATGCTTACCACTTGTATCTATTGCTATGTCCGCCCACTACAATCACATGAGCTGTCTAACGCCTGTCCCGTCTCCCTGTCCCCCTATGACTTGCTGTCCTGGAGTGCTGACCGGAGTGTCGGACATCCCGTGATGAAGGCCGGGAGGTTGCGACCCCCTCTGCGTGCCCCCCTGTCTCCGGAGGTCTCGTAGTGGTGACCGGAGTGCCGGACGTCCCGCGATGATGTCGGGGAGTTCGCGACCCTCTCTGCACCGCCCCCTTTCTCCCTGTCTCCGGCTGTCCCTCAGCAATGACCGGAGTGTTGAATGTCCCGTGACTAAGACGGGGAGGACGTGACCCTCTTTGCGCCGCCCCTGTGCCTCAAATAGATCCGCTATCAGCTCTATCTTTAATCTTTCAAAATGTTCAGTTGCTATCGCTATTTGCTTTATCTTTAATCTTTCAAAATGTTTAGTTGCTATTGCATGCACTCATCTGTGTTTCACTACACACATGAGTGCATGCTTACGAACTGTCCGTCTGCAACACTACTATCACCAACATCTAAGAAGGGAGATCCCCCCTTGAATGGCCCTTCTAAGGTTTCTCTCCTCCACACTGCCTGTGGAGCTTTTTTCCCTATTGTTAGGTTTTAGTGAGTTTTTCCTTACCTTCGCGTGGGGTATGTCTGGGAGTGCTTGCATTCTTTCATTTTTAATTTAAATTTTTTGCATTCATCTAAAAATGTTTGGACCTTATGGTGTTCTTGTTCTGTTCTTGACTTATTGTTATGTTTTCTTCTTGACTTGTTTAAAGAAGACCTGTACGGCCCATGGGGACATTAACGTGTGTTGTCGGGCCTTATAAATAAATTTGATTTGATTTGATTTACTCTGCAGTCCAGCGGTGATCAGTTGCCAAGTTGTGGTGGGAGAATTCTTGTATGCATTCGCCCCCGTCTCTACAGAACCCCATGCGGGTGGGGCCAGGTTGTAATAACTGAACAGATGGGGTTTTGGGACAAATTTCCAGGCAAAAAAACTCATCTGACGACCAGGTTGTCATGACAGGAAGGATTACTATACGAAGCCGGCCTGAGGGCTGAGCCGAAACAAGTGGGCAAGAGTCTCTGAGAAATTATGGATGGATTGGACTGTGGGGGACAGGGAGATGACTGACCAATAGCTACTGATGGTCTCTGTTTGTGCACATTCGATTTGGTAAGACGCGCAGATGGAGGGCGAATAGATTAAAACAACGCAGGGTAAGAACATGCACATCGATTATGGTCAGAGTGAGGATAGGAAGTGAAAGAAATTTTTCGTTGAAAATCTGCTTTCCTCTGCCGGACTGGGCTGTGGAAACCAAGATGGTAAGGTTATGACCATTATATGGGTCATAAAGGGGGGAGGATAGATGGGAAGCGCAGTTGATTAATTATGCAAATGTGATTGTACTATTTTAAGAAGAAAATTTGCAGGAGAGGAAAAAATGAATGTAAAATGAATATTGTGAAACTAATGTATGTTTTCTCTCCCAGATCATATAAAAGAATGTGGAAACAAACTTTCTGTAACTTAAGAAATTTAAAACTTTAAAACAAACTTAAAATTTGTGATTTATAATACTTTAATGTGTAATGTTTAGATTAAATTATTTTAATGGTTTTCAACAAATTACCTCTGGCTGTGAGCCCAGAGGAACAAAGCCTGATGAAAGTAAGTGGGAAACACTGTTTCAAAGGCAGGATAAGTTAAGTGGGAGAGCGGATAAACGGGTTATTAGCACTCCCGGGAGGGGTCATAGTCAAGGGGTCAAATTGAGAAAAAATTGAGAAAAATTGGAAGAAAAAAAAAATGATTTTTGTTATTATGTTAAATTGTATGGTTAGTATCTAAATCAAGTCAAGATACTGGTTATATGACAATGTAAATTGTCAGAGTGAGGATTATGGTATATTGACTTGAACAGACTGTTAGATCAACCCTGAAAACTGAAAATATCTGTGTTAATAGTTAATTCAAAATAATGCTTTAATAAGTGAACTGTAGCATGCATTACATGGACTCTCAGAGTACATTCCTGAGGAGCCTTCAGGCAAAACCTCGCTCATGATAACATTGTTTACACAGTTGTAGAGACGCCATTTCAAACCCCCATGAACCAAACACCTTCTAGACATGTGACGGGTGAAGCACAGCACAAGAGGCTGAAAGCAGAGATGCCTCTGTGGGACAAGACCAATGTGGTTGAATCTATACAATAATAGATTACCATTTTAGGAATGCCAAAGCAGGTTAATACAAAGTGTCAGTTTGGTAGATGGGGTTTGGTGCTGGCTCTTGTGGACTGAATGGTATTAACCTAAGAAGCAATGACTGTACTGGGATAATGCTAGATCATTACACAAGCCCTATTAAGGGAATGTTAAAAGGTCTGAAGTCATCAGACCTCCTCGCTGTTGAAACTGGAAGAAGACACCAACAAGGAAGTCAGGGGGGGCTGACCAGCCTCCCCAGAAGGTCATCTAAGGAGAAACGCCATGTATGGAAGCAAGGAAACTATGGGGGGAAGTCAGGGTATAAAACAATGTATTTGGTGAGAGAGAGGCCAGGCCAGCTCATGACCTGCCACGACCGTTCCCCAGGGGGTCTGAGTCCTGCGCCTCCATCTCCACCGACCATGGTTCTACGTTGCCGCTGCGTGAGTAAACTGTATATGAAATAATCACTGTTTGTGATAACTTAGAGGAAAATGTCTACCTTAGACCAGGTTTAGCATGTGGTGGCAACGAGTACTATTGGTCTATTTCATACATAGCATGAATACTATTAATGTGCAAAACTGTCTTGATGTAGCCACCGTGTAAAGGGCTATTTGATTATTAACCTCATCAAACCTTCTGTACAATCATGTATTATGCTGAATACATTCCTGTATGTAACTAATGCATTATCCACTCTTGGCCACTCTGCAAATAAATAAGTTTGGACCATAGTTCTACATAGGACTACACGTTTATTTCTCAGCTGACTAAGTCAGGTGAGCACCATGTTTTATGTCGCTCTCCTTTTCCTCCATCCAGTTAGCAATTACAGTTAGTAATTGTGCTGCAATTAACCTTAGATATTCATTAAGAATACACGACAGTTTCACTATTAATCAGGTTTTAAACTGTTTTGGACATCATCCATACATGCATTAAATTGATTAACCTTTGGTTTATACCAGTGACACCAGTCATATTAATCACCTTCTTGTTCATCATCAGATGATATGGGTTCGCTGGCACAACATGTCAAACCGTTAGTGAAGAACCTAGGTGTAAAAATCGACCCAGACCTTAAATTTGACAGCCAGATCAAGGCCGTGGTCAAATCGAGTTTCTTCCAGTTGAGGCAGCTGGCCAAAATTAAGCCCATCCTACAGGCGCAGCATTTTGAAGCAGTAATCCATGCATTTGTGACTACTAGGCTGGATTACTGCAATGCACTTTATATAGGGGTGAGTGGATCCTTAGTGGCTCGCCTTCAGATGGTGCAGAATGCTGCTGCACGTCTTTTAACTGGCACCCGTAAATATGACCACATCTCACCGATTTTATCCTCACTCCACTGGCTCCCTGTGCACTTTAGGATTCATATTAAAATTATTTTATTTGCTTTTAAAGCTCTTCATGACCTTGCCCCACCATACCTCTCTGAGCTGTTGCAGGTCTATACACCTTCTCGCTCTCTCAGGTCAGCTGACCAGCTGCTCCTTGTAGTACCTACAACTAGGCGTATGCTCAGGGGGGACCGTGCTTTCTCCGTTGTCGCCCCCAAAATGTGGAATGAGCTGCCACTGCAAATTAGGCAGGCCTCATCACTGCCCCGTTTTAAAGGCCTCCTTAAGACCGACCTTTTCTCTCTGGCTTTCGACACCATGTAGCTTGTTGATTTTATGATCTTGTTGTCTTACTATGTTGTTGTTTTATCGTTCTGTTACTGTGTCCTTTGCTTTTAATATATATATATATATATATATATATATATATATATATATATTTTTTTTTTAAGTACTCTTTGCTACTCTTGTTTTTTAATCTATTTTTAGTGCTGCTTATAGTTTTTAATATGCTCCCTCTGTACAGCACTTTGTGCCCCTGTGGCTGTTAAAGTGCTCTATAAATAAAGTTGGATTGGATTGGATTGGATCAGATAACACTAACTTGAACAGATAAATGCATTTTCTCAAATTCAGTCATCAAAACGTCAAAGGCTTGCAATTGCTCATTCATTTTCTCAAGTCACGTCCAAATGATCAAATCCGTCAAACAGCGCATCTCCTCAAACATTTTAATCCCAGTTACAATATCACAATAACGTGTGAGTGACAGTGATACAATTTAACAATCCTCAGATTCAGATTGGTCGTAATTCATATCCACAATCCACCCATGAAGACGCTTCAATTTATGCTTGAATGAAACACAATCCGGGTGCAAATACATCCATAGCCGAGAATATGAAACTAATCAGAGCCAAACGCCCGATAGGTTTCATTCATTAAAAACATCTCGCGGGATTCATACTTGCAATGCTCCGACGTTATTAAAATAACCACATAGACGTGTATATCGCACTATTTAGCACAAAGTAAATCCATAGGCTGAATGTTGAATCTAGAGGTTGTATGTATGGTTGTAACTAACTGTAACTGTCCTCTACTGCTCCCATGACTGCATATATATCTGTGTCCACTGGAGGGCGCTATATGCGGAGCTTCTACTGTCTACGCCAGGTTGGGAGTATATAGGAGTTCCCGCCTTCTCTTTCTTCTTCCCACATCGGCCTCTCCCGGAGAGGAGATCACATGAGCTGCTGTGTTATGAATCAATGTGAATGAATAAACCGCTGCCAGCAGAGCAAGGCCAAAGATAGAAACCATGCCTCTTGTACATATTATTGTCGCCCCATAGCCAATTTTGTTAACACCAGTGGCGTCGCGTGGGTAAAATAACAGGGGAAGCCAAAAAAAAATTATTAAAAAACAATTTATTAAATATTTTTATTAATATCTTTTTTATTTTTTTTATTTATTTTTTTAGTCAAGCAGTCACCATGTAGACTACAGTATGGCTCGGCGGCCAGTCAAACTTTCTTTTTATTTATTTAACAGATTGCAGAATGGGTACAATACAGTACGGCTCAATACACACAATTGTATAAGGGGATGCAGACCAGAGAAAGACGTTTGTCTTGTTTACATCAGGGTCATTAATACTGCTGGAGCATTGGTTCATTTTTGGTCAGATTTTTCCTTGCACGATTTTGCGCCGCGCCAAATTCGAGACACATATTCGGTTGCAAAAAGGTGTCCCACAGTCTCCTCTATGGCCGTGAATATTTTCACGCGGATCGGAATCACGGCGCGTCCGTGGGACACTTTTCCGTTTCGGCGAGTTTATTCCACGCTTTCTCTTTTCCTTTTCTAAGCATTTTCGGGGCTACATGTGAATGAGTCAAAGTTGCGGGACGCCCAGATGTTTCCACGATAGAAAGCTTGCGTGGATCCCATAATAGGCGCACTTAATACAGCGTTTTTAAAATCACGCGATATTTTCAGGGTCGCGAGCTGACCTTTTCCCCTCGTTTTCGATGATGGAAGTGATTTAGGAAAAGCTTCGGCACGCCGAGAGGTCCCCGTAGATTTAATCTCGCGAGGATCGGGGCAATATTCGGCCCGTGGGAACAGTTACGGGTTAATACAATGTTCAGAGTGCAGAGGGGAAAATATGCTGAGTGTCTTCCTCTCAGCCCCGTTTTAAACTTTTAGGGTGTGGCAGTCAGCTCGAATCTGATTGGCTAGGATCGGATTTGGACTCTATAATGCTGGAAGCCTGGAGAAAGAGACCTACCCCCTGCCTCTCTCCTATACTAGCTGCAGTGAGCACAGTGAGTCTGACAGTGTGTTAGAGGGAGTGAGAAGGAGAAGAGGGAGATATTAAAAAAAAAAAAAAATGTATAACACAGATGAAAAAGAATGTAAACTATATATTTTTTTTTTTTTTTTTTTTTTTTATATTTCATATTTGATATTAATTCATATTTTAATATTAGGGAGGCATGGCTTCCGTAGGCTTCCATAAGGATTCGCCACTGGTTAACACTGAATATGATTTATTATCAGCATTTTAGGTATATTATTTTACATTTCAAAAGCCCCCTCGAAGCACAAAAACATAATTCAGAATGGTATAATGGGATCTAGACTGTGAGAATTATTTCAGGAAGGGAGCTGTCATTTCTTTGCGAGGGTGTGGCCATGGTTTATCCAGCTAACTGAACTAAACCCTGCCCTCGACCAGGTTAAAACTTTTTGATCTGTTGCCATAGTGATTTAGAAAATCGCACGCCGGGGAACCGAAAGGTCTAGTTTAAGTCAAGTTATCCTGAAAATTATCCGGCTAACTCAAGTTCAAGTTCCTTTTATTGCCACACGGCCAGGCCGGTGGAATTCAAGCACGGTGCAGGTGGTAGCTGCGACAATACACCACATAAGACATAAAAAGACACATGGAACAGTACAGTACAGAAAACACCACCTAGAACAAATACATGACAGAAACAGTACAGTACGAAAAACTAGAGATGTCAGTTCAATGTAACATAGACCAGAAGAAACATAACAGCAGGGGGTAAATTTAGGAGGAGTTGGAGTTAAGAAGTTGTATGGCCTTGGGGAAGAAACTGTTATTGAACCTTACAGTGCGACTACCTAGTGACCTGAACCTCCTACCAGAGGGGAGGTGTTGGAAGAGTTTATTTGCTGGGTGCAGGGGGTCACTAATGATTTTGTTTGCACGTGTGATGGTGTGATATTTGTGTATGGAGTCCAGGGCCCTATTCCCCGTACCTGGCTAACTGAGTTAGCCGGATAATTTTCAGCATAGCTTGACTTAAGCCAGACATTTCTGTTCCCCGACATCGGATTTTCTAAATCGCTATGGAAACAGATCGAAACGTTTTTACCTGCTCCGGAGCAGGGTTTAGTTGAGTTAACTGGATATAAGCTGGCCACTCCCTCGGAACAATATGGCAGCTCCCTTCCTCAGAGATTGATTGATTGATTGGAAACTTTATTAACAGATTGCAGAATGGGGTACAATACAGTACGGCTCAATACACACAATTGTTAAGGGAATGCAGACCCAGAGAAAGACTTTCGTCTTGTTTACATCAGGGTCCCCCATTTTCAATTCATAATGACATTTATGACATACATGACATACAGATATACAGATATCATGAAATTTATGACATACATGACATACAGATATGTCATGACATTTATGACATACATGACATACAGATATACAGTACTGTTACATTTGTGACATACAAGATATGCAAATATACAGTACTGTTAAACAGAGATCCTAACAGAAAATATATATACGAGGGGGAGGAAACTGTACATTGGGAGGGGGTGGGTGGGAGCTGGTGTTTGGACATTTACGGGGGCCAGTTTCGAATTGCAGCCTCCCGTAGGTGCTCTTTGATCCCATTATACCATTTGAATAATGTTTTCGCGAGATGATTTCCAGAATGTATTGATTTCATAGAATGTGTGAAATAGGCCTATAATTAAAAACAATTAAAATACATTAAACTGGTCAAATAAATGCTTTTGAAATGTAAAATAATAGACCTAAAATTCTGATAATAAATCATATTCAGCCTATGGATTTCCTATACTGCACGACACCTGTTTGAGCTGCGGGATGAGGCGCACTTGTTTCTGATGGAGAATGCGTCCCAGATCGCTGCCCACCTCTGATGCCGACTAGATATCAATTGAGGGGGAATACGCACAGCTATACCTACCTATTCGAAAAAATACATTATCTGCACTGACTTATAAAAAAAATAAGTACAGATCACGTCTGAATGAATGTGGAGGATGATCTCCGAGTCGCTGTCTCCAAAATTAAACCCAGACTATGCCCATCCATCTCATTAGGTGAGTTGAACATTATAGCCTTCTAAATTAAACACGCTATATGTATTCATATTATGGTTGTTTGATTATTGTGTTATTTTGTGTAGTTATTGTGTGTGTTAAAAGCCTCCAATGCATAAGTGTGCATGTGAACGTTTGCATGTTTCACCTCCTATAGTGGGGGTCGCGGCTCTCTGACACCGTTATTTCGGGGGTCGTGGCCTGAAAACTTTAGGAACAATGTATTTATTATATTACATGATACCTAAGCGCATACAGTACAGATATCCTCAAGTATCTATTAATTCGTATCAATTAGATATAATCTTTATCTTTGGGCTTGTTTTTGTATACTTATTCTGAAAGAGTTGAAATAATTATTTTCGCTAGCAAGATCTCATTCGATTATTCATTCCATTAAGCCTATTGCCAGCAGTTACATTTAAATAAATATAATCTGATTGATTGGGGTAATGAGGGATTTAAAATTAGCCTATAGATTATGCATTTAACTTGTCGGCGAGGCTATTGAGCCGTACTGTATTGTACCCATTCTGCAATCTTGTTAATAAAGTTTTAAATCAATCAATCAATGCCGTTAGAAAATCAGGATTTCTGCAATCGACACCTGCTGTCTTTTCAACTGAAGCGGCCGCGCGCAATTATCCTGAGTATCAAGTCTGGTTCGAATTAACGAGAGTGAATCAGCGTTCGAGGAACAGGGAAATCCCGGATTCAAACATCCTGTTAATTGAATCTGGATAATGGGACTTTTGATCGACTTAGTTGAACCAGGTACGGCGAATAGGGCCCAGGGTGGGGAGTTTGCAGTTGATGATTTTGGATGCCCTTTTTATGATCCTGTCTAGTCTGTGTAGTGTGTGTTTGGGTGTGTTGCCGTACCATACAGTGATGGATAGTGAAATAATGTTTTGTATTATGGCTGTGTAGAATTGTACCATTAAATTCTTCCTAACCTTGTATTTCTTGAGTTGTCTCAGATGAAATAGTCTTTGATTGGCTGTTTTGAGTAGATGAGTGGTGTGATGGTCCCAGTTTAGTTTACAGGTACGAGGAACAGGGCAGCCTGGCAGGACATGGGCAGCCTGTTTAAATCACGTGATACAGTACATGCAGCTTGCTGCTTCTTCTTCACCAAATGGGTTGGAGTAGCATTAGTAGACACGCTCATGGGCGACGCATAGCGGCTTGGAGGTGAAATGCAGCCTATTCCACAACATTAACTACTTGGTTCTTTTAAAAACTGAAAAGAAAAATATTATCTATTAACAATTTATTTAGGTAACATAAATAATAGTAATTTGTACATTGAATGGGAAAAAAAAAATATATATATATATATATATATATATATATATATATATATATATATATATATATATATATATATATATATATATATATATATATATATATATATATATATATATAGAGAGAGAGAGAGAGAAAACATTTTTTATTCCAAGCCCCCATTGGCCCCCCCATAACTCGAACCCCGACTGCGTTTGACAGCCCTGTGACAACTCCTCTCACGAGTCACACTGTTTCTATGTGCAGTGAAAACTCTCAGAGTAACAGGTCCAATGCATCTAACATGCTCTGCATCCTCGCCATTCCTTTTTTATTATTAGAATTTTTTTGTGATCACATTTGTTTTTATGTAATTAAATCATATACACAACAGGTAACAACTAGGGCTATCAATCGATTACACTTGACAGCCATAGGAAACAACACAACAACACACAGGACATACCAACCCAGGTGGCCAAAAAGTTCCGGCCCATTAATGGCCTGTATCCGGCAGGCCGGAAGAAATTAGTCGGCCCAAGTCCGGCTGCCAGAGTCGGCCAAGTAGGCGGCAATGACTGACTGGCCGATTCCGGCCCGAGTACACTGGGCCAGGTCCGGGGTTGCCGGAAGCGGTGAACGTCCGGATCGGCCGAGTAGGCGGCAATGACTGACTGGCCGATTCCGGCCCGAGTACACTGGGCCATGTCCGGGGTTGCCGGAAGCGGTGAACGTCGGGTTGCCTAAAGCAGCCCAGATGCGACCCACACACACTGGGCCAGGTTTGGTTGCCCGAAGCCTATCCGACACTGCCAATGCAATGGTACTACACAGTAAATTTTACTCAGTTTGAGTGAAATGTACTCAGTTTGAGTCAAATTTACTTTGCGGAATTTACTGTGTACCCAGTATTCTGCCAGAGCTACTCCACTATCTGCCTATGACCATACATTACCGGAAATACAGTAGGAAATGGTTGATTAGTAATACAATGCCACATATTTAAGGACTCTTCCCTTTACCAATGGAGTATTGGCATGTCCCGCATTGAACAATTCAGAAGTTTACATGCTGTCTCCTACCTCACAAACTCCTAACCGTGACAGTGTTAGTGCCATGCTCGGAGTGCCAAGCACAAGACCCCAATGTTATGCGGGGCTCTGCTCATAGGCGGGCGGCTCGTGGCGTGGCTCGTAGTCCTGGTTGTAGAAGCAACCGTCGCCCTCCATGGAGACCCCCCTCCTCCCGCATCACCCCAGCGAGGTGGCGGGTGGCGACCCTGACGAGGTGAGCCATGGTGGGGTGGCGGGGGGGCCGGCAGGGGGAGGCCCCTGGGGGGGGCTCCGGAGAAAAGCGTCAGGGGGCCGGGCCGGGAGGCGCCCCTGGGGCACCCCGGGAGGCGTGGGCATAGACCACGGGGGAATAGGTGACGTGGGGGCGTAGCGTGGCGGGGGTCTGGGGGAGCTGTCGCCGGCCCCGGCGAGGCGTGCTGGTCCCCGACGTGGAGGGAACGGGACTTCCACTCACTGCCCTACACGAAAAGTGAAAAAGGCAAATAAAAAGAACGAACCACAAATTCAACGACAGAAGAGAAGAGGATGAGATAGAGAGAGAGAAGAGAGAGAGAGAAGAGAGAGAGAAGAGAGAGAGAAGAGAGAGAAGGAAAGCAAGATAACAAAATACAACAAGAGCCAGTATGGAAGCAAATGAGTGACAGAAGTATTTGAATTTGATCAGACACCGAATTTATAGCATTGAAAATAATTACTTTGAAAACATGTATCTGAATTGAATTTATAGCATTGAAAATAATTACTTTGAAAACATGTATCTGAATTTTTTCAGACACCAAATGTAAAGCATTGAAAATAATTACTTTGAAAACATGTATCTGATTTTTGAATTTTATCAGACACCGAATTTATAGCATTGAAAATAATTACTTTGAAAACATGTATCTGAATTTTTTCAGACACCGAATTTATAGCATTGAAAATAATTACTTTGAAAACATGTATCTGAATTTTTTCAGACACCGAATTTATAGCATTGAAAATAATTACTTTGAAAACATGTATCTGAATTTTTTCAGACACCGAATTTATAGCATTGAAAATAATTACTTTGAAAAATGTATCTGAATTTTTTCAGACACCGAATTTATAGCATTGAAAATAATTACTTTGAAAATCATGTATCTGAATTTTTTTGCTCCGAATTTACCTATGTGAAATAAAAATTCAATGTAAAAAATTCGAATGTATAATACAATTCAATGTAAAAAAATTCGATGCATAATTGCGGTGTATAAAATTCGATGTAAAAAACCATCATCCGGGCTACCCAGACAGGATAAGCAATCGCGCCTGGATGCAATCGAATTGACTTCTGGCCTATCACTGCACGGCTTTGTCAGTCATGTGATCACACCAACCCGGGAGAAAGATGGCGGTATATATACATACGTTGGGGGGAGAATATACATACGGTGGGGAGGAGACTGTACATTAGGAGGGGGTGGGTGGGAGAGAAATATACATACGGTGGGGAGAGAATATATACATACGGTGGGGAGGAGACTGTACATTAGGAGGGGGTGGGAGAAAATATATACATACGGTGGGGAGGAGACTGTACATTTGGAGGGGGTGGGTGGGAGAGAAATATACATACGGTGGGGAGAGAATATATACATACGGTGGGGAGGAGACTGTATATTAGGAGGGGGTGGGAGAGAAATATACATATGGTGGGGAGAGAATATATACATATACGGTGGGGAGGAGACTGTACATTAGGAGGGGGTGGGAGAAAATATATACATACGGTGGGGAGGAGACAGTACATTAGGAGGGGGTGGGTGGGAGAGAAATATACATACGGTGGGGAGAGAATATATACATACGGTGGGGAGGAGACTGTATATTAGGAGGGGGTGGGAGAGAAATATACATACGGGGGGGGGAGAATATATACATACGGTGGGGAGGAGACTGTATATTAGGAGGGGGTGGGAGAGAAATATACATATGGTGTGGAGAGAATATATACATACGGTGGGGAGGAGACTGTACATTAGGAGGGGGTGGGAGAGAATATATACATACGGTAGGGAGGAGACTGTACATTACGAGGGGGTGGGAGAGAAATATACATATGGTGGGGAGAGAATATATACATATGGTAGGGAGAGAATATATACATACGGTGGGGAGGAGACTGTACATTAGGAGGGGGTGGGTGGGTGAGAGAGAAAATACATATGGTGGGGAGAGAATATATACATACGGTGGGGAGAAGACTGTACATTAGGAGGGGGTGGGAGAGAAATATACATATGGTGGGGAGAGAATATATACATATGGTGGGGAGAGAATATATACATACGGTGGGGAGGAGACTGTACATTAGGAGGGGGTGGGTGGGTGGGAGAGAAATATACATATGGTGGGGAGAGAATATATACATACGGTGGGGAGGAGACTGTATATTATATGTATATTTCTCTCCCAACCACCCCCTCCTAATGTACAGTCTCCTCCCCACTGTATGTATATATTCTCTCCCCATCATATGTATATATTCTCTCCCCACCGTTCTCTTGGTGGAAAAAGTTTAAGACCAGGGTGAGGCCAGGCTATGGATGGCTTTGAAGGTGAGGAGTAGTGTTTTGAAGTTAATGCGTTCCTTGATCGGGAGCCAGTGGAGGGAGTGGAGGACAGGAGTGATGTGTTCGCGGGACCGGGTGTTAGTGAGGAGGCGGGCAACTGAGTTTTGGACCATCTGCAGTTTATGGAGGGAGCGGGAGGTGATGCCAGTGAGGAGGGAGTTACAGTAGTCCAGGAGGGAAAAGATGTAGGCGTGTATGAGGGATTCAGCAGCAGGGGGTAGAGGCAGTGACGGATTTTGGCAATGTTGCGGAGGTGAAAATATGAAGTTTTGACAATGGAGCGGACATGGGGTCAAATGAGAGGGTGGGGTCGAGGATGACACAGAGGTTGCTGACTAGGGGGGAGGGGGTGATGGTGGAGTCATTGATGGTGAGTGTGATGTAATACAATAATTTATACTGTAGCATTACAAACCATTTGACAGCCAGGTCCTGCACCTCCGTTCTTGTCCTCTAGGAGCCATCAGACCTTCCTCATCCAGCATACTGTCCGGGTGTAACTTATTGCCAGCGGAAGAGTGCAAGAATGCTTCCGCATTCGTCACCGCACGCCAGTACGGTAATGCGCCTTTCCTTTCGCCCCGCTCAGACAAATGCATGTAGTACATTGCAACACAACGCAGCATTTCCGCGGCTGTCTTTAACTAGCAGGACGCTAGTGGGCTAGTCGCTAAAATATATAATTGTACCAACACAGATATTAGGCAGTACACACATTGTCCTGCAATACATGTACAGTGAATGCACAGCTACATTCGCCATATATTTCTATCGCTGCTGCGGTCTATAGTGAAATGCAATATTATTATTATTATTGTAAAGATTATCATTACAATCGCAGCCTGGAGGCAATGTTACAAGTGTACGAGGGTTGTGTGCAAAGAGCACAGCCTCTCAATTTGCACAACGTGCACAAAATAATAATTGTAATGATCTTTACAATAATAATAATATTGCATTTCACTGTAGACCGCAGCAGCGATAGAAATATATGGCGAATGTAGCTGTGCATTCACTGTACATGTATTGCAGGACAATGTGTGTACTGCCTAATATCTGTGTTGGTACAATTATATATAAAACGATATATATATTTGAGCGACTAGCCCACTAGCGAGGCAACCTCCTGCACCATCGCAGCAGCGCCGAGCGTGGTGATACAAGCGGGCTGCTCTGAGGAAAGGAGCCCCTTCACGCTAGTGGGCTAGTCGCTCAAATATATATCGTTTTATATATAATTGTACTAACACAGATATTAGGCAGTACACACATTGTCCTGCAATACATGTACAGTGAATGCACAGCTACATTCGCCATATATTTCTATCGCTGCTGCGGTCTACAGTGAAATGCAATATTATTATTATTGTAAAGATCATTACAATTATTATTTTGTGCACGTTGTGCAAATTGAGAGGCTGTGCTCTTTGCACACAACCCTTGTACACTTGTAACATTGCCTCTCCAGGCTGCGATTGTAATGATAATCTTTACAATAATAATAATAATAATAATATTGCATTTCACTGTAGACCGCAGCAGCGATAGAAATATATGGCGAATGTAGCTGTGCATTCACTGTATGTATTGCAGGACAATGTGTGTACTGCCTAATATCTGTGTTGGTACAATTATATATAAAACGATATATATTTTAGCGACTAGCCCACTAGCGTCCTGCTAGTTAAAGACAGCCGAGGTTGAGTAGTTTCTTCTGATATCACTTTCAAACTCCAAGTGATTCGTTGCAATGTACGCGGAAATGCTGCGTTGTGTTGCAATGTACTACATGCATTTGTCTGAGCGGGGCGAAAGGAAAGGCGCATTACCGTACTGGCGTGCGGTGACGAATGCGGAAGCATTCTTGCACTCTTCCGCTGGCAATAAGCTACACGCATACTGTCCTTCTGAAGCTCTGAAGTCATTAGTGGCCATGAACCTAAAGAGAGAGAGAGCGAGAATACGTTAGTAGATAGTCTAAGGCCAGTGATTCTCAATATTATTTTGCATATCTAGGACCTCTAATTTAGTCCATGTCATGCACATCTACATAAAATATACTGTAGCATTACAAACCATTTGACAGCCAGGTCCAGCACCTCTCCGTTCTTGTCTTCTAGGAGCCATCGCAGCATGGCCAAGACCTTCCTCATCCAGCATACTGTCCTTCTGAAGGTCTGAAGTCATTAGTGGCCATGAACCTAGAGAGAGCGAGAATACGTTAGTAGATAGTCTAAGGCCAGTGATTCTCAATATTATTTTGCATATCTAGGACCTCTAATTTAGTCCATGTCATGCACATCTACATAAAATATACTGTAGCATTACAAACCATTTGACAGCCAGGTCCAGCACCTCTCCGTTCTTGTCTTCTAGGAGCCATCGCAGCATGGCCAAGACCTTCCTCATCCAGCATACTGTCCTTCTGAAGGTCTGAAGTCATTAGTGGCCATGAACCTAGAGAGAGCGAGAATACGTTAGTAGATAGTCTAAGGCCAGTGATTCTCAATATTATTTTGCATATCTAGGACCTCTAATTTAGTCCATGTCATGCACATCTACATAAAATATACTGTAGCATTACAAACCATTTGACAGCCAGGTCCAGCACCTCTCCGTTCTTGTCTTCTAGGAGCCATCGCAGCATGGCCAAGACCTTCCTCATCCAGCATACTGTCCTTCTGAAGGTCTGAAGTCATTAGTGGCCATGAACCTAGAGAGAGCGAGAATACGTTAGTAGATAGTCTAAGGCCAGTGATTCTCAATATTATTTTGCATATCTAGGACCTCTAATTTAGTCCATGTCATGCACATCTACATACTGTAGCATCCATCAACACAGGATGACCCTTTCCAGCTGTTGAAATGAAAGTCCCAGATTGAAAAGTATATATATACACAGTCACACACACAATAAAACATTGTATACATCACTTACAAGCATGACCACTTGAAGATCTTGAAGACTTGGTAGATCTTGACCGTCTTGGGAGAGAGAGAGAGAAGGCATTACAGGATGACTCTTTGAAAATGATGTCCCAGATTAAAAAGTATATATTATATATACACAGTCACACACACAATAAAAACCACAACCACTTGAAGTATACGGGTAGTTGTTATTGAGCTGTCTTCTGCTTTCATGTCGTTGTTGAGAGACAGCACTGTAACAGTATTTGCTACATTAACAATGAAATTATATATTTTATAATTAAATTAAACCATGAAAGATCTGCGTGATATGCATTGGTTAGCTAACGTCAGTATTCTACAGTCTAGGCCTGCTAGCAGTAGTGCTTGTAGTTTACAGATCCCGCCAGTTTCATAATATCGAGCAAATAACGTTACAGTAGACTAGTCACTGAAACACAGACTAAACAGCATTTATATCAGCAGCACGCATTACTTATAAATAATAAAATATATGTGTTGCACAATTACCCGAGATGAGAACAGTTGGTGACAACGTGAGGCTCTGCCTGTAGCAGTGTATGTAGCCTATATATGTGTTGCACAATTACCTGAGATGAGAACAGTTGGTGACAACGTGAGGCTCTGCCTGTAGCAGTGTATGTAGCCTATATAGCTAACGTGAGCTCGCGCTACACTCAGTGTATGTAGCATAGATATCTATAGATATCTGTGTTCTATAGATATCTATGGTATGTAGCCTATATAGCTAACGTGAGCTCGCGGCCTCGCGCTACACTCAGTGTATGTAGAGCTAGTAGCTAACGTGAGCTCGCGCTACACTCAGTGTATGTAGCCTATATAGCTAACGTGAGCTCGCGGCCTCGCGCTACACTCAGTGTATGTAGAGCTAGTAGCTAACGTGAGCTCGCGCTACACTCACTGAAACACAGACTAAACAGCACTCATTTATATTAGCGGTATTACTTATAAATAATCTAAAATATCTGCATAAATTACCTGAGATGAGAAGAAATGCAACCGTGTCATACTGGTCTGGTCTGACTGTGCCGCGCGCGACGCGCGTCAATTCAAAATTTCAAAAACCACAATGCATTGTGGGGATCCCCCCCCCCACAATGCAACGCAGCTGTTAGTCAGTGTTGCCAAATGTGTGAGGTTTTGCCCGCTGCTCACTACCTTTTCTCTGTCTTCTTTAAGCCTACTGTTAGGAATTCCCTACTCACTCTCTCTAGCCCCCACCCTCTCGTTCCTTACCCTTAGTGGCCACACCTGTTTGATATTCTATTATCTCTCGCACCTGTGGTGGCAGGCTAATTAGTCCCCCTGTGGGCTTTAAATACCAGGGCGCTTCCCCTCGTTTTGGCGTGGGGTCGTGTTGTATACTTGCCGAGTCATATTCTCTAAACATCTAGACTCTTTCGGGAGATCCTCTGTCTGCCTATGCTGTTTTATCTCCGGCGTGAGACGAGGTGCAAGCTTTGGCCACCTGTCGCCGTTTGCCTGAAGGGAGACATTGTACTGCGCTCTCTAATCCTCTACGGGAGGTATTCCAGTGTTCCACTCCAGACCAGCGCGCCAGATGCGCTCAAGCCTTCGTCTGCTGTCGCCGTAGCCTGTGGAGGAGACTGTTCTGCGCTCCCTGTAACTTCCACGGGAGGCACCCCAGCGTTCCACTGCAGACCCCAGCGCAGCTGTTCGTCCTGACGCACATCCAGACCAGCGCGCCAGATGCGCTCAAGCCTTCGTCTGCTGTCGCCGTAGCCTGTGGAGGAGACTGTTCTGCGCTCCCTGTAACTTCCACGGGAGGCACCCCAGCGTTCCACTGCAGACCCCAGCGCAGCTGTTCGTCCTGACGCACATCTAGACCAACGCGCATCTTCCGGACCCTCGGGCTTGGCACGCTCTCCAGTCACCAGCGCGCAACGCGCATCTGCAAGGGCTTGGCACGCTCTCCAGTCACCAGCGCGCAACGCGCATCTTCAAGGGCTTGGCACGCTCTCCAGTCACCAGCGCGCAACGCGCATCTGCAAGGGCTTGGCACGCTCTCCAGTCACCAGCGCGCAACGCGCATCTTCAAGGGCTTGGCACGCTCTCCAGTCTCCAGCGCGCAACGCGCATCTTCAAGGGCTTGGCACGCTCTCCAGTCTCCAGCGCGCAACGCGCATCTTCCAAGGATCCTCGTGCTTGGCACACTCCTCCTCGCAGACGCACCCCGAGGCGTCTCTCGGTTCCGACGCGCACACCAAGGTGTGGCGCGCACTCTGTTCCTCGGCTCCGACAGCGGCTACCCGGTGGACGACACCCTCGCCACCGCCACTGTTCCGACGCGCACACCAAGGTGTGGCGCGCACTCTGTTCCTCGGCTCCGACAGCGGCTACCCGGTGGACGACACCCTCGCCACCGCCACTGTTCCGACGCGCACACCAAGGTGTGGCGCGCACTCTGTTCCTCGGCTCCGACAGCGGCTACCCGGTGGACGACACCCTCGCCACCGCCACTGTTCCAGCACTCTGTCCCTCGGCTCGGACAGCCAGCCACCCGGTGGCGATGCCCTCGCCCCGCTGCTGTCCCTGTACCATTACGCATACGCCTGGGTGAGTTTTGATTGTGATGTCACTCACCCAGCGTAGTGCCCTTGCCCCCGTTCCCGCTGCTGTCCCTGTACCTTTACGCATACGCCTGGGTGAGTTTTGATTGTGATGTCACTCACTCAGCGTAGTGCCCTTGCCCCCGTTCCCGCTGCTGTCCCTGTACCTTTACGCATACGCCTGGGTGAGTTTTGATTGTGATGTCACTCACTCAGCGTAATGCCTCTTGCCCCCGTTCCCGCTGCTGTCCCTGTACCTTTACGCATACGCCTGGGTGAGTTTTGATTGTGATGTCACTCACTCAGCGTAATGCCTCTTGCCCCCGTTCCCGCTGCTGTCCCTGTACCTTTACGCATACGCCTGGGTGAGTTTTGATTGTGATGTCACTCACTCAGCGTAATGCCCCTTGCCCTCGTCCCGCTGCTGTTCCTGCACCATTACGCATACGCCTGGGTGAGTTTTGATTGTGATGTCACTCACCCAGCGTATTGCCTCCTTTAGTTCTCACTTAGTTATTAGTTTGGACATTTCATCTCCCACTCTGTTTTGTTCTCTTGTGGATATTATTTTGGACATTTCATCTCCCACTGTGTGTTTGTTCACACGAAGATAGTATTTACTTTGTTACTTTGTTATTTGGACTGTTCTGCATCTGCTCTGTTTTTTCCCTTTGAATATTAACCCTCTCCTCTGTTCTGCAGAGCGGCCCAGATGTTTCCCACCAGTCCCCAGTTCCTCCCTGTCCCCAGCCCGCCTCCGCGGTTCTCTGTCCCCAGTTCCTCCCTGTTCCCCAGCCCGCCTCCGCGGGCCTCAGTCCCCTCTGTCCCTAGTTCTCCTAGTCCCTAGTCCTCTATCCCTAGTTCTCCTAGTCCCTAGTCCTCTTTCCCTAGCTCTCCTAGTCCCTAGTCCTCTCTCCCTAGTTCTCCTTGTCCCTAGTTTACCTAGTCTCTAGTTCCTCTGTCCCTAGGCGTTCCCTTAACCTTCCCTTAGGCGTTCCCTTACTTTCCCATAGTGTTCCCTTTTCCTGCCCGCCTCTTAAAGGCACTTTACCTTCCCCTCTTGTGTTATTCCAGTGTTTTGTGTTTTCTCCCTTAAAGGGACAGTGCCCCTTTTCCCTGTTCTCAATAAATATCTGTTTCTTGGCAAACCACCATACCTGTCTTGTGTTGTGCGATTGGGGTCGGTTACAAACCATAACAGTACGACCCCACCAAATCGACGACCCCAGCCAGCACAGATGGTGTATGTTGAGTTTGCCTTTTTTTTTCTTGTTCCCTCTAGTTCCCCTCTAGCTCCCCTGTTAGCTCCCCTGTTAGCCCTGTTGGCTTCCCTGTTAGCCCAGTTTAGCTCCCCTGTTAGCCTGTTAGCTCCCCTGTTAGCCCTGTTGGCTTCCCTGTTAGCCCTGTTTGACCCCCCTGCAGCTTGTTAGGCCTCTACTATCTGCATGGCCCCGGTCTGCTAGCTTGGCCCCGGCTGTTAGCACAGCCTCTATGTTATTGCAGCCTTGCAGCTGGCATAGGCCCTGTAGCTAGCCAGGCCCAAGCAGCTAACCCGGTCCCTCTGCATGGCCTCCACTTTTTGTGTTTTATCCCCACTGCTAGGACTGCCCTTTCAGCTAGCAAGGTCAGTTTATCTCACACAGCTAGGACTGTCCTTCCAGCTAGCTTGTTCTCTCATGCTGGTCCAGCCCTGTCTGCCAGCCTAGCTCCGGCAGCTAGCGCAGCCTCTATGTTAATGTAGCAGTACAGCTGGCATAGGCCCTGTAGCTATCAGTGCCTTGGCAGCTACCCCTTCCCCCTGCTAGCCTAGCTCGGCAGCTTGCACAGCCTCTATGTTGATGTAGCAGTACAGCTAGCATAGGCCCTGTAGCTATCAGTGCCCTGGCAGCTAACTTTCCCTCTGCTAGCCCTTTCCCGGTGCTACCATGGTTACCCCTTAGCTACCCTGCTTGCCCCTCAGTTCCTCTAGACCAGTTCTCTAGACCAGTTCTCTAGACCAGTTCTCTAGGCCAGTTCTCTAAACCAGTTCTCCTGACCCGGTTCCTCTAGGCCCGGTTTCCTCTAGGCCAGTTTCTCTAGACCCAGTTCCCCAGACCCGGTTCCTCTAGGCCAGTTCCTCCTGTTGCCCCTCTACTACCCTAGTTACCCCTCGGCGGCCCTGTTTTTTTTGCTAGCCCCACTCTTGTGGTTCTTCCCCTGCTGGCTTGGCCAGTACCTTTTGTTTTTGTCTTGTTTTGCCCCCTGCCACTCTGTCTGTATTTGTTTTGGGTCGCCGGGTGGCTCCCGTTGGAGGGGGGGATACTGTGAGGTTTTGCCCGCTGCTCACTACCTTTTCTCTGTCTTCTTTAAGCCTACTGTTAGGAATTCCCTACTCACTCTCTCTAGCCCCCACCCTCTCGTTCCTTACCCTTAGTGGCCACACCTGTTTGATATTCTATTATCTCTCGCACCTGTGGTGGCAGGCTAATTAGTCCCCCTGTGGGCTTTAAATACCAGGGCGCTTCCCCTCGTTTTGGCGTGGGGTCGTGTTGTATACTTGCCGAGTCATATTCTCTAAACATCTAGACTCTTTCGGGAGATCCTCTGTCTGCCTATGCTGTTTTATCTCCGGCGTGAGACGAGGTGCAAGCTTTGGCCACCTGTCGCCGTTTGCCTGAAGGGAGACATTGTACTGCGCTCTCTAATCCTCTACGGGAGGTATTCCAGTGTTCCACTCCAGACCAGCGCGCCAGATGCGCTCAAGCCTTCGTCTGCTGTCGCCGTAGCCTGTGGAGGAGACTGTTCTGCGCTCCCTGTAACTTCCACGGGAGGCACCCCAGCGTTCCACTGCAGACCCCAGCGCAGCTGTTCGTCCTGACGCACATCCAGACCAGCGCGCCAGATGCGCTCAAGCCTTCGTCTGCTGTCGCCGTAGCCTGTGGAGGAGACTGTTCTGCGCTCCCTGTAACTTCCACGGGAGGCACCCCAGCGTTCCACTGCAGACCCCAGCGCAGCTGTTCGTCCTGACGCACATCTAGACCAACGCGCATCTTCCGGACCCTCGGGCTTGGCACGCTCTCCAGTCACCAGCGCGCAACGCGCATCTGCAAGGGCTTGGCACGCTCTCCAGTCACCAGCGCGCAACGCGCATCTTCAAGGGCTTGGCACGCTCTCCAGTCACCAGCGCGCAACGCGCATCTGCAAGGGCTTGGCACGCTCTCCAGTCACCAGCGCGCAACGCGCATCTTCAAGGGCTTGGCACGCTCTCCAGTCTCCAGCGCGCAACGCGCATCTTCAAGGGCTTGGCACGCTCTCCAGTCTCCAGCGCGCAACGCGCATCTTCCAAGGATCCTCGTGCTTGGCACACTCCTCCTCGCAGACGCACCCCGAGGCGTCTCTCGGTTCCGACGCGCACACCAAGGTGTGGCGCGCACTCTGTTCCTCGGCTCCGACAGCGGCTACCCGGTGGACGACACCCTCGCCACCGCCACTGTTCCGACGCGCACACCAAGGTGTGGCGCGCACTCTGTTCCTCGGCTCCGACAGCGGCTACCCGGTGGACGACACCCTCGCCACCGCCACTGTTCCAGCACTCTGTTCCTCGGCTCCGACAGTCGGCTACCCGGTGGACGACACCCTCGTCACCGCCACTGTTCCAGCACTCTGTCCCTCGGCTCGGACAGCCAGCCACCCGGTGGCGATGCCCTCGCCCCGCTGCTGTCCCTGTACCATTACGCATACGCCTGGGTGAGTTTTGATTGTGATGTCACTCACCCAGCGTAGTGCCCTTGCCCCCGTTCCCGCTGCTGTCCCTGTACCTTTACGCATACGCCTGGGTGAGTTTTGATTGTGATGTCACTCACTCAGCGTAGTGCCCTTGCCCCCGTTCCCGCTGCTGTCCCTGTACCTTTACGCATACGCCTGGGTGAGTTTTGATTGTGATGTCACTCACTCAGCGTAATGCCTCTTGCCCCCGTTCCCGCTGCTGTCCCTGTACCTTTACGCATACGCCTGGGTGAGTTTTGATTGTGATGTCACTCACTCAGCGTAATGCCTCTTGCCCCCGTTCCCGCTGCTGTCCCTGTACCTTTACGCATACGCCTGGGTGAGTTTTGATTGTGATGTCACTCACTCAGCGTAATGCCCCTTGCCCTCGTTCCGCTGCTGTTCCTGCACCATTACGCATACGCCTGGGTGAGTTTTGATTGTGATGTCACTCACCCAGCGTATTGCCTCCTTTAGTTCTCACTTAGTTATTAGTTTGGACATTTCATCTCCCACTCTGTTTTGTTCTCTCGTGGATATTATTTTGGACATTTCATCTCCCACTGTGTGTTTGTTCACACGAAGATAGTATTTACTTTGTTACTTTGTTATTTGGACTGTTCTGCATCTGCTCTGTTTTTTCCCTTTGAATATTAACCCTCTCCTCTGTTCTGCAGAGCGGCCCAGATGTTTCCCACCAGTCCCCAGTTCCTCCCTGTCCCCAGCCCGCCTCCGCGGTTCTCTGTCCCCAGTTCCTCCCTGTTCCCCAGCCCGCCTCCGCGGGCCTCAGTCCCCTCTGTCCCTAGTTCTCCTAGTCCCTAGTCCTCTATCCCTAGTTCTCCTAGTCCCTAGTCCTCTTTCCCTAGCTCTCCTAGTCCCTAGTCCTCTCTCCCTAGTTCTCCTTGTCCCTAGTTTACCTAGTCTCTAGTTCCTCTGTCCCTAGGCGTTCCCTTAACCTTCCCTTAGGCGTTCCCTTACTTTCCCATAGTGTTCCCTTTTCCTGCCCGCCTCTTAAAGGCACTTTACCTTCCCCTCTTGTGTTATTCCAGTGTTTTGTGTTTTCTCCCTTAAAGGGACAGTGCCCCTTTTCCCTGTTCTCAATAAATATCTGTTTCTTGGCAAACCACCATACCTGTCTTGTGTTGTGCGATTGGGGTCGGTTACAAACCATAACAAAATGACAATTATTATTTATATTATTTTATATAACAGTTACTCAATCAACTTGCTTTATGCCTACAATCTCTCTGACAAATCTCAATGGCACAAGAATAACTTAAAATAATACTAATAATAATAATAATAATAATAATAATAATAATAATAATAATAATAATAATAATAATAATAATAATAATAATAATAATAATAATAATAATAATAATAATAATAGCTCTCTTTTCAAGTAAAATAATATGAAATAATGTTCGAATTAATACATCTTTAACAAATTATAGGCAGTATAGTATTTGTTTCAAGTTTAAAGTTCAATAACTTCGTTTTTATATACTTTACAGTGAAAATGTTGGTTTTGATTGATTGATTGATTGATTGAAAGTTGTGTTAGATTGATTGATTGATTGATTGATTGAAAACTTTATTAACAGATTGCAGAATGGGTACAATACAGTACAGCTCAATACACACAATTGTTAAGGGGATGCAGACCAGAGAAAGACTTTTGTCTTGCATCAGGGTCCCCATTTTCAATTCATTAGGATATACGGCTATACATTTATGAAAACGTATACATTATAGGTGGGGGGGGGGGTGGGGTGGGGGGGGGGTTGGGTAGGTTGGGTAGGGGTGGACACTGGACACTGTACAACTGCACAAGCAACTGTACATATTGACAAAACCATGTTTGGTAATTGACTGTACATTGGGTTGGGTTAGGACATTTACAGGGGCCAGTTTCGAATTGCAGTCTCCCGTAGGTGTTCTTTGAGAGTGGTTTTGAAAGTGGGTAGTGATTCACATTCCTTTACAGCTTTAGGTAGGGCGTTCCACATTGATGTGGCATAATTGCGAAACGTGTTCCTGTTTGAGCCGAATCTGGGTTTAACATGATTTGTGGAGCTCCCTCTATGGTGTTGTGGTCGTGGTATTCACTGACCTTTGGGAAGTATTTTGATATGTACACATATATGGGTACCTTGATCGTGTATAGTGTATCTTGTAGACAGGCCCATTGCAAGTTGCTGCACTCTGTCGTCTACTCTAAGCCGTTGTCACGTGGGCAGGGGCGAGGTGGGTTCTAGGAGTAAGGTCAAGCATGTAGTCTGACCAGTTTGTTTTGAGATGAAGTGTAGCAGGGTCAAGTCAAGTCAAGTCAAGTCAAGAGTTTTAATTGTCACGGCATACAAGTATACAATGAAATGCGGGTGGTCTTGCCCGCAACGATGTGCAATACGTGGTACAACATATAATAGAATCCAATAAAAAAACAACATTGTGCAATAAACAGGTAACAGGTAACATATTTGTGACATCTCGGTATCTGTACATATTATTTACAGGGCATATAGGACACGGTCAAAGAACACCAGATCCAGGCGTACAACTAGAACCACCAGAACAGTGAATACGAGCAAAGTAACACGACTAACTGGTAACGACAGATACAGATTACAAAACATACAATTAAAAACTAAAAATCTCTAGAAAATCTAGTCAATTTACAAACCAATGAGCTTCTATACAGTAGAAAGGATATGCAGCCAGTATGAGCTTCTAGACAGACAGTAGAAGAGATATGCAGCCAGTATGAGCTTCTAGATAAGACAGTAGAAGAGATATGCAGCCAGTATGATCTTCTATATAGAGACAGTAGAACAGATATGCAGCCAGTATGATCTTCTATATAGAGACAGTAGAACAGATATGCAGCCAGTATGATCTTCTAGAGACAGTAGAACAGATATGCAGCCAGTATGAGCTTCTAGATACAGTAGAACAGATATGCAGCCAGTATGAGCTTCTAGATAAGACAGTAGAAGAGATATGCAGCCAGTATGAGCTTCTAGATAAGACAGTAGAAGAGATATGCAGCCAGTATGAGCTTCTAGATAAGACAGTAGAACAGATATGCAGCCAGTATGATCTTCTAGAGACAGTAGAACATATATGCAGCCAGTATGAGCTTCTAGATACAGTAGAACAGCTATGCAGCCAGTATGATCTTCTAGAGACAGTAGAACAGATATGCAGCCAGTATGAGTTTCTAGATACAGTAGAACAGATATGGAGCCAGTATGAGCTTCTAGATAAGACAGTAGAAGAGATATGCAGCCAGATGAGCTTCTAGATAAGACAGTAGAAGAGATATGCAGCCAGTATGAGCTTCTAGATAAGACAGTAGAAGAGATATGCAGCCAGATGAGCTTCTAGATAAGACAGTAGAAGAGATATGCAGCCAGTATGAGCTTCTAGATAAGACAGTAGAAGAGATATGCAGCCAGTATGAGCTTCTAGATAAGACAGTAGAAGAGATATGCAGCCAGTATGAGCTTCTAGATAGACAGTAGAACAGATATGCAGCCAGTATGAGCTTGTTGCATACTCATGTTAAACAGTTGGCATTAGTGCAGAATTGAACTAAAACTGTCTCATAGGAACGGATTCTGGAATGGCATTTTGAATAAATGACTAAATGACATAAATGAAAGCTCTCATCGACTCCGACAGATTGCTAGTCATTCATAATGGCATCGAAAAAATGTCCAAATGACCTGTGTTGTGTTAGCTTGTGTTAGCTTGGGGAGCTGCAGTCTGTGTTGTGTTAGCTTGTGTTAGCTTTGGGAGCTGCAGTCTGTGTTGTGTTAGCTTGTGTTAGCTTGGGGAGCTGCAGTCTGTGTTGTGTTAGCTTCTGTTAGCTTGGGGAGCTGCGGTCCATGTTGTGTTAGCTTGTGTTAGCTTGGGGAGCTGCAGTCCATGTTGTGTTAGCTTGTGTTAGCTTGGGGAGCTGCAGTCTGTGTTGTGTTAGCTTGTGTTAGCTTGGGGAGCTGCAGTCTGTGTTGTGTTAGCTTCTGTTAGCTTGGGGAGCTGCGGTCCATGTTGTGTTAGCTTGTGTTAGCTTGGGGAGCTGCAGTCTGTGTTGTGTTAGCTTGTGTTAGCTTGGGGAGCTGCAGTCTGTGTTGTGTTAGCTTGTGTTAGCTTGGGGAGCTGCAGTCTGTGTTGTGTTAGCTTGTGTTAGCTTGGGGAGCTGCAGTCTGTGTTGTGTTAGCTTGTGTTAGCTTGGGGAGCTGCAGTCCATGTTGTGTTAGCTTGTGTTAGCTTGGGGAGCTGCAGTCTGTGTTGTGTTAGCTTGTGTTAGCTTGGGGAGCTGCAGTCTGTGTTGTGTTAGCTTCTGTTAGCTTGGGGAGCTGCGGTCCATGTTGTGTTAGCTTGTGTTAGCTTGGGGAGCTGCAGTCTGTGTTGTGTTAGCTTGTGTTAGCTTGGGGAGCTGCGGTCCATGTTGTGTTAGCTTGGGGAGCTGCGGTCCATGTTGTGTTAACTTGTGTTAGCTTGGGGAGCTGCAGTCTGTGTTGTGTTAGCTTGTGTTAGCTTGGGGAGCTGCGGTCCATGTTGTGTTAGCTTGTGTTAGCTTGGGGAGCTGCAGTCTGTGTTGTGTTAGATTGGGGAGCTGCGGTCCATGTTGTGTTAGCTTGGGGAGCTGCTAACTATAGAGGCCATAACCACAGTATTACATATACTCTTGTTAGCTTTATGAGGCTACATCAACACGCTCCTATGAGTGCAGCATGTTAGCTTTATGAGGCTACATCAACATCCTATGAGTGCAGCTATAATGTTAGCTTTATGAGGCTACATCAACATGCAGGCTCCTATGAGTGCAGCTAATGTTATGAGGCTCTGCCCCCCCTCCACTCCTCTAACACCCACCTCGCTCTGCCCCCCCCCCTTCCACTCCTCTAACATTTTATTTATTAATTTTATTATTATTATTTATTTGTTGCCATTAAGGCGAGACACTGCAGGTGAATAGTCAAATATACTTTTTTTTGTTGATTTTGAGATTTTGTTATATTTTGCTTCCTAAACATGTCTTCTATGAAACTAGTGACAATAAAACCTCAATAACACACATTTAGTTGTTTATTTTACATCATTTTGCCTTATTGCATCCATAAATTTGCACATATTTAATGGGGAAGTGCCTCATTTGCATATATAAACATAAATTTCAGAAAACTTGCAATATATTTTTTCTTAGTTTATATGTACATAACAAATTGGGAAAGTTTCATAGTGATATCTATTCAAATATTTGTTGCCTATTAGAGGGTACTACACTGTACTACACTGTTTGTAGCCTGTGTGTAGTTCTGTTCAGTTCAATAACATCATTATTATTATTATTCAGTTATCAGGCATGTGTTTAGGTTGTCTATTACTAATGGTTTGATTAGGTATTGTGTTTGTAAATATCTGTTTAAAAAAAAAAGTATGGCATTTTACAATACAGAACTTTGAAGGCGTTTTCCCAAAAATGAGTTTTAAGAGTTTTTCCTCATACTCTGAGCCAGAAATCTCCACTTCAGTAGCACTCACATACACCAAAACTTCCAGTTCTATTCATATCTATGTTCTGAAGGTATTTACAGAAGGGTTTGTTGATATCGCATTCATACCCTGATTTATATCACATTGTATTCCTAAAAACATGGCGAAATATGGAATTTTACCATAAAAATGGACTGAATGGAGTATTTTCTGATTTATGGAGTGATAAAAAGAGATATCCAAAATCCCCTCTGTAATAACCTTTGGCTCTAATATGTCAACAAAATGAAACTATAATTTTGAAAATGGCTTTATCCAATGTTCAGATTTCTGTCCTGGAATTATATGCAAATTAGTGCATATTTAAGTAGATCATGCCTCATTTGCATATTTAAACATACTATTTCAGAAAACTTGTAATACAAAAAAGTCTTGTCTTAATATAAGTACTCATCTGGGGAAGTTTCATTGTGATATCTATTAGTTAATTTTTTTACCCTATTCACCTGCAGTGTCTCCCCTTAAAATAATTCTCCACTTGCACAACCTGAATATAGGGACTTCCGGCTGACTTCCGGTTGCCAATAGCACTTCCTGTCCCATCCAAATACATTGGTTTTAGCTACTTTTCTCCCCTTATTTAAACAACTTTGTCGTCACAGAGAGGCAATGAAACGTTTGTATTATTATAATATAGAATGTATTTAATAAGCAAACGTTTGTCAGCAGGGTTTTTGGGCTGTATTTCATGTAAAAACGTTTACTGTTAGTTTCCTTGCTCAGCCAGCATTGGCTAACAGAAGCTAGTGGTTAAACAGGCCGGATTAGCTTTGAGCTAACTATCTTTCCCGACCCATGTATTCATTCCATTCTAAACATAACGTTAGTTTACAAAACATGACCTGTCTATATAACGTTGAGGAACAAATTATAAGTGTGTGGGTGTGTGTTTTGGTGAACATTGGACTGCAAACAGAAAATGCATCACAGTTAGACAGTAGCTACTGTTAGCTGTCCTTCCGGATTAGCTTTGAGCTAACTATCTTTCCCGACCCATGTATTCATTCCATTCTAAACATAACGTTAGTTTACAAAACATGACCTGTCTATATAACGTTGAGGAACAAATTATAAGTGTGTGGGTGTGTGTTTTGGTGAACATTGGACTGCAAACAGAAAATGCATCACAGTTAGACAGTAGCTACTGTTAGCTGTCCTTCCGGATTAGCTTTGAGCTAACTATCTTTCCCGACCCGTATTCATTCCATTCTAAACATAACGTTAGTTTACAAAACATGACCCGTCTATATAACGTTGAGGAACAAATTATATAGACGGGTAATGTTTTGAACAACTAACGTTACGTTTAGAATGGAATGCATCGGCAAAGATCCGTTAGCTCAAAGCTTTTCCGGCCAGTTTATCAACTTCCTGTCATTTAGAAATATGATTTTATAGTGAAAATCATTACCAAAACGTCCGGAAAAACCTAACAGGAGCATTATAGACGGTCATACAAATGTACAAATGCTATAAGATGGCAAGAAATGCACTATAAACAATACTTTATGCATCGGCAAAGATCCTTAGCTCAAAGCTATTAAGGCAATGCTGGCTAACAAGAGGCTAGCGCAAGAAACGACGCCGCAAACCATTGCCGAGCCAGAGCCGGTTTATCTTTGGCGAGCCCGAGTCGGCTCTGCCCCGGCAACCATTGCCGTGCCAGAACCGGTTTATCTTTGGCGAGCCCGAGTCGGCTCTGGCACGGCAAGCCGAGCCGGGCCAGAGCCGGTTTATCTTTGGCGAGCCCGAGTCGGCTCTGGCACGGCAAGCCGAGCCGGGCCAGCGCCGGTTTATCTTTGGCGAGCCCGAGTCGGCTCCGCCCCGGCAACCATTGCCGGGCCAGAGCCGGTTTATCTTTGGCGAGCCCGAGTCGGCTCCGCCCCGGCAACCATTGCCGGGCCAGAGCCGGTTTATCTTTGGCGAGCGCGAGTCGGCTCCGCCCCGGCAACCATTGCCGGGCCAGAGCCGGTTTATCTTTGGCGAGCGCGAGTCGGCTCTGCCCCGGCAACCATTACCGCGCCAGATCCGGCTCATCGTTGGCGTGCCGTGCCGGACATATGCCGAGTGTGCCGACCGGTAGCCGGAATTGGGCAGAGTATGCTGGCCACCTGGGAGCCAACAAACAAGACCCCCCCCTCCCCTCCCACAGGACTTCCCTGAAAAGGCACCCCGGGCCCGTGTTGCGGGCATGCCCACCACAAGCGGCCGCGAGCACAAGCCATGGGTCTCCTAGAAGAACCGCATCACCAACCCTGCCAAACTCATGTCCCCTTGCCAATCATCCCAATCCTCGCCATTCCTGTATGTATGCCCACATCGCGGTAAAACCTAACGCTACCTAAGCTAAGCTAACCCTGGAAACACTGAATGAATGAATGAATGAATGAATGAAAACTTTATTTAACAGATTGCAGAATGGGTACAATACAGTACGGCTCAATACACACAATTGTTAAGGGGATGCAGACCAGAGAAAGACGTTTGTCTTGTTTACATCAGGGTCCCCCATTTTCATAGTGACATTTATGACATACACAACATACAGTACATGACGTCATGACATTTATGGCATAGGGACATACATGACATACAGGTATATAATACTGTTACCTTTGTGACATATATGATATGCAAATATACAGTACTGTTACCCATAGATCCTAACAGAGAATATATACATATGATGGGGAGGAGATTGTACATTAGGAGGGGGTGGGTGGGTGGGAGAGAAATATACATACGGTGGGGAGAGAATATAACCATACGGTGGGGAGGAGACTGTACATTAGGAGGGGGTGGGTGGGTGGGAGAGAAATATATACATACGGTGGGGAGGAGACTGTCAGGAGGGGGTGGGGGGGTTTGGACATTTACGGTGGCCAGTTTCGAATTGCAGCCTCACGTAGGTGCTCTTTAAGAGCGGTTTTGAATGTGGGTAGGGATTCACATTCCTTTACAGCTTTGGGTTGGGCGTTCCACATTGATGTGGCATAATTGCGAAACGTGTTTAGTCCCTTGTTTGAGCCGAATCTGGGTTTAACATGATTTGTTGAGCTCCCTCTGGTGTTGTGGTCGTGGTATTCACTGACCTTTGGGAAGTATTTTGACATGTACATGGGTACCTTAGTCGTATAGTGTATCTTGTAGACCAGGCCCATTGCAAGTTGCTGTACTCTGTCGCAGTGGCGGCTGGCCGATAGAGGGCGCTGGGGCACCGCCCCCTCCTGATTGAGAGAGAGGAGAAGAAGAACTTGTGTTTTTTATTTTAGATATTTTGAAGCCCTAAAAATAAACTAAACATGTTTAAAATGAATAATAATTACTATTAAAATGCACAATAACGTTAACACTTTCACTGCCACACACGAGATATCTCGGGTTTCCGATAGTTATGTTGAAAGCCACTCACGAGATTTCTCTGATTTTTTAGAGAGATCTGAAATCATATTGCATCACGCAAGCCTACCCGAGCGCCGCCGGTGATCATATGTGGATGACATACGGGATTTTGGAATGGACTCAATGAAAATGGATGAGGAAAAAAATCCGGTACTCCACATTTTCCAGTCCACTGATCCAGCCGGGGTTACCACAGTTCATTCTGGAGCCTCTCAGCCCCGCGGAATCATGTGTACTACTGTATCACGTTGGATCCATACACTTATCGATTTTTTCTAATGGTGATCAGGAATTGGAATATACCAGTTGGATACCATCTGATGTCAGGTAAGGAATCTATGTTATCAGTGTTAGGATAATCAGACTAATTTTGATGAAGATATAGGCTGTTTTGTGAAATGGGCTCTTTCGGTTTCACTGTAAAAGTCCAAGAGGAAATGAACACGGCGATTATCCGTGCGCGGCGCGAATGTGCTTGCGTGCACGTATAATATTGATCATCTAGCGTTTATTTGAAAACGATTCATAAATAGGCCGACGAATATCAACGTTCTGGAATATTCCAGTAAAAGACGATTATCACAGAATGGTCTAGAATGAACAGTTTTTTACCTCAAAACGGGTGCTTTTGAAAATGCTCTGAAACGGAAATGAAGCGATAAAAAACCAATCTGCCTTGACAGCACTGACTGGAAGAGTATTCTTTGATAAGCGACGGGCAGATTAGACACATAGCCATAATTTAAAACATAGATTAGGCGATATTAACGTTAACATTGAAGTGGACCGTGGCATCAAGGGGGTAAAAAGGAAAACCCGCGTGGCACTCAAATTGTTAATATAGTATATAAATCATTGTTTTGTGCATGCTATTCTTTCTCCCCCCTCGTTTGTGATTGACGTCACTCTCAGAAATCTACCTACCTCCAAACCGCAAGACTGAATTTTTTTAAAGTGGATTAAGGCTTGTGGACAGCTCTCGCCCCCTTCAACTCTTCTGATGGTAAGTGAGTCATATGTTTAATTTGCAAGCCAGCCTTGGCTCTTTTAACAATATACAAAATATGCTGTACTCATACTGAAGTTATTCTTGGTATATACTGTATACTACAAGGTCTGATCCTTTGCAATCTTCTAAATTGTGTAGTGCTTGCCTGCTTGGGATTCCACAAGGTACTTAATGCTGTGTGTGAGAGAGAGAGATAGAGAAGGGGGATACTAATTAATTTTGCCGCGGGGGGCATAACCCACGGGACAATGTATTGGTACCTTGTCTCAAATGACAATATATACATCTGTGATTATTATTGTATGGATCGGAATACGGGCGTGCGCGTGTGAACATGCACAAAGATATTACAGTGATATGCTAGTGCTCCCGACTGGAAGAGAGAGAGAGAGAGATAGAGGAGGGGGATACTAATTAATTTCACCGCGGGGGGCATAACCCACGGGACAATGTATTGGTAACTTGTCTCAAATGACAATATATACATCTGTGATTATTATTGTACGGATCGGAATACGGGCGTGCGCGTGGGAGCATGCACAAAGATATTACAGTGATATGCTAGTGCTCCCGACTGGAAGAGAGAGAGAGAGAGAGATAGAGGAGGGGGATACTAATTAATTTCGCCGCGGGGGGCATAACCCACGGGACAATGTATTGGTAACTTGTCTCAAATGACAATATATACATCTGTGATTATTATTGTACGGATCGGAATACGGGCGTGCACGTGGGAGCATGCACAAAGATATTACAGTGCTAGTGTAGTGCTCTCGACTGGAAGAGAGAGAGAGAGAGAGCGTGCGTGCGTGCGTGTTTGTGTAGGCGCTATTGGAAACGTGGCTGCATTGACTGATCATATATTGATTGATGGCAATGGTGATAGTGGGCTATATTCAGTGTGTGGTTTCGCCAATGGGTGCACAAGCGTGTTTGTGTATGTGTGACATTGTGATACGTCCTCTGTACATGTTTGCAAAATGTTTGGTATAGCGCCCCCCCTGGAGAAGAATTCACCAACCGCCACTGCTCTGTCGTCTACTCTAAGCCATCCTAGGTAGTCAAAGTGGGCAGGGGTGAGGTGGGTTCTAGGAGTAAGGTGAGTAGTCTGACCAGTTTGTTTTGTGATGTTTGTAATCTTGTTTTTAGCGCCTTTGAGGTGCTTTGGTACCATGAGGTGCAAGCATAGTCGTAGTACCCTTGAATGAGTGCTCCTGCCAGAGTCTTCAGGGTATTCTTGTTTACCAGAGAGGAGATCCGGTACAAGAATCTAGTTTGTTGGTTGACTTTTTTTTATTACATTGGATGCCATTTTGTCACAGGAAAGATTTGCCTCTAGGATAATAATAATAACTTCACTGAAAGCTCTGTCCCCGAAGGTCCGCAGTCTGGTTCGGGGGATGGAGAGCTGACCAGTGTCCGTGGATCGCAGGGACCGTGACTGAGTGTAGGGGTGGAGGAGGTCAGTGAGGTACAGAGGTGCCAGAGCATGAAGGGATTTGTAGGTGAGCAGGAGGGTTTTGTAGGTGATGCAGGATTTGATGGGGAGCCAGTGGAGGTGGATGAGGGTGGGGGTGATGTGCTGCCAGGGTTTGGTGCGGGTTAGAACCCTGGCAGCTGAATTTTGAACATACTGGAGCCTGTCCAGGGTTTTGCTTGGGACCCCGGACAGGACCCCGTTGCAGTAGTCCAGGCGGGAGGTTACAAAGGCATGGATGAGGGTCTCAGCTGTGGAGTCAGAAAGTGATGGTCGGAGTCTGGATATGTTTCTGAGGTGGAAGAAGGCGGATTTTGGTGACGGAACTGACATGGGCTTGGTAGGAAAGGGTGGAGTCCAGGATAACGCCCAGGTTGCGGACCTTTGGGGATGGGCAGATGGAGCAGCCGTCTATGTTGAGGGTGAGATCCTCAACCTTCCGGAGCAGGGCCTTGGGTGCCACAACCAGGATGGAACATTGGTATGTAATTTCATCTTTCCTTGTGACAATATTGTCACCCACTGTAACTGAGAAGCCGTCTGTCTTGCTGAGTTTGTTATTTGATCCGAAGAGAATGGACTCTGTTTTACCCAGGTGTTATGATAATTTGTTATCAGCGAGCCAGGTGCAGATTCTGCCGAGTTCTGAGCTGAGGGTTTTTTCAACCTGTAACTTGTTCTTGTCAGAGACCAGCAGGGCTGAGTCATCCACGAACAAGAACAAGTTGCAGTAACAAGCTGACGACATTCATTTGCAAAAATTAGGAACAGTAGCTGTCCTAGTATGCTTTCTTTGAATTTTTTGTTCAACCACATGGGCTTGGAGTTCACTGTTTGAGCTTTTGGAAAGCTTTGTCTGACTTTTATGAAGTTCAGAGCAGTGGCGCCGTTAGCCCTGGGCTTCCGGGGATTTTGCCCTGGGCTTCCGGGGCTTTAGCCCCGGATGTTTTTCTCCTAGCCACGGAGCTTATATATATATTTTTGTTTTTTACTTTTTTTCGTTTTTAGATGTCAGCATCCCCATTGTCTGTGCTGAATGTTTGTTAGTGTTTGGTATTTTTTGTTGGTTTTTAGTACTTTTAAACATCCATTTTTAGTAAGTAGTTTTCATTTGATCCTATAATTTTTTCATTCACCGATTTGTGAACTTTTTTTTAGTGTCCTGAAAGGCGCCTTATAAATCAAATGCATTATTATTATTATTATTATTATTATTATTATTATTATTATTATTATTATTATTATTATTATTATTATTATTATTATTATTATTATTATTATTATTATTATTATTATTATTATTATTATTATTATTATTATTATCATCATCATCCAGGAGGGAAAAGACACTTTGGATAGTAGGGACTGCATCTCTGCCTGTCCTGACCAGGAAACACTTTGCAACTGTGATCTCCTCTGGCAATAGTTGGATATTGTAATGTGTGGCGAGGGGTTGCAGCAATTCCACTGAGAGAAACTGGTCTGAGGCTGGATAACATGCCTGTATGCCTCTCATAAGTTGTTATCCAACTCATGAAAACCTGCTCTCAAGCTCTTGCAGCATTCTGTCAACGACTGGATAGAACAGTCTCTGTCTCAGCTGATATCCTGAGCTGAGGTCTGAGCTTGTGCCACAAGATGACTCAACTACATACTCGTCCATCCTTTTCTGCTTTCTCCTTTGGCTGGTAGTACATTACATATGGCCTTTGTCCTGTCATACATGTCCACTGCCATCTCTGAGGTGCGATAACCTTTGAGTGTGTCCTGCACTCCCCTAGACGATTGCACCTAATGGGTCTCAGACCGGACTCTCGATGTTCCTTGTGTTCAAACGATGCTATTGGTACATATATGCATATGTATTGGGAATGCCCTCCTGTCAAGACTTTCTGGGAAAATGTCACCACTCAATTATCAGAATTTTTATCTCTGACCATACCGACACTTCCTTCTGTACTGTTGTTGAATGATGTTTCTCAGTTATCGTCCTCTGTACATGTAAAGAGACTCATTTTGGCGGGTCTTACGGCAGCCAAAAAGTTGATAGCGTCATGCTGGATTCAACCGAATAAAATGTGCCGGAAGGTATGGGTTCTCACCTATCTCGATGTGATTTATCTAGAGATATCCACTGCATGAATTTTAGGTGTTAATGAAGCCAGCATAGCAGTCTGGGTAGCTGTGGTGGATAAGATAAAGGAACGCATATGTGATGCCCACTAAAAGTGGTATCACGTTAATATCTTTAGATTATGTGTCAAAACAGTCAAGTCAAGTCAAGAGTTTTAATTGTCACGGCATACAGGTATACAATGAAATGCGGCTGGTTCACAGTGTGAACATACTGGTACAGGATTACCTCCATCAGAAACAAGGTAGAACAGTCATATTATATTTAATGGGAGACATTAACATAATTTGGTCAATAGGTGGCAGTATAGGACTTGTGTTTAGTGGCTTCGCCTTCCAGGGAACCGTACCTGGCTGCTTAGGGACACACGAGGCGAGCTGAGTCTCACAACCCGGGGAGGACTCAGAACCAGTAACACCATGTCTGCGCCTTCCTTTGTCAAATGACTAACTACAACCTGTTTCATAGGTGGGTAATATATTACAAAACACACATAAAGGTTAACAAGGATACATGCAATGTCGAGGGTCCAATGAGGTGACTGTTGTCGATGTTTGAGTCAAGTTTAAGAAGTTTAAGACGACAAGTAACGTGGTTTAGAAGTTGACCGTCTATTGATGGCGCCGTGTCTCGTGGTACATTTAAATAGAGTGTTGAAATACAATTGCCCATTTAATCCCTAACGTGTCGGAGTTAAGTATCTCCAAGGGGATTATAAAGGTTTATGTTTTGAAATACATACTGTTTGGGTTGAATTACTGTTTAGTAAATGTGTATATTGTGTACAAGTGTTGAAGACGGTTAGAGGGAAATTACTTTAGCTTACACTACCTAGAAGGTAGCTAAACACCGGAGCTGTACCACATGCTCTCTCTCTCTCTCTCTCTCTCTCTCTCTCTCTCTCTCTCTCTCTCTCTCTCTCTCTCTCTCTCTCTCTCTCTCTCTCTCTCGCTCTCTCTCTCTCTCTCTATCCCGCTCTCCGTTAAATGTAAATATAAATCTATTCCCTTGAGTTACACCATGGTCACGGTTTAGCAAATTCCTAGTAAGGCTGAGAACGGCCAGATACATAAATATATATAAATGCACTTTCCATGCACATTTTGAGGTTCAATAGAACTTGAGCTGAAACACAAATATGAGTGACACTGAGGTGTTGAGGTATTTCTGTACACTAGAGAATAGTGGATATGACTGATGATAAACGAATGATGATAAAGGTAACAGCTATTGATGATATAAGGAATTGTTTGACAGACAATGAGAATGACAGTGTTGTTAAAAGAAGACATGCGATGGTCTCTTCCAACATGCCTAGACATGCCTAGACAGAGGTTAACAGGAGAATGCTTCCCTTCTCACGTGCTTATACTTAAGACGTCAAATATGTATAAAGACATAAGTAATTACAATGTACAGTATATAATACTGGATAACTACATTTGAGAGGAAAATGCTATTAAAGTGAACCAGGGTATCCTAAAAGGGTAGAATGTGTGTTGCAATGATGAATATGCTTTTGAATTAATAACAAGTGTTGAGTTAAAACTCATGAGTGGAGCATGTCAAGACACCTCAGACAACTACCAACTACATCTCCCAGAGTGCATCAGCTGCAAGATGGCTGCTGTTGGCTGATTGAACAGCTGTTAAAGGCTGGTGGTGGAGACACTCACAGAACAAACAAACAAAGCAAGCTGAAGGTCGACCCAAGGAGCTCTACCCCCAAAGACGCCAATGGTCGGTTATGTTCTACTTATTCTACTGTTTATTTATACTTATGCTTAAATGTGGTTAAAATCAGGCTAATTCAATTGTGTGTTTAGTAGCTCCAACTGTTTCAGTCTACACATTCACTTGCTTGAGAGTTGGTTTTCATTTATGTTTAAAAGTATCTCTTTACAAATTAAGACCAAGTTAGAAATGTTAAAATGAGATAAGAAAATTGAAAGACTACTAAAAAGGTTGACAACTCATGTTTGAAGGTTTAAAATGCCTTGTTCAATCAGAGCTGATCTACAAGCTTAAAGTTTAGCTATATTTCTTCACTTATTCAATTTAAAATACCAAATGTTTACTTGACTTGAATCAAATGTTTACTAACTTGAATCATTTATTAAAGGTTACAATTCAGAAATGATTAATTGAAAATGACTTTAATAATTGGGTTAAAATGTCGACTTTATGAGTTAATTTAAGACTGTGTTAAAATGTCGACTTTATAAGGTAATTTAATACTTTACATTTTGGCATTCATTGTGTAAACACTATCGTTAAAAGACGTTTGATTATTTAAAATATATATTTAATGTTTAAAATCAACCATGTTTAAAAAGAACTTATTGGTTTGAAAAGATGGTTATTGTTGTTTATTGTTTATGTTTATTGCATTGTTAAAACCTTTTTCTTTGTTTTCGAAGGTTTTCAACCTATATGAAGAACCAACCAGTCAAGAATCAACTGCAACTGAAACTGTTGAAAAGTTGAAAATAAAGATTTACTTGGAGTTGGAACTTGGAGTTGTTTCCTTATGTCCTTTGGAGTGGAAAGCAAGAGTTGACTTTACAGTTGAAAACCAAGTGCTAGCAGTGGAGGACGAGGATAAAACTGCTTCGACCCAATACTGCTGACACGGAAGGATAAAGATGGCTGAAGATACGGCGGAGGTCAAAGAACTAAAGAAGGAGAGGACCACAGCAAAACGCTGCTTCACCAAACAAGCCAACCACATTGCCAGAGGAGCAGACACCATGCTGCGATCCGAGCTGATGGATGAGTTCAGCACACTCTCACTCTGTTATAGAGCCGTGCTTGAGGCAAATTATGAATTCAGGTTTGGGCTGGAGGCTGAAGTAAAACCTGAGGATGAAGAGAAAGGGCTTGACGAGAAGCAAGAGGACAACCTCAAACATACTTCAAAAGAAGCCGAAACAAAGATGGCAGAGATCAAAGACATTGTGCAGCTAATCCTGTGGTCCAAATATGGAGAACATGAGCTGGAAACAGCTATTGATGGAGCTGAGAAAGTAAGTGAAGCAGCAGGAACTGTGCCAGTGAGGACTGAATCCTTAGAGTGCTATGAACAGCACCTAACGCTCTCAGACGAGATGGGAGACAAGGCCATCTCTATAATGTCCACGTGGGAGAAATGGATACCTGACGAATCCAGAGATGAACTGAATGCGAGGCTCAAGAAGCTAGAAGACACCCTTCTCAGGCTGAAGATGAGGAAACCTCAGTTTACATCTGCATGCAGCCTGAGGAATGCTGAGCAAGGCACAGGAGTTGCACCACACCATCCGACGACACCGTTGGTGAGGATAAAGCCAACCACCCTACCTACCTTCTCTGGAAATAAGAGAGAATATCACAGATGGAGAAAAGATTGGGAAAGCCTGCAAAGGCAGGGAGAGCCATCCGGATCCCCTGAAGTTAAAAAGATCCAGCTCTTGGACAGCGTGGAGGAGAAAATCTCCAAAGAACTCAGACTTTCTACCTACACTACAGCCAGAGACATTTTCAGAGTCTTAGAGAACAGGCATGGAAATAAATCAAGCATCACTGTGGAAATCCTTGAAGAGCTCGACAGGATACCATATGTAAAAGGAAACCAGCCAAGAAAGGTCATCGACCTTATACAAACTGTGGAGAAGGCTCTGTCAGATCTCACTGAATTGGGCAACTCTGGGGCCATAAACAACGCACTTGTGATCAAATCAATTGAAAGCAAGTTACCTGACTTTATCAAGAGAGACTGGTTGATGTTCATGGTAGATCCCAGCAGCAATGTCACAGCAGAGAACCATTTTGACATGCTCTTGAAATATTTGAAGAACCAGGAAGACGTACTGGAGAGGCTTGATCAACTAAGAATTGTGGAGAAGACTGACAAGCCAGATCGCCCGGACAAAAAGAATGAAATAAAGTTTGCCTCGACAAAGAACACAAAGAGACGAGAGCTTGACGTATGTGTTGTCTGTGGCGACAGTGGACATAACCACAAACTGTTCTTTTGCCGGAAATTCAAGGGACTGAAGCTTTCGGAGAAGACGGCTGCCTTGAAGAAGCTGGGAGCATGCAGGAAATGTCCCGGATGCCATGACGGAACTGCATACTGCAGAGAGACATTCCTATGCAGAAATGCGGACTGTAAGAAGGGAGGAAATGCCGCAGACCACCACTATATCCTCTGCCCAAAAGGAGAATTCAAGCCTCGATGGGAAGAAGGAAGAGGTGGAAGAGACGGCAACAAAGGCAAACTCGCAGAGGAACAAGAGTCGTTCTTGTCTGAACTCTCCTCTGAAATGGCAGATCGAGGCAGAAGGGCTTTTACTAACAAAACTACAGTGGCACACAAAACCTCCGGCCAGTCTGAACTACTGCGAAGAAATGGTCTCGCCGAGCTTCCTGTCATCATGATGCTGATGAAAGTCACTGCAAACGCTGGTCAGAAAATTGGGACATTGATTGACCTAGCGTCAGATACAAACTACATCACCCATAAGGCTGCTGAAAGACTTGGGTTGAGAAGATAGAAGATAACATTGATTGTGCATGGGTTTGGAGGAATGGCCATGAAGGTGGACACTCAGAGATACCTCCTCAAAGTTAGAGTGAAGACTCCTACAGGCAGTGAAAGAGCCCACGAACTAGTCTGCTACGGCCTAGATGAAATCGCCAAGGTCCATCAAGTGATTCAACCAGAGAGGTTGCAAAGGTTTTTCCCGGAGGTCAAGCTTGAAGAGCTGGAGAGGCCAGAAGAGGTTGAACTACTCATAAGCCACCGAGAGGGAAGACTCGCTCCCCAAAGAGTAAAAGTAGTTGGAGACCTCGTCTTATGGGAGAGTCCACTGGGGAAGACGGTGGGCGGAGCACATCCTGATCTGCATGAAGAGGTGGACGTGGAAGCATATGAATCAAGAACTCACTTTGCTCGCTCCATGAGAACAGCAGCAGTCAAATATCAAGAGACATTCACAGTTGCCAGTAACCGTGAGTTCCTTGAGTGGTGGCACTGGGACAGCATTGGAGCTGCATGTGAACCAAGATGTGGAGGATGTCTATGTGGAAACTGTCCACCAGGAGGAAAATGAATGACCCTGGCAGAGGAGAGCGAGTATGAAATCATTAAAGGAGGCCTCACCTACAAAGAGGTGGATGCTCACACCCCATCTCCACACTGGGATGCAAAATATCCTTGGACCGTAGATCCTGTCTCTCTCCCCTACAACAAAAGTGCAGTCCAGGCCTGCTTCTTAAGGATGGAAAAACAACTGAGCAAAGAACCAGACTGGAAAGTCGCATACACAACCCAAATCCAGGAAATGGTCGAACGAGGAGCAGCCATAAAACTCACAATGACATCATTGACAAGTGGACTGGACCAGTGTGGTATGTGAGCCACCTGGTGGCACCAAACCCCCATTCAGTGACAACACCAGTTCGTATTGTCTGGAACAGCAGCCAGAAATACAAAGGCGTGAGCATGAATGACATCCTTCTTAAGGGACCAGATGTACTCAACCCTATTAGAGCTGTACTGCTACGGTTCAGAGAAGGTGTGCATGCAGCTCTAGGAGACATAAAGAAGATGTACAACTCTGTGTGGCTGGAGCAGCGTGAGATGCATCTACACAGATTCCTCTGGAGAGACAGCCCAGAAGAGGAGATCAGTGAATATGCAATCACCAGAGTCAACATCGGGGACAAACCTGCTGGTTGCATCGCTCAGTTGGCTATGAGAGAAATGGCGAGCCTGCCCAGCTTTGTTCACTTGGAAGATGAACGCAGAGTCATTGAAGAGGACAGTTATGTGGACGACCTCTTGACCTCCCACAATAACCTGGATCAACTCGACAAAATCACTGCAAAAGTTGAAGAGATTTTGGGAGCTGGAGGCTTCTTCCTCAAACCATGGGTCCGGTCAGGGCAAAGTGGGAGGAAAGGAACAGAGAAGGAAGTCCTAAAATAGGAACAAGGGAAAACCTTCATTCTCCCAAATCAAATGAGGGAAGAAGACAACAAAGCCCTAGGCATCGGCTACCAAGTGGACGAAGACAAGCTCTACATGTTGACCTCAGTTAACTTTTCCAAAAGAAAGAAGAAAATAAGAGTTGGCAAAGATCTCCTCAAAGAAGAGGTGAGAACCGAAACACCAAACCCACTGACTAGAAGGGCTCTCTTAAGCCAAGTAGCAGGGCTGTACGACCCAATTGGCCTAGTAGCACCGGTCAAGCAGAAGGGAGCAATTCTTGTCAGAAAGGCATTCCAAGAGGGAGGAGGTGGCAAGCTGACCCAAGAAACCTGGGACAAACCACTCTCGGAAAGCATCAGAGAAGAAGCCATACAGCTTTTTGAAGAATATGTACAGCTTGGTCAGGTGAAATTCTACAGAAGCCTCACACCAGCTGACTGGAAAGGAAACCCTTGGGGCAGCACATTCTCTGATGGAAGTGACAAAACCTTTGGAGCTGTGATGTACTTAAGGTGGGAAACATGTCATGGCATTGAAGTTCGGTTTGTGGAATCAAAAGCCAAACTGACACCTCTGGATCAAAAGGGAGAAGCTGTAAAAGCTGAGATCTGTGGAGCAGTCTTCGCAGCCAGAATCAGGAAGTATGTGGAAAAGCATGCTCGAATGAAGATCGAGAAATGGTTCCATCTGCTGGACAGTCAGACGGTCCTTGGGGCAATCCAGAGAGACAGTTATGGGTACCAAAGCTTCTTTGCCAACAGAGTGGGTGAAATCCAAAAGACTGCACCAGTGCAGGACTGGTGGTGGATCCGTGGAGGTCTGAACATAGCTGACATCATTACAAGAGGAGGCCAGGGAGAGCATAAACACACTCCAAAGGAAGGCATTTTCAGCTGCAATCACACGAGCTCAAGCTAAAATCAGTCCGCAGGAAGACGACCCTCTGACCACACAGGAAAGTCAAAAGGAAATGCCAACTCTTCTAAGAAGGAAGCCCACTGGCTGGGTCAAAGATCTTGTGGAAATAAGAAGATTCAGCAACCTGTCCAAACTGGTGAGAGTCATCGCCTGGGTCTATCCAGCTGTCAAGCAGTGGCTAGAGAGGAAGTGCCAGGTGCCAGGGCAGTCAAAGTGGGAGGCATCACCCAAACAAGCTGGGTTGACTGTAAAAGAACTTGACAACGCATCTGAAGACCTTTTCCTCGCTGCTCAAGAAGCTATAGCCTTCCCAGAGACTACTCTAAACAGATTGGCAGTGTACAAGGACGTGAACTCTGGACTCCTACTTTGTGGAGGCAGAATCCAGATGTTCAACGAAGTGAAGACTGCAGTGCCAGTCTTACCTTTTGAATCGTGGGTGTCTACATTGCTGGCACAAGAATCCCACAAAGCAAACCATGAGGGAGTAGCAGGAACCCTTCTTCGCATGAGGAAAAAGGCTTGGGTGATAAAAGGCCGGAGACTTGCCAAGAGGGTGGTTGACAGCTGTGTCGTTTGCAGAAAGAACAATGTAAAACAGTGTCAACAAATCATGGCTGACCTGCCTCCAGAGCGAACAGGCCCAGCTGCACCCTTTGAATTCACCACCATGGACCTGTTCGGCCCCTATGAAGTGAAGGATGAGGTCAAAAAGAGGACCAGACTCAAAGTATGGGGAATCGTCTTCTGCTGCATGGCTTCCCGAGCCATGCACACTGAAGTGGTGAGTGACCAGTCATCCGAAGGATTCCTGCTCGCCTATCAAAGGTTCACTTCGCTGAGAGGACACCCCAGGAAACTCTGGTCAGACCCTGGCTCTAACTTTGTGGGAGCCAAGCCTGCTCTGGAAAAGCTTTACAAATTCCTTGACCAACTGAACAGGCCTGAACTTGAAGGAAGAGCTGCCAAACATGGCACAGAATGGTCGTGGAAGATCCACCCCGCAGACTCTCCCCACAGGAACGGTGCAGCAGAGGCAGCTGTCAGAATAGTGAAGCGGGCCTTAAGCAACCTTGGTGGAGAAGGTGTTTTCACATGGGGAGAATTCCAAACGTTTCTCTTCATGGCAGCCAACCTTGCTAATGAGAGACCCATCGATGCAAGAACTCAAAGCAGGGAAGACTGCATAGAGTACATCACTCCAAACTCTCTGCTTTTAGGACGTGCCCAACCAAAAGGTGACCCTGGAGACTTTCAGTTTAATGGCTACCCATACAAAAGACTTCAGAATATTCAGGCAGAAGTCAGCAAGTTCTGGAAGAAATGGAGCCAATTGGCCGGTCCTAATTTGTTCATAAGGAACAGATGGCACACCAAAGAGCGAAATGTTGCTGTTGGATATGTGGTCTGGTTGGCTGACCAAAATGCCCTGAGAGGACAGTACAAGCTGGCTAGAGTAGTCAGTGTCAACGCTGACCGCAAAGGCATCGTAAGAGATGTGCTGGTGAGGACCTTTCCCAGCTATCCTGTCCCCATCACGAAAGCAAATGACAAAGGAAAGCCCACAAAATCAAACAGTGAAAAAACCAAAATCCCGGCCACAATTCTGCATTGAGATGTCAGACGGCTGGTCATTCTACTTCCTACTGAAGAACAACAGAGGCGTGAAGGACTTGAGTGACCTCTGTGGTTAAGAACCCAGGAGCTCAAGTGGGAGGTGTTGAGTTAAAACTCATGAGTGGAGCATGTCAAGACACCTCAGGCAACTACCAACTACATCTCCCAGAGTGCATCAGCTGCAAGATGGCTGCTGTTGGCTGATTGAACAGCTGTTAAAGGCTGGTGGTGGAGACACTCACAGAACAAACAAACAAAGCAAGCTGAAGGTCGACCCAAGGAGCTCTACCCCCAAAGACGCCAATGGTCGGTTATGTTCTACTTATTCTACTGTTTATTTATACTTATGCTTAAATGTGGTTAAAATCAGGCTAATTCAATTGTGTGTTTAGTAGCTCCAACTGTTTCAGTCTACACATTCACTTGCTTGAGAGTTGGTTTTCATTTATGTTTAAAAGTATCTCTTTACAAATTAAGACCAAGTTAGAAATGTTAAAATGATTTAAGAATTTGAAAGACTACTAAAAAGGTCGACAACTCATGTTTAAAGGTTTAAAATGCCTTGTTCAATCAGAGCTGATCTAGCTTAAAGTTTAGCTATATTTCTTCACTTATTCAATTTAAAATACCAAATGTTTACTTGACTTGAATCAAATGTTTACTAACTTGAATAATTTATTAAAGGTTACAATTCAGAAATTATTAATTGAAAATGACTTTAATAATTGGGTTAAAATGTCGACTTTATGAGTTAATTTAAGACTGTGTTAAAATGTCGACTTTATAAGGTAATTTAATACTTTACATTTTGGCATTCATTGTGTAAACACTATCGTTAAAAGACGTTTGATTATTTAAAATATATATTTAATGTTTAAAATCAACCATGTTTAAAAAGAACTTATTGGTTTGAAAAGATGGTTATTGTTGTTTTTTTGTTTATGTTTATTGCATTGTTAAAACCTTTTTCGAAGGTTTTCAACCTATATGAAGAACCAACCAGTCAAGAATCAACTGCAACTGAAACTGTTGAAAAGTTGAAAATAAAAATGTACTTGGAGTTGGAACTTGGAGTTGTTTCCTTATGTCCTTTGGAGTGGAAAGCAAGAGTTGACTTTACAACAAGAATGGAATTATAATTGAATGTATTAAAGTAATGTAACTAATTGAACTGAATGATGATACAATGATGATGATGATTGATTGATTATTCTCTTGAATAAATAAACGTTGTTGAAATATACAACCGGGGAGGACTCAGAACCAGTAACACCATGTCTGCGCCTTCCTTCGTCAAATGACTAACTACAACCTGTTTCATAGGTTAAATATATCTCTGCTATCAGGTGCCATATCCTGGTACCTGTAACAGTTTATTGGGGGCTCGTCCGGGATCAGCGCCACCTGCTGGATGGGAGCTGATCCAGAGATCTTGACACCTGGACCAACCGCGACCCGATGAACCAGGAAGCAACGCCCGGTGTAAAGGTCCGCCGAATGAGGGATTGATCTGCGCAGTATTGACAGCAGTGAAGTGCCTCATCTGATGCCAGATGACAACGAGAGCTGCGTCCACTACTCCACCTGACGAGAAGGAAGACCGGTGTCGTGTAGAGGAAAGTCGCCACAGTGATCCTGAACTGAGAACCAAGTGCGAGGAATTGGGAAGCAGCCATGGGAGACAGCGAGAGGAAAAGCTTGGTGTGGGACATCAAGAAAAGCCTGCTCACTCTACCTGCGGATGAACTGTTTCGCATTGCCGAGGCATTGGAACTGGTAACAGGACTGGAGGCGTCTGACCGAACTCACCTTACCGTAGATGACGCGGAGGGGTGCTTCAACTTTATCAACGACTACCTGTACAGAAAGGTTTTACTGGAGTTAGAGGATACAGGGTTGTCTTATTTATTGCAGATAAAAGATGTGACTGATGGGCTTATGCAGAATAAGGTGGTGGGTCCAGAAGAGGGTATAACTGAGGGCCTACGGTCCACCAGTCAAAGTGATGCCGTACCAGTCGACCCCATTAGCGTCTTTTATGATGTAAGTGAAACAATTGAGAGTGTGCCCACTTCAAAAGTAAGCAACCAGGTTTTACAGCGCCTGCCAAGTGTGCCACCACCCACAGCTCAGGCTGTGCCATTGAATGAGAGTGTACCAGACATCAAAAGTAAACAGGAACCCCCTGGTGTGTCGCCAGATAAACTAGTATCTTTAAGAGAACTGTCGTACTTTCACTGCAGGGAGTTTAAGCTCCAGGGAGGTCAGATAAGAGACCAGGGATCAGACATTAGTTACAACAGTGTCTGCAAACAGATCGACGAAGGTCTGAAGGAACAATTCAGCGATGCAGAGGTTGTTAGAGCAGTCTTGAGAGTGATCAAAGCTGGCAGCTTTAAGGATATGTTAATGGTAAAAGACGATTTAACTATCGATGAGCTGAAGGGTTTTCTCCATTCTTACCTCGGTGAACAAAGTAACACAGAGTTGTTTCAAGAACTTATGTGTACAAAGCAAAAGGATAGTGAAACACCGCAACAGTTTTTATATAGAGTCATAGGACTCAAGCAGAAGATTTTACTAGCATCAAAATATGCTGATACTGACGTTAAGTCCAACGAACGCACTGTTCAGGATGACTTTCTCCACACTCTGTACCAAGGTTTAGGACACAAACATGATGACATTCGTAGGGAACTCAAACCCTTACTTGAAGACAGAGTACCTGATGAGGCCATTCTCAGACAGATGAAAAAGGTAATGAGCGATGAGAGTGAAAGACAGCGACGGTTAGGGCCTACCAATCGCAATAGACCCCCCATGTACATAGCGCAGGTGCTGAGGTTAAGGAAAGAAACTTAAAGTAGACCCGATCCAACAGTTAGCAGAGAAAGTAGAGAAACTTAGAGCGTTAGGCTGCCAAAAGGGACCACCACGTCAGGGGAAACTGGGGCCGGTCCCTGCAAGGGGACAACCATTGACCGGTTCCCCATTACTGTCCCAAACTGACAACCGTCGTACTAGTGAGCCTGAGAAGGAAAGAGTAAGAGAGGAGAAGACTGCACCTAGAACAGGAATCAAGATGGTAAACCAGATACAGAAGCACACAGACCCCCCTGATTTACCGAACACCAAGAGTGAATGACTCGCCAAGCTCGTAGGGAGAAGAGCTCTCACCCATTGTAACCTAAACGGTTTAGCAGTCCAAGCCCAGCTTGATACAGGGGCCCAAGTAAGCATGATTGACAGAACTTGGAAGAATAGATACTTACCTGACATGCCAGTCAGACCCCTTAGCGAAATCATCGAAGAAGAAGAGGAGTTGAAAGTCTATACGGTAAACGGTGAGGTCCTCCCATTTGATGGCTGGGTGGCCCTTACAGTGAACTTGAAGGGGAATGAAGATCCTAACCTGTCAATCACTGTGCCTTTCCTTGTAAGCAGCCTTGTTCTTGAGAGACCCCTACTGGGTTTTAATGTGCTGGAAGTGATGATACAGGAACAACCTGGAAGACTGATCCCAACTCTCACCAGCCTGCTCTGTAACGCCATGGTGATACCAGCCGAGAAGGCAGAACTCCTAGTGAATTATATCCAGACTGACAGACCCCCTGTGCAGGTTGGTCGCCTACGAACAGGTAAACAAGCCACTGTCATCCCCGCAGGTCAAGTGGCCTGGGTCAGGTGCCAAATCCCACCCCACGTGGAACTGTCCGACCCCACCTTCCTGTTCGAACCAGATGACAACAGTTTATCGCTGGCAGAACTGGATGTTGGAGAAGGCCTGCTGCAGGCGCAAAACCCCAGGAAGCTGTATGTCACCGTGCCTGTGGGAAACAACACAAAGCATACCGTCACTCTCCCCAGGAAGACGGCTCTGGGCAGCATCCATTGTGTTGGGAAAGTCATCACAACAGACTCCCCATGGCAAACCCTCATCCCCACCTACTCACCTGAAATCTCCCAGCCCACGGTACCTCCCAACCGAGCTGCTACAACGTCAGCTGTTCCCAGCTCCATCCCGTTCAAACCCCCTGTCGATCTCAGTCACCTCAACGACGAACAACAGACAATAGTCAACAGGATGCTTTGTGAAGAGGCTGGATCCTTTGCACAAGGCAGTAGTGACAATGGGTGCATCCTGAGCCTGCAGATGACAATTGATCTCCATGATACTGTCCCGGTCCAGAAGACGTACTCATCAGTACCAAAGCCACTGTTTAAAGAAGTAAAAGAGTACATACAGGAACTGTTAATGAAAGGTTGGATAGTCACGTCAAAGTCTCCATATTCTGCCCCAGTAGTCTGCGTCAGAAAGAAGGACGGCAGCCTACGGCTATGCATCGACTACCGCCTCCTGAACAAAAAGACTGTGCCCGATCGTCACCCATTACCTAGAATACAAGACCTGACTGACACTCTTGGAGGTTATACCTGGTTTAGTATCCTAGACCAAGGGAAAGCTTACCACCAGGGCTTCGTCGCCGAGGGTTCACGACCCTTCACCGCCTTCATCACTCCGTAGGGTCTTTACGAGTGGGTTCGCAACCGTTTGGACTCTCAAATGCCCCTGCAACGTTCCAACGGAGCATGGAGGAGATGCTAGGTCCCCTCAGGGACGAATGCTGTATCCCGTATCTTGACGACGTACTCTGTTACGCAAAGACATTTGAAGAACATGTAGAGACCCTCTGCAAGGTTCTCCAAGCCCTTCAACGTCATGGAGTGAAATTGAGACCTGAGAAGTGTGACCTCTTCAAGCAAGAAGTCAGATACGTGGGTCGCCTTGTGTCAGCAGAAGGGGTCAAGATAGACCCACGAGACATTGAAGCTGTGAAAGCCCTGTCAAGTAAGACACCCAGAACTGTCTGCAAAGTGAGGAAAATAACAGGATTCCTGGGATATTTCCATTCGTACATTCAGGATTTTTCCCGAATTGCCAGACCCATCTACGAGCTACTCCAAATCAAGCCAGGAAAGACCCCAGCCCCAGCGCGGAGTAAGAACATCAGACGCCCCCAGTTGCCCTCCAGAGAGCCCATAGAGTGGACCACGGAACAACAGAGAGCACTTGAACAACTGATTGACCTTCTCACAAACCCCCCTGTCTTGGCATATCCAGATTTCAACCTACCCTTCAGGCTGCACACTGATGCCTCCGACCAAGGCCTGGGAGCTGTTCTGTATCAACATCAAGATGGAAAACTGAGAGTCATCGGGTACGGGTCAAGAACATTGTCACCAGCCGAACGTAATTACCATATGCACAGTGGAAAACTGGAGTTCCTTGCATTGAAATGGGCTGTGTGTGTGAAATTCTGCGACTACCTGTTTTATGCCCCACACTTCACTATCTACACCGACAACAACCCGTTGACCTATGTAATGAGTACTGCCAAGCTCAATGCAGTCGGTCATCGGTGGGTTGGGGAACTGGCAGACTTCCGGTTTGACGTCAAATACAGACCCGGAAAGTCCAACATAGATGCGGACACTCTTTCCCGCCTTCCCCTGGATATGGAGAGATATGAAAGGACCTGCACAGAAGAGCTCTCCAATGAAGCAGTACGAGCGACGTGGGAAGGAAGCCAAGCAGCTGAAAGGAAAGACGTGGCATGGGTTGCGGCGCTTAACATCGCGTCCCCAGACTCAAACCAGCAGTCTCACCCACACCTACAAACAATCAGTCACGATGAACTGGTGAAGGCCCAAAAAGAGGACCAAGCCATCAACACGATCAGGGAGTTGAAAGAGTCGAACACGAAATTGTCAGACGACGTACGAAGAACCGTAAGCGCAGCGACCCGAAAGCTACTTCATGAATGGAGCAGATTACATATTGACAATGATCTCCTTTACAGAAAGACCAATCAATACCAACAGTTGGTCCTCCCTGTAAAGTACAGAACACTTGCCCTGAAACATCTACATAATGAGATGGGTCATGTTGGAACGGAAAGAGTGATCCACCTCGCAAGAGAAAGATTCTACTGGCCTTTCATGTCCAGAGAGATTGAAGAATATGTGACCCGAAGATGTCCTTGTATCAAGTCTAAGAAGCCGGTCACACATGTCCGAGCTCCCATGGGCAGCATTACCTCCAACTTCCCATTAGAACTTGTGTGTATCGACTATCTACATCTGGAAACCAGTTGTGGAGGGTATGAATATATCCTAGTGGTGATCAACCATTTCACTAGGTTCGCCCAGGCGTACCCCACCAAGAACAAGAGTGGGAAAACAGCTGCAGAGCGTATCTTTAATGACTTTATACCCAAATTCGGTTATCCCTCGAAACTACATCATGACCAGGGTCGAGAATTTGAGAATAAACTGTTCCAAGCACTGCAACGGCTGTCTGGGGTCGGCCACTCTAGAACATCACCCTATCATCCACAGAGCAACCCAGCGGAGCGGCTCAATCGGACCATACTACAGATGTTGAGGACATTGACTGAAAATGAGAAATTGCGGTGGAAGGACCACCTCCTGCATGTGTTACACGCGTACAACTGTACCAAACATGAATCGACGAATTTTTCCTCATCTATGGTCGTCATCCACACCTCCCCGTTGACCTGTTGTTTGGGTTAACGAAGAAAGAGGAACCGTACTCACCCAGAGGATACGCGGAGCAATGGGCTGAGAAGATGTCTGAAGCCTACCGGATTGCTTGTGAGCATAGCAAAAAGGCCAGTGCAAGAGGAAAAGTAGCTTATGACAAGAAAACAAAAGGAGTAGTACTGCAGTCAGGAGACAGAGTTTCTGGTAAGAAACCTCAGTTAGCGTGGAGGACCAGGCAAGTTGAGATCGTACTGGGAGAAGGCGATCTACGTGGTCAAAAGCCAGCTCGCTGAGAGTCCAGTATACATTGTCTGCCCTGAACACGGAGACCAGAAAAAGACCAGAACACTACACCGAAATCTCTTACTGCTGGTAAATGATTTACCCGTGGAACTGACTCCACCGCCAGCCAGAACTGTCCCTGTGAAGAAAACGAATGACAGACCAAGACAAGGAAGAATGTCAGACACACAAAGACAAGTAGAGACAAGGGCCAGCACTGACAGTGATTCGGATGATTACAGTGACAGAGGATACTGGCTAAGGATACCTGTTGAAAGGACAGAAGAAAGATCACTTGGACACCGTGAACGACGACCTGAAGTCATGCCAGGCCTGTGCCCTGAGAGTGAAGACGACAGGGGAGGAAACACGGATGGAAACTTACCTGTCTTGGCCAGACCTGATGAAGATGTTAGCGAATCTGAGGAAGAAGAGGAAAGGGAGGCCCCCCAAGCTCACTCTTCGATGACCCAACCCCATCCCCAAGCTCACTCTCCAATAACCCAACCCCATCCCCAAGCTCACTCTCCAATAACCCAACCCCATTCCCAAGCGCACTCTCCCCGGTAGAGCAGGTCCAGTCAGGGGTTAGGAGGTCTGCCCGTGACAGAAAGCCTAGACAATGTCTCACATATGATATGCTAGGTGAACCGTCAGTGCAGAACAAGGTGACCGTGAATTCAGTAGTAGGATGCACAGTACAATGGCCACCGATAGTGCCCGCACCGCACCAGTCCACTACCACATCCATTGATACCCTTCATAATGCCATGGTTGCATCCAATTTTTTACAGCCTTCCACAACATGCCCAGTATGCTTACCGTCCAACCGACACCCACATTGGGAGTTTGTTAAGGGTTCGGGTCTGAGGGTGAAATTGAATGGTTGTGTTTGGTGATTTTCGGAAATGTCAGGAGCCATTTTTTTAAGGTCAGGGAGTGTGTGATGCCCACTAGAAGTGGTATCACGTTAATATCTTTAGATTATGTGTCAAAACAGTGTGAACATACTGGTACAGGATTACCTCCATCAGAAACAAGGTAGAACAGTCATATTATATTTAATGGGAGACATTAACATAATTTGGTCAATAGGTGGCAGTATAGGACTTGTGTTTAGTGGCTTCGCCTTCCAGGGAACCGTACCTTGCTGCTTAGGGACACACGAGGCGAGTTGAGTCTCACAACCGGGGAGGACTCAGAACCAGTAACACTATGTCTGCGCCTTCCTTTGTCAAATGACTAACTACAACCTGTTTCATAGGTGGGTAATATATTACAAAACACACATAAAGGTTAACAAGGATACATGCAATGTCGAGGGTCCAATGAGGTGACTGTTGTCGATGTTTGAGTCAAGTTTAAGAAGTTTAAGACGACAAGTAACGTGGTTTAGAAGTTGACCGTCTATTGATGGCGCCGTGTCTCGTGGTACATTGAAATAGAGTGTTGAAATTCAATTGCCCATTTAATCACTAACGTGTCGGAGTTAAGTATCTCCAAGGGGAGTATAAAGGTTTATGTTTTGAAATACATACTGTTTGGGTTGAATTGCTGTTTAGTAAATGTGTATATTGTGTACAAGTGTTGAAGACGGTTAGAGGGAAATTACTTTAGCTTACACTACCTAGAAGGTAGCTAAACACCGGAGCTGTACCACATGCTCTCTCTCTCTCTCTCTCTCTCTCTCTCTCTCTCTCTCTCTCTCTCTCTCTCTCTCTCTCTCTCTCTCTCTCTCTCTCTCTCTCTCTCTCTCTCTCTCTCTCTCTATATATCTCTATCCCGCTCTCCGTTAAATGTAAATATAAATCTATTCCCTTGAGTTACACCATGGTCATGGTTTAGCAAATTCCTAGTAAGGCTGAGAACGGCCAGACACATAAATATATATAAATGCACTTTCCATGCACATTTTGAGGTTCAATAGAACTTGAGCTGGAACACAAATATGAGTGACACTGAGGTGTTGAGGTATTTCTGTACACTAAAGAATAGTGGATATGACTGATGATAAACGAATGATGATAAAGGTAACAGCTATTGATGATATAAGGAATTGTTTGACAGACAATGAGAATGACAGTGTTGTTAAAAGAAGACATACAATGGTCTCTTCCAACATGCCTAGACATGCCTAGACAGGATAATGCTTCCCTTCTCACATGCTTATACTTAAGACGTCAAATATGTATAAAGACATAAGTAATTACAATGTACAGTATATAATACTGGATAACTACATTTGAGAGGAAAATGCTATTAAAGTGAACCAGGGTATCCTAAAAGGGTAGAATGTGTGTTGCAATGATGAATATGCTTTTGAATTAATAACAAGAATGGAATTATAATTGAATGTATTAAAGTAATGTAACTAATTGAACTGAATGATGATACAATGATGATGATGATTGATTGATTATTCTGTTGAATAAATAAAGGTTGTTGAAATATACAACCGGGGAGGACTCAGAACCAGTAACACCATGTCTGCGCATTCCTTTGTCAAAAGACTAACTACAACCTGTTTCATAGGTTAAATATATCTCTGCTATCAGGTGCCATATCCTGGTACTTGTAACACATATACATTTGGAATTTTCTGATGTTGAATGAAGAAGTGGATGTATAGTCCAAGTGGGGGTCCTGAGGGGGGGGGGGGGGGGGGGCGAGCAAGAGCCCATGTATTGTATTTATTATTTGTATGTCTTTTAATCTACTTTCATTCTGATTTAATTACTGGACTGTCATTATTGTTATTATTATTTCTGTTATTGTCCTGTGATTTATCATTGATTATTACTGTTACTGTATTGTTTGTCTTGTTTCATGTAAAAAAAAAAAAAGGGAAAATAAAAAACATTTGTTCAAAAGAGTGTGTCCTGCACTGTGCTTTTAAATAGTACAGATAGGTATTGAAGATGTGCACTTTAACGCAGCAGCACTTGGAGCCATCCATACCCATGTCCAGTGTCCACTGACAAAGACATGCTCATGATACTGTGATAAACTATAATAAGCTTTAATCGAACCCTGGTTCATTTCCTCGGATAGTCCGGTTGGTTTGGGGTGGTGTGAAAGCTCATTCACTCTTGCAAGTGAACCCTGCTGCGGTTCATTTGAGATGTGAATGAAAAGCGGACCAAAGGCAGGAAAAGACCCAAAAATCTAATATTTTTTTTATGAGAAGACTGAAACATATTTATATAATGAAACACACAATACAGTTTTTTTCCGATTGCTTAAGTATGATTTTGAAAACGGGGCCCGGTGTTTCAAAACACACAATTAGCACAAGCACACACAATTATCAGAACACCTCAGATCCTTTGCTAAATTAAACACTTGTCAAAACCATACACTAATTTATAAAAACTACATTTTGTTACCATATGAAACACACGTTTCATATGACTGAATTCTGTTTGAACCAGTTACACACTGCTGTGCTTAACCTAAAACACATTTAGCAATTCTACTTCTCAGTGATTAGAGTACTGTAAGTGAAGTACGCAGAGAATGTGCAAATATACAATAAATTCACCAAACCCTACACAAGACCAATGCTGTAGAGACTGATGAAAATATAATTTATTTATCTACATAGCCAAATCAATGATGCAGACTGATGAAAAAAAAACATTTTCTCTCCATATACCCAAATCAATGATGCAGACTGATGAAAATATACATTTTCTCTCCATATAACCAAATCAGTCAACATTTCAACATGGAGAATCACAACAAAACATGTCCCAGTTTTCATGCTACTATGTGCATAACACTGTAAGCTCAGCAAATATCAGACAAACATAAAATACTGTATCCAGTACAGGTTAAAATGACAGTAAAACAAAAACAATTTTGAAAAATGTTAAATAGAGTACAGAAAATACTAGACACTAGACTAGCTGGATCTGGCAAGAACATTTTTTGTTGTGATTCTCCATGTTGACATGTTGACTGATTTGGGAAAATGGGAGAAAATGTATATTTTCATCAGTCTGCATTATTGGTTGTCTTGTGTAGTGTTTGGTGAATGTATTGTATATTTTCACGTTCTCTGTGTACAGTACTTCACTCTCCTTCCATTTTGGTTGAAGACAGGTGAACTCACCTCCTGCATTTTTATAGTGCTTAATGTGTAGACAGTTTTCGCCTAATGGTACAAGCCAAAGTAAATGGAAGATTGCTCCACTTCTGCAAGGTCAATTTGCATGTTCTTGGTATCTAGGAACATCTAGGGACCTGGGGGTATGTATTTCCAGTGTCAGAAATATTGTCTGTTACTAGGCTGAGTAAATTGTAATGAAGAAAAGGAGAATCTAAATGATGTTTTATGATTTTTGCATCTTTGATCAAAAATGTATACGGGTAGGAGAAAATGCTCACTGAGCTCATTCACCACCTTATTGAGATCACGTGTACAAAAAATCTAAGCAAATGAATAAAGGGAAGATGATTAAACAGAAGAATTTGTAGATACAGTAATTAATGATAATCGATTTTAATTATAAATTCATATTTGACCTTGAACTTGACCTTGACCTTATTATGGCCAAATCATACATCTATGGATGGGGAAAATGCTCCTCTTTCCAATGGCAGGGTTGAATCTGGATTTAGTCATTTCCTTGCGGTTTTTACGATAATTCGCATTTTCAGATAAATTCGTATTTCCGATAAATCGTATAAAACATCGGTAAAATGAAAATATACACGTTGACTACTGTTTTTGATAGGGTTATGGTCTTTACTCTTTGCTACAAAAAAAATATCGCTCCACTGCAGTATGCCCTGTGGGCGAATGGAAAACTTTTTTTTCCCTTTCAATGGAGCATTTTAGTACCCGGATCCTGGATCTGCAGCATGTACCGTGGATTACGTTTCGAATCGCAGATTTCACCATGGAATAAAGGGATTTATCATCAGCCAATGGACATATCGATCTACCAGATGCCGATCGATAACGGGGAAATGCTCGGGGGTATCCCACCGGCTTATGGTAAGATCTTTTTCACATAAATTACAGCCGGATCAGAGCTTGCTATGATACGCAACCAGCGTAGTTACACAGACACTGTTATTGGTAATCAATAATACTAAATGACGTCCCCCGCCCCCCCCCCCCCCCTTTGATGCATACATGCTTTGGGACAGTACCGATGATATGCAGTTTGAGTTATTTCTTTAGCATATGTAAAACGGAAATGCCGTTGAATATAATGTTAGCAGCTATTAGCTCTATAACTAGCTTTCCAGAAAATATATACGAGACAAAACCCGCTATAATGCTCATATTCACGGCGCTATAAAATGACAACCTATTGATGATTTTTTTTTTCTTTAAGCCATTTTGAAGAACTCAATTGACAATGAGAATGGACAGATAGCAATACTATAAAGTATAGATTTAGCTGTACAAAAAGACACCGGTCTGTTGACAAAAGCTGGTCCTCAACCACTATATTAGACGCATCCCAGCGGTCGCCAATGTGTTAACATCCAAGGGCCCACATGTGGACGATTCTTTGCCGACCTCTAGTGGCTCGGGTGTGCATTTCTTTTAATACAATATATGGATAGAATTAAAGCCCTATTTGTTGTCTGTCGATTGCCCTTTCAGGTGCCAAAATCTGTTCAGCGGTTCTCGAGTTACATGCCGATATGTGAGGCGTGCCCCAAAGTACGCAAAACCACCCCCGACTTCCGGGGCTCTAGTTCCGTCAATCATTTGGCGATCTCGAAAATCTTTGCACAGGGTTGTAGCCAATGAGTGTGGCTTTCCAATGATACCCCATGATATGATAATTGGGGATCTAATATGGTCTCTATTGATCGATTTATGATAAAGAAAAGCAGGGGGTCCTATAGGAGGACCTTAAGGCTTAACAGGTTAATTAAACCTGATTGGTGTATCTACAATTAAGCAATGGTGTGTTTGTGCATCTGATGGCTGTGTTTAACCAATTGGCTCATACAGTAGAAGCTCTTAGAAGTCCAGCATTTACTGCTACTCTACCACTACTCCACCACTCCACTTTGTGACTCCTATTGTTCTGGATTCCACACCTCCACTGCCTGCCACAGGCTGGGGAGATTTTCATCTTACATTTTTATTCATCCCAAATGTCCCAGCCCCATCCAATTTCTTAGCTTTTTTCACTGTTTATTTATCATGCATTGCAACACTAATATATGGTACAGTAGCCCAAGTCAGACTGCCCATATAAAAATTAACTTGGGGGTCTGAGGGCAGTAGCCCCCAACCCCCTCCCTGGGGAAGCACTTAAGTTAAGTACCCTCGCTTTGTTTACGCCACCAGCCCCCGAAAATTAACACCTGTGCTAGTTCTAAAGTGACATAGGAGTGACATAGGAGTGGCAGAAGGGACCTGATTCGGAACGGATTAATCTGTATGTGTGGTAATTTGACATTCTGTGTCTAATGTAATGCAAGTGTGTTTAGTGTTTTGTGCTTATAGGGGTGCAAATCTGTCTAACGCCTGTCCCGTCTCCCTGTCCCCCTGTGAGTTGCTGTCCTGGAGTGCTGACCGGAGTGTCGGACGTCCCGTGATGAAGGCCGGGAGGATGCGACCCTCTCTGCGTGCCCTCCTGTCTCCGGAGGTCTCGTAGTGGTGACCGGAGTGCCGGACGTCCCGCAATGATGTCGGGGAATTCGCGACCCTCTCTGCGCCGCCCCCTATCTCCCTGTCTCCGGCTGTCCCTGAGCAATGACCGGAGTGTTGAATGTCCCGTGATTAAGACGGGGAGGACGCGACCCTCTTTGCGCCGCCCCTGTGCCTCAAATAGATTCGCTATCAGCTCTATCTTCAATCTTTCAAAATGTTCAGTTGCTATCGCTATCAGCTCTATCTTTAATTTTTCAAAATGTTCAGTTGCTATTGCATGCACTCATCTGTGTTTCACAACACACTTGAGTGCATGCTTACCAACTGTTAGTCTGCAACACTACTATCACCGACATCTAAGAAGGGAGATCCCCCCTTGAATGGCCCTTCTAAGGTTTCTCTCCTCCACACTGCCTGTGGAGCATTTTCCCCTATTGTTAGGTTTTAGTGAGTTTTTCCTTACCTTTGCGTGGGGTATGTCTGGGAGTGCTTGCATTCTTTCATTTATTTGCATTTATTTTAAATTTGTTGGACCTTATGGTGTTCTTGTTCTGTTCTTGACTTATTGTTATGTTTTCTTCTTGACTTGTTTAAAGAAGACTTGTACGGCCCATGGGGACATTAACGTGTGTTGTTGGGCCTTATAAATAAATTTGATTTAATTTGATTTTGACATAGCTACAAGTGGTAAGCATATATGTGAATAGAATAGATATATGAAGTAAGCATATTATGTGAATAGAATAGAAGTACTTATCACAGCAATGAAACCACGTTGACAGGCCACAAACCATGTTGACAGACCACGGACAGAAGCCGGTAAGGAGCTGATCCATGGCCTCGGTGGTGCATGTAGAGCAGTCACTGCAATCTTGGCCAAGACCCCGAGGTATCCATCACCTTGGTCAGCACTATGAGACAGGCACTCAGAGAGATTGGGGGGGGGGCAGGGGGGGGGGGGGTTGGGACAGTGGTTAGAGAGTTCCCATGTTTGTAGTGCTGCAGAAAAGCAGACATGGGGGAAAATAGACAGATTAATCTAAAGGTCAGTCCCCGACCAGGTGAGATCAGGGTAGGTTGAAGGAGAGAGAGAAAAGATGGGTCTTAAGCAGGGATTTAAAAGCTTCGACAGAGCAGGCGCCCCTGACGACGAACAAACATGCCAGAGTGAAACCAGAGTGGTTTGGCCTTACCAACGATGTCTTTGCTAACATACCAAATACACCGGACGTTGTTTTTGTTGACACCAGCCACAGGGAAGTGCTGGTCATAGAAGTAGGCTGTACCTTTGATCTGTACATGGACCAGGCCTTCCGGGACAAGTATATCAAATACCAACCACTGCTCAGTGTGATGGCTGACCTTCGGTATAGGTGTAGATATAGTGTACTTGTATTCGGAAGTCTTGGCCATGTATACAAATGCACTATGACCGGGCTGATAATTGCTGCAATGTCTAAAAGAAAAGCCAAACAAATTGCCAAATATTGCTCTGTCTCAGCTATTATTGGCAGCTTAGCCACGTGGAGAAGGAGGTGCTATGTGTACCCTTAAGTGTTCAGTGCTGCTTGGCCCAGATACATTTGATTCCCTGTTTATGTAATATCATTTGTGGAACCAAATAAAGTATTAAAATGTGTGTGTGTGTGTGTGTGTGTGTGTGTGTGTGTGTGTGTGTGTGTGTGTGTGTGTGTGTGTGTGTGTGTGTGTGTGTGTGTGTGTGTGTGTGTGTGTGTGTGTGTGTGTGCGTGCATGTGTGCGCAAGTCCCATCTCTCGTCTTTGGAAAGACCAGATGAGGTCAGAAGAGTTTGATAGTATTTACTGAGGATGGCCAGATAATGTTGATATTTAAACTTAAAAAATAACAATACATAATAAATGTATACAATACATGATCATGCAACATAAAATAAATTGTTGTAGCAACGGTTTGGGAGAGGGAGGTAGGGAGAGGTTTTAGTTTGTGTGGTGTGATAACAATGTTGAAATTGAGAAGTTTAGACTAGTTTAGTTTTACAACTGAAATAAAAATGTTGTTATTATGAAAGTACCAAAAAAAGATACCGTCGGCTACTGGTACCGGTATTGGTTCAAATGTGAACGGTACCCAACCCTAAGGATGACTCATCAACATTTAAAAAAAATTACGGTTTTCCAGGAAATTACAAACTCTAAAGTACCATTAATTAAGAAAACCTACAAAACTCATTCGTCATTGTTGGGACATATGTGATAAAAGAACATAAACAACTATTTTGATTTCATGGGGCCTTTTTGGGGGCCACTTGTCCAACCCCCCCCCCCCCCCCCCCCCGGTCCTAACAAGTTGAGTCATTGTCGGTCGATAATGACGGTTGGCATGTGGAGCCTCGGTGTAGAATGAATGGCCCATATTGTGAGTTAACCGGTCAGCTGGTGTCCTTCCTCCCCTCTGTAATCTCCAGCCCAGCTGGTCCGTGTGGAACTCAGGAGCTAGTGGAACAGCAGTGGAAACTTCCACTAGGCCACCGGAGAAGTATCCTCCTGGGTATATTGTCTCTGGTCAGGCCTGCAACAGTCAGCAATAGCACAGCACACCTCTGTGACAAGGCAGGGGCTATATATATATATATATATATATATATATATATATATATATATATATATATATATATATATATATATATATATATATATATATATATATATATATACTGTGGCCAAGACGTGTGCTGCTGTCTGCAGCCATCTCTAGCATCCCAGCTTCCCATGCAAGGGAGAAGAACGGGCTTCTTAATGGCCCGCTGTCCCAGCCTAGTGGCGGGGGTGGGGTGCTTAGTAAGAGATGTGATTGGGCCAGCCCAGTGTCAGTCAGTAGTAATGGGCCGCTATCCCAGACTAGTAGTGGGCCGGTCGTTGACCAAACTTTTTTTTCTATAAATCGAATTATAACGGCCCAAAGATGCGTCGGCCCACCGGGAAAATGCTTGTTATGCCAGATTACCAGTCCAGCCCTGCTTATTATTATTCCAATTACTTGTTTTATTAGGAGATCGCAGATACTGTATGCGCTGCCCTATAGTAGTCATAATGTAGAACGTACAGTACACATCTGGACCCCAGGAAGACTAGCTGGTTGCTATGGCACCAGCTAATGGGGAGCCGTAATAAAATAAAATCAAACCTTAAAGGTGTCATGCAGTGCTATTCCTAGCACTATTTGGGCAACTTTACACACTTCCTGTGAGTCTATGTAACACATGTGTAATTTTTATTCCAAAAATAATCATTGTTTTATATTTCTAATCTTGTACTCAAAACCAGCATTTTTCAGCCTCATGAAATCAGGCTATTATTGGCTTGGCTCCACCCACACTTTGAGTGACAGCCACCCACCAAATAGCTCCGCCCATCTCCCCGTCATTCCATCCAGGTAGAGGTCTGAGGTCTTAGGTTTCAGGTTTTTATTTCGACACGCAAAAACATATACCGATTTTACTAACTAATACAACATGGATGTACATTATGTTTGGGATCCAGAGAGCGACCCACAGTTTGATCCCGAAGAAGAAGAAGAAGGCGATTTGCTACAGCGAGGCTTACATTACATCGTTTCCGATTGGTAGTTGATTAATTGCACTATTAGTTACTTACTGTTATATAATAGTTGTGTACTTCTGTCGCGCGCGGCCCGTCGAAAACACACACTCACTAACGTTAGATTGTACTGACACTAACCCCCAAACAACAGCGATCGAGGCTTACGTTACATCGTTTCCGATTGGTAAGTTGATTAATTGCACTATTAGTTACTTACTGTTATATAATAGTTGTGTACTTCTGTCGCGCGCGGCCCGTCGAAAACATTGGCGACCAGTCTTGCGCCGATTTATAGGCCAGAGGACAGAGGTTTGTTTACAAACCGATGTACTTTCTAAGAGCTATTATATAATTTATAGTATTGCTATCTGTCCATTCTCATTGTCACTTGAGTGCATAAACCGTGCCTTCATAATGGCTTAAAGAAAATAAAAATCCATCGGTTGGTTGTCATTTTATAGCGTCGTGAATATATGGTTTATCGCACTTTTCGTCTCGTCTTTTTTCCCGGGAGCTAGATAATAGGCTAAACGTTGGCGCCGTTATATCAAACGCCATTTCTGCTGTATATATACAAATGAAATAAAACAAACTGCGTAGCATCCGGACTATTACAGAGCATCTATGGATGAAATGGGGGCGGCGGGGAACGCCGATTAGTATTATTGATTAGCAATACAGTGTGCGTTCAGGTAGCCAATGTCAGTGATCGATCACGTTAGGTTTTAAAACAATGTCCAATCCAGCTGTAATTTGGGGGAATAGTATCCTACCGTCAGGCCATGTGATCGCCGGCAGCATTTCGTCATTAGTCATCGGAAAATCGGTAGCTCTACAACCAGGAACATTACATCTGCGGGGTTTGCTGCTCATCGTGAAATTGAGGCGAGTGACGGCAATTTCTGTTTCCAGGTTGTATCGGCTCCAGGTACCAAGAATGGAGGCGGGCATTAGGTAAAACCACACAGCCAATCACATCACCTTGCGCTATAAACAGCGCCCTGTGACGTTGCCCAGCTCGTCAAATCAACATGACCTGATTTACTAGAGGCAAACAGGGGATGGGCTGTAGCTGAGGAATTCGTCAATATAGTATTTAGGCCCAAAAACACATTGATACGAACTCCTATTACTATAATACAATGCTAGAGACTGAAAAATGACATTTATAACGCATAGCCCCTTTAAATCTTAGCACGACATCTTAAAGGCCGCCACAGAGTCAGGCGTACTGTAAGTGGACCGTACTACAGTATGTAGAGGTCCGCGCGGACTCAAAGCAGACGTCCGCAGGGTACGTCCGCGCAAAGCTCAACATTTCTAACATTTCAAAAGGCTGCTCGGCATGTTGGTTGACATCAACCTGCATTAAATGTAGTAAACTGGCATGAGAAATGTAGGAAATTGGTACGCGCTGGTACGCTTGACTATGAAACCTGAAACGACTATAGACATGCCGTGCAGAGTCCGGTCTGCTCTAGTGTTGCACGGTATACCGGTACAAAAATAGTACCGCGGACTCAGGGGCGTAGCTGGGGGGGGGGGGTAGGTTAGGATGATTCCAAGGGCCCAGAACTGCGGGGGGGGGGGGGGGGGGGGGGGGCCCAGAGAACACTATTATTTTAACTGAGGGGTTACAAAACCCTGACTGTATTAAAGATTGTGATAGATTAAACCACTGCTAGTTATGTACTTTAATTACTGGCCAGACAGTACATCAAATATAGATGGTGAACACCCACAAGAACACAGCATTGACAAAGAAATAGTATTTGAGGGTATTTTATTATTATGCAACATTAGGTTACAGAATGAGAATTAGGGTCGCGCTTGTATGGCGAAGAATATGCGTAAAGTCAGTCAATAGCATGAGTCACTAAGAATAGCAGGAATCCTACCATGGGTCTAAGTTGACACCACCTGTCATATAATAGCAACTATATAAGGCAACGCTGGTACCGCCTGGAGACAATGGGTTCCCTCCGGGGTGTAAGGCCTGGAGGGTAGAGGAATGTTCGGATACTCAGTCTGATTCAATGAAGAATAAAGAGACTCCAGGTACAGGAGTCGGTCCTTGTAAATCCCTCGATCAGCAGCAAAGCAATAATTGTAATCCAAATGCTCGATAGCATTGATGACAGCCAGCCGGCCTCCGTCCACGAGGCCAGCCCGAGTTGTAATCCTCACGAGGTTGAATCCCAAACGATAGTGGAAATCAACGATGCTCTTCTCCGGGTAACACGTTCCAAATCAATATAATCCAACCAGTAATGGTTCTGCAATCGCCGACGCCGGTTCTCCTGTGCACATGTCCAACGGTTCTCCGACTAGGACTCCTCGGGTGTGGGCGACGTATTTAGGCCACACACCCTGGCTAAGTACACTAGCTAAAACACGACGAACCGCTGGGTAATGCTACACACTAACGAACTGTGGCCGCACGATATACAATAAAGGAACGACTATTTACTTCACATTAGATTAGGTCGAACTCGACGTTACTACATTAAACTCTGACACTTTACTATTCTATTCGCACATGTTCTCAACGCACAAGTTGCTCACTTCACCACGATGAACTACGTTGGCTTGTTTAGATGGACAAGCAGGTTGAAGTTAACTTACTGCTGTGCGCACCTTGCGCTGTATATATATTTAAGCGATTATCTAGTTCCAAACCGCAGTCCTTGTCTGGTATCAATACGCTGTCTCCGGGCATGTTCTGACATGCCTGGACTTGTCTTTGAACCTGACGTTGGGGGCCTGCGAGCTGGCGCCTAGGGGCGCTGTCCAATAAGGAGAGCGAATATTACTCTGGTTTGAATGCAGGTAAAGGGATATTCCATGTATATATATAAATAATATACAAAGTATATCAAACAATAAAGGTAGATTCTCAGTTTAATCTGGCCCTTCACAACAGCCGCCTCCTAATTAGTCCGCACCTAATTAGTTAAGGGAGACAGATTAATAGTCCAGTCAACTGCTCAATGTCGGTTGTGGGGAGTAGGGCAATCTACAAAGTCAGTGGGTCATGATCGTCATCAGGGGAGTCAGGGAGCCTCGGCAACTCTATCAGCCTCGCCACGGGTCGGGTGTAGGTCTGCCCCTGGACAATAACTTCTGCCGCTCTGACCTTTCCGTCTGCACCAGTGATCACTTTGTTTACGCGGCCGGCCGGCCACATAGCTCGGGGTAGTGACTGGTCTATGATCATAACGACTGTGTCCACTTGTAAGTTGTCTCTGTCCTTTACCCATTTCTGACGGGTTTGGAGAGACGGTAGGTAGTGGAGGAGGAAACTGTTCCAAAACTTGTCAGCCAATATTTGACTGTACCTCCACATTCTTCGGCCGTTCGCTTCTTCAGGTCTGTACACCGTCTGTGGAACCGCAGGGTCCAGCCGCCCCATCAAGAGAGTGTTGGGGGTGACTTCCCACGAAGACCTTGTATCTACAAGAATCGGACTGGATCCATGTGAGTACGGTCATGGAGTCTGACCACAAGATTGTTCTTTGCACCGGGATGGTGAGTTCACGTTGGATTAACGTGGCGAGTTGCGCGCCTACCAGAGCTGCGCAGAGGTCTAGACGCGGGATCGATTGTTGCTTGCGGGGGGCTATCCTTGAGCGAGCCAGGATGAAGGCTGTGTGTATTTCTCCTCCCTCCTCTCGGGCCCGCAAGTAAGCCACCGAACCGTAGGCTACTTCCGAGGCGTCACTGAAGACGTGCAGGTCCATCTGGCACGTCTCCAGCCGCACTGTGGGTGGGAAGTAGCTCCGGCGTATGTTCACATTTTGGAGCGAGCTGAGTTCTCTGTCCCACAGCTCTCGTACAATCATTTTCGCCCGAGTGGTGTAAGGTAGGATACACCCCAGCGGGTCGTATTGACTTGCAAGTGTTCTGTATACGCTCCGTCTGGTGGTCGGTAGAGGGGTCGACCTTCCCTGCTCCGGGGTCAGGGGTGTGTATTTGTAATGGAGCGAGTCTGTTTTGAATCGCCAGACTAGGCCCAATGTCATTTCCTGTGCTTCACCTGGGGTGGTCGCCATCCAGGTCTCGCTGCTTGCTGCCTTTGTCTCTGGGGAGAGGCTGCGAAGTACTTGAGGGTCACTGCTGGCCCACTGCCGGAGATCAAAGCCGCCTTTGATCAGTGAGGCGCGGAGCTTGAGCAGGAGGGCTTCGGCTTCTTCTGGCGTCGAGACGCTTTGCAGACAGTTGTCCACGTAGAAACTCCTCTCTACATTTTGTCTGACCTCCTCGTCAGCTTCAGGGTCTTCTGTCACATGTTTTTGCAGTGCGAACGTAGCACAGCATGGGCTGCATGTGGTGCCGAAGGGGAGGACCTCCCATTGGTAGATGGATGGTTGCTCATCGTTGATCCTCTCTCTCCATAGGAACCGCAGCAGGGGCTTGTCCTCCTCCACTAGTCGCACCTGCAGGAACATCCCTTTGATGTCGCCGCTGATGGCCACCTTGTCTTGGCGGAAACGTAGTAGTACGCCGAGGAGAGAGGGGCCGAGTGTCGGGCCGGGCAAGAGTTCTTTATTCAGATTCTGTAGTCCGATCTGGTAGCTGCAGTTGAATACAATGCGATCCTTGCCGTTGTGGTGGACCTTGTGGTGGGGCACGAACCAGGATTCAGTCGTCTGGTCGGCCTCTTGAATGTCAATTTTCTTTATGTGTCCCGCTGTGATCAGCTTGTCGATCTCAGCGCGGTACACAGTGGCTTGAGTGGGGTCTTTGGCTGGACGCCGCTCGGTGTTCAGTAGATATCGCTCTGTCGCTTCTCTTGAGGCGTGGAGGGTGGGCATACCCTCTCGCCTCAAGAGTGGAGTTGCGTATCTCATCACTCCGCTGACCTCGACTCTCTTTGTCTTCTGCTCGAGGAGGGCTATGGCATAAGTGTCTTCCTTTGAGCGAACGAGTTTCTTTTCATTCTTAAAGGGCATCGCGTCTAATGTCCATAGCCTCTCGACGTGCTGCAAGAGGGTGGTGTCGTCTTCGTTTATCCTCGTGTAGAGGCAGCGAGTGGCTGTCGGTCGGTTGGAAGACCCGGAGAGGGGGCCTTGTAGTGTCCAACCCAGGCGGGTCTCGACCGCTGCTGGACAGCCTCTGGGCCCGATGTGGACCCGGTCCGTTGGGACGATGAGGTGTGCGTGGTCGGATCCTATGAGCAGGGTCGGGGTGGCGTCGTCGATGAGCGGTATAGGTAGTTGACGTAGGTGCACGTATTTCTCCATCAGCTTTGGGATGGGGTAGGTGTACCGTGACAGGCCTATGTCGTGGCTGGTGAAGGCGTTAGTGATGCTATACTGCTTCTCGGGTTGCCCGACCGCTGCTATCGTGAAGGAGACATTTTCACCCTTTATGGTCTTCAGGTCTCTTCTAATGGTACGTGTTGTGAAGGATCAGATTAAACCGAATATATATATTTATTTATGGATATATATTTAATAGTATTTGTATATCGTTTGATATCCCTTGTATATTCCTTGTACATATACACTGAATATCCCTTTAGTCTACTAACAGCCCATAATAGTTTCATTCTCTCATTTGACAAGAACTTGGCGCCAGCAGCCAAGCCCCTTGGTTCAAGTTCAATCGTGCCGACGAACATGTCGTTACTAGCCCGGTTCCGCGTAGGAATACGTCTGGCGAAATACGAATGGTACTATTTGTTCACAGCGCATATATATATGGCGCAAGTAAAGTAGAACTTTCTTTTAGTCCCTTAGCCCTTAGTTCTTTACCCTCCAACCTAGTGGCAAGACGTTAAGCCTCACCCACGATACACGTGTGGTGCAGTATGGTCAACTTGGCCTCAGAATGGCATTGAGACATCGTGTGGATTAATAGTTGAATTGTCATAGTTTGGCACTATACCGTCGAGTGGGACGTATTTCTATTAAGTTAATAATAGTCTATTATGTATGGTGCATCGTTCGGTTAGAGTTATACAGTGAGTAGTACCCCCATCGTTTCCTCGCGTTATCTAGAGTCTTAACCAGGCTGGGCAGACCACGTGTGGTGCTTTCATCCGAGGAGTTCTGGGCTAGGACGAGTGGACCTGCACATTGGATTACCTTACCCGGACGACGGCGAGCCCTACACGGCTTGGATTATCTACTTGCTTTGGGTGCTTTGATTTATGCCATGGATAACAGCCAACACTGGTGAGTGTTGGAATTACCCCCCGAGAGGAGTCCAGGTGAGACGGCGCTCTACCCCGAGTGAGGTCGTCTCACGTCTCTTCGTTGTGGACCGGCAGCTACCGTCTACAAGAGGGCCCAACTGTATTCATCTGTGGACCAAGGTTCTGTGGGCACCGTGTTCAGCACTCTGAATTCTCCCAAGAAATCGTTGGCCAGATGGGATATCGTCGGCGGCTCTCCTAACCCCCCCCCCCCCCCCCTACTGACTTACAACCAGCAGGACCCCCCTTTAGTATATCCAGCTATAATCATTAAGTACCATCGCTATAGTTCCCTAAAGAACCAGGTTGTATACTTGCTTCCTGCGTAACCAGAGATTGGACATTCAGTGTTGATTTGCCTACGAATACTCTTTTGCCTTACAAGTGCATTCAAATCATAAATGTCATTAAGTGAACGTTGTATATACCCTTTGCTATATATTAAATATTCGACTTATACATTTGTGTGGACTTGGTTTCATGGTGGGAAAGTGTTCATCATATCTATATCATGTACTGTGTGGCCAGTAGTTAAAGTACATAAAGCGGTAGTGGTTTAATGATACCATACTTATCAATACAGTCAGGGAATTGTACCCCTCAGTTACAGTACGGATTGTCATTGTTTCTTCGTTCCCCCGCAGACCCAGCCGGGCTGCGGCGGATGCGAGGAGGAGAGTCTTTTCTGACCCATCGTCTAGGACGGCGTAAGTGTCCATGACCTTGTCCTCGTAGCTTAAGAGCACTTGGACCACCTTCAAGAGCACTCGGGAGCTCCCGCTCTTCGCAGGGTCTATGTACATGACGTTCACTCTCGAGCTGCTTGGGGGTACGGGTTTCTTCTTGTTGCTGTCGTGTAGGACCTCAAAGTGGGCGCCGTCGCACTTGCTGCATCTTTTCTTTAGGCGGCACTCAGCTGCCATATGGCTGCGCGCGCAGCGGAAGCAGCGGCGGTTGGCTTTGATCCACTGACTCACCTCGTCAGCGGTCAGCTTCTTGAAGGTGTCACATTGAGACAGCCAATGTTCATTTTCACAGTACTGGCATACAATCTTCCACTTCCCCTTGGTCTGGGGGGTGCTGTGGTTCTTGTGCTGCGGCACTGACTCGGCCTGGTGCATAACTGTCACTGACCGGCGGTTATCGTTGGACCTCCGAGGTCCATCTCTTGGGCTAGAGCCACTCCACACGAATGTGTCCAGTCGTAGACTGCTAACTTCCCTTGCGAGGAAAGCAGCCAGGTCTAGGAGGGATGGCTCTGGGCCGTTGGGGTCACGGTGGTCTCTCTGCCGCCGAAAACGCTCTTGGCGGGCTGGAGGGAGCTTCTCCAGTATCCGCTCCACATTAGAATTTGCATACAGTTCATATCTCCCCTTCTCCTTTTGGGACCCCAGCATCCCCACGAGGGATTGTACCTTGATAGAGAGGTCATCCAGTGCTCTATTGTCTTTGGCTGGGGGGAGGCGGTCGATATCCCGTATTTCTTGGCTCACGTAATCCCATATGCGTCCATAGCGCTGGTCGAGGGCCACCAGAGCCGCGGAGTATGGGGTGCTTGAGTTGGAATATGCCAGCGCTATGTTATGCGCTCTGGGCACCTTGAGATGCTTGAGGAGGATGGCATATTTGTACGACTCGTCGTGGACATCGGACATCATAGTCTCCAAACACATGCGTAATTCCGTGTACTGTGCTCTGTCCTCGCGCGTAAAGTCTGGGAACGTCGGTGTGCCAAGGTAAGATGCCATGGATGGCTGGTACATTGGTGAGCGTAGGGGAAATGGCCTCCTGGGCGAGTCTCCCCGTACATGTGGTCGTGGGTTAGTGCTTGGTGGGTACCAGAGGCCGGGTCCCCAGGTGCTGTTCCTCGGTGCTGACTGTACGTCAAACTCACCCTTGAGTTGGGTCGGGGGTTTGTAGTGCAGTGACTCGAGGCTGAAGTCGGGGCTGTACTGGGCCTCCTGGTCCAAAGTATGTTCGTGCTGGTGGGCTTGATATTCCTCCTCTTCCTCTTCTAGGTCCTGGAGTCTTCTAGTTAGTCTCTCGGCGACGTAGGCCGGTTCTTCCCGTTGGCTGGGTCTTGTATGGACCGGTCGGGGAGGGGGCTCGGAGACGTAGACAAGTTCCTCCTGTTGGCCGGGTCCCGGTTAGCTTTGTCGGGTAGGGGAAGGTGCCCTAGACCCTTGTCGTGATGATCTCCGGGAGCTCCGTGCGGAGAGAGGGGGTGTCGCCCTGGCGATCAATTGTTCTATCATCTGCGCCTGCAGCCGGTCACGCTCTGCTTCGCGCTGCGCATTGGCGGCGTCGCGCTCTGCTTCGCGCTGTGCATTGGCGGCGGCGCGCTGTGCATTGGCGCGGTCTCGTTCGATGTTCTCTTCCGTCTGAAGGCGCCTCTCCTCCAGTCTGATGCGGTCGTCCTCACTCCTTTGTTGCGCCTGGAGGCGTTCTCGTTCAATTGCAGAGTGTTCGCGCTCACTAAGGGCTTGCGCTTGGAGTTGCGCGTGAAGGCGCTCTCGTTCCGCTGCAGAGTGTTCGCGCTCGCTTAATTGTTGCGCCTGGAGGCGCTCTCGTTGTTCGCGCTCGCTCATTTGTTGAGCCTGGAGGCGCTCTCGTTCCACGGCAGAGTGTTCGCGCTCACTTAATTGTTGCGCCCGGAGGCGCTCTCGTTCCGCTGCAGAGTGTTCGCGCTCACTAAGGGCTTGCGCTTGGAGTTGCGCGTGGAGGCGCTCTCTCTCCGTGGCAGAGTGTTCGCGCTCGCTAAGTGTCTTTGCTTGAAGCCGGTCTCTTTCGGTTGAGGCTGTCAGCGTGGCGATCAAGGCTTGCGCCAGTCTCTGGTCCGCCTCGCTGGGGGATGACACTGACGGAGGTGATCGGGTGCTGACAGGGCTTGTTGGAGATCTGTTCTCCTGGCGCGCTCCGAGGTCTATCTCCTGGGCGCGGTACTCTTCTCTTGGTTGTGTGTCGGGTTCTATCCCTGGAGCGCTTTCTTTATCCTGGAGCGCTCCGGGGTCTATCCCGGTGACGCTGTCTGGAGGTATAGTCACGTCATGTCCCACTTGGTCCCCCCCGTGAGCTAAGTCAGTTTAGTTTGAACCCACTGGGGTCTCTACTGGCAGGGTCGCCAAGTCGATAGGATTGGACATGCTTAAACTATCCGATTTATCCGTATTTAACGTCTGTTTTGATAAGCTAGGGGGTAGAACGAAAGCGAAGTCCTCCAGATATGGAGGTAGCTGACGTTTGCGCTGCGGGCGTTCTAGCTTAGGGGAGCCGCTTGGAGAGTGTTCACCGCTGGCCATGTCAATATTAATATTATATTCAATATTACACTGATACCCTCCGGCTCGAAGGACCAATTCTAACTGAGGGGTTACAAAACCCTGACTGTATTAAAGATTGTGATAGATTAAACCACTGCTAGTTATGTACTTTAATTACTGGCCAGACAGTACATCAAATATAGATGGTGAACACCCACAAGAACACGGCATTGACAAAGAAATAGTATTTGAGGGTATTTTATTATTATGCAACATTAGGTTACAGAATGAGAATTAGGGTCGCGCTTGTATGGCGAAGAATATGCGTAAAGTCAGTCAATAGCATGAGTCACTAAGAATAGCAGGAATCCTACGATGGGTCTAAGTTGACACCACCTGTCGTATAATAGCAACTATATAAGGCAACGCTGGTACCGCCTGGAGACAATGGGTTCCCTCCGGGGTGTAAGGCCTGGAGGGTAGAGGAATGTTCGGATACTCAGTCTGATTCAATGAAGAATAAAGAGACTCCAGGTACAGGAGTCGGTCCTTGTAAATCCCTCGATCAGCAGCAAAGCAATAATTGTAATCCAAATGCTCGATAGCATTGATGACAGCCAGCCGGCCTCCGTCCACGAGGCCAGCCCGAGTTGTAATCCTCACGAGGTTGAATCCCAAACGATAGTGGAAATCAACGATGCTCTTCTCCGGGTAACACGTTCCAAATCAATATAATCCAACCAGTAATGGTTCTGCAATCGCCGATGCCGGTTCTCCTGTGCACATGTCCAACGGTTCTCCGACTAGGACTCCTCGGGTGTGGGCGACGTATTTAGGCCACACACCCTGGCTAAGTACACTAGCTAAAACACGACGAACCGCTGGGTAATGCTACACACTAACGAACTGTGGCCGCACGATATACAATAAAGGAACGACTATTTACTTCATATTAGATTAGGTCGAACTCGTCGTTACTACATTAAACTCTGACACTTTACTATTCTATTCGCACATGTTCTCAACGCACGAGTTGCTCACTTCACCACGATGAACTACGTTGGCTTGTTTAGATGGACAAGCAGGTTGAAGTTAACTTACTGCTGTGCGCACCTTGCGCTGTATATATACTTAAGCGATTATCTAGTTCCAAACCGCAGTCCTTGTCTGGTATCAATACGCTGTCTCCGGGCATGTTCTGACATGCCTGGACTTGTCTTTGAACCTGACGTTGGGGGCCTGCGAGCTGGCGCCTAGGGGCGCTGTCCAATAAGGAGAGCGAATATTACTCTGGTTTGAACGCAGGTAAAGGGATATTCCGTGTATATATATAAATAATATACAAAGTATATCAAACAATAAAGGTAGATTCTCAGTTTAATCTGGCCCTTCACAACAATTATTAACTTTTTATTAATATGGTTTTATTATTATCCTATAAAAAGTAAGTTAATGTAGTTGACTCAAAAGTATAATTGCCTGTATTAAAGAAAAACGTCACAAAAGAAACAAACAAGTGCTTGTTACTCTGTTTGACAGAATGAGGACCCCTCCCTTCATTCATTGTATGATGGTTCAGTCCATGCACAGCACCGCACCAGCAGCTTGCAGCGTGAACAGTCAGACTGACAGGAAAATGTCCTCTCTACAGCTCATGAATCAGGAGCTCAGAAACGAAAGAAAAAACGTCAGCATTGCAAGAGGAAAATAATAAAAGAGGTCGACAGTCACCAAGTATTTTCACAAGAAAGGTATTTATTCACAGAACTTGTTTTGAAGCCCATAACAGCTTGGCCAACATTTTGTGGCTGACGTTAGCTACCTGTTGCTATCAAAAATTAGATGAGTGTAGATGAGCCCAGTGAATTTGTATCCAGCAGCTATGCCCTTTTGCTATGGCTAGCTAACCTAACCTGTATAATGTTACATGCTAATAACATCTGCTCTAATGCACAGATGCGGCTTCAGGATCAGTACCCCTTGTCCCCTTCCCTCAGGCCAGCTCCCAGTTGAAGGAGAGGGAGGTACGCAGCATGGCTTGGGGTTAACACACAGATTTTAAATATGCTTACCATGCATTGAATACAACTTTAGGTAATATTCACATTTAGTTACTCTAGTTCTTCCAGTAATTTCAATACCATTGACCACTGGCACATTACACATTACATGAGGTTGTTACAGTAGCTATAGCTAGAGTTGAGCAATTGGAAAATATCTATACAAATAATAATAATAATAATAATAATAATAATAATAATAATAATAATTATTATTATTATTATTATTATTATTATTATTATTATTATTATTATTATTATTATTATTATTATTATTATTATTATTATTATAACAATTAAGAGATAGCTCGAGCTGTACTGTGTTATTACTATTATAGGGCATTTTATAAATTATGTACACTATGGATACTCTAGAGCCAGGGCCCTCGAGCAAGGCAGCCAACGAGTAGAGCAGAGGTGAAGAGGCAGAAGTATACCAGTACAAGAAGGAGTTGAGGACCATGAAAGCAGCACAGATGAGGAGGAAGCAGTCAATGTCAGGGACAACATGAGGCTCCGGCACAGGATTCCACAGATACTGAGCCACCTCACTGTAGTGGTGTCTGAGGTAGAAGATCTGCTATTGAATTGAATTGAAAACATTTATTTATCCCTGAGGGGAGATTCAGATGTCCATTACAGCATTGGACAGAAATTTTAAAACAGTTAGTGGAAACAGTTAATACATAACATACACTTATTAGTATGTGTTAAAAACAAGATGGACAAATACATAGGGATAAAAAGAGCTAAAATAGGGCTAAAATAGAGCTAAAAGAAACAAGTCTAATCATGTTAAATAATTAAATTAATTGGTTACAGTCCACAACCCAGCTCCTCCAGTCCACGGCAGTTGGCCCGTCCTGGCCCTGCCTGGTTGTGGAGCCTGATTGCCACCGGCACAAAGGACTGCCCGAAGCGCTTTGTGGTATGTCGGGGGGGGATAAGTCTGTGGCTAAACGTGGACCGCATTGCGGTCAGCTCATCATGGAGGGGGTGGCAGGGGTTCTCAAGGATAGCATACAGCTTCCTCCTCGTCCTCCCCTCTGCCACCACCTCCAGACTGTCCAGGTCCGCTCCCACCACAGAGCTTGCTTTTTTGACCAGTTTGTTTATTTTGTCTGTGTTGGTGTTGCCCCCCCAGCATACCACAGTGAAGAAGAGGGCACCAGCAACCACAGACTGGTAGAACATCTGCAGCAGTTTGCTGCAGACATTAAAAGACCTGAGCCCTCTCAGGAAGAACAGTCTGCTCTGTCCCCTCCTGTAGAGGGCCTCGGTGCCGTCCAGTCCAGTTTACTATCACTTGACCCAGGGTTGTATCCCAGCCTATAGCGACTCAAGGTTCTTTGGTAGACTATTGCATTGGTCCATTAATTGAAGATGAACGCAATGCCACATCCTTTACTAGGCTCACCCACCAACAGTTCAGGTGCTGAACTGCTGATCCGAATGTATAGGTAAAAACCATATTATGCATTTTCATCAATAAATAAATGGCCAAAAGAAAATTGAGGTTGGGGGCCCACAAATACATTCTTTCATGGGGCCCAGAATCTACAGCTACGCCCGCGGTACTAGAGTATTCAAAACGATACTATACTGCATTTGGAGAAAAACTGTATTTTTGTTTTGCCCATCAACAACAGCTCATGAAATGTCCGTGTGTGAAGATGTTACGGCATAGCTCCAGAGTGCTTTGGTCGCATTTTGCGACACGCTGTTTCTATGTGCAGTGAAAACTCCAATGCTTCTAACAAGCTTTGCAATGCATACTCGTCATTCCTTTTTTTTTTTTCTTTTTTTTTTTTATCTTTCCCCCCCCTGTTTAGTCGTTATGCCAATTCCCAACCCCCTTCCTGGTTGTTGCACACTTCCCCCTACTGTTGGTCCGGGAGGCCGGAGACTGTCACATGCTTTCCTCCAGATCCCACCCTCGCTGTGCAGGCGCCCCGACCGAACTGTAGGGGTCGCTGTCCACAACGCCCAGGACCCACCCATCAGCTTTCCCACCCCTAACACTGCCAATTGTGTTAGTATGAACTACCAGCCAAGCTGATAGCAACGCCGAGAGCTGGATTCGAACCCAGCATCTCCAGCGTTGATGGCAAGCGCCTTTCCCACTACACCACCTAGCCGCCCAGATACTCGTCATTCCTGATGCCCACTAACGTTAGACGCTAACGCTAGATAAGTTAGGCTGCGGTTACACTAGGGCCATTTTCGTTTCGTTTCATTCGCTTTTCAGAAAGCTGTGTATTGGCAGGCAAGTAAGAGTTAGACGTCGTTTTGTCTCGTCTACTATATACATGTAGTACAATGCCAAAGCAGTAGGCGGCGATGTAGTTCAAACATGAAGGCCATTTTCAACCAATCAGAAAGGTTGAATGAGACACTCCACATCCTGCTCAAAATCTCAAAAGCCACCATCTTTATACCTCGCATGAGCCATTTAGCCACATAGCATTTATTTTTCAGCAAGAAATAAAGTGCAATAAACAAAAACGGATACATTCACTGTGTGTTCTGCCTCATTTGTTGATGATTTGTTGATGAAACAAAACTAACATCAACACAATTGACCACCAAGAGCGGAGTTATTATCATCAACTAACTACTATCAAGTTCGTTTTTATAATACAACATTTTGCTACTTAAACGTTAATTGAACCAGTAGAGAGAGGGAGAGTTTCGCGCCCCCTCGCGTGCCGTCAGAATACGTTGGCAATCTGCGCATGCGTATGGGGAGTAGGTGCTGAAAAAGGGACTTTATCTCGGCCGATTAAGTTCCGATCGATTTGGAATGGGTTGCGCCGTGTTCAGGAGACTCAGGTGCATAAAAGTCTATTTGATCATGTCTCTAGCACCCCCACAGCCGTAGCTGCAACCACTTACATCAAGGCTCTCATCCACATTCATTAATTTGCTCGCCCCGCTATCTCCTCCCCGATTTCAGAATCCCGGAAGTGTTGCGTGGTCTATACGAGCCTCACTTCCTGTATTCACTCTTCTTCTACATACCTGTCTAGGCAGGTCACCTCCGGTGACACCAAGTGGTGCAAATAAGTAACTGCATGCTTTAAACACTGTATAACAGTAGGACACAACACATTGTTACTCAGCTGAAAGAGTTGTAACCTTCCTCCTGACTTGTCATACAGAACTTGTAGTGTCAGCATAAAAGCATCAGCTAAATGACTAAATGTAAATGTAAATGATCAGAATAGTTAGAATGTTTCTTAATTGATTTGTTAGCTATCAGAAATTATGTCTTTTAATAATTTTTTACCAATGATGTACAAATGATAGTATTTCTGCTGGTGGTTGTATGAACAGAGTACAAACAAGGCTAACAGGTTGGAGGGCCCAGCATCACCCAGTGGGAAGGTGGGGTACGAGACTTCTGCCAAAGCTAACAGATTGGAGGGTCAGAGTCACCCAATGGGAGGGTGGGGTACGAGATGCAGGTGCCAAATCAAACGCGTAGCACTGTATCCCTCGATCTCTCACAGGATACGGCAGCTCTGACCTCTCCTCCATTTAGCCTGTTTTAACCGCAGCCTTTCAGAGCGTCGCTGCTCCTTCTCTGTGTTGTGTTGTCGGCTGAACTCCTCACGCTATTATGCAGTCAGTGAACTCTGGCCTACTGCCCTCGGCTCCCTCTCACCTCTTGACTGCATCAAGACTTGTTTGTTCGAGGAAGTGTTATTTATAGGGCTGTCAGTTTATCATGTTAATTAGATAAATTAATTACACAGCAAATTATTGCGTTATGAACATTTACAAAAAAAATATTAAAAAATGTAAACGTTTTTTTTAAATGGTTCATTTGCATGTTCTTGGTATCTGATTCTAGGGATTGATTGATTGATTGAAAACTTTATTAACAGATTGCAGAATGGGTACAATACAGTACAGCTCAATACACACAATTGTTAAGGGGATGCAGACCAGAGAAAGACTTTCGTCTTGTTTACATCAGGGTCCCCCATTTTCAATTCATCAGGACATATATGACATACATGACATACAGATAGACAGTACTGCTACATCTATACATTTATGACATACCAGATTTGCAAATACAGTACTGTTTGTGATACAAAAAGAGTCCAGAAAAGAGAGTATATACATTTGACGTAAAAACGGTACATTGGAGGAGGTTGGGTAGGTGGGGTTGGGGGGGGGGGGGGGGGGGGGGGGGGTTGGGTAGGAGGGGTGGGTGGGGAACACTGTACAACTGTACAAGCAAAACTGTACATTGGAATATTGACAAAACCATACTTGGTAGTTTACTGTACATTGGAGGGGGTTGGGTTAGGACATTTACAGGGGCCAGTTTCGAATTGCAGTCTCCCGTAGGTGTTCTTTGAGAGTGGTTTTGAAAGTGGGTAGTGTTTCACATTCCTTTACAGCTTTGGGTAGGGCGTTCCACATTGATGTGGCATAATTGCGAAAAGTGTTTAGTCCCTTGTTTGAGCCGAATCTGGGTTTAACATGATTTGTGGAGCTCCCTCTGGTGTTGTGATCGTGGTATTCACTGACCTTTGGGAAGTATTTTGACATGTACATGGGTACCTTGGTCGTGTAATGTATCTTGTAGACCAGGCCCATTGCAAGTTGCTGTACTCTGTCGTATACTCAAAGCCATCCTAGGTTGTCATGGGACCAGACCAGGCTGCAGAAACAAATTAGTGGGGGGGCATAAAATGTTCTCGGGGGGGCACAATGGTTTTTCAACACAAGTACCCTTTTATATGTTTCAGCTGGGACAACGGCACTGTGTCTTGCTTGGCGCTGCCCACGGTGCTGAACTAAACAGCAGAGATGGCAATTTAAAAATCTAATTTCTCTCTATCTTAAGAACATTCACTTATACAAAAACAGACTGAACGGATATATATAACAGACCTGCTGGGGCAGCGGACTGAGAGCAGGGGACACAAACAGGCTGGATAAGATGGTCAGGAAGGCCAGTAGCGTGGTTGGGGTGGAGCTGGACTCTAGCGAGGGTGGCGGAGAGGAGGAACCTTGCTAAGCTCCAGGCCATCAGGGAAAACCCCTCCCACCCACTATACACAGACTTGGCTGACAGGAGGAGCATGTTATAAGCTCACACTACCTAAATACAGCACTGAACGGCACAGGAAGTCCTTCATTCTGACAGCCATCAGATTATACAATGCATCACTGTGCCTCACTGCATCACTGAGCACAGAGTGACAGTTACCTTCTTCCTGGACTCTTACTTTTTAAACAGCACTGTGCAATATTACACCTACTGTAGACTTCAGTATATTTTTACTGTATTTATTTACTGTATCTTTTATTCTATTTTTATTCTATTTCATTTTATTCTATTCTTAGGCCATTTGTTTTGTTATTCTTATTCGTGACTTGTTCTGTCTAAATGTTTAATGTTGAGTGATTTGCAGTGTAAAATTTCCCTCAGGATAATACATTTCTATTCTATTCTATTTTATATCTTTGAAAAGTCTCCATTTATTCAACACTTCTGAATTCACTGCCAAACTGAACTGACAAAAATAAGGTGCATAAAAAAGCAAACAAAATTCTTCCACAGGCTACTCACCATCATTAGTAGAGCGGCAAGCGGCGTTTGGGGACAGAGTGAAATCTTCTTAAAACACTGCCCCTCTCCACTCTTTTTTGTTATGTCCTTCTCAAATGCCAACTGAATTAAATTGGCCTTGCGTCGATGAAGCATACTAAGGCGATTTTCTGTAAAGACGTTCTTGAGGGTAGAAAACGAATTCTCACAGAGTGCCGTGCTAGCTTCAGTAGTGTTGTTGTTGACATCAGTGCCCACTAGGGCTGTCTCCGACTAAGGATTTGGATAGTCGACTTTGATTGAAAAAAAATAAAAGAAATAAAAATTCAGGGTGGGCACAGCTGACTCAGTGGGCGGGCCCGGCCCCCTAATGCCCACCCATGGCGCCGGGTCTGCATGGGACATCTATGGATCTCAGGGAATGTATTCCCAGTGTCAGAAATACTGTGTCTGTTACTAGGCTTGAGTAAATTGTAATGAACCAAATGAGAATATCAATTCAATATTTTTTTCTTGACTGTGAATAACACCATGCTAAAATTTACCAGACCTGAAAAATCTAAGCAAATGAATAAAGGGAAGATGATTAAACAGAAGGTTTTATAGATACAGTACTGAATTCTGCCATCCGGACACATGCCATTTGAAATATGATTATAGAATCTAAAATATCAGGCCTAAAATGGTTATGCGATTAAAATGAAATTAATTAGATTAATTAATTACAAATCCTGTAATTAATTAGATACATTTTTTTAATCGCCTGACAGCACTAGTTATTTAAAAGAAAACGCCAACATTTTGGGAAATTAGCTTATTTCCCATCTTCCCTGGAGTTAGACAAGAAGATCTTTTAATGTAGTAGACTTCTGGTAGATCCTGCTGGACGTCACTCACTTCACCATAATTGATAAATGACAGCATGAATAAAGAAAATTATTATTCATAATACATACATGAAGGCAATATATTTGTAATGCAGTGCATTACATCTGATCTAACATATTCAACGGCATATGAAAACAATACTGTTGTGAAGGGCCAGATTAAAACTGAGAATCTACCTTTATTGTTTTATAGACATTGTATATTATTTATATATACACGTTATACCCCTTTAAGCCTGCGTGTAAATCATAGTAATATTCACTTTCCTTATGCATAATGCCCCCTGACGGCGGCGCCAGGCAGTCTCGCACTCAGACAGGTGCAATGGGCGAGTTTGGGGCAAGTCAGGACATGCCCATGGCAGTGTATTGATTCAGGGCAAGTGGTTAGGTTTGGAACTAGAAAGCCACTTAAGTATATATGCTGGCGCAGGTGCGAGCAGCAGCAGTTCGTCTAAGCAAGCAGTGTGACAAGTTCGTCTAAAGTGTGACAAGTGTTCGGTAACAGTGAAGTGAGCAGCAGTGCGTCTGACAGAGCGCTGAGAGCCACGTGCGAATAGAATAGTAAAGTGGCAGAGTTTAATGCAGTAACGTCAAGTTCGACCTAGTTTAATGTGAAGTAAATAGTCGTTCATTTATTGTATATCGTGCAACCACAGTTCGTTCGTGTGTAGCATTGGACATGTGCACAGGAGAACCAGCGTCGGCGATTGCAGAACCATTACTGGTTGGATTATATTGATTTGGAACGTGTTACCAGGAGAAGAGCCTCGTTGATTTCCACTATCGTTTGGGATTCAACCTTGTGAGGATTACCACTCGGGCTGGCCTCGTGGACAGAGGCTGGCTGGCTGTCATCAGTGCTATCGAGCATTTGGATTACAATTATTGCTTTGCTGCTGATCGTTGGATTTACAAGGACCGACTCCTGTACGTGGAGTCTCTTTATTCTTCATTGAATCAGACTGAGTATCCGAACATTCCTCTACCCTCTAGGCCTCACACCCCGGAGGGAACCCAGTGTCTCCAGGCGGTACCAGCGTTGCCTTCTATAGTTGCTATTATACGACCGGTGGCATCAACTTAGACCCATCGTAGGATTCCTGCTATTCCTAGTGACTCATGCTGCTGACTGACTTTACGCATATTCTTCGCCATACAAGCGCGACCCTAATTCTCATTCTGTAACCTAATGTTGCATAATAATAAAATACCCTCAAATACTATTTCTTGGTCAATGCCGTGTTCTTGTGAGTGTTCACCATCTATATTCGATGTACTGTCTGGCCAGTAATTAAAGTACATACCTAGCAGTGGTTTAATCTATCACAATCTTTAATACAGTCAGGGTTTTGTAACCCCTCAGTTACAATTGGTCCTTCGAGCCGGAGGGTATCAGTGATATTTAATATAATATTAATATTAACATGGCCAGCGGTGAACACTCTCAAAACGGCTCCCCCAAGCTAGAACGCCCGCAGCGCAAACGTCAGCCACCTCCATATCTAGAGGACTTCGCTTTCGTTTTACCCCCTAGCTTATCTAAACGGACGTTAAATACGGATAAAACGGATAGTTTAAGCATGCCCACTCCTATCGACTTGGCGGCCCTGCCAGTAGAGACCCCAGAAAGTTCAAACGAAACTGACTTAGCTCACGGGGGGACCAAGCGGGACATGACGTGACTATACCTCCAGACAGCGTCACCGGGATAGACCCCGGAGCGCTCCAGGATAAAGAAAGCGCTCCAGGGATAGACCCCGGTGCACAACCAACCCAAGAGCGCGTACCAGAGGCAGCCCTCGGCGCGCAACCACGAGAAGAGTACCGCGCTCAAGAGATAGACCTCGGAGCGCGCCAGGAGGACAGGTCTCCCCCAAGCCCTGTCAGCGCCCGATCACCTCCACCAGTGTCATCCCCCAGCGAGGCTGACCAGAGACTGGCGCAAGCCTTGATCGCCACGCTGACAGCTTCAACCGAAAGAGACCGACTCCAGGGTGAGCGCGACCAACTCCAAGCACAAGCCCTTAGTGAGCGCGAACACTCTGCAGCGGAACGAGAGCGCCTTCAGGCGCAAGCACTTAGTGAGCGCGAACACTCTGCAGCGGAAGGAGAGCACCGCCAAGCGCAACAACAGAGTGAGCGCGAACATTCTGCACTACAAAGAGAACGTCTCCAAGCACAATAACAGAACGAGCGCGAGACCATCAGACTGGAAGAGAGGCGCCTCCAGGCTGAAGAAAACATTCAGCGCGACGCCGCCCACGGGCAACGCGATGCACAGCGCGACACCGCCAATGCACAGCGCGAGATGGAAAGAGACCGGCTGCAGGCGCAGATGGTGGAGCAACTACTCCAGAGGGTGACCCCTCACTCCTCCACCCGGAGCTCCCGGAGATCATCACGACACGGGTCGAGGGCACCTTCCCCTCCCCGACAAATCTACACGGGACCCAGCCAGCAGGAAGAACCTGCCTACGTCGCCGAGCCCCCTCCGCAACCGGTCTATACGGGACCCAGCCAACGGGAAGATCCCGCCTACGTCGCCGAGAAACTAACTAGAAGACTCCAGGACCTAGCGGAGGAAGAGGAGGGATATCAAGCCCACCAGCACGAACCCATCTTGGACCAGGAGGCCCAGTACAGCCCCGACCCCAGCCCCGAGCCACTGCGTTACGAACCCCCGACCCAAACCAAGGTTGAGTTTAATACACAGTCAGCACCGAGGAGCAGCACCTGGGGGCCCGGCCTCTGGTACCCACCCAGCACTAACCCACGACCCCACGTACGGGGAGACTCGCCCAGGAGGCCTCTCCCCCTACGCTCATCGGTGTCCCAGCCATCCATGGCATCTTACCTTGGCGCACCGACGTTCCCAGACTTTACGCGCGAGGACAGAGCACAGTACACGGAATTACGCATGTGTTTGGAGACTATGATGTCCAATGTCCACGACGAGTCGTACAAATATGCCATCCTCCTCAAGCATCTCAAGGTGCCCAGAGCGCATAACATAGCGCTGGCACATTCCAACTCAAGCACCCCATACTCCGCAGCTCTGGTGGCCCTCGACGCGCGCTATGGACGCATATGGGATTACGTGATCCAAGAAATACGAGAGATCGACCGCCTCCCCCCAGCCAAAGACAATAGAGCACTGGATGACCTCTCTATCAAGGTACAATCCCTCGTGGGGATGCTGGGGTCCCAAAAGGAGAAGGGGAGACATGAACTGTATGCAAATTCTAACGTGGAGCGGATACTGGAGAAGCTCCCTCTAGCCCATCAAGAGCGTTTTCGGCGGCAGAGAGACCACAGTGACCCCAACGGCCTAGAACCATCCCTCCTAGACCTGGCTGATTTCCTCGCCAGGGAGGTCAGCAGTCTACGATTGGACACATTCGTGTGGAGTAGCTCTGACCCTAGAGATGGACCGAGAAGGTTCAACGACAACCGCCGGTCCGTGACCGTGATGCACCAGGCCGAGGTTGTGTCACGGCACACAAGCCACAACCCCCACAAGGAGAAGTGGAAGGCTGTCTGTCAGTACTGTGACGGTGAACACCAGCTGTCACAGTGCGACGCCTTCAAAGACTTAACCACAGCCGAAATAGGTCAGTGGCTTAAGGACAAACGCCGCTGCTTCCGCTGCGCGCGCGGCCACATGGCAGCCGATTGCCGCCTGAAGAAAAGATGCGGCAAGTGTGATGGCGCCCACCTAGATGTCCTGCATGAGACCAACCAGCGTTCGCCAGGAAACCAAAGTAGGCCCGTCACGGTGATGTACCATGCCGAGGCGGTGTCACCACAGACCAGTCCTGAACCCCCCCCCTGGTGTCCTGACCGTTGCAGCAGACACTGGGAGTCACGGTGCTACTCGTACCATCTCGATTCGGTGTCACCACAGACAGGTCACAACCCCCCGGCAAAAGAGGTATGGAAGATCGCCTGTACATACATACGCAGAGGACACTGGCTGGCACAGTGCGACGTGTTCCCGAAACTGACCATCGTCGAAATGGAGCAGTGGATTGCGTCTGACCCCCCCGAAGCCGGTCACCGCCGATTCCTGTGCGAGGATAACCTGCGAAGAATAGCCCGACGAGGCAACCGACCAACAGGAGTGCTCCACATAGACCCCAAGTATAGCGGGACCCCCCGAGTGCTCATCAAAGTGGTCAGAGTGCTCCTGAGCTACGAGGACAAGGTCCTGGACACTTACGCCGTCCTAGATGATGGGTCTGAAAAGAGTCTCCTCCTCGCTTCCGCCGCAGCCCAGTTGGGCCTGCGGGGTACCAAAGAAACAATGACAATCCGTACTATTCAGAGAGACCTGAAAACCATAAAGGGCAAGAACGTCTCATTCACAATAGCAGCGGTCGGGCAGCCCGAGAAGCGGTACAGCATCACTAAAGCATTTACAGGCCATGACATAGGTCTGTCAAGCTACAACTACCCCATCCCACAGCTGATGGCGAAGTATGCGCACCTACGCAGACTACCTATACCGCTCATCGACAGCGCCACACCGACCCTGCTCATAGGCTCCGACCACGCGGACCTCATTGTCCAAATTGAGGCGGCCCACATTGGACCCAAAGGATGCCCAGTCGCGGTTCAGACCCGACTGGGGTGGACGCTCCAGGGCCCCCTCTACGGACTTGCCAGCCAACCCACGTCTACACGCTGCCTGCACACAAAGGTGAGCGACACAGGCCACTCTCTCGTACAGCCCGTTGAGAGGCTATTGACATTAGATGAGAGGCCTGTGAGAGAACAGTGGGCTCAAGAAGAGGGAGTTCCGAACTCCACCCCCCTCAGCTGCGCTCCAAGCGACATAGCTGACCTCGAACCCAGCACCCCAAACTACCTCTTGATGGGGCGGCCGGAACCGGCCCCTCCTCAGACGGGGTACAGACCAAACAAGAGGAACAGACGGAGGATGTGGAGACACAGCCAAGCACAGATCAACCAGTCTCGGGCCCGCTTCCTCCTAAGCGACCTACCATCCCGTCCAGCCCGTCAGAAGTGGGTAAAGGACAGGGACAACCTGAAGGTGGACACAGTCGTTATGATCATGGACCAGTCACTACCCCGAGCTGCGTGGCCGGCCGGCCGCGTAAGCAAAGTGATCACTGGTGCCAACGGGAAGGTCAGAACGGCAGAAGTTATTGTCCAAGGGCGGACTTACACCCGGCCCGTGGCGAGTTGCCAGAGCTCCCTGACCCCCCTGATGACGACCATGACCCACTGACTTTGTAGATTGACCTACTCCCCACAACAGATATTGAGCAGTTGACTGGACTATTAATCTGTCTCCCTTAACTAATTAGGTGCGGACTAATTAGGAGGCGGCTGTTGTGAAGGGCCAGATTAAAACTGAGAATCTACCTTTATTGTTTTATAGACATTGTATATTATTTATATATACACGTTATATCCCTTTAAGCCTGCGTGTAAATCATAGTAATATTCACTTTCCTTATGCATAATGCCCCCTGACGGTGGCACCAGGCAGTCTCGTACTCAGACAGGTGCAATGGGCGAGTTTGGGGCAAGTCAGGACATGCCCTTGGCAGTGTATTGATTCAGGGCAAGTGGTTAGGTTTGGAACTAGAAAGCCACTTAAGTATATATGCTGGCGCAGGTGCGAGCAGCAGCAGTTCGTCTAAGCAAGCAGTGTGACAAGTTCGTCTAAAGTGTGACAAGTGTTCGGTAACAGTGAAGTGAGCAGCAGTGCGTCTAACAGAGCGTTGAGAGCCACGTGCGAATAGAATAGTAAAGTGGCAGAGTTTAATGCAGTAACGTCAAGTTCGACCTAGTTTAATGTGAAGTAAATAGTCGTTCATTTATTGTATATCGTGCAACCACAGTTCGTTCGTGTGTAGCATTGGACATGTGCACAGGAGAACCAGCGTCGGCGGTTGCAGAACCATTACTGGTTGGATTATATTGATTTGGAACGTGTTACCAGGAGAAGAGCCTCGTTGATTTCCAATATCGTTTGGGATTCAACCTCGTGAGGATTACTACTCGGGCTGGCCTCGTGGACAGAGGCTGGCTGGCTGTCATCAGTGCTATCGAGCATTTGGATTACAATTATTGCTTTGCTGCTGATCGTTGGATTTACAAGGACCGACTCCTGTACGTGGAGTCTCTTTATTCTTCATTGAATCAGACTGAGTATCCGAACATTCCTCTACCCTCTAGGCCTCACACCCCGGAGGGAACCCAGTGTCTCCAGGCGGTACCAGCGTTGCCTTCTATAGTTGCTATTATACGACCGGTGGCATCAACTTAGACCCATCATAGGATTCCTGCTATTCCTAGTGACTGCTGACTGACTTTACACATATTCTTCGCCATACAAGCGCGACCCTAATTCTCATTCTGTAACCTAATGTTGCATAATAATAAAATACCCTCAAATACTATTTCTTGGTCAATGCCGTGTTCTTGTGAGTGTTCACCATCTATATTCGATGTACTGCCTGGCCAGTAATTAAAGTACATACCTAGCAGTGGTTTAATCTATCACAATCTTTAATACAGTCAGGGTTTTGTAACCCCTCAGTTACAAATACCATATTAGATAATATTATTGAAATACAGTAGAATAAAGGAGAGGTAATGGCACCAGGCAAATTCGGTTTGCATCTTGGTATAACGTTAGCTAGCTAGATCGAGCAGTGCTCTGTAATGCCTGGGGTGAAAGGCTTGGTGATAGTAGCCTATATAAACTAAACAATGAAGACACTTTTATGCTCTTTTGATCATAGACCTGTTCATATGACCTGAACTCCTGAGTAAACAAAATAGGTTAGCCAATTTACAAGTAACCTAATGTAGTCTCGTTTATTATGTAACGCTGACTCGTCCAAACCCTGTTGGCGTGCATCACAGTCACGAAGCGGGCTAGCGTTACATAATAAAAGACTAATAATAATACCACAAGTGTGGATTCACTCGTCCAAACCCTGTTGGCATGCAGCACAGTCACGATAATGGGCTAATGTAACGCCAGTCAGCAAGCGAAATTAGCATTGAATCAAAAGCCTAGGGATGCAGGGACCACTGAGGAATATTATACTAGGTCGGAAATGAACATGTAAACACTGGCCTCGACGTTAGAAAGTAGCACTGCGTTGCGTGAAATCACTGAGCCCAGAGAGGAGTGGTTAGGCAAAAAATAGTTCCGAGTATATCTGCTTAGAAAACGTAAATGTCTAATTTAATAATTTTTTGGTAAATACACAAGAGAGAGGATTCAGAGACACAATGTGTCACATTATGCAAAACACACCATCTGATTGGTCGAGATGTTTAAGGGGGCGGGACTTAGGGCTATGTCATACCTTATAAGGGCATATAGCAAAGTTTGATGGATTGTAGCCACGCCCCCTTTTTGAGATGATTTATGACCCCTTATGGCTTCTCTGATTGGTCGAGGATTCAAGGAGGCGGGACATCCGGTTTCGAGGGGAGGGACATCCGGTTTAGGAGGGGAGGGACATCTGGTTACGGAAGGGGAGGAGTTTTCAGAATTTGTTTTCAAAATAAAAGTTTTTTTTTCAAAATAAACGTTTTTTTTTTTCAAAATAGTTTTTTTTTATTGTCAGAAATAAAAGATTCAGACGTTTATTTTTTTTTTCAGGTTGTATTTGTGTATTCCAAGGTTTTCAGATTAAACATTTCACAATATGTATTTGTGTATCTTCACAATATGTATTTGTGTATTCCAAGGTCTTAAGAAAAATACAATATCTTCACAATATGTATTTGTGTGGACATAAACATTTCAAGTGTGTGTATCTTAAGAATATGTGTATATCTTCAGAATAAATGTGTGTGTGTATGTGTGTGAGTGTGTTCAGACACTTGTGTGTGAGAATTAAGAATAATACAATGTGTCTGTTTAAGTAGAGAATGCTTTCTTCCAAATGGTATGGTTTGAGCAGAAAGCATTCTCCCCTCTGTTTCTGTATACCTCTCAGTAGACTGAATATCTCTCCCTCTCAGTAGACGGTCTCCACTCCGTAGGCTGAAATGACAGAAACACTAGAGTGGTTCTGACACTCCTCCAACGCTATGACATCCCCCTGCGTTGTCGTGAAGGAGGAGGTGTATGGATAGTGAATGGGATGGCTCAAAAGTGCCGTATGCAGCTTCTGTCATTTCAAAAGATTTACGACATGTCTTACTTCTCCTTTCTGCAGAAAAAAACTCACGGCCCCCAAGGTGTCTGTGTATGTGTGCATTTATGACTCTCTTACTTTTCCTTTCTGCAGAAAAAAACTCGCGGCCCCCAAGGTGTCTGTGTATGTGTGCGTGTATGTGTCTGTTTTCATGGATAAAGCCCAATGCATGTTAGGGTTTTTTTTCTTTTAAGACAATACAATGTCACAATCTTTTAGACATTTGGGTTCAGAAAATTACTATGTATGTGTGTCTGTCTGTCTGTCTGTCTGTCTGTCTGTCTGTCTGTCTGTCTGTCTGTCTGTCTGTCTGTCTGTCTGTCTGTCTGTCTGTCTGTCTGTCTGTCTGTCTGTCTGTCTGTCTGTCTGTCTGTCTGTCTGTCTGTCTGTCTGTATGTATGTATGTATGTATGTAAGTATGTCAGCGGTGCTGACCAGGGGGTTAGTCATTGAGGGCAAGGGTAATGTTTAAGTTATATGCATGGAGGCTAAGTTATGTTCTGCTAGATGGGTGCATCTCAGGGGATGGGGTGAGGGGCTGATTACAACCACCCCTCTAGGTGTCATAGTAATTAGGTTTCGGTGAAACGTTTTACTTAAAATAGATTCTTTAAAAAAAAAGTTGCATTACCGTGTTATGTATTATTGTATACATGAATTATTACAGTTAAAGATATAAATAGATATAAAAAGTTATACGTGATAGTGTCCTGAAAATATAATGTTCAGAAAATATCTGTCTGTGAGGATCTCAGTGTGTGAGGGGTGTGAACAGGGGCCCTGGTAGGTGTCAAAACACTGCATGGGGCGTGAAGTTTAGGGGACAGGCATGCACACGGCCCTGTAGAGTTACAGCAGAAATCTGACATATTTTACAGGCATTGTTCAAATACATATGGTTTATATTTTTTGTAACATGTACATGTACAAGTATTGTATTGTAGAACCATATACTCATAGCATATTTTTAGTTCACACAATGGAAGGGGTCGCTGTAACATAATCTGACAATTGCCTAACTAATAGGGATGTCCGATATTATCGACCGACCGATATTATCGGCCGATATCGGCAGTAAAATGTGATATCGGAAAATATCGGTATCGGTTTAAAAAAAGAAAAAAACAATAACAATATTTGTTATATATATATCCAGTGAAATGATTAGTTACCTGAAATTATTAGGTTTTTTTGGGGGGGAAACCCTGCATATATCAGTATCGGTTGATATCGGTTGATATCGGTATCGGAAATTAAGAGTTGGACAATATCGGAATATCGGTATCGGTAAAAAAGCCAATATCGAGCATCCCTACTAACTAACCTTACAGTCATGCATTTGTCCTAATAAACTAACCTACACTATAACATGCAACACTTTGATGAATATTGTTACACAGGTGACAGAGTTGTATTCCCCCTGAACATCTGTACAGAACTTGTAAGTAGTTTTGGATAAAAACATCAGCTAAACGACTAAATGTAAATGTTGTAATACCAACTATTTGACAGTTTGGGACATGGTGGTGATTATTATTTCTTATTTCGTAAAACTAATACAATCTTGACTGGAAAATGAGTCTTTGACAAGGTTAAGAGGTAGCAGATCAGAGAAAGACTTTTGTCTTGTTTACATCAGAGTCACCCATTTTCAATACATCAGGGCCTATATGGCATACAGATAGACTGTAATGCTACATCCAGACATTTAGGACATAGCAGATTACAAATACAGCACTGTTTGTGATAACTTGTAAGGGTTTGTCTGTCTAAACTGTTTCAATAGGGTATTGTCTTTAATTAAGACTTATTTTTGGATATAGATCACTTCTAATGTTATGGTTTGTAACCGACCCCAATCGCACAACACAAGACAGGTATGATGGTTTGCCAAGAAACAGATATTTATTGAACAACAGGGAAATACAGGGAAAAGGGCACTGTCCCTTTAAGGGAGAATCACAAATACAGGAATATAATATGAGGGGAAGGAAAGGTGCCTTTAAGAGGCGGGCAGGAAAAGGGAACACTAAGGGAAAGTAAGGGAACGCCTAAGGGAAGGTTAAGGGAACGCCTTGGGACAGAGGAACTAGAGACTAGGTAAACCAGGGACAAGGAGAACTAGGGAGAGAGGACTAGGGACTAGGAGAGCTAGGGATAGAGGACTAGGGACTAGGAGTACTAGGGATAGAGGACTAGGGACTATGAGAACTAGGGAAAGAGGACTAGGGACTAGGAGAACTAGGGAAGGAGAACTGGGGACTAGGAGAACAAGGGAAAGAGGACTAGGGACTAGGAGAACTAGGGAAGGAGAACTGGGGACTAGGAGAACAAGGGACAAGGAACTAGCTGGAACTAGAAGGGGAGAACTTGGGACAGGAACTAGGTGGAACTAGAAACAGAGGGGACTGAGGCCCGCGGAGGCGGACTGGGGAACAGGGAGGAACTGGGAGGACTGGTGGAAATCATCTGGGCCGCTCTGCAGGACAGAGGAGATAGTTAATGCACAAAGGGAAAAAACAGAGCAGGTGCAGAACAGTCCAAATAACAAAGTGAACAAAGTAATAATATCTTCGTGTGACAAACACACAGGGGGAGATGTAAAGTCCAAAAATACTATTCTAAGTGAGAACCAAAAACAGAGGCATTACGCTGGGAGATGAAATGTCCAAACTAACTAACAGAGGCAATACGCTGGGAGATGAAATGTCCAAACTAACTAACAGAGGCAATACGCTGGGAGAGTGACATCACAATCAAAACTCACCCAGGCGTATGCGTAAAGGTACAGGAACAGCAGCGGGAACGGGGGCAAGGACACTACGCTGGGTGAGTGACATCACAATCAAAACTCACCCAGGCGTGTGCGTAATGGTACGGGGACAGCAACGGGAACGGGGACAAGGACACTACGCTGGGTGAGTGACATCACAATCAAAACTCACCCAGGCGTGTGCGTAATGGTACGGGGACAGCAACGGGGCGAGGGCATCGCCACCGGGTGGCTGGCTGTCCGAGCCGAGGAACAGAGCGCTGGAACAACGGCGGTGGCGAGGATGTCGTCCACCGGGTAGCCGCTGTCGGAGCCGAGGAACAGAGTGCGCGCCACACCTTGGTGTGCGCGTCGGAACAGTGGCGGTGGCGAGGATGTCGTCCACCGGGTAGCCGCTGTCGGAGCCGAGGAACAGAGTGCGCGCCACACCTTGGTGTGCGCGTCGGAACAGTGGCGGTGGCGAGGATGTCGTCCACCGGGTAGCCGCTGTCGGAGCCGAGGAACAGAGTGCGCGCCACACCTTGGTGTGCGCGTCGGAACAGTGGCGGTGGCGAGGATGTCGTCCACCGGGTAGCCGCTGTCGGAGCCGAGGAACAGAGTGCGCGCCACACCTTGGTGTGCGCGTCGGAACAGAGAGACGCCTCGGGTGCGTCTGCGAGGAGGAGTATGCCAAGCACGAAGGTCTGGAAGATGCGCGTCAGTGCGCTGGTACGGAGGAGCGTGCCAAGCTCGAAGGTCTGGAAGATGCGCGTCTGTGCGCTGGTACGGAGGAGCGTGCCAAGCTCGAAGGTCTGGAAGATGCGCGTCTGTGCGCTGGTACGGAGGAGCGTGCCAAGCTCGAAGGTCTGGAAGATGCGCGTCAGTGCGCTGGTACGGAGGAGCGTGCCAAGCTCGAAGGTTCTTGGAAGATGCGCATTGCGCGCTGGTCTGGAGAGCGTGCCAAGCTCGAGCGTCCTTGGAAGATGCGCGTTGCGCGCTGGTCTGGAGAGCGTGCCAAGCTCGAGCGTCCTTGGAAGATGCGCGTTGCGCGCTGAGGACTGGAGAGCGTCTGCGCTGGTCTGGATGTGCGTCAGGACGAACAGCTGCGCGGGGGTCTGCAGTGGAACGCTGGGGTGCCTCCCGTGGAAGTACAGGGAGCGCAGACCAGTCTTCCCCACAGGCAACGGCGACAGCTGGCGAAGGCTGGAGCAAACATCTCGACGCCGGAGAATGGAACAGCATAGGCAGACAGAGGATCTCCCGAAAGAGTCTAGATGTTGAGAGAATATGACTCGGCAAGTATACAACACGACCCCACGCCAAAACGAGGGGAAGCGCCCTGGTATTTAAAGCCCACAGGGGGACTAATTAGCCTGCCACCACAGGTGCGAGAGATAATAGAATATCGAACAGGTGTGGCCACTAAGGGTAAGGAACGAGAGGGTGGGGGCTAGAGAGAGTGAGTGAGAAGGGAAGATAAACAGTATAGAAGGGAAATAAACAGTATAGGCTTACAGAAACAGAGAAAAGGTAGTGAGCAGCGGGCAAAACCTCACAGTATCCCCCCCTCCAACGGGAGCCACCCGGCGACCCAAAACAAATACAGACAGAGTGGCAGGGGGCAAAACAAGAGGTACCGGCCAAGCCAGCAGGGGAAGCCACCACAAGAGTGGGGCTAGCAAAAGAAACAGGGTCGCCGAGGGGGAACTGGGGGAACTGGTCTAGAGGAACTGGGTCTAGAGAACTGGGCTAGAGAACTGGTCTAGAGAAACTGGGTCCAGAGAAACTGGGTCTAGAGAAACTGGGTCTAGAGGAACTGGGTCAAGAGAACTAGTCTAGCGAACTGGGCAAGAGAACTGGTCTAGAGAACTGGTCTAGAGAACTGGCCTAGAGAACTGGTCTAGAGGAACTGGTCTAGAGGAACTGGGTCTAGAGAACTGGTCTAGAGCAACTGGTCTAGAGGAACTGAGGGGCAAGCAGGGTAGCTAAGGGGTAACCATGGAAGCACCGGGAAAGGGCTAGCAGAGGGAAGGTTAGCTGCCAGGGCACTGATAGCTACAGGGCCTATGCTAGCTGTACTGCTACATCAACATAGAGGCTGCGCAAGCTGCCGGAGCCAGGCTAGCAGAGGGAAAGGGTAGCTGCCAGGGCACTGATAGCTACAGGGCCTATGCTAGCTGTACTGCTACATCAACATAGAGGCTGCGCTAGCTGCCGGAGCTAGGCTGGCAGACAGGGCTGGACCAGCATGAGAGCACAAGCTAGCTGGAAGGACAGTCCTAGCAGTGGGATAAACTACACAAAAAAGTGGAGGCCATGCAGAGGGACCGGGTTAGCTGCTTGGGCCTGGCTAGCTACAGGGCCTATGCCAGCTGCAAGGCTGCATTAACATAGAGGCTGTGCTAACAGCCGGGGCCAAGCTAGCAGACCGGGGCCATGCAGAGGGAAACTGGGTTAGCTGCCAGGGCATGGCTAGCTACAGGGCCCATGCCAGCAGCAAGGGCTGCATAAACATAGAGGCTGTGCTAGCAGCCGGGGCAAGACTAGCAGACAGGGGCTCTGCTGAGGGACTGGGTTAGCCGCCAGGGCATGGCTAGCTACAGGGGGGTCAAACAGGGCAAAACGGGAAGCAAACAGGGGAGCTAACCGGGGAGACTAACAAGCTAAACAGGGAAGCTAAACTGGGCTAAACAGGGGAGTAACAGGCTAACAAGGGAGCTAAACAGGACTAACAAGGAAGCTAAACTGGGCTAACAGGGAGCTAGAGGGGACAAGAAAAAAAAAGGCAAACTCAACATACACAGTCTGTGCTGGCTGGGGTCGTAGACTTGGTGGGGTCGTACTGTTATGGTTTGTAACCGACCCCAATCGCACAACACAAGACAGGTATGATGGTTTGCCAAGAAACAGATATTTATTGAACAACAGGGAAATACAGGGAAAAGGGCACTGTCCCTTTAAGGGAGAATCACAAATACAGGAATATAATATGAGGGGAAGGAAAGGTGCCTTTAAGAGGCGGGCAGGAAAAGGGAACACTAAGGGAAAGTAAGGGAACGCCTAAGGGAAGGTTAAGGGAACGCCTTGGGACAGAGGAACTAGAGACTAGGTAAACCAGGGACAAGGAGAACTAGGGAGAGAGGACTAGGGACTAGGAGAGCTAGGGATAGAGGACTAGGGACTAGGAGTACTAGGGATAGAGGACTAGGGACTAGGAGAACTAGGGATAGAGGACTAGGAACTAGGAGAACTAGGGATAGAGGACTAGGGACTAGGAGAACTAGGGAAAGAGGACTAGGGACTAGGAGAACTAGGGAAAGAGGACTAGGGACTAGGAGAACTAGGGAAGGAGAACTGGGGACTAGGAGAACAAGGGAAAGAGGACTAGGGACTAGGAGAACTAGGGAAGGAGAACTGGGGACTAGGAGAACAAGGGACAAGGAACTAGCTGGAACTAGAAGGGGAGAACTTGGGACAGGAACTAGGTGGAACTAGAAACAGAGGGGACTGAGGCCCGCGGAGGCGGACTGGGGAACAGGGAGGAACTGGGAGGACTGGTGGAAATCATCTGGGCCGCTCTGCAGGACAGAGGAGATAGTTAATGCACAAAGGGAAAAAACAGAGCAGGTGCAGAACAGTCCAAATAACAAAGTGAACAAAGTAATAATATCTTCGTGTGACAAACACACAGGGGGAGATGTAAAGTCCAAAAATACTATTCTAAGTGAGAACCAAAAACAGAGGCATTACGCTGGGAGATGAAATGTCCAAACTAACTAACAGAGGCAATACGCTGGGAGATGAAATGTCCAAACTAACTAACAGAGGCAATACGCTGGGAGAGTGACATCACAATCAAAACTCACCCAGGCGTATGCGTAAAGGTACAGGAACAGCAGCGGGAACGGGGGCAAGGACACTACGCTGGGTGAGTGACATCACAATCAAAACTCACCCAGGCGTGTGCGTAATGGTACGGGGACAGCAACGGGAACGGGGACAAGGACACTACGCTGGGTGAGTGACATCACAATCAAAACTCACCCAGGCGTGTGCGTAATGGTACGGGGACAGCAACGGGGCGAGGGCATCGCCACCGGGTGGCTGGCTGTCCGAGCCGAGGAACAGAGCGCTGGAACAACGGCGGTGGCGAGGATGTCGTCCACCGGGTAGCCGCTGTCGGAGCCGAGGAACAGAGTGCGCGCCACACCTTGGTGTGCGCGTCGGAACAGTGGCGGTGGCGAGGATGTCGTCCACCGGGTAGCCGCTGTCGGAGCCGAGGAACAGAGTGCGCGCCACACCTTGGTGTGCGCGTCGGAACAGTGGCGGTGGCGAGGATGTCGTCCACCGGGTAGCCGCTGTCGGAGCCGAGGAACAGAGTGCGCGCCACACCTTGGTGTGCGCGTCGGAACAGTGGCGGTGGCGAGGATGTCGTCCACCGGGTAGCCGCTGTCGGAGCCGAGGAACAGAGTGCGCGCCACACCTTGGTGTGCGCGTCGGAACAGAGAGACGCCTCGGGTGCGTCTGCGAGGAGGAGTATGCCAAGCACGAAGGTCTGGAAGATGCGCGTCAGTGCGCTGGTACGGAGGAGCGTGCCAAGCTCGAAGGTCTGGAAGATGCGCGTCTGTGCGCTGGTACGGAGGAGCGTGCCAAGCTCGAAGGTCTGGAAGATGCGCGTCTGTGCGCTGGTACGGAGGAGCGTGCCAAGCTCGAAGGTCTGGAAGATGCGCGTCAGTGCGCTGGTACGGAGGAGCGTGCCAAGCTCGAAGGTTCTTGGAAGATGCGCGTTGCGCGCTGGTCTGGAGAGCGTGCCAAGCTCGAGCGTCCTTGGAAGATGCGCGTTGCGCGCTGGTCTGGAGAGCGTGCCAAGCTCGAGCGTCCTTGGAAGATGCGCGTTGCGCGCTGAGGACTGGAGAGCGTCTGCGCTGGTCTGGATGTGCGTCAGGACGAACAGCTGCGCGGGGGTCTGCAGTGGAACGCTGGGGTGCCTCCCGTGGAAGTACAGGGAGCGCAGACCAGTCTTCCCCACAGGCAACGGCGACAGCTGGCGAAGGCTGGAGCAAACATCTCGACGCCGGAGAATGGAACAGCATAGGCAGACAGAGGATCTCCCGAAAGAGTCTAGATGTTGAGAGAATATGACTCGGCAAGTATACAACACGACCCCACGCCAAAACGAGGGGAAGCGCCCTGGTATTTAAAGCCCACAGGGGGACTAATTAGCCTGCCACCACAGGTGCGAGAGATAATAGAATATCGAACAGGTGTGGCCACTAAGGGTAAGGAACGAGAGGGTGGGGGCTAGAGAGAGTGAGTGAGAAGGGAAGATAAACAGTATAGAAGGGAAATAAACAGTATAGGCTTACAGAAACAGAGAAAAGGTAGTGAGCAGCGGGCAAAACCTCACATCTAAGCATGAATGTCCATCTACTGTATCAATGCTAAGCCTACATTTTTAGGTCAACTTCCCCTTTTTAGCACGGTTGAAACCTTACCAACATAACATCAAACCCTATTTTTATGTCACAGTACCACTGAAAATAGCACAGAGTATGGGGAAAAGGCCATCATGTGATAGCTAGACCTTCTATGTTAGCTATGTCTGTAAAGGACTTTAAAAAACAACAGTGTATTACAAATACAGTGTATTTGTATTTATATCATTGTCACCTGAATACATATTGCAGGATATTTAGCAGAAACTATGGTAAATGTACTTTGATGCATGTAAAAACTTCATACAACTTCATACAGAAGTACAGAATACTTTTATACAAAATGCTTCTAACTGCTACGCTTTCTGTTATTTTATGAAATAAAATAGTATACCATGTAAAATAGAAGTAAAAATAGAGCTCACAGTGTTCAGTATAGACATATGTACAATGTTCGATGTAGAAAGAAGTAACTGAGTTACCATACAATATACTATGCAATGTACTAATATACAATACTATATAGTGCAAAGCAGAAATGGGATGAGGTACAATTTAGGTACAATTTACAGTAAGGTCTACAAAGGTATGGGGTGCATTGCAAATCCAATACCAATAAATATAAAGTGTCTTTAGGTGTTCTAAAATGTGGAGAATGGGTGCTGCAATGTGTTGTTTGTTTAAAGTGAATGTGTGCGTTTGGATGTGTGTGTGTTGTGAGTGCATTTTATGTTTGTTGTATAGTGTTATTGCTCGTTACGTGATAACACATAATCCTATTGAATTCTGAATTCTTTGTTTATAGGCTGAGGGTCAATGATACACTTGAAATAGACATCTAAAATCATGAAACAGGTCGATTTTTAGTAGATTGAATCAATAGTCAGAAGGATAATGCTATTTTCTCAGGGGGTTGACATATATCACCCCTTGACACCTCACTCCTTTGTAAGACAAACAGCTTTGGTGCTGTAATTACAGTGATTAGGCTCGTTTGCCTGTCTTTCATTTTTTATTAATCTGCTTTTTGTGTGTTTTTAGGTGTTTGGTTATGTTTTATCTGTCATTTTGACCAGGTCTAGCTAAAAGAGGGGTCTATGATCTCAATTGACTACCTGGTAAACAAAATTCGTTAAAGAATTGGAACTATATTGTGGTACATAAGTAAAACAGACTATTTGCAAACAGCATTGTTCTAATTGGAACTATATTGTGGTACATAAGTAAAACAGACTATTTGCAAACAGCATTGTTCTAAACAATGCAAGGCATAAATCTTTGTATCTACTAGAAAGTTTGTATTTATATCTTTGTTATATGAAAAACATGTACTTTGGTAAAAACATGATATCACATAATCCTAGTGAATTCTGAATTTGTTGTTTATTGGTTGAGTGTCAAGGATACACATAAATTATAAACATCTAAAACCATGAAACTGCCCAATACACTTAAAAACAGACATGTCAACATAGTTTTTTTGACCTGTTTGCATAATGATAAGGTAAAAACAATACAGATGTATTTTTACAAGTTTTAGTACGATCAAGCCCCAAAGGTATTTTCTTTAACCTGATCTAAGGTAAACAAATAGCACATTTCTGAATTACTTTGCAGAACAGTGTCTAGTTTTTTAGCCCCCCTGAGTTTTATGCTCTCAATATTTCGATATACATTAAATCCTACACACAATAGGAAATATTCAAACAGCTCAAAGATGATAATTCTAAGGCAAATACATTTTAACTCACTCACCATAGTTAGTGTATAGTATGGCTAACATGTATGAAAGTTGTTGATACAATATTATAATTCATAATAATTATGCAGAAAAAAGCTAAATACAGAGTATTAGCGGCGAGGTTGTTTGATCTTTGTCCCCCGATGATTGAAAGAAATTCATTTTAAGAACCATTTAGCATGAAACATCTTAAAACAAAGATGTATTTTATACATTATAACCATGAAAATAATGCAATGTTAGGTTTTACCATGATTATAATGTTCACAGATAGGAATGTATCATTCACATTCAATTATCCAAATGTACTCAGTTTGTGTGAAATTTACTCTCCGAAATGTAATGTGTAGCAAAAAACAATTCATATTGTTTCAGTGATGGCCTGGCTGATAGGTCTATTGTCGACATGTCTTATTTCTACATGAAATATTTGCTTCACTCACACAATAAATATGCTGTTTGTGTAAAAATAATGTATAATATCTGGACTGATTCACTGTATAGTGAATCCAGGGGTATAGTGGATCGATTATATTTAGTATGAAGCACCTTAAAACAATGAGGCATTTCATTTATAATATCAAAACATGTCTTATGTTCTATAAGATGTTCTTATGTATTTACAAGTCTTATGTAGAATGATGTAAAAAGAGTTCTACTAATATATTTCACTTAAAAAACGTGTACAGAAAGATAAATATCCGACTCCTGTTATGGGAATTACACCTTTTCTATACAAAACAAATGTGTTGGTATGTTTTATTGTAACTGTTTGACTGTTTGGTTGTTTTTAGTGCAAGACTGTCAGCAACATTTAAGACGGGTCTAGGGTTATCTCCTCAACACTAGGTCTGAGATGCATTTAAGTCCTATTGATAGGTTTTTCCATACCTTTGCAAGGATATGTATGACTGCTGCATTAATTTATTTTAAATTTGGTGGACTTTATGGTATTTATAGCTTATTCATGATTTAAGGTGATACTTCTTATTGAATTGTTTAAAGAATATGTGTTTAACCCGAGGGGTCATTAATGTATGTATTGTAGGACCTTACAAATAAATCTGATTTGATCATGATCCCAACAAATGGTAAAATGTTTTCAAGCATTACATTTAACAGACAGTGGTGACATTTTGAAGTTTTAAAGGGTTCCAATTCACAGAGCTGAACTTAAAATCATTCAAAACAATTATTACATCTAGAGGTAGAAAGAAACGCAGATGGGTATATTATAAAAAATGTATTAAAGAATATTGCAGATCATGCTGTAACCTTTTTTATCAATAATATAAGCGTGGATAACATCAATAATGTGATTAATATCTAAAGTTTCTAAACACTTATGATTTGTCAGTTTAAAAGCCGTAACATCCACTATTACAGTGTATAAACATAACAGGTGTGCTCTGTTAAAGGGGAACTATTCTACTATTTCTTTCACTATTTGGGCACTTTTACACAATTCCTGTGAGTCTATGGAACACCTCTGTAATATATATATTTTTTTAATTCATTGTTTTGTATTTCTAATCAAGTCCTCAAAAACAGCATTTTTCTACCTCAAGATTTCGAGCTGTTTTGAGCCTGGGCTGCAGGTGTCACCTAAACCACTGCGGAGCGTCGTCGTCTATCTCAACATTAACATGCAGCAGTGACTATATGACATCACATATAGGCACATTTTCAAACGACTCAGTTCAGTGAGGGTGAATATTGTGAGAGGAGAATTGGAAGAATGCGCCAATATGAGAATTTTGAGACATAGATCATATTAATATAAGTTCACATAGCTAGGAAACAATGCTAAACACTCAAAAAGGCCATTTATAAGATAGTTCCCCTTTAAAATGACCATTCATATGATCTAAAATAGTAACTAAGCCGTTTTCAGATAGAAGACTTTCATCCTCTGAGAGTGTCTCTATCATATATTGCCAATTATTTAGCAAGCCTTGCTCTCTCACCAGCTTCAACATATTTTCAAAAAGCCTTAAGCGCAGGCTATTGACATTACCGTTTACCCATCGATGTACAATTGTCCTGACAGCTCCGCGGCGGTCACTAAGGCTTTAAGAGTAGCTACTTTGATTGGGAAGTGGAGGGTTTTTCTTCTAGTAGGACACAGTCTCTTAACCATACCCCGGGTTGGGGATGGCAGTGATGATGCTTTGTTGGTTACATCAGCGATAGGTATTTCTTCGGGTCAGGGTGGAATACATCAGATTCTGATGTAAGAGGGGTGTACCAGGGGCTATTAGGATCCATACACCTGACGGGGTTTGACGGTGGTGAATCCGGCGATGACGTCTCCCACATCGTTGTAAGAGGGCTGTAACTAGTCCTAGGGGTGTCTAGGAGGCTTTGCAATGAAAACGTTTTAGAGGAACCATACAGGGGTACGGGTAATGTCTCAACTTCCTCGTCTGGAGCGTATAGTGGAGACAGGCTATCTAGTGTATCCGATGCATGCTTAGAAGGATCAGCCTCATACCAAGCAAAGTTTGCTCGCGTTGAAGTAGGGTCACCGAATCTATAACCATACAGGGGTACGGGTAATGTCTCAACTTCCTCGTCTGGCGCGTATAGTGGAGACAAGCTATCTAGTGTATCCAATGCAGAGTTAGCAGGATCAGCCTCATGTGTCGCATACAAAGCCATGATTGCTATCTAAAAGTACAAAATGCACTGTAAGTCTTTTTAAAGGAGGATTTAGGGTTGACACGCCCCATCCTCCGCCCCCTCGCTGGGTCACTCCCACTCCATCTCCTCTGAATCGTCGGCTGGAAGGAGCCTTCTTCTAGAATATGCCAGGTCTGTCCTCACCTTAACCCCTTCTTTAGTAACCATTCCGCAAGTCCGAAGACATTCTAACCAGGCCGGTACCGGTACTGAGAAGAGGATATACTCATGACTTGTATTAAGGAACCTTGAGAAGATGGTTAGATTAGTCTCTACACCTAAAGCCAGAGTACTTTTTATAGATATCCGCCCGTAATACACATACCCGTAGTCTATTGAGCTTATTACCAGGGTGAATATATGCCCGTCCTTAAGCGTTCTACCCACTAATCCATCCATAGCCTCATACAAAGCTTTATTTAGTTGCCAAAATTCACTCTCCGATAGGTCTATCTCAGATCTTCTTCCAACACCCTGGAAATTCTCCAAGGAGGTCTTGTAGAAGACAACTCTCTCAAATTTAACATCATAACAGAATCCTAGCACACAATCCCTGAGGGGCCATATCTCTGTGTAAAACACGCTACCAAATTTGGATGGTGCAAGTAACTCGGCCTTAAAATGTGCTACTCGGGCTGACGTGCGTATAGTAGATGTAGCTAGACTACTCGCCATTTTTTTTTCTAGGGTCTCTCTAAGAGGGAACTCTCTAAATATATAGGTTTTTATCCAACCCTGACAGCCTATATAGCGTCATACAGACCCGTCCGCAGCTTCGCCCCCACCCCCATACAGAAATACATCCATCTAGACATACACACCCACACAATCTTTTTTTGACAGTCACAGTCTTTGACAGAAACTTTGAAGTATCAGCTGTTGTTTAAAGTACCAGCATTGTAGCATAGGAGATGGGTAATTTCTTCAGCAGGACTAGCAGCTGTATTATGAGCTCTATAAACTATGATCTTGCATTGCTTTTAAAACATGCTATAGCTAATAAAGTCAACGATGCCCACTTGTACATCGATGGGTAAACGGGAATGTCAATAGCCTGCGCTTAAGGCTTTTTGAAAATATGTTGAAGCTGGTGAGAGAGCAAGGCTTGCTAAATAATTGGCAATATATGATAGAGACACTCTCAGAGGATGAAAGTCTTCTATCTGAAAACGGCTTAGTTACTATTTTAGATCATATGAATGGTCATTTTAACAGAGCACACCTGTTATGTTTATACACTGTAATAGTGGATGTTAGGGCTTTTAAACTGACAAATCATAAGTGTTTAGAAACTTTAGATATTAATCACATTATTGATGTTATCCACGCTTATATTATTGATAAAAAAGGTTACAGCATGATATGCAATATTCTTTAATACATTTTTTATAATATACCCATCTGCGTTTCTTTCTACCTCTAGATGTAATAATTGTTTTGAATGATTTTAAGTTCAGCTCTGTGAATTGGAACCCTTTAAAACTTCAAAATGTCACCACTGTCTGTTAAATGTAATGCTTGAAAACATTTTACCATTTGTTGGGATCATGATCAAATCAGATTTATTTGTAAGGTCCTACAATACATACATTAATGACCCCTCGGGTTAAACACATATTCTTTAAACAATTCAATAAGAAGTATCACATTATATCATGAATAAGCTATAAATACCATAAAGTCCACCAAATTTAAATTAAATTAATGCAGCAGTCATACATATCCTTGCAAAGGTATGGAAAAACCTATCAATAGGACTTAAATGCATCTCAGACCTAGTGTTGAGGAGATAACCCTAGACCCTTCTTAAATGTTGCTAACAGTCTTGCACTAAAAACAACCAAACAGTCAAACAGTTACAATAAAACATACCAACACATTTGTTTTGTATAGAAAAGGTGTAATTCCCATAACAGGAGTCGGATATTTATCTTTCTGTACACGTTTTTTAAGTGAAATATATTAGTAGAACTCTTTTTAAATCATTCTACATAAGACTTGTAGATACATAAGAACATCTTATAGAACATAAGACATGTTTTGATATTATAAATGAAATGCCTCATTGTTTTAAGGTGCTTCATACAAAATATAATCGATCCACTATACCCCTGGATTCACTATACAGTGAATCAGTCCAGATATTATACATTATTTTTACACAAACAGCATATTTATTGTGTGAAAGAAGCAAATCTTTCATGTAGAAATAAGACATGTCGACAATAGACCTATCAGCCAGGCCATCACTGAAACAATATGAATTGTTTTTTGCTACACATTACATTTCGCAGAGTAAATTTCACACAAACTGAGTACATTTGGATAATTGAATGTGAATGATACATTCCTATCTGTCAACATTATAATCATGGTAAAACCTAACATTGCATTATTTTCATGGTTATAATGTATAAAATACATCTTTGTTTTAAGATGTTTCATGCTAAATGGTTCTTAAAATGAATTTCCTTCAATCATCGGGGGACAAAGATCAAACAACCTCGCCGGTAATACTCTGTATTTAGCTTTTTTCTGCATAATTATTATGAATTATAATATTGTATCAACAACTTTCATACATGTTAGCCATACTATACACTAACTATGGTGAGTGAGTTAAAATGTATTTGCCTTAGAATTATCATCTTTGAGCTGTTTGAATATTTCCTATCGTGTGTAGGATTTAATGTATATCGAAATATTGAGAGCATAAAACTCAGGGGGGCTAAAAAACTAGACACTGTTCTGCAAAGTAATTCAGAAATGTGCTATTTGTTTACCTTAGATCAGGTTAAAGAAAATACCTTTGGGGCTTGATCGTACTAAAACTTGTAAAAATACATCTGTATTGTTTTTACCTTATCATTATGCAAACAGGTAAAAAAAACTATGTTGACATGTCTGTTTTTAAGTGTATTGGGCAGTTTCATGGTTTTAGATGTTTATAATTTATGTGTATCCTTGACACTCAACCAATAAACAACAAATTCAGAATTCACTAGGATTATGTGATATCATGTTTTTACCAAAGTACATGTTTTTCATATAACAAAGATATAAATACAAACTTTCTAGTAGATACAAAGATGTATGCCTTGCATTGTTTAGAACAATGCTGTTTGCAAATAGTCTGTTTTACTTATATACCACAATATAGTTCCAATTCTTTCACGAAAGTTGTTTACCAGGTAGTCAATTGAGATCATAGACCCCTCTTTTAGCTAGACCTGGTCAAAATGACAGATAAAACATAACCAAACACCTAAAAATACAAAAAGCAGATTAATAAAAAATGAAAGACAGGCAAACGAGCCTAATCACTGTAATTACAGCACCAAAGCTGTTTGTCTTACAAAGGAGTGAGGTGTCAAGGGGTGATATATGTCAACCCCCTGAGAAAATAGCATTATCCTTCTGACTATTGATTCAATCTACTAAAAATCGACCTGTTTCATGATTTTAGATGTCTATTTCAAGTGTATCATTGACCCTCAGCCTATAAACAAAGAATTCAGAATTCAATAGGATTATGTGTTATCACGTAACGAGCAATAACACTATACAACAAACATCAAATGCACTCACAACACACACACATCCAAACGCACACATTCACTTTAAACAAACAACACATTGCAGCACCCATTCTCCACATTTTAGAACACCTAAAGACACTTTATATTTATTGGTATTGGATTTGCAATGCACCCCATACCTTTGTAGACCTTACTGTAAATTGTACCTAAATTGTACCTCATCCCATTTCTGCTTTGCACTATATAGTATTGTATATTAGTACATTGCATAGTATATTGTATGGTAACTCAGTTACTTCTATTCTGCATCGAACATTGTACATATGTCTATCAGTGATGCCACTAACGCGTTACTAAGTAACGCGTTATTGTAATCTGATTACTTTTCCCCGAAAATAGTAATCTAACGCGTTAATCTTTACAAGCCAGTAATCTGATTGCAGTTACTTGTCCAAGTGGCTGTGCGTTACTATTTCGTTACTATCTCATCATAATGCAGGCGGAATGCAGTATTTTCTTTCGTTTTCGACAGTCAAATATACGTTTGGAGAGCTTTTCCTTGTATTGGGGAGTGACGTCACAGCACGCAACCTCGCGTGTTGATCCATGCTGGTGGGCGCGGCTGTTATTGTTATTGTCAGGCTGACCTAAACTGCGAGCTAGCAGGGAGACGCTCGCGCTGGTAACGCTTTCTTGCACTGGAAGTTCACTAGTCTACTTAACGGTTGTGTCAGCTAAGCCGGGTGAAAAAAACATTCACTTTGCGGAGGAAACAAAATACTGTCTACCGCATATGGAATATACAGCACAGCACAACCATCGACTTCTACAGGACTTGGAGGTGCACCAGCCAAACAGTATGTTCCACCTTTGAGTTAAACATCTTTTGCATTGCACTATTCATGAACATGGAACACCATACTGCAGTATGTAGGTTGTCAGTAGCACACAATAATAAATAATAATAATAATAATAATAATAATAATAATAATAATAATAATAATAATAATAATAATAATAATAATAATAATAATAATAATAATAATAATAATAATAATAATAATAATAATAATAATAATAATAATAATGAGGGGCGGAGCTGAGCGATCATGGAGTAGACGTGTTTCACATGAGCTCCCTTCTACCGTGCTGAATATACGTTTCTCCCCATTAGTCTTTATTTTATTTTTATTTGTTTTTATCTGTTTGCTAGGTCGTCGTGTTTAGTATACATTCATCGACTTTTTTCGACTTTCTACGATGACGGGGGTGGAAACCAGAGCCATGACTGCCCCAACCAGCAAACCATCACCGCCGGGCCTGGCCGCACTGTCGCCCGTTGTCGGGGAGTTAAGCGAAGCTGTGCTCTTGGTCATGACCAAGCTACATGCAGACTCTGAGACACGCATCGCTTAAGCACAGAAGAAAGTGTTGGCGGATTTTTGTGTAAGCCTCCGTCGTGAGATATCAGAAGAAATACGGCTGGCGGTAGTACCGCTGACAGACAAGATGGAGACGATGCACGCTGTCTCCTCGGCTAATGCTAACGAACTAGCCACGCTAACGACGGAGGTATCATTACAGTGCGAGAAGATGGCGCGTCTCGAATCCGCCCTGCTGGCTAGGCAGGCTGAAGTCAACAAACTACAGTCGGCAATGGAGGAGATGCAGTCCCGGGATAGACGCCACAACGTCAGGATTGTTGGAGTACCGGAGACCAGCGGTGAAGGCCGTCTCTCTGAGACCGTGCCCGAACTGCTGCAGAAAATACTAGGGACGGACGTCCTCCCTTCGCCTCCTATCTGTGAATCGGCCTACAGAGCGGGCAGGTTTTCTCCCGGCGTGAACAAAGAGCCGAGGCCCATCATAGTCAAGCTGAACAGACTCCAGCAGAGAGAACTCATCATGCGGTCGGCTCGTACCAGAAGGGGTAATCTGAGGCTTGGCGATCACAAAGTGGCCATTTTCGAAGACTTTACATCGGAGGTTCAAGCACAGAGAGGCGAATACAAGGTGGTCCTGACTAAGCTATGGAAACTAGGCCTGAGGCCCACGTTATTCGCTCCCGCGAAATTATCTGTGTTGGAGAAGGTCGGTGGTCAGCGTTTGTTTTGGTCATTGGCTAAAGCGAAGGAATATCTCGCGGAGATACCCGAGTCTGTTGCTTGATATCTATGGCGGGTGAGTGACTTGGCGGTTTGGGCCTATATACATTGATTAGGCCGACTATTCACAAATACTTGCTGTCATGCCCAGACATGCTAACTGCCCAATGCCCATCCAACTAGCGGGGCTTCCCAATGACTTCTGTTACTTGCTAAAGCTGACCTCATGGTCATACTTGTGTATCGCCTCTTTGGAAGCTAACGAGCTAGCTGAACAATGTACATAATAGGCTAACGTGCTATCCGGATTCATCACTAGCTTACGCGCTAGCCTCGGGCTAGCCAGCGGGCTTCGTCTATAGTCTGCGCTGAGACATTCGAGACCCGTTAATGGTTACGTATTTTGGTTGCTGTTGCTGTTCAAAGGGACATTGGTTTGCACAATTCAAGAGTGATCGAATCCCTAACTAACTTCTGGTATGCTTTTATTTTTATATCCAGGTTGTTTTGAGCTTTGGGATCCATAGTAGAAGCCAAGGTCGGTTGAATATGCATATACAATATATGATAACAGGTTGGGTCGGGTATGGCTTGCACTTCATGGCTATATGGTTATATGGCCTGCACTTTAGCCATGACCCTCTTTTCCTTTCTTTTTTCTTTCTTATTGTCGCTGTTTTTATGTCATCTGTATGCGCGATTTAAATGTGATCCGATTCTACCTTGGACTAACTGCTGAATTGCCTTAATTTTGTTTTGAATTTTCCGTGATCCATTTATGCTATAACGTTGCGACATTAATATGCAGACTCCAAGGTAGATGGTTACAGGGTTGATGCTGAGTAATTATATAATAATTATTGTCGCTGTTTTAATGGCATTTGAGTGAGCAATTTAACTGTGATTCGATCCTACCTTGGACTAACTGCTCCGACCGATATCTTTATTGAAACAATGTATGATAACAGGTGGTGTCAGGTGTTGCTTATTACCATCCCCGGATTGATTAATTAATGAATGTGTTTAATTCTATTCTTACATAGGTTATGTCATTTCAGCCGTTGTGCCTGATCAGAGGGACAGCTAAAGGGGTGCACTTTGACCATAACCCTTTTTTTTCCCTTCCTTTTTTTGTCATTGTTTAATTGACATTGTTCACACAATTTTGCACAATTAACCTGTGACCCGATCCTGCCTTAGACTATCGGCTGGGATGCTTTAATTTAATTTTGTTTTGAATTTTCCTATACCCTTTTAGGCTATAACAATGCGACGTTGAAGCGCAGATTCGGAAATAGTTGGCTGTAGGTTGATGTGGAGTTATTATTTAATAATGGCTATTTTTACCATTATGGTTGTCTCATGTTGGGGCCAGGGCTCAGGTGGGTTTCGACCGATATCTTTATTGAATTTAATTTTTATTATTATTTGTGTTTATTGGACTAGTGGGGGTTTACTCAGGGGTTTATCTAGAGGGGGGTTGGAGTGGGGAGCGTCTTATTGATCCATGTCTCTAGTGGGAAGTGATAGGAAGATGACCATCCTCAGTGGATGGGGCATAGGGTGGGGATTGGAGAGTGGGTATAGGGGGCCTTATAATAGGACGGGGGGGTTAGGGTTTAGAGTAGAAGGAGGGGGGGTTGTAGCTGGGGTGGTATTTTTATGTGTTTTATGTACTGTTGTCTTATATGTGTGTAATTGTTCCTCCTCTGAACTCCTGGGATTGACCGTCCGGGCCCGCCGGGATCAGCACCTCTGTACTCAGCCTGGCTGCACTGGTATGTTCTCTACGCATTTATACAAGCTCGACCATGGCTAAATTGAATATTTTAATTTGGAACGCAGGAGGGCTTAACGCCCCACACAAGCGTGCCAGTGTCCTTTGGCTATTGAAGAGGAGAAATATTGACCTTGCTCTCCTTAGTGAGACGCATTTATTGGTAGGTGACGTGTCAAGACTGGCAAATCGGCAATATCACGTTATCTCCTCATCCTCAGCCGATGATAAGACGAAAGGAGTAGTCATAGTTACAAGACGTAACCTTGATATCAAAATCTTGGATGTATGGTCGGACACGGAGGGAAGGATTACTATAGCAAAAGTTGAATTCTTGCATAGGAAGATGGCTATAATAGCATTGTATGCTCCTAACACATTTGATTCAGCGTTCTATAATACAATCACGAAGAATATGTTGGAACTTAATGGATACGCTCTCATTGTGGGTGGCGATTTTAATGCGTGCTGGGATGCGGAGATGGATAGGTCCGGGCCCTCTGAAAAGAGCGACCAAAAACGGGCCTCTAAGGCCCTTAGGATGTGGGCCAAAGACACGGGGCTCACAGACCTTTGGCGCTTATGCAACCCCACCCTCAAAGATTACTCTCACCTGTCAGCCAGACACAAAAGCTTCTCTCGAATTGACTATGCATTCGCGTCCCCTAATATGTTTGATAGTTTCGATGTCTCATTGGTTCCCTTGGCTCTCTCAGACCACAAGGGGATTTTCCTTACGGCAACCTTTGGCAGGCTCTCCGCAAGAGCTCCCAGATGGCGTTTTAATTCGACCTTGCTAAAGAACGATGACTTCTGTTCTGAGTTCAGGAGTAAACTAGCTGAATTTTTGCAGATCAACGTTGGCACAGTAGAAGACCCTAGGGTCCTGTGGAACGCATTGAAAGGTCAAAAAAGCTAGAAGGACTGGAATCATTATATGCGGACCTATACGCATCCTTGCAAACTAACTATAATGAACGACTAAACACACAACGTAAGATAGTCAAAAAAGAAATAAACTCCATACTTAAACAACAGTCTGAGTTCTTGATACATAGGACAAGACAAAATTACTATTTTCACGGCTCCAGACCTAGCCATCTATTGGCAATGAAAATACGCTCAAATGATCATTTCTCGGATATCCCCTCGATTAGGACGAGCCAGGGTGCAGTCACTACTGATTCGAAAAAGATCAATGACACTTTTAAAGAGTTTTACTCACAGTTATATAGCTCAGAGGGTAATCTTGATTACTCTAAATTTGAATCGTTCATTGGCGGGCTTGAGATACCCCACATTTCTGAGGAAGAGGCCAAGGAACTGGGGAGACCGATTACTCTCGTAGAATTGAGGGAGACGATTGTTGAAATGCAGAGGGGTAAGGCACCAGGCTGGGATGGTATTCCACCCGAAGTGTATTTAGCTTTCTGGGACCAACTGGGTCCATTGATGCTCGATATGATCAATTACGCTATCGAACAAGGGGAGTTCTCAAGAGATGTCAATATGGCGTTGATTTCTTTACTTCTCAAGAAGGACAAAGATCCCAATGATTGTGGTAGCTATAGACCCTTGAGTCTTCTCGGGGCCGATTTAAAGGTGTTTGCCAAGGTGCTGGCCCGTCGCCTGCAGAGATTTATGTCTGTATTGGTACTCTGCGATCAAACTGGTTTTATCCCGGGGCGTCTGGCTGCAGATAATCTTAGGAGGCTGTTGCATGTAATCGATAACAGTAAAGACAATACAACTCCATCCACAGTTCTGTCTTTGGATGCCATGAAGGCGTTTGACAGACTTGAGTGGTCATACCTGTGGAAAGTACTTGAGGTCATGGGTCTTGGAAAGAGTTTTATTCATATGATTAAAGTCCTGTATGCCTCGCCGTCTGCGATGATACTGACAGGCAAAAACTGTTCCACACTCTTTCCAGTCTCCAGATCTTCTAGACAGGGTTGCCCTCTGAGCCCGGGACTGTTCGCGCTTTCCCTCGAACCTTTGGCCCAATTTATTAGGCAATCGGAGGACATCGTCCCCATAATGGTCAATAATACTCCACACAAAATTGCTCTCTATGCGGATGACCTGCTGATTTTCATGGACGACCCCTCCCGGTCGGCCACAAAATTATTGAGGATAATCGACGACTTTGGTAAATTGTCAGGCTTTAAGATTAACTGGAACAAATCAGCCTGCCTACCTCTTAATGAACTGGCCAAGGCGGTACGACTACCAGCTGATATCCCCATAGTAGAACATTTTAAATACTTGGGCATAGAGATATTCCCCACGCTGAACCAAACTACTAAGTACAACTTCACGGGTACTTATGATAAAATACGCCAGGATCTAGACAGGTGGTCGTCCCTTCCTAACTCCTTACAAGCCCGGGCTTCCATAATCAAAATGAACATCCTGCCTAGGATAAATTTTATTAGCTCAATGCTCCCCCTGCCCCCTCCAATAGACCACTGGCGCAAGGTACAATCGATGGTATCTAAGTTTATCTGGAATAACAAACGCCCGAGAATCAAAAGGGCTACTACTCAACGTAGAAAACAAGATGGGGGCCTCGCAATCCCTGATTTTAAACTTTATTTCTGGTCCTTTTCACTGAGACCTCTGATGTGCTGGCTAGACCCTGTAGAGGCTGTATCGTGGCGCTCCTTAGAAGCGGCGGCGGTATCTCCGCTAAGATTGCAGGATGTAGTGTACTCCACTGTCTCTATTTCGAAATGCCGGCTGAGGTATGGACCGATCATAACTCACGTGATCCAAACGTGGCGTAATGTACAGAGGTCGTGTGGGGTTAAATGCCCTTGGCACCTGGACTCTCCAATTTTTAATAACCAGCAATTACTTGTTGGACACAAGCCGGTTAATATTCCTCAATGGCAAAGGAGGGGAGTGCATACTCTGGAGGATATTTATGATAAGAACGGCCTCCGTGCGTTTCAGGACTTAAGAGAATTTTATGATCTTCCCGGCGAGTCCTTCTTTCTTTACCTTCAACTAAGGTCAGCACTGAGGGCGCATGGCGTACCGTGGGCTCAAGCCTTGCACCCACACCCCTTCCTCAGGCTCATAGTGGACAGGACGACATCCAGAGGGTTTGTCTCCGACTTTTATACGCTCTTAATTCAATCCACGTATAAAAATGTATCATTGGATACAATCTGGCGTGTGGATATCCCGGAGTTGGACCCCGAGTTTGACTGGGATTTTTATCTTCCCGCAACCCCAATCACCAGCAAATTAATTTTAATTATATTCATAGGACCTATCTTACACCTAGGAAGCTATATGCTATGGGACTGATAACCGACTCTCGGTGCACTTTGTGCTCTCAAAAGGCCACTGGCACTTATATGCATATGTATTGGGATTGCCCACCAGTGGCCCGCTTCTGGAGGTCAATAACGGACAAACTTTCAGATCTGTGTGGCTTAACTATCCCATTCACAGCTGTTACGCTACTCCTGAACGATATAACGACACTACCCACGTCCGTACAACTGAAAAGGGTTGTCCTAGCGGGCGTCACAGCAGCGAAGAAGCTAATAGCAATGAGATGGAAGGAGCCTGAGAAGCTTACAATGATTAACTGGTCCCTAACTCTATTGGATGTGATTTATCTTGAGATATCCACAGCCCGGGTGATTGGGGTGGGGCAGGCTGGAATTGACCTATGGTTCGCAGCAGCTGAGAAGGTAAAGACCGCAGTGTGCGGCTGAGCGGGGTTGAGGTGCGTGTTCGGGTGAGTCCGGCGGTCTCTTGGGAGGGGGAGGAGGAAATGTTTTGTCTGTCTTGTCTTTTGTCTTGTCATCTTGAGTTTAGCGGGGGATATTATGGGGGGGCAGCTATTTAACTATTTCTTCACTGTTTGGCCACTTTTACACGGTCTCTGTGAGTCTATGGAACACCTCTACAGGTTTTTGTTTTTTCATGAAGGTTCATTGCTCTGTTTTCGGGTCGTGTTCTCAAAAAATGGTCCTTGTGGTGGATTGGAGATGTACGTTTTATTAATATAGGGTCACACGGCCGGGAATCGGGGCTGAACACTGGGAAAGACCATTTATTAGATAGTACCCCTTGGAATAAAAATTTAGAAGGTTGAACTCTGTTTTCTTTTCTCTTGTCTGTATAATTGTTAGTCTGTTTTATTATTATTGTTTTTGTTATTTTCTTGTGAAGTTCTATGTACTGTGATTGTGGTTAATGTGTTGTCTTGTTTCATGTGAATAATAATAAAAAATTTGATCAAAACAATTATAATAATAATAATAATAATAATAATAATAATAATAATAATAATAATAATAATAATAATAATAATAATAATAATAATAATAATAATAATAATAATAATAATAATAGCATAGGAGGAGCAGTACCGTTTAATAGACTGTTTTTTAAGAGCATGAGCTTCAGATACTGGATAGACCTTCAAACATAAAGAACATTTTCTTGAAGTATAACACTCCAACCCATCAAGTGCTCCTGTGGAACGGCTTTTTAGTCTGGGAGGGTTGGTGCTCACGCCTAGAAGGAACAGACTTTCTGACAAGAGGTTTGAGAAGATTCTGTTACTGAGATATAATCACTGGTTTACTCACCCCTCTCCCCTGTTTCACTAGGAACATTAGAACCATATCTGAATGGGGTAGGCCTCAAAGGTAGGCTACATATCAGCCTACATGTGGTGTTATTGACCATTTATCTTTTGTGAAATCTATAGATCTATAGATAGGCCTACCTGCCCTATTAGTACATTTTACTCAAACTGAGTACATTTTACTAAAATGTTTTTGTCATTCTTATGTTGTGGCAGCAGCAGGGGGGACGACTTCGTAACCTAGTTACTTTCAAAGTAACTAAGTTACTCTGATAATCAAGTAATCAGTAAAGTTTACTTTTTAAAGGAGTAATCAGTAATCAGTAATCAGATTACTTTTACAAGTAATCTGTGGCATCACTGATGTCTATGCTGAACACTATGAGCTCTATTTTTACTCCTATTTTACATGGTATACTATTTTATTTCATAAAATAACAGAAAGCGTAGCAGTTAGAAGCATTTTGTATAAAAGTATTCTGTACTTCTGTATGAAGTTGTATGACGTTTTTACATGCATCAAAGTACATTTACCATAGTTTCTGTTAAATATCCTGCAATATGTATTCAGGTGACAATGATATAAATACAAATACACTGTATTTGTAATACACTGTTTAGAACAATACTATTTGCAAATATTATGGCTGAATTACTAGTGTGTAACACGTTAGAGTTGAAATTCATGCATGAAAGATGCTATACCTTTTTTACCAAGTAGTCATTTGAGATCATTGACCCCTCTTTTAGCTAGACCTGGTCCCAATTGACAGCAACAACAATCACCTTAAAATACACATTTTCTGAACATTACATTTGAGGTGGAGCAAACTATATTGAATGGGTTTTTCGGGGGTAAAAACTATGGAAGGTATTGATGGTCTACAGTTTCAAAGTTTTTGAAAGTCCTTTACAGACATAGCTAACATAGAAGGTCTAGCTATCACATGAAGGCCTTTTCCCCATACTCTGTGCTATTTTCAGTGGTACTGTGACATAAAAATAGGGTTTGATGTTATGTTGGTAAGGTTTCAACCGTGCTAAAAAGGGGAAGTTGACCTACAAATGTAGGCTTAGCATTGATAAAGTAGATGGACATTCATGCTTTGAAGTGATCTATATCCAAAAATAAGTCTTAATTAAAGACAGATGAAATACCCTATTGAAACAGCTTAGACAGACAAACCCTTACAAGTTATCACAAACAGTGCTGTATTTGTAATCTGCTATGTCCTAAATGTCTGGATGTAGCATTACAGTCTATCTGTATGCCATATAGGCCCTGATGTATTGAAAATGGGTGACTGATGTAAACAAGACAAAAGTCTTTCTCTGATCTGCTACCTCTTAACCTTGTCAAAGACTCATTTTCCAGTCAAGATTGTATTAGTTTTACGAAATAAGAAATAATAATCACCACCGTGTCCCAAACTGTCAAATAGTTGGTATTACAACATTTACATTTAGTCGTTTAGCTGACGTTTTTATCCAAAACTACTTACAAGTTCTGTACAGATGTTCAGGGGGAATACAACTCTGTCACCTGTGTAACAATATTCATCAAAGTGTTGCATGTTATAGTGTAGGTTAGTTTATTAGGACAAATGCATGACTGTAAGGTTAGTTAGGCAATGGTCAGATTATGTTACAGCGACCCCTTCCATTGTGTGAACAAAAAATATGCTATGAGTATATGGTTCTACAATACAATACTTGTACATGTACATGTTACAAAAAATATAAACCATATGTATTTGAACAATGCCTGTAAAATATGTCAGATTTCTGCTGTAACTCTACAGGGCCGTGTGCATGCCTGTCCCCTAAACTTCACGCCCCATGCAGTGTTTTGACACCTACCAGGGCCCCTGTTCACACCCCTCACACACACTGAGATCCTCACAGACAGATATTTTCTGAACATTATATTTTCAGGACACTATCACGTATAACTTTTTATATCTATTTATATCTTTAACTGTAATAATTAATGTATACAATAATACATAACACGATAATGCAACCTTTTTTTTTAAATAATCTATTTTAAGTAAAATGTTTCACCGAAACCTAATTACTATGACACCTAGAGGGGTGGTTGTAATCAGCCCCTCACCCCATCCCCTGAGATGCACCCATCTAGCAGAACATAACTTAGCCTCCATGCATATAACTTAAACATTACCCTTGCCCTCAATGACTAACCCCCTGGTCAGCACCGCTGACATACTTACTTACATACATACATACATACATACATACATACATACATACATACATACATACAGACAGACAGACAGACAGACAGACAGACAGACAGACAGACAGACAGACAGACAGACAGACAGACAGACAGACAGACAGACAGACAGACAGACAGACAGACAGACAGACAGACAGACAGACAGACAGACAGACAGACAGACAGACAGACAGACAGACAGACAGACAGACAGACAGACAGACAGACACACATACATAGTAATTTTCTGAACCAAAATGTCTAAAAGATTGTGACATTGTATTGTCTAAAAAAAAAAAAAAAAAAAAACCTAACATGCATTGGGCTTTATCCATGAAAACAGACACATACACCAGGGGCGTAATTTGCGGGGGGGTCCCCGGAAAATGTCCCCCGCATGATTTCAGAATGCAGTATTTGTCCCCCCCATGTTTTCCAAACCGCTGCAACTGCGCGGCCTGGCGGCCAACACTGTGACTCGCTACTACACAGTGCCGGCACTGCAGATTTACCCTACTCTTGGAATGCATGGCCAGATCCTCAAAGTCATACATAGGGGCGCTGTCTCGATAATGCAGTGTTATTAAAGCAGCGTGTAGTTGGAACTGGAAATCCGTTGGTAAAGAAATAGCGGCCTGTAATAGTTTTTGTTTTGGGACAATTCGCAGTAAAGGAATATATCTGTCGGCGATGTTGTATGCGGGAACGAATTGCAGAGAGGGAGGACTGACTGAAGTGGAGAGTGTGTTTACTTGTGTCTCAGAAAATAAATGTCTCATCTGATTTCTTTAATAATAATAACCTGGACTTGCTGCAGGCGCAGAATATGCATCAGGATATTCTGGACTCACTGGACATTCATGTTGTCATGAAGGAGTTTATTTCCACCACTCCTGAACGCAAGACCACCTTCTGTGTTTTACCGTCTTCGGAATAGGTAATGTGTGTTATTATTTATCGCTCCTGCAGCGATTGTTGTTGCAACAGTGACACAGAGGGCGCAACAGCCAGGTGGGGTAAACTGGGCTGTGATGTGTGCATCAGAACGCTCAGAGCGTGGAGTTGGGCAGCTGTTTTGATTGAAAAGTTTGATTGAAAAGTTTATTAACAGATTGCAGAATGGGTACAGTACAGTACAGCTCAATACATACAATTGTTAAGGGGATGAAGACCAGAGAAAGACTTTCATCTTGTTTACATCAGGGACCGTCCCCCATTTTCAATTCATCATAGTATCCTAGTGAACGAGAGTGTTGGTTATGACTGACAGACAGTGGAGCTGTTTGCAGATAGCGAGCATTTTGACGTGTTGCGTGGTGGCGATGTCTCGCAGACAATACAACTACAAGTATAATTATATAATATATATATTTTATATAAAAAAAAATTATATAAAAAAAATAAAAAACTACCCCCCCCCCCTGCGACGTCACTGACCACGCCCCCTAATATGTCCCCCCCCCCACCGATGGGACCAAAGTTCCGCCACTGACATACACGCACACATACACAGACACCTTGGGGGCCGCAAGTTTTTTTCTGCAGAAAAGAGAAGTAAGAGAGTCATAAATGCACACATATACAGACACCTTGCGGGCCGTGAGTTTTTTTCTGCAGAAAGGAGAAGTACGACATGTCGTAAATCTTTTGAAATGACAGAAGCTGCATACGGCACTTTTGAGCCATCCCATTCGCTATCCATACACCTCCTCCTTCACGACAACGCAGGGGGATGTCATAGCGTTGGAGGAGTGTCAGAACCACTCTAGTGTTTCTGTATGTCATTTCAGCCTACGGAGTGGAGACCGTCTACTGAGAGGGAGAGATATTCAGTCTACTGAGAGGTATACAGAAACAGAGGGGAGAATGCTTTCTGCTCAAACCATACCATTTGGAAGAAAGCATTCTCTACTTAAACAGACACATTGTATTATTCTTAATTCTCACACACAAGTGTCTGAACACACTCACACACATACACACACACATTTATTCTGAAGATATACACATATTCTTAAGATACACACACTTGAAATGTTTATGTCCACACAAATACATATTGTGAAGATATTGTATTTTTCTTAAGACCTTGGAATACACAAATACATATTGTGAAGATACACAAATACATATTGTGAAATGTTTGATCTGAAAACCTTGGAATACACAAATACAATCTGAAAAAAAAGTTTGAATCTTTTATTTCTGACAATAAAAAAACTTAAAAAAAAAAAAAAATTATTTTGAAAACAAATTCTGAAAACTCCTCCCCTTCCGTAACCAGGTGTCCCTCCCCTCCTAAACCGGATGTCCCTCCCCTCAAAACCGGATGTCCCGCCTCCTTGAATCCTCGACCAATCAGAGAAGCCCTAAGGGGTCATAAATCATCTAAAAAAGGGGGCGTGACTACAATCCATCAAACTTTGCTATATGTCCTTATAAGGTATGACATAGCCATAAGTCCCGCCCCCTTAAACATATCGACCAATCAGAGGGCTCCAATTCAAAAGGGGGCATGGCTATAATCAATCAAACTAAAAGGGTGTGTTTTGCATAATGTGACACATTGTGCCTCTGAATCCTCTCTCTTACACAGGTCACAACATGTTTACAGGAACGTTTTGGAGTTGTATTTGGAGTGTATTTCGTGACTGTTGGGAAGTAGGCTGGGAACTAGGCTGCTGGAGGAACCTACTTCCAGTGACTGACGCTAAGCTAGGCTAACGGTGCAGGCGTTCCCTAAGCCTAATGCATGCCTAGAGATTAAAAAGGTATGTATCTTCTTGTCTAACTCCAGGGAAGATGGCAAATAAGCTAATTTCCCAAAATTTTGGCGTTTTCCTCTAAGGAATCGCCGGTTTCTTCACTGTTAGAGCCAGCAAGACGGATCAGCTGTTTCCTTATTGATCCGTATGATCTGGTATCGACGGGTTCAACAGACTTGACGTTTACTGTGATATCAAACACACTGGCTCATGTAACAAGCATTACTTAAAGAGGGAATGTTTTAGAATATCACTAGCATATGATTAGCATATCACTGTTGTTCATAGCTGTCAACATTGGGATTTGAAAATAAGGGCGATTTGCCAGTGAGGGAGGGAGGCAGGGTGAAGGGAGGGTCCCCCAAGGGCCCCCCCCCCCCCCCCCCCCCTTGGTGGAATTTTTTGGTCAAATCAGTTTTGCAATAGTCACTTTTGGTGAGTTGTTTTTATACAATTCCCTTATATGACATTTAAGTATGACACAGGACTACAAAGCATTTAGTATAGAAATGTGTCAACAGACTAAAGCAGGGAACCACAATATTTATATATATTATCTTTCTTGCAATTGAGCCAATTTTCATTAGGTACGGTTCTGAGGTGTGTGTTCAACAGAATGCAGTATCAAAAACACGTTCACAAAAAGTATGGGTTACTGAATGCTGAACTGCACTGTTATAATCACTAAGCCATTGTAAGACCTTACCTGTGTCCCTGTATCACTTGTCTCTGCTGCCCTTTGACAAAAAACGTCCCAATGTCCATTTTCCTTTTTTTTCTTTCTGGTGGCATATTTGAGTTAGTCACCTAGTAAAAGTGAGATAATTGGCTATATCAAAACATATGCTATGGCTGTACCGAATAGTTCTGTCGTGGAATATTTAAAATGAGCCATGACAGTAAGCTGTAGAAATTGAGATCGAGTGTGTGTTTCTAAGGGGGTTTCCTACTGTCATTTCATTTGTATATCATCCATTTGAATTGCGGTCGCTTTTGTTGAGTACAGCCATTATGGCAGCCCTCGGGGGGGGCTCCCTACTGGCAGGGTCTCCAGGCTGCTGCCTTTCGTCTTCACAGTGGGTAATGTAGCCTTTTTGTATGAAGGGAAAAAACTGGAGATTTACGGGGAAATATTTAAACAGGAGGACGGCGGAAAAGAAGGGTGAAATACGGGAGAATCCCGGGAAAAACTGGAGGGTTGACAGGTATGCTGTTGTTGGGGTGAAAACATGTATCTCCAATTTTGCATATATTCAAATGTTTGATTGAATTGAAAGTTGACATGGTTGTCACTAAGGAAACATGGAAACCATCGAAGAGCCAATATATACACAGCTGTCAATCTGAAGTGGACAATGTCTTTCTTGACATCCTGAAATGTTTATCCTTATCCTTATCCTTAGCTGTGCTGTGACCTGTCTGGCACACCATCTCCATTGCCTTGGCCAGACCTGGCTACAGCTGACTGAGACTGTTGTATCGTCATGGTTTAGCTTGTAATGTGTACCACAGTTGGTAGTGTGAATTTTTAAAGGTTGCCTAGCAACCGGAGAGTTTACAAGAAACACAATGAATAGAGACACAAACCCAACCCTGCCATACCATGCTAAACCATGGCTAGCCCCAGCCAGGCTGAACATAGCTAATGGAGACACAAACCCAACCATACCATGCTAGACCATGGCTAGCCTCAGCCAGGCTGAACATAGCTACGGGAGACAAGACCAGCCCCCCGCTCTCAATGACACCACCACCACCCCTGTGGCTCCAAGTGGGCAGTGGACTCTGACCCGACATTGTGTGTGAACGCGAGGAGGCGCTGCTCTGTGCACCCCACCCCCCCTCTGCCTGACTTCACTTCACTACCAGTCTTTTTCCATAGGCTTTTATCTTTTGGTTGTCACATGCAGGGCCAAGGCCTGCCTACAGATATGATTATCGTCCCTGCCTGGGAGGAAAGAGATCCTGGCCTCCCCCTCCCTCCCTTCCCCACCACCTACCCACTCTGGCTTGTATTTGTATGATGTTCGTAACGGATGATGATGATGATAACTGTGCCTCGCTCTTGATAATAATACTTTTTCTTTAAGATGAAGAAAAAACAGGAAGTTGATGTAAATCGATGATGACTGGGGGGACGGGACAGCGGCTGCTGCTGAGAGTGGTGACATCATCGCTGTTGTGAGAGGAGGAAGAGATGTGTCTGTGACACGTAGGTGCCTTATCGGACCTGACGGCATGCTCTCCGGCGCTCAGGCTCACTCAGTATCAAAGGACTGGAGGTACTGGAGGCTCAGGCCACCAGCAAGTTCATCGCAGGTTCAAGTATGGATATCAGCCCCTAGAACTCCCCCCTCCCCCCTGCCTTCGTATCTCAGCAAATCATCTGTAAAATTACAGCATACAACATGTTCTGACACGAGAGTCTTTGACGCTGCCAACATTCTCGGTGAACTAGCATGGACAGGGCAGTTTTCTTGGACTCTGAGCCATTGTGACACACTGTGGCAGTAACATAACCCCCCCCCCCTTCCCACTGAGTCAAACCTTACTGCTGCTCAGCTTTCCGACACGCACTCTCAGAGATCAATAAGGGTACAATTGCATAACGTGCCGCTTTGGACTGCAGACAGGATTGCAGCTGACTAGGCCATGTGACGGGACTTTGGCTGTGGGTGACCCACATTCTCCCCCTTCTTCCCAACCCCTCCCACCCCCCTCCATTCCGCCCTCCGCACTCAGGCAAGCAGTCATATAGAGGTGACCGATCATAGAGCAGGGGGGGTCAGAGAGACGTGCCCTTTCTGTGACATGCCCAGCCATGCAGACAGACAGACAGACAGTCGGACAGCATGACAGACAGACAGACAAATCATTTTGCCTACATAATGGCTTTTTGGTCTTGGACACATGACATAGCTAGTCAGTGGGGTGTGCGTGTTAAGTACCAGGCACACTTGTTTGCTCAACTGCTTCGCCCAGGCTTTGTGCCAGACAGAGATAGTGTCATGGTTCATTGCTTAGTGTCAGACAGAGATAGTGTCATGATTTAGTGCTTTGTGCCAGACAGAGATATTGTCGTGATTCAGTCCTTTGTGCCAGATAGAGTGTTGTGGTTCAATGCTTTGTGCCAGACATAGATAGTGTCTGGATTCAGTGCTTTGTGTCAGACAGAGATAGTGTTGTGATTTTGTGTTTTTCACCAGACAGAGTGTTGTGGTTCAGTGCTTTGTGCCAGACAGAGATAGTGTTGTGGTTCAGTGCTTTGTGCCAGACAGAGATAATGTTGTGATTCAGTGCTTTGTGCCAGACAGAGATAGTGTTGTGATTTAGTGCTTTGTGCCAGACAGAGATATTGTCGTGATTCAGTCCTTTGTGCCAGATAGAGTGTTGTGGTTCAATGCTTTGTGCCAGACATAGATAGTGTCTGGATTCAGTGCTTTGTGTCAGACAGAGATAGTGTTGTGATTTTGTGTTTTTCACCAGACAGAGTGTTGTGGTTCAGTGCTTTGTGCCAGACAGAGATAGTGTTGTGGTTCAGTGCTTTGTGCCAGACAGAGATAATGTTGTGATTCAGTGCGTTGTGCCAGACAGAGATAGTGTCTGGATTCAGTGTTTTGTGCCAGAGAGAGATAGTGTTGTGATTTAGTGCTTTGTGCCAGAGAGAGATAGTGTTGTGATTTAGTGCTTTGTGCCAGACAGATAGTGTTGTGGTTCAGTGCTTAGTTTCAAGTTTCTTTAATAGTTGTCATACAGAAGTACAGAATACTTTTGTACAAAATGCTTCTTACTGTTGCGCTCCAGAGACTGTGCATGACAAGGTAAGTATGAAATAAAAACATAGTAAAAATTAGAAGTAAAAAAAGAGGTCACAGTGTTCAGTTTAGACATATGTACAATGTTCGTAGACGTAGTTACCATACAATATACAATACTGTGCAGTGTACTAATATACAATACTATATAGTGCAAGGCATAAATGGACGAGGTGCAGTTTAGGTACAATTCACAGTAGGTGTACGAGTTGTAGTGCAAATCCTTTATCAATAAATATAAAGTGTAAGTGTGTTTGTGTGATCTAAAGTGTGGAGAGTGGGTGCTGCAGTGTGTTGTTGTTTGAGTGAGTGTGTGCGTGTGGGTGTGTGTGCTGTGTGCATTTGATGGTTGTTGCATAGTGATTATTGTTCGTTTAGCGATTATTGTTCGTTTAGCAGCCTGATGGCCTGGGGATAGAAGCTCCTTCTGAGTCTTTCTGTGCTCGCCATAAGACTCCGGTATCGCTTGCCTGACGGCAGCAGTTCAAAGAGGCAGTTGTTCGGGTGGCTCGAGTCCTTAATAATTCTCTTAGCCTTCCCCTTGCACCGCTTGTTGTAAATGTTCTGGAGGGTGGGAAGCCCCCCTCTAATTGTGCGTTCGGCTGAACGTGTCACTCTTTGTAGTCTGCTACGGTCTTGTGCAGTGCTATTCCCAAACCAGGAGGTGATGTTGCCGGTCAGGATGCTCTCTATTGTACATGAGTAGAAGTTCCTAAGGATCTTCTGACTGACTTGGAACTTCCTTAGGCGCCTGAGGAAGTAGAGGCGTTGTCGTGCCTTCTTCACAACACTGTCAATGTGTGTGGTCCATGTCAAGTCCTCGGATATGTGGGCTCCGAGGTACTTGAAACTGTTCACTCTCTCAACTGGTGCCCCGTCGATGCTGAGGGGGCTGTAGTCCTTGACCCCCGACCTCCTGAAGTCCACAATCATCTCTTTTGTTTTGCTGACGTTCAGGGAGAGGCAGTTCTCCTGACACCACTGTGACAGGTTCTCTACCTCTTCCAGGTAGGCCCTTTCGTCGTTGGCAGAGATCAGGCCCACCACTACTGTGTCATCAGCAAATTTGATGATGGTGTTGTTGTTCCGCTGTGCTACGCAGTCATGTGTGTACAGGGAGTAGAGGAGGGGGCTCAGAACACAGCCCTGGGGGGCCCCTATGTTGAGCGTGATGGATGAGGAGGTGCAGTTGCCGGCTCTTACCACCTGGGGTCTGCCCGTCAGGAAGTCCAGGACCCACTGGCACAGGTCATAGTTCAAGCCCAGGTCCCTGAGCTTGGCTATGAGTTTGGAGGGGACTATGGTATTGAATGCTGAGCTGTAGTCGATGAACAGCATTCTCACATAGTTCCCCTGCCTCTTGTCCAGATGTGATGCTGCTGTGTGCAGCACATGGGCTATGGCGTCCTCCGTGGACCTGTTGGGGCGATATGCAAATTGCAGAGGGTCCAGGTTGATGGGGAGGGAGGAACAGATGTAGCCCTTCACTAGCTTCTCAAAGCACTTCATGGCTATGGAGGTGAGGGCTACAGGGCGGTAGTCGTTGAGGCAAGCGGGCGTAGATTTTTTGGGTACAGGGATGATGGTGGACTTCTTCAGACAGGTGGGGATGACGGCCTGTTCCAAGGACAGGTTGAAGATGTCAGTGAATACCGGGGCCAGTTGGTCGGCACAGACTTTTAGGACGCGGCCGGGGATGCCGTCCGGTCCTGCTGCCTTCCTGATATCCACTTTTTTAAAGATCCGTCTCACCTCATGCTCTGTTACCCTGAACACTGAGTCTCCATCAGCAGACCCCCCCCCCCCCCCATTGCCGTGGTTTGTAGGCTGGTGTTGTTATTCACAGCCTCAAACCTCGCATAGAAGGAGTTGAGATCATTTGCTAAGGAGATGTCACTGTTCAGTTTGAGGGGGGTTCCTTTGTAGTCTGTCATTGTTCTGAGGCCCTGCCACATGCCTCTAGAGTCAGCCTGTTCAAACTGAAGTTCAACTTTATCCCTGTAACGCCGTTTTGCCTCTATTACTGCTCTCCTGACGTTGTATCTTGCCATCTTGTGTTCTTCCATGTTGCCTGTCACCAGCCCGGTGTTGTATGCTGATGTGCGCACTTTCAGAGCCTCACGGACGGATTTGTCTACCCAGGGCTTTTGATTTGGGTAGATATTAATTTTGGTGGAGGGGATTATTACTTCTACCTGAGTACAGACATAGTCAATCACCGTTTCGGTGTATTCGTTAATATTGGCTGTGTTATCACGGAATACACTCCATTCTGTGCTTCCCAGCACTGCTTGGAGTGACTCCACTGACGTCACGGCCCAACGCTTAACCTCTCGCGAGACCACCGGCGTTCGCTTGAGACTCTGTCTGTACTTCGGCAAAAGAAAGATGGCGGCGTGATCGCTTTTACCGAATGGACTAAGAGCCTGTGACTTGTACCCATTCTTAAATTGCGAGTATACATGGTCTAATATGTTCTCGCCTCTGGTGGGACAGGTCACATGCTGATAGAAATTCGGCAGCACCTTTTTAAGACGCGCGCTGTTGAAATCCCCCAAGACCAAAATGGCAGCGTCAACATTAGCTGTCTGGAGTTTGTTTACCTCGTCGTGAAGTTTTGAAAGTGCGACCCCAGTGTTCGCGTGTGGTGGAATGTACACTCCGATGAGGATGATGGACGTTAACTCTCTTGGGAGGAAGAAGGGTCGACATTTTATCGTGATAAACTCCAGGTCTGGGGAGCAGTGGTTAGACATTTCCTTTGTGTTGCCTACATCGCACCACTCCTTGTTTATCATGAAGGCAATGCCGCCTCCTTTCTTCTTTAATGACTCTTCTGCCGTCCGGTCTTTGCGGAGAACGAAGAAATGGTCTGCCGGTTCTATTGCGTGGTTCGGGACATCTGGACTCAGCCAAGTTTCTGTGAAACAGAGGACGTTACAATCCCGAATGTCCCTCTGGAATTGGATCCTTGCTCTGATGTCGTCCAATTTGTTTCCTATCGATTGCACATTGGCCAACAATATGCTGGGCAATGTGGTTCTGTGTCGTTTGGACCTCAGTCTGTTCCGGACCCCGGCTCTCTTTCCTCGTCTTCGCGGCGGCTTCTTGGCGTCTTGGCCATGGCCGGCATAACAAAGGATCTCGGCGGGCCATTTCTGCTGTTCAGCGATCCGATCCAGAGAGCAATCCAAACGGTAAGTTTTTCTTAATCCAATGTCAATGATTGACTGACGGTCATACACATATAATGCACCAACAGTTGGTGCAAATAAAACTCCTAATACTATAAAAATTAACAAAATAAAGCACAGTCTCGTCGGAGCGATCAGAAAGGCAGCCATCAGAGCGGCTTAGTGCCAGATAGAGATAGTGCCATGGTTCTGTGCCATATAGAGTGTTGTGGTTCAGTGCGTTGTGCCACACAGAGGTCATTTCATGATTCAGTGCTTTGTGTCATAAGCTTTCATCATTCAGCACCTTCTTGAGATCACATGTACAAAAAATCTAAGCAAATGAATAAAGGGCAGATGATTTACACAATCTTTTGTAGATACAGTACTGAATTCTGCCATCCGGACACATGCAATTTGAGATATGATGATAGAATATAGAATATCAGGCCTATAAATTACCTTATTATGGCCAAGTCACACATCTATGGATCGGGCCAAATCTCCCCATTCCAATGGCAGACTTCAATCTGGATTTAGTACCACCAGGCGCCATGCAGAGATAGTGTTGTGATTTAGTGCTTTGTGCCAGACAGAGATGTTGTCATGGTTCAGTGCTTTGTGCCAGACAGAGATAGTGTTGTGATTTAGTGCTCTGTGCCAGACAGAGTGTTCTGGTTCAGTGCTTTGTGCCAGACAGAGATAGTGTTGTGGTTCAGTGTGTTGTACCAGACATAGATAGTGTTGTGGTTCAGTGCTTTGTGCCAGACAGAGATAGTGTTGTGATTTAGTGCTTTGTGCCAGACAGAGATGTTGTCATGGTTCAGTGCTTTGTGCCAGACAGAGATAGTGTTTAAGCATTACATCACGCGCAGGAGTGTGTTATAGGAATTAGATCATGCCTAGGGGTGGTTGTTAGGCCTGACGCGCAGCAGAGGGTTGTTAGACCCCCCTAGGCATGATCTAATTCCTATAACACACGACTACAAGTGGTGTAATGTCTTTTATACAATGGCCGAATTCACCCAACCTTATTTCTATAGAATAAACACACAGTAATTGAAGCATAATGGAGATTTATTCACAAAACCATCCACAGAGAAAGTAGATCCAATAGTAGATCCACTAGTAGACACTAGAGGGAGCTCCACAAACCATGTTAAACCCAGATAGACAGTACTTCTACATCTATACATTTATGACATACCAGATTTACAAATACAGTACTGTTTTTGTAGGGTGATTATGGTTTATTTACATTGAGGTTCTGGGGTCACATGGAGTGTGTTATACGAAAGACCCCCCCCTCCACCCCACCTACCAATCTCTTACCTACCAACCTCCTCCAATGTTTCTTCGTCAAATGTATCTACTCTCTTTTTTAGACTCTTCTTGTATCACAAACAGTACTGTATTTGTAAATCTGGTATGTCATAAATGTATAGATGTAGCAGTACTGTCTATCTGTATGGCATGTATGTCATGTTATGATGAATTGAAAATGGGGGACCCTGATGTAAACAAGACGAAAGTCTTTCTCTGGTCTGCATCCCCTTAACACTTTGAATGCCGGCCAGAAATCCGGAAATGACATTGCCAGGATTCCTGGGCGATTTTAGCATATCTCATGATCTTAGCGGAGATATTTCTATATTTTATATTATAACTATGGGGAAATGGTTTGGCTCATTTGACGACGATGAGTTGATGTACACAATGAAAAAAAACGTTTGTTTCTGCATGTCTTCGTTCGTTCACAATTACAAGTTAAAAAAGGTCAACACAGGTAAAAATCCAGGTAGATTCTTTAGAAAAGGAGTTACGGGCACTTTTATGAAAGGTGCGCCGCCGGGGTGATAATAGGTACTGAACGTGTTATAAAGCAATTTAGACTGGGATGGATGGATGGATGGATGGTTTGATTGATAGATTGTTTGATAGATTGTTTTATTGGTTTGATTGATAGATTGTTTTATTGCTTTGTTGGTCGTTTGATTGATAGATTGTTTTGTTGGTCGTTTGATTGATAGATTGTTTTGTTGGTCGTTTGATTGATAGATTGTTTTGTTGGTCGTTTGATTGATAGATTGTTTTGTTGGTCGTTTGATTGATAGATTGTTTTGTTGGTTGTTTGATTGATAGATTGTTTTATTGGTTGTTTGATTGATAGATTGTTTTATTGGTTGTTTGATTGATAGATTGTTTTGTTGGTTGTTTGATTGATAGATTGTTTTGTTGGTTGTTTGATTGATAGATTGTTTTATTGGTTGTTTGATTGATAGATTGTTTTGTTGGTTGTTTGATTGATAGATTTTTTGATTGTTTGATTGACAGTCCGACTGACTGACTGACAAACTTGAAATGCAGTAATACTATTATATCAATCAGGTGGGAATATATTGTATTGATCAGGTTAGTAGATATTGTACCGATCAGGTATTATAGATCATGTGCATGCAATAAACTAAAAAAAAACATTTTGACTGTTTCTCATTCATGTACTGTGCATAATCTGCTCCCGTGTTGTAGACACTGTGTTGCTCTGTACCTACCTGTTTTCCAATTTATTCGTCCATACATGATAAACACATTCATAAAGTAATAATAGCTTGTATTGATAATATATCAATTAGTTTCACTTGGAAATACTACTACCTTATCAACCACCATGCCTGGCGCTAACGAACAAGTAAGTTATAACTACTGGTGTAGGTCCAGAAAACATTATTATAAAATACAGAATACTTTACAATGCAGAAAACTTGAAACTTTGATGAAATGAACATTTTTATTTCAAAATATGTTCAATAAACTGGGTGACAAGTCATCAGTACCAACCATTGTTGCTGTGCATTAGACACATATGATGGTAACATTCACAGTATAAAATTATTGTAATTTACCAAGACAATACCTTTGCAGTAGTATTTGGTAACCATAGATCTACATATGTCCAATTATTTACCTTGGGTTAAGGAATTCAGTAACTAATCAAAATCATGTGTTCTAGTCTTATAGAAACAGTCAAAGTGGAAAGATTGGCAATCAAATATAGTTTAAACCTGATTTGACTAGGGTGACTTAGCTTAGAGAGTGTGTGTGTTTACAGAGACCTTGGGGGCACAACAGGAGGTAGATTTACATACAAAGTGTGGGCCAGCAGCTGAAACAATGAGATGACCACATAACATGAAGTCGTTATTTCCTGCCCTGTGGCCTGGGGACACAGGGTGCAGCCCAAACTGGTCCGATTATGACATGTGGAGACAGCTGCTGTAGGAGGGACTATGATTCAGTATCTCAGTAACATCAAGTACACTTTCAAATGTCTGTTTCTATACCTAAATTAGCTTAAAATGAACTGCAAATGATCCTGTTATATTGTGGTAACAATTCTGAATCTAATGATATAAAATATGCCATGTTTATGAATAAGAATCACAGAGTTTGAAATTAAGCCACTACATTGGAAAATACTAAAAGTGCTGAATAATAACTGTATAAAATAGATATTGATTTAAGTTAAAAGAAGATGATTAGAAACCTATAGAAGTGGGCTTAATGATAAAACTACTGTGATTCTCATTTAGCATCAAGAGAAACTATTCAAAAATGATATCTCTAGTTATGAAATCAATCTCAATTAGAATATATATATCTTGGGTTTAATAGCTGGTGGGCCCCAGGGGACGGCCCCTCTTTTTCAAATACTCTGTGAAGGCTCGCGATTGGGTGGAAATCCTATGCGTGAGGTCACTTGGTGACGTCACGCCCAGGATTTCTGGCTCAGGGATAAAATGGGGTGCTGTGACTGTAAGGAGAGACTGAAAAACGGAACAGCACAGGAACACACCTCCCACCTTTTCACACAGAGGATGGCGCGACCAGAGGAGAACAAGGAGAACAAGCTTTTGGAACGAGAACAGAATCCTCTTTGTTATCAACAGAGAACAAAGACAATTCAACAATTACCATTCTTTAATCTACTTTTTTAGTCTAGTCTGGATCGCAGACGGCATAGTGTCTAGTGATCCGACTATAGCATGCGTTATTTTAATTGAACCAGAACCATTGTGATTACACTTTTAACTTTGAATTAAACAGATGCTGGTACACCATTCTCCTTCATTTCTCCTGCTTAGCTGCCGTCGAACAAGACCAGTTGGTCTTTTGAAAGTACAATAGGGCTTTTAAGGGATAACACAACGCAGAGCAGATTAGTTCTGATTCATCAGAACAGAATATAGACCCTTTGTGACTTCAATTGGTGCCGTCGACCTTGTCCTGATGCGCCAAGAATTTTTTTCTTCTGACTCTCGGCTAATCGGTGCCGGGGAAACTCATCACGACAGTCTCCTGCGAATCTACAAAGAAAACAGGTGAGTGAAAACGGGGCCGTGATGAATGAAAATACGAGGCGTTCAGGTCGAACAGGGGTTGCATTAGAGATGTATGACTCAACAATCTTGCTGAGGACGCCGGCCGGGGCTCCGTGGCAGTCGCGGGGTTCTTGGTGGGCGCAGTGATTATAATGGGGATTCGTAACGTTCGTTTATCATATTGGGAGCGTCGATTTGAAGCGGGGGGTTCGAGGTATTCCGCTTCGATCGACGGGGACGTGCCGCACTGGATAAATAGCGGTTGATCACTGCTAAATTGTCTATGTGATGGGGTAGGTACGTTAGTGTGCAGCTCTGGATATGACTGGCCCCGGCTGGTTCAGTAGGTCGCGGGTCGTCTTCCAGAGTGTGTAGTGATAAGATGTGTTTTTCGTGTTCTGTATACGGTGAGTGGGCCTTGATATGTGCAATTGCAGGGCTAACGCCGTGCCTCTGTGTACTGGCGCCTCTCAAGCGACAGAAAACAGGGATACAGGACGTCGGCAAGAACGCGTATGGGGTTTCCAGGTTTCAGTTCAACACCGTTGCAGGCCACGGGGAAGGGTGGTTATGTTAAGAGGGTGCTCATATGGTATAAGCTCGTTGCGAGTCGCGGGGTTCCCAGATGGTGGGAATAGGCGGACGACGGCTGAGTTCAGGGTGAGCATGCAATTAGCTTAGAGGTTCGTTCGGTCTAGCCGATTATACCCGGTGTTTCTACGGGCGGGGATTTTTTACCAAAACGTAGCAGCTATCCTACCATAATCTGGCCGTGTTAGGCTTGGTTAGGGGGATCGGATTGCCTGGCTGGCCCTGAGAAAGCGAGTTCAAGACAGGTTGAATATTCTGTACATATCCTGAGAGGGCATGCTCGCCTGGACGCCCAATTCCACTGTCTCGGCCCGCGACGGCGATTAAAAAAGCGTTTAGTAACAATATTCGTTTCAATATGCGTTTGCAAGGTAAACATCCTTTGCGTTTGTAGTATAATGATGCACTTGAGCGCGGTAAAATTGAGCGCTGTTAAGCTATTGAAAATAGTCAAATGAAATGTGAATTTTAACAAAATGGCCGCGCGGGAGCTTTGATGTAAGTAAAAAGAGATCAAATCTGAATGGATGTTTGAATTTTATCTGTGGTTAGGTGTGGCAATGATATGTATGCTTGAATGACTGCTAGAGGTTAGGAATGACTGACGAAACGTGAGAGCTTATTGTTGTATTATTATGAAATTTTAATGACCAACAGCGGTGGGGAAATGTAATAGTTGAACGCCGGTTTTTCGGGGGCCGTTGGAACGCGGTGACATTAGCTGCTACATTAGCCGCGGGGGCGTCCGAGGTGTACTAGAGTCGGGGCGGCGTAGTTTCGAGTATATGGAGTCGATCGGTAGTATCATGGGACTACGGGGATGTGTATGGCACTTTAAAATGTTCGAATTCGACGCGTTTAAGGTAATTGTTTAATGTATTAAGGGATCGAATGGAGTGGAAAGTTTGACCCGGAAGTCGTCCTGGGCGCTGCTGTAACATAGGCGATGGGGTCAAGCTAATGTGTGAGATGGCCTGTGTGTTGTAATGTTTTTATTTTTTGATTAAATCTGTACACTGGCGTTTTGAGAGAATTAGAGTTCTGTTGTAGGGTGGAGCGATGTTGCGCTAACATTGCGATGTGTCGGCCCGTGCGGCGAAACGGGACAATGTGCCGTTGGGGAACGTTATTACGGTGTCGTGGTTGAAGCTAAGCTAATGCTAACTAGCCGGGCTAACGGAGCTAATGTTGCTAAGTGGTCGCCGGTTGTGACGTCATAGGGGTGAGTGGAGCGGTGGACGTGCTGGCTACTTGCGCTGAGCTAAAGCTAACGAAGCTAATATGCTAAGCTACCTGTGCTAACGACATAGCATGACGAGACTCTCGGGATATCTCGCGATGAAGCGGCCATCTTGAGTAGGGGCGCCGGACGTCCATTTTTGAGGGGAAGGTGGTGTTTGTTTAGGAATGCAGTAGGGGGCAGCAGAGGCCAGGTTAAGTTTCCATTCGAAGCTGCTTTTGGTTTCATGTGGTTCTACACACAGGAGATTTTTCTTTTAAATGTTAGTTTGATAGTAGAGTTAGATTATTATGCTGTAATAGTTTGGTGAAATAGTTTAATCTAGTGGTGGAATGTGGGGCCCATGTTTCCCCCCCTCCCCCTCCTCCCCCTCCCTCTCTCTCTCTCTATGGGGCAGTTCAATGCTGAGGACCGCGGCGTCATAGCTGGCGGTAGTGATTGGTGTCCGTTGCGTCGTGGCTCACGGGACACGGGCGTGCGCACTAGGTTGTTAGTGTGAGGTGTGTGAGAGCTGAGGTCGGTGGGGTTGGTGTGTGGGTTATGGTCCGCTAGGGGGCGAGAGAGCCATGTCAGGGGCTCCCGTCCTGGTTTAGGATTTCATTCTATAAGAGTGGGATCATTTGACGAGAGGGTTGGCCGCTTATGCTGCATAAGCTATATTGTATTTAGTGTAGTTTCGGCCAATGAGGTGATACATGGATGTGAACTCGCTCTTTAAGTCCTCTCTCTCTCCCTCTCTCTCTCTCTCTCCCTCCCTCCCCTCCTCCCCCTCTCCCTCTCTCTCCATTCCTCCCCCTCTTTCTCACTCTCTCCCTCTATCTCTCTCCCTCCCTCTCCCTCTCTCTCTCCCTCCCTCCCCTCCTCTCCCTCTCTCTCCCCTCCTCCCTCTCTCTCTCTCTTTCCCTCCCTCTCTCTCACTCTCTCCCTCTATCTCTCTCCCTCCCTCTCTCTCTCTCTCTCCTTCCCCTCCTCCCCCTCTCTCTCCCCTCCTCCCTCTCTCTCTCTCTTTCCCTCTCTCTCTCTCACTCTCTCTCCTGCCCTCCCTCCCCCTCTCTCCCCACCTCTCTCTCTCTCTCACGCCCTCATTCCCCCTCTCTCCCTCCCGCCCTCCCTCCCCCTCTTTCCCCTCTCTCTCTCTCTCTCTCTCTCTACCTCTCTCTCTCTCCCTCCCTCTCTCTCTCTCTCTCTCTCTCTCTCTCTCTCCTGCCCTCCCTCCCCCTCACTCCCCACCTCTCTCTCTCTCCCTCCCTCTCTCTCCCTCCCTCTCTCTCTCTCTCCTGCCCTCCCTCCCCCTCACTCCCCACCTCTCTCTCTCTTTCTCTCTCTCTCTATCTCTTTCTTTACCTTGTCATGTTGGGATCTAGGGTGGCTTACTATTGGTGGTTTGGTTATGTATAATGTTGTTTTAATGGGTATTTTAAGCTTGACTATATGAGTGTATATTTACTGGAGCTTGTGAGACAGAGCTTTTTGAGGAAGCCACCTTTATGGTTAGGTGGGCCTGGTGACTCATGCGGGTTAGGTGTGCAGCTGGGTTAGACTGGGTTAGGTGTGCGAGTTTACAATGGTATGAGCTCTCTAAGCTCTCTCTTTCTCTCCTGTTTGGTTTGTTTAATTGTTTATTGATATTTTCTATAGGTTTCTAGTGCAGGTTATTGTTATTTTCTGCAGGGATTCTAGGGCTGGTTGTTGTTATTTCTGTAGGGTTCTAGTGCTGGTTATTGTTGCTTCCGGTCCCTTGATTTAACGGAGAAGTGAGGCGATAAGGACCGTATGATGTGGTCCCTGGGTGGCGGCCGGTCGTGTTGGACCAGTGGCGCTACGCTTTGGTTGGCATGACGCTCGTGTTTCTTCTTTTGCGTTTGGACGAACTCTGGCTGGTGTGATAGAGGCTCCGTGTCAGTGTCTTGTGTGTTGCGTTCATGTTGGTGGGCCGTAAGTCGGAGCGTGCTTTGGGGTTAGGTTTGGGACTCTCTACGCAGATGGACCTGCGTGTGAGGGGTCGCTCTGCTCGGCGGCACCTGCGATGGCGATGTTGGTGGAGGAACAAGGCGTATGATGGAGGGGACGTGCCAGGGTTTGTTATGCATTGGGGGTTCAGTGGTAGGATTCCTGCCGGCCACGGTTGTGTTTAGATTTCGGCGAAGAGGGTGTAATTTTTCTTTTCATTTCAAAGGGGGTGCCAGCTCCGGGCGTCGTGGCGTGCGGTGGTAGACACCTGTGTCGTAGCTTGCTGTCTACCTGCGCACATTAACGTGGAGGGTGTGTGTGCGCTGCGTCATAGCTCACTGCCACACTGCGCGCATTGAGTCATATTATGTGTGGATATTTGGGTGAAGGTGCTTGCTGTTGTTAATTTGAATCTGAGGTGCTGTGTGGTTGTGAGTTGTGTGGATTTTGAATATCCTTGTGTGGGGAACCCGGGGTTTCGCTTTCCAGGTTGCAAACTGGGGGAGATGCCTTGGGCTGCGAGTCGGCGGACCAGTGGGATATCATTGGTCTGCAGGGATTTCAAAATAGGGGTGGTGTCTGCACCTGTAGTTTAATAAACAGGTGTGGGACGCTGTTCTGAGCCGCAGGGATTCTGTGATATACATCACCGAACATTTATTTAATTCCCCGTGAGTTGAAAGCGTGTTGTTTTAACACCTAAGGTTAAGGTGTTGAAACGAGGGGGAATGAGTATTAATTATGAATACATTATGTGAATACTGTGATGTAAAAGGAAATGATGAGAGAAATACATTTTAGACTTTCTCAGGTAAAGTAATAAATACAGCTACACATAGAAGGAAATGTTTAATTACATATGCACATAGTCATTTGAAGAGCAATAAGAGTTAAAATATTTTAGGAGAAAGGAATTACAAATTCATTAAGAGGAAGAAGACAATTTAAGCAACTAAATTACCATATCCAGCACAAGTGTTTAGAAATGATAGGCTGTGAATAACAAATTTCTGATTGATCAACAGACGGAAGAGGCTGATGCGAAATAGTGTTCCCCAGAGTCATGTGAAGCAGGAACATGACAAAGGGATTGGGAGATCCAGTTGTCTGATGAAGACAACAGACAGAACACAACTAAGGCCGTGTCGTTAAGATTCGAAAGAAAATTGCACTAACGCTCTCTAAAGTGATATTAGTATAGAAGATGCCCGACATTCCATGCTTAAAGATAATGATGGATTGTGAAAGGGAAATGCCACTGATAATTAAGTGTATGTTTTTTTTCTTTCTTTCTTCACAGCTGCTCGAGGGCGGACAGAGGCAGTGCTGACAATTCCTAACTCCAAACGGGGGATCAAATTGACTGTTGAAGTCTGGGTGTAGTATCACTAAGCGTTTTGTCAATTCCTGTCTGCACCAATAACTCTGCCAGTGTGAGTGAATTTAACTCAAGGTTGTAAAAGTTGTGAAATACAGAGAAACTTGCTTTCCAAACGGTAAAATGTGAGTGTATGAGAGCATGTGTGAATGATTAATATAGAGCAGATTCACCCAATTTGATAGGAGCAACTAGAAGAAAAAATAAGATAACAAAAACAAGAGTTGACAATTAGTCTATTTCATTAACCCATAGTATAAAAAATAGAAGCAATATAAAAATGGCCAACTGTAGTCAGGCCAATGGTAGGAGAAAGCCGAGAACCTCGGCAGACATTTCCCAGATAGATTTTACCAGTGATGATATTTTGATTGATTGGGATGGGATGGACTTCTCTCAGGTGGCCAGTGTGACGGAGGGACTGGAAATAATGTCTTTAACCCTTAGAAGTCTAACCTAAATAGCTCCTCCTCCTGAGAATGTCCCCCTTTTTTTTGTTACATAATATAAAATTACAGATTCATACCTTCAAAATAAGCCATCAATTGTCAAATTTGAGACGATAGTTTTCAATCAATGTCCTATCAAACATTCTGGTAAAATCCTAACACCTTTTCAATATAGGACTGGAAGTAGATCCACGTTCATTCAGCTATCTGATGAGAGAACTACACTCCCAGAATTCAATGTGATCATTGTCACTAGAACCATTTCACACCTGAGCAAAGGCCCAGTCATTCCTTTGTTATTCCAGTGAATGGACCCAGCAGGAGGCCTAGCCTGTGTGTGTGTGTTTCTGTGTGTGTGTGTGTCTGTGTCTGTATCTACAGTACTGTACCATATCAAAAAAAAATAAGCAAACTAGACTAGATGTAAATGTAATGTGTAAATGTGTAAATGTAAATGTGTGTGTGTGTCTGTCTGTCTGTGTATGTGTGTGTGTGTATGTGTGTGTGTGTGTCTGTGAAACATGTCTTGTACTCATTTACCTCACTAAATACAGCAATGTGTAACTGTAGATTTCAAGAGAGAGAGAGAGAGAGAGAGCGACATTTATAATAATTATATTATTAATTCGTTTTTTTACACACACACACTAATAACATGATCATAACCAGAGAAAACAAGACCAAAGACAACTGGAATAGAATATCACACAATTTTATTAAAAACACATAGAGAATAATAATCAACAAGAAACATCAACTGTATCAATTGTATTGTACAATGAACAACCCTATATATCACTTTTGGATTACAATAGTAATACAAGGTGCCTCATATGATATTTGGCAGAGAGCGCGACCACAATGAATTTAGGCAAAATCTCCAAAAAAATTAAATTATGCACATGTATAAAAAAAAAATAGGTGTCTCCTCATGGTTGTATCTGCCTGTTCTGTATCACACTAAGTGATATGTGAAAAATTGTGTTCTTTTTCCAGTACTGTTGTACTCCTGGCAGTTTCAGATCCCTGAAAAGCTTTGGACTTGTATAAAAGTTATCGACATAGAAATGATATCCCTTGCCCATGGGTACTTGCTTGAGGTGTGCTGGCTTTATCAGGGACATGACAGAGTCATACGCCAGTCCAATGCCTGATTTGAACTTTGACTTCCCGGCGTAAACAGCAAAGGCTTCATAGTCTTCGTGTAAAGTGTCTCTGTGACGGAACTCTACTGGACCAAGGCTTTCTACTCAAACATCTGGATCAGAACCTTCTTCTTGTGGAACCAGACAGCAGACTTTTTCTTTTTTGCTTGCACAGTGGTGCTGTCCAGGTTCTGATTTCATACAATACACACACCCACTAGGCAATTCAACACTGGCCCCTGTAAATATCCTAACCCAACCCCCTCCAATGTACAGTCATTTACCTAGTATGGTTTTGTCAATAGTCCAATGTACAATTTTGTTTGTTTGTACAGTGTCTCCCTTTCTTGACTCCTTCTGTATCACAAACAGTACTGTATTTGCAAATCTGGTATGTCATAAATGTATAGATGTAGCAGTACTGACTATCTGTATGTCATGTATGTCATATATGTCCTGATGAATTGAAAATGGGGGACCCTGATGTAAACAAGACGAAAGTCTTTCTCTGGTCTGCATCCCCTTAACAATTGTGTGTATTGAGCTGTACTGTATTGTACCCATTCTGCAATCTGTTAATAAAGTTTTCAATCAATCAATCAATCAATCAAAGCGCACCGTTCTACTCTAGAGAGAGCTGTCATCACCGTGATGCGCGCTTGAATGAACTCATAACTCGTACACACACGCACTCTGTCTGCCATACAGTAGTTTATGTTGTTTTAGCGCGACGTGGGTATATACACGGGCGAGGATGAAAAGCATAATAAGACTACTTTTAAATGTCGGGTCCCGTGTATTCTCGAGAGAGAATGATAATAATAATAATAACCGTGATGCGCGCTTGAATGAACTGCAGGACCAGATTATAATAATCAATGACAGACAGTGAGAAAACACAACCCCCCCTCTCGCGCTGAAGAATATGCATATTAGATCACTCAGTGATTAACACCTTGGTGTGTGCGCGCGTCCATGGATGTGACGCGAGATGTAGTTTTTATCGCAAATGGAGATTATTACAAGCATACCATCTAGCAAGAATTAAATGTATTTACAAGTCGTATTATGTTTAGCAAGTAAGGATACATATAGATTACACTATATGCACTCGAAATTGTCTTTGTTCTATTTTTACAGATTTTTGAAAAACGGGACTTCCTGAGCATTTGTGAGAGATTCTAATTCTTTTGTTCTCCGCCCACGGGAGCAATAAGCCCCGTTGACTTCTAAGGGTTAACTCCGACACAGGGGGTCTTTAAGGAGAGAGAACGAGAGACAACTGTTTTACCAGAGCCGATCCACGCTGAAGTGTCCATTGCAGGTGACTGCCATTTAACCAAGAGACAAAGAAAGCAGCTGAGGAGAGCGGTGTTGTTGCAGCAGTCCCTGGGAGTTGACTCTGGCCGTACGGCTGGAACCGAGACCGACAGCAGGTATGGAATAATACATGAACAGTTTCTACAGGCCACCAGTGTCCCTTGCCCAGGTTCCCCCACCCCCAACATCAACACCAAACTGAGAGGCGTGGCCAGGGGACGAGGAGCCAGTCAGCAAGGGCCAGGGTGGTGTGCTGGCCGTGCGAAAATCTCGGACATACAGCTAGGGACTGTGACCAAGAATATCGACCCCGAGAAGGAGAGTGTCGTCCTCAACCCAGTGGAGGAGGTCCGCAATGGAATAACAGACGAAGAGGCAGACACGGGCAAAACCAGGGTCGGTATCAAGAACAGTGTCCACAGCCCGCAAGTCCCCCCGGTCCAGAACCCCCTCAGCACCAGAGTCAAGATGAGAGGCGGGGCCCGGAGATGGGAAGTCATACCGCCAGCGCTGAGATGGGGGGAGAGGCGTCAACCTATAGACAACAGAGAGCGTTTATAGCAGCGTTCGAACGACATGAGGCAGTTCATCGAGACCTGATGAAGACACAGCTGGAGATTGGTCAAGCCGCACACGAGACGCAGAGGCTGGAGCAAGAACTGGCGAGAAAGAATGTACTGCTAGATGGTACAGTGATTGAGGTCATGCTTCGGGCGTCGGAGTTAGGCCGCCGTGATCAAGCAATGCCCTGTGCCCCGTTGCCCAGACAGGGAGCGGGGCCTCGACAGGGTGCTGAGAGCCTCGGGCGGGGTGAATTTCCAGACCCCTCCCAACAGCAGGCTCAAAGGACGGTGGCTGAACAAAATAGGTACATGGTTTTCTCCCCATAACAGGCTCAAGGGGGGCGAAACCAGGAATGGACGGTCGGAGGTGAGAGCCACAACGACAGGTTTGCTGGATCTGTGGACTGATAGGTCATTTTCAAAGGTCATGTCTGCAGAGGCCGCCGGCAGAATAAAGAATATAGATGGGTATTAAGAATGAAAATGAATTGAATAAAAAAATATATACAACTGATTAGAATAAAAATAGAATGAATTGAATGAAAAATATATACTACTGATTAGAATAAAAATAGAATAAAAAATATATAGAGGGGTTAGGTGATTAGGTTATGAGTGGAAGTTATTAAAATGGATGTGTGACGAACGTGGAGTGATGATGTAACTGACGGATGCATGAACTCATCAGACTAACAAGAACATCAAATCAATATACCAAACATGGATTTTCCTTTTTGCTACAGTGTGTCTGATCAACTCTTGCTGTGGCAGTAGGGAAAACGTAATAGAGAATGGTATGGTGGACGATTTTTGATGTCTCCCACCTGTGCAGCCTGGCCAAGCTGCACAGATGGGAGAAAGAGAGAAAAATTGTCACCGCAATGACTTTTGTGGTCATGTGGACTCTGAACTAGGTTAAACAGTTAATATTAGGTATTCAATATTAGACAGTGAAAGGATGTGACACTGCGTCAGCTAGTGATCAGTAGACTATCCATGCTTGATCGATAATCAGTTTGGTCAAAGGGTGGACTGCATGGGTAAGAAATTAAGAAATATTGATAGACGAAAATCAACAATCATGAGTAATAGATATAGGCGTTTATTTTTATTTCTGCTTGTTTTTCTTTCCTAGTGTTTTACAAGCAATTCCTGCCTTAGGCCGGAAGTTTTTCATATTGGTTATTCTTTTGATTTTTTCATTTTGTTTCTTAGTATATACGGGGGTGGTTACGGTTAATTTTGTTTCTAAGAGTGAGTTGAAAAAGCGATGCTCACAAATTTTGTTTATTGTTTTCAATTATTGTTTTGGGCAGTTTTTCTTTGTTTTGTTTCTTTTCTTTATTTTTTCTTAGGAACGGAGGATGGTGACGACACAACGGGACTGGTAATATATGTCTATACAGTGGACTGGGAACAATGTGAATGGACTAGAGCTGGTTCATGGGGTTGTTCCCTGCTCATTAAGAATCCAGATCTAGGATCTGGGGGTTGTGTCGCGATTGGTGGAGTATTGGAAAACATGATTCTCTGTACATTGATAAGCTCAGTAAGTTTTGGTCGTCATTGGCCAAATAGCCTTTGTATAGGGTGTGGACATGTGAAATTGATAATTGGCTTGTGGGGGACTCTGACGGCTTGTTAGAGGCTGGCAGAGCGTGTGAAAGGTGTGTGTTTAAAGCGGACTGTGATTTGTTGCCGTGCGTGTAGGACAACTGGGGGAGAGGTCTCGATAGTATTGGCTGTCCGGGCCGCCTAAATATTAAAGGCAACCAACTTGTGTCTAACCACGCCCAACTTGCGTCTAGCCACGCCCCCGTGGCGACGCGGCAGCAGCAGAGCGGAGCGGTAGGAGCTCATTATATGCCAGTAACCGCCCCTTATTCAGTATCCAGAAATAGCTCAATTGGCTGTGGAACCTACGGCTCGTTGCTCGCTAGTTCGATTCCCTTCAATTTTTTTTATTTTTATTTTTTTACGTGCATTCGCATTCTTTCGCCGTTAAGTTTAGGCATAACTTTAAGCATTGTTTCGGAGTTGGTTAAGGTTAGGCATTGTTTCGGAGTTGCTTAAGGTTAGAAGGGTTAAGTTTAGGCGCTGTTAAGGAGCTGGTTAAGGTTAGAGTTTGACTTAGAGAATGGCAATATTTTTTAACGTGCATTCATTTCGCCGGTTAAGTTTAGGCATTGTTTCGGAGTTGGTTAAGGTTAGGCATTGTTTCGGAGTTGCTTAAGGTTGGAAGGGTTAAGTTTAGGCGCTGTTAAGGAGCTGGTTAAGGTTAGAGTTTGACTTAGAGAATGGCAATAGACAGCCTATTTCCGCGCTGCAGCGCGAGGCAATAGACAGCCTATTTCCGCGTTGCCGCTCTCTCTCGCGCTGCCGTGGTCACATGGGCGTATTGGCCAATCAGAGAAACGCTAAACACAAGTTGGTTGCCTAAAATATTCACGCGTCCGGGCCTCGAGGCAGCTGTCCAGAAACAGAGGTATGATGTTTAGAATGTTATTCCACATCAAAGGAGGGTGGGGTTATACTGTTTTGACAGCATAATCAGCATAATATAATGAGAGCCATGTAAATTTTTCTGAATTTAGAATATTAACGATCTAGAAGCCATGAAATATATAGATAAATGATTTGGAAAAGAAAAGAAAGTTGTCAAACTCAGACCAGTAAAGAGTGTCTGAGGGAGGAAAATATGGATTCTCAATCAATTGTTGTGATAAAAGTAACCTGCACTGTCCACCGAAGCGATATATACTCACTGCAGGATACGAATGGGAGATTGGGCAGTCAGCAGTCATCAGAGTGTGGTACGAGGAAGGCCAAGGACTCCATCGGTACTGTTGATCCAGGACACTGGCTAGTGTCTACCCAGCGGTTCCATGGGGAACCACAACACTGCGGGTACCAAGAGATCCAGGAGAAGCTTAACTCTCAAGCGTTGAGAGTTCCGGCCAACGCAGTGACCGAATCTTGAGGCTTCGGAGGGGAACGAGAGAGGCCAAACGACAGGCAATCTACGAGGAGACAGGCTGCTAGGCCTCATCAACTGCTCCGGCTGTCAACAGACAAGCTGCAAGGCCTTAGCAACTGACCGGGTGTCATCGAGCGAGGGGGTGGAGCCTCTATCGCCCCTATCAACGACCAGGCGGAGGGTGGGGAGAATCAAACCTCTTCCACTATTCCGAGGGTCAACGGGGGTTGAGCCAGCGACGACTGCAGGAGACAACACAACCTCCTCAACAGCCGTGACAGCGCCAGAGGGGAGGTCTCATCACCCCACCTGAGATCGACGCAACTGACACCCGAGGGAAGAGCTCCTGGTTCAAATGAACTGGCCAATACAGCAGGGGGTCATGCCCCTATTTGAGTGACAGCACGAGGCACGAGGCCTCGATAGAAGAAGGGGAGGGATCGGAAGTCAACTGGCTTTCTGATTCGACCTTCCTGTTTTGAAGCCAAGAGTTGGGGGTAGCATTAAGAGGGAGATCAGCAGTCTTGATCTGCACTGTCTCTGAGAAATGAGGAGGGGGTGGCCAGGTCAATCCAGAAAACATTGACCCCCCTCTCCTGGTTCCAAGTCAGAATTCGACACCCGCAATGGAAACCAGTGGAAATTGATCCTGGTACGAAAAAGAGTGTCAAAGACTGCACACAATAATGAAAATGGACTGAAAATAAAGATGTTTGGGTGACGATAATTATACATAGGAACGAGATGTAGAAAAAGAATGTGGTTTTGATTTTTTAGGATCCAAGTGTATGTTGTTTTGATTTTTTAGGATCCAAGTGTGGGATGCCGTATGTATTATATCCAAGTATGATTTAAAATGTTTTATTTTATCCAGGTAGTGGAAAGCAATAAGTAGAAGTTAGGATCTATGGTTAGCATATAATACTAGCTAATTAAGGATAGTTCATCTCTATCCAAGTGTGGACTGCAGTAGTATTTGGTAACCAGAGATCTACATATGTCCAATTATTTACCTTGGGTTAAGGAATTCAGTAACTAATCAGAATCATGTGTTCTAGTCTTATAGAAACAGTCAAAGTGGAAATATTGGCAATCAAATATAGTTTAAACCTGATTTGACTAGGGTGACTTAGCTTAGAGAGTGTGTGTGTTTACAGAGACCTTGGGGGCACAACAGGAGGTAGATTTACATACAAAGTGTGGGCCAGCAGCTGAAACAATGAGATGACCACATAACATGAAGTCGTTATTTCCTGCCCTGTGGCCTGGGGACACAGGGTGCAGCCCAAACTGGTCTGATTATGACATGTCGAGACAGCTGCTATAGGAGGGACTATGATTCAGTATCTCAGTAACATCAAGTACACTTTCAAATGTCTGTTTCTATACCTAAATTAGCTTAAAATGAACTGCAAATGATCCTGTTATATTGTGGTAACAATTCTGAATCTAATGATATAACATATGCCATGTTTATGAATAAGAATCACAGAGTTTGAAATTAAGCCACTACATTGGAAAATACTAAAAGTGCTGAATAATAACTGTATAAAATAGATATTGATTTAAGTTAAAAGAAGATGATTAGAAACCTATAGAAGTGGGCTTAATGATAAAACTACTGTGATTCTCATTTAGCATCAAGAGAAACTATTCAAAAATGATATCTCTGGTTATGAAATCAATCTCAATTCGAATATATATATCTTGGGTTTAATAGATGGTGGGCCCCAGGGGACGGCCCTTCTTTTTCAAATACTCTGTGAAGGCTCGCGATTGGGTGGAAATCCTATGCGTGAGGTCACTTGGTGACGTCACGCCCAGGATTTCTGGCTCAGGGATAAAATGGGGTGCTGTGACTGTAAGGAGAGACTGAAAAACAGAACAACACAGGAACACACCTCCCACCTTTTCACACAGAGGACGGCGCGACCAGAGGAGAACAAGGAGAACAAGCTTTTGGAACGAGAACAGAAGCCTCTTTGTTATCAACAGAGAACAAAGACAATTCAACAATTACCATTCTTTAATCTACTTTTTTAGTCTAGTCTGGATCGCAGACGGCATAGTGTCTAGTGATCCGACTATAGCATGCATTATTTTAATTGAACCAGAACCATTGTGATTACACTTTTAACTTTGAATTAAACAGATGCTGGTACACCATTCTCCTTCATTTCTCTCAACTGTCGGAGCCTGGCGGACATGCGTACACTGTTGTAGAAGTTATCCATGTACAACGTATATCCGGCCCCAGACAAACGTCCAAGCAGACCGACGACCGTGTCCCCCAGGAGCGAGCCTTCCCGGCAATATGGCTTAAATGCAAAGCAATATCCTGTGCGTGATTCGCACAGGAAGTACGACTTGATGCCATACCGGGTTGGCTTGTTGGGGTTGTAGACCCGGAAGGTCAGGCGGCCTCGCCATGGCATCACCCCCTCGTCAATGGCGAGCTCACGTTCGGGCTGGTACAGTTCCTTGCACCTCGCGTTGACATGGTCGACTACAGGGCGTACCTTACACAATTTGTCTCTAACTTCCAGGGATGTATTGTCCGCAAAGTGGAGGAATCGCCAGATCAATTGATACCGGTTGCGTGGCATGGTCTCCGAGTAGTACGGTGTGTACATCATATCGTCAGTGGTCCACATCATGTCCACGTGAGGCTTCCGAAGGACACTGCTCAGGAAATTGAGTCCAAGGAACTTCTTCAGCTCCTTCAATGTGAGGGCCTTCCAAAGCAGTGCCCTGCTACTGGTTAGCGTGGGGTCCAGCCAGGCAATGGACTGATCAGCGTAGAGGTTGGTCTGGGCAACAATGGAATTGAGAAAAGCATCCGTCAGGAACAGATCTAGCCATTTTGCAGGCCGGTACGATTTCAGTGCAGCGGCATCCTGGAGCAACCCCGGTTGGGCTGTGAAGGGGATCCTGTGAGGCACCCAGCCCTCACGAGACCAGGCATTCTCCTCTTCTTGACGGATCGCAGCCCTGCTCTTCGCTCCTCCGCGTCGCACGCCACGACCTGTCAATTATACAAATATACTATAACACCCCTACTGTAGACAAACATTCATATGCCACGTAGTTACAAACTGTGTGTGAGTGAATGAGTGAGTGTGTGTGGGGTTCAGATGTCAGAGCTGGACGTGGTGTGGGGGTCAGAGGTCAGAGCTGGAAGTGGTGTGCAGAGTGAGGCCAACTTACCGCTCTTATATGTGCGTTTCCGCCCTGCAACGGGTTCCGGCATGTCCAGACTAGCATCCAGTTCTAGAATCACATGATGTAATACATTACACTAGGGCAACGTATTGTCATTTTATTTACATGATATATATATATATATATATAGCATTATGTGTTATATTTTATGTACAATTACCTGCAGGAGTAGAATGTGATCCTATGTCGTTGCCAGTCTCTGCGTCACTCTCTGCGGAGTCTGAATTGGATTAAATTCATTCAGTAAGTAAGTCTCATAAAACACAATAGTAATACATTTACATACATGAATGTAGTTAGTACATACCCAAGCATGTTGGTGTACCAGCGCCGGACTCTGTGTCGGATCCTGTATGAACACAAAATAAATCAGCGGCCATTGTACATCAAAGCATGTACATGTACATGTGTGTGTGTGTGTGTGTGTGTGTGTGTGTGTGTGTGTGTGTGTGTGTGTGTGTGTGTGCAGCACATGGTGGCCTCTATATGCATGTGTAGCATAGCATTTAGCACAATTCCATTGATTACAGCACACACACACACACACACACACACACACACACAAAGATCAAAGGGCATGACCCCTATCCAACAGCTTTGAACTTTGCAGCACATGGTGGCCTATATATGCATGTGTAGCATAGCATTTAGCACAATTCCATTTATTACAGCACACACACACACACAAAGATCAAAGGGCATGACCCCTATCCAACAGCTTTGAACTTTGCAGCACATGGTGGCCTCTATATGCATGGATTGTGTAGCATAGCATTTAGCACAATTCCATTGATTACAGCACACACACACACACACACACACACAAAGATCAAAGGGCATGACCCCTATCCAACAGCTTTGAACTTTGCAGCACATGGTGGCCTATATATGCATGTGTAGCATAGCATTTAGCACAATTCCATTGATTACAGCACACACACACACACACACAAATATCAAAGGGCATGACCCCTATCCAACAGCTTTGAACTTTGCAGCACATGGTGGCCTATATATGCATGTGTAGCATAGCATTTAGCACAATTCCATTGATTACAGCACACACACACACACACACACAAAGATCAAAGGGCATGACCCCTATCCAACAGCTTTGAACTTTGCAGCACATGGTGGCCTATATATGCATGTGTAGCATAGCATTTAGCACAATTCCATTGATTACAGCACACACACACACACACACACACACAAATATCAAAGGGCATGACCCCTATCCAACAGCTTTGAACTTTGCAGCACATGGTGGCCTATATATGCATGTGTAGCATAGCATTTAGCACAATTCCATTGATTACAGCACACACACACACACACACACACACAAAGATCAAAGGGCATGACCCCTATCCAACAGCTTTGAACTTTGCAGCACATGGTGGCCTCTATATGCATGGATTGTGTAGCATAGCATTTAGCACAATTCCATTGATTACAGCACACACACACACACACACACACAAAGATCAAAGGGCATGACCCCTATCCAACAGCTTTGAACTTTGCAGCACATGGTGGCCTATATATGCATGTGTAGCATAGCATTTAGCACAATTCCATTGATTACAGCACACACACACACACACACACACACACACACACACACACACACAAAGATCAAAGGGCATGACCCCTTGTTGTGACTTTTTGATAGTAATATATAATTTGAACAGCTTGAAATATATCATTTATTATTGTAGCAAAAGGTGAAATGAAATTGGCATAAATATGTTTTATAATAGCCTAAATGGAGATTCAAGTTAAATTGTTTATCATATTGTTTAGAATTAGATTGCATTATAGGACTGTATTCTGTGGTGCACCATCTTTGCCCCCAGTGGGAAGTCAGCTGCGCGCAGGCCTATAGCCACACGCTTCAACGCTAATTAGCAACGCGTGCCACCTGTAAAAGGGTGTGTTTGATCCTTCGGGAGAAGTTAGTTGACAGAATGTTTGTTAGAATAAGCTATGCCTCGCTGCTGCTCTGCTCTAGAAAAACCTGTAAAGGGAGAAACGAATTAAATGGATGGAATTGAGAACTACATTTCTGCCTCTTGGTCGTCAATGAAACATGAAGAACAAAAACTGTGAAATCTGAATAATCATACGTGTTTAAATAAGAAGAGGATTTGGAACAGTTTATTGTGCAAACAAAGTGGTGCCGAAACCAGGGAGAATTTAAGTATATTCTACACGGACGGACTAATTGGATAAAGAAGAAAAATGACTGAACTAACAAGATTGAAGGCTATCCGAGGAGCAATAAGGACGTCTGTAACCAAGTTGCTGAACAAGATAGACGAGCAGATAGGAGCAGAGGCCCCATGTCTGCCCGACTTGGAGGAAAGTAAAGAAATATTAGTAGTCAAGGAGACTACTCTAAATGAACATGATCGGGACATTGCAGCAGCGACGGAGGAGAGGGACCTGGTCGAAGAAGTGACCACGGCTCTGGACTATATGGACCGAATAATCAAAAGGAAAACTCGGATCAACAGGTTGGTGCGCCACTCTCTCATAAAGACAGAAGAGGAGCGACAGAGAAGAGTGAGCGATGGGAGCTCACACTCATCAAGTAGATCGGATCATATAAGACTTCCGAAATTGATAATTGGAAAATTCAGTGGTGATATAAGCCGATGGCAAGACTTTTGGAATCAATTTAAAGTGTCGATTCACAATAACACCACCCTGAGTTCAGCTGACAAGTTCAGCTATTTGAAGTCATTATTGACAGACACGGCCGCAAACGTAGTCGCAGGATTATCCTTATCCGACGAGAACTACGACAATGCAATTGCAATGTTGATGGAAAGATTTGGCCGTAAAGATTTGATCATAAACGCACACATGAACAAGCTCCTTAATCTAACCCCTGTAAAGAGTGCCACGAACATTAACGCACTAAGGAGATTGTATGATGACTGTGAAATACAAGTGAGGAGTTTAGACGCACAGGGCGTTGTATCGGACTCATATGGAAGTCTACTGTGCCCGATTCTCATGAAAATGATTCCCGAAGAAATAACCCTGGAGTTTACGCGTGTTCAGGCTACAGGGTCTGTATTGAAAGTCAAAGACCTAATGACATTCCTGCAAAGGGAACTCGAGAGTCGGGAAAGGACAATGAACTTGACACAGAGAAAGGAGACTCCACCTCCACCCGCAGACAGTGTCTGGGAAAGGAGGAGTCGGCGGCCCCAGCTCGCGGGCGCCGCATCGACATCTACATTTTACGCAGCTGATAATGAAGATGGAAAAGCATGTGTATTCTGTAACAAAAGCAATCACAGATCAAAGGACTGTTCAGAATTCACTGCTGAGATCAGAAAAGAAAAATTAAAGGTACAGGGCAGATGCTACAGATGTCTAGGTGCCAGGCACACTTCTAGTAAATGCAAAGTGCAGGGAATGTACTGTGAGGAGTGTAATAGTGTATGGCATCATAGAACAGTGTGTACCAGACAGAAGGGCACACAGAGTAATGTTAGGGAGAACCCCACAGATACTGTAGTGTCAATTGTCCCAACATCAGAAAGGGGCACAGTTCTGCTGCAGACAGCGACTGTATGGATAGAAACACCCACACGCAGCCAGATAGTGCGGTGTGTTATGGATGGGGGTAGCCAACGCAGTTTTATAAGAGAAGATATCTCAAAGGCTCTAAATCTACCAGTAGTAGGAGAGGAGGTATTGAACCTGCACACATTTGGCTCGCTAGTACCCAAACAAATAACCTGTAGGAAGGTTATAGTGTATCTGAGAAATATTCGAACCAACCAAGCAGTGGAACTAGAACTACTGGAGACGCCACTGGTGAGCACGTCATCAAACCTGACAACAGCCAGTGAGAAACTGAGAGGAACGCTGCACAAAAGAGGAATGCAACTTGCTGATACCCCAGTGAGGGGAATGGAATCAGAAAAGCTTGGAATCTTGATCGGAGGTGATCACTATTGGAAAATCGTCACTGGACGAATGGAGAGACTGGATGACGCACTAGTTGCGCTCGAAAGCAAGTTTGGATGGTTAGTGCAAGGAACTGTCACAACGGCGATGATGTGTGTCACAGAGACTCCAGACGTGGACGTGATGCTCGTGAGCATGGGAGAGGAGCAAGCGCTTTCAAACCAGTTGCGCAGCTTCTGGGAAACTGAATCCCTCGGAATTGACATGTCAAAAGAAGGCCGCGCTGAGAGCGCAGACGCTGCAGACGCGCTACTGAAATTCGAGGAGTCAATCAAATACACGAACGGGAGATATGAGGTTCGGTTGCCATGGAGAGAGGAACAGGTGATCATCGCTGATAACTACGCCACAGCTGAGAGTAGATTTGCTCACCTGGTAAGAAGATTCCATAGCAACCCCGTACTGTACCATAAATATAATGACGTCATCCAAGAGTACCTAGCCGATGGAATAGTAGAAATAGTAGAACAGGTGCAGCCCAAACAATTGGAGAACCCTATCTACTATTTACCCCATCATGCTGTAATTAGAGATCAAAGAGAAACTACTAAATTAAGAGTAGTATTTGATGCGTCTTCACATGGAAGAGATTGTCGGTCTCTTAACGAGTGTCTCCAAACCGGGCCCAATTTAAATCCAGACCTATTAGGCATTCTAGTCAGATTTAGACAGTATAAAGTGGCCCTCATGTCAGACATTACGAAGGCCTTCCTTCAGATTTCTCTAAACGAACAGGACAGAGATGCACTGAGATTTCTCTGGACCACCGGAGACACATTGTCAATGGACCAGATCAGCATTCTGAGAATGACACGAGTTCCATTCGGAGTGTCCTCCAGTCCATTTCTATTAGCAGCCACAATTCGTCATCATCTAAAGAAATACGAGAATAAATATCCAGAGGTCGCAAAAACCCTAGATGAGTGTCTCTACGTAGATGACTATATCTGCGGTGCTCACACAGTAGAGGAGGCTTTAAAAATCACTCAAACAGCCAAGGAGATCATGTCTGAAGCTGGAAGGGATTTGTGCAAGTGGAAAACGAATTCAAATGAGCTGCAAAGAGAATGGACACAACAAGTGAAAAATGAACAGGTGGAAGTCAAAAGCCAAACGCCAATGAAAGTGTTAGGGCTGACATGGAGAACAGAAACAGACGACTTTGTGTTTGAAATGAAGGATTTTATTGAACATTTAAAAGACAAAAAAAACACGAAGAGAGGAGTTCACCAATCCGCAGCACGAATCTTTGACCCAATAGGTTTTTTATCCCCATTTAGCATTAGGGTAAAATGCCTGTTCCAAAAAATGTGGGAACGGGGTCTCGACTGGGACGCACAACTCCCAGATGACCTCTCCGAAAAATGGAACCAGTGGTGCGCTGAAATTCCTGATTTAGGCTCTATAGCCATAAGCAGAAGTTACACTTCAGAACTACAGAATAGTGACGACACGCTTTTAGATAAAGAGATCCACATATTCTGTGATGCGAGTGAAAAAGCTTATTGTGCAGTAGCCTATTTGCGCACGACAGATATAGATGGAAAATGCGCCACTAGTCTAATAACGGCCAAAACTAAAGTTGCTCCATTAAAGAAAATCACCCTACCTCGACTGGAACTGATGGGAGCTTTGATAGGGTTTAGACTAGGAAAGTTTGTATGTGAACAATAAAAAATGCCTGAAATCAAGACACACTATTGGACAGACTCAATGATCGCTCTCCATTGGATCAAAGGCACGGCTAAACAATGGAAGCCGTTCGTTCAGAACCGAGTGATCGAAATTCAGAACCTGACCCTCCCAGAGAACTGGGGGCACTGCCATGGAGCAGAGAACCCGGCCGATCGCGGCACACGGGGCTCCAGCGTAAAGACGCTAAAAGATGACTCTCTGTGGTGGCACAGGCCACAGTGGTTAAGAGAGCCAACCGGAAAAAGTACGTCAAAAGATGATATTGATGAAGGAGTGAATTTGGAGGAGTGTGTGGTGCAAAGCCAGATAGTGAAAGAGGAGAAAACAAGTATGTGTTTGGGCCCGCTATTTGACCTGGGAAAACACAGCAAACTCAACCGAGTCCTGCGCGTCACAGCGTGGATGCTGCGTTTTACAAACAATACACAGAAGAAAGAAAAAAATAAATCTGGTCCGCTGTGCGCAGAGGAAATCAGAGAGGCGGAGAAATACTGGACAAAACTCTCCCAAACAGAAAGCTTCCCAAAAGAACAATCAGATTTGTTAAATGGAAGAGAAGTGCATAGAGGCTCAAAATTAATGAGCCTAAAACCGTTCACGGATAATGAAGGGCTTCTGCGCGTCGGGGGACGGCTTCAGGAAACCAACTGGGATTACGCACAGAAACACCCTCTCATACTGTCCGGGACTAACCCCTTCTCCTTGCTGGCCATTAAGAGAGCACACAACGATGTATTCCACTCTGGTTTACAAGACACCTTGACACAGGTGAGAGAACAGTTTTGGATATTAAGAGGACGCCAGTTGGTGAAGAAAATGGTAAAACAGTGTCTCGTCTGTCGAAAAAGTAAATTAAAAGCAGGCCAACAATGTACTGCGCCCTTGCCCAAAGATAGGGTGACAGAGGCCCAGCCGTTCGAAGTAACAGGTGTAGATTTCACAGGGCCATTATATGTAAAGCCCCAGAATAAAAAGGCATATGTAGCTTTATTTACTTGTGCAGTGACAAGAGCTGTGCATTTAGAAATAGTATCAGACCTCAGCACAGATTCATTTCTTTTGGCCTTTAGACGATTTGTGGCCCGACGAGGAATCTGTACCACGATATATTCAGACAACGCAAAAACATTCAAGCGTGCAGACAAAGATCTGAGAGCTATGTATAATTTGATAAAGGATACGAAGATACAGGAGTTCTTTGCAGGGAAAATGATCACCTGGAAATACATAGTAGAACGGGCAGCTTGGTGGGGCGGGATGTGGGAACGCATGGTGAGGTCAGTGAAGGTGTGCTTAAGAAAGGTGTTAGGAAAAGCGTTTTTGACATTTGAAGAGCTTCAAACGTTGCTTACTGAAGTGGAGGCTGTTGTCAATTCAAGACCCCTCACCTTCACACACGCAGAGTGCGGAGAGCCTGCTCCGCTAAACCCAGCCCACTTCTTGGTGGGACAGAGACTCACGACCCTACCTCCACTGCCCACTCCCCCCAATTACCACGCTAATGATGACGCAGCTAAGCTCAACAAACGGTTACAATACCGTCAGAGACTGATCAACGGATACTGGATTCGATGGAAGAAGGATTATTTAATGGAGCTGAGATCAGCACACACAGCATCGAACAAGCCCAGCACATTCAAGGTGGGCGACCTGGCTTTACTGCACGAAGACAAACAGCCAAAGCATATGTGGAAAATGGGTCGCATTGAACAGGTGTTCGTAGGACGGGACGGAAAGGTTCGTTCATGTTCGTTAAGACTCCCCAAGAATCTGGTCCTGAAGAGACCGGTACAGCTGCTGTACCCCTTGGAACTAGAAGAATGATGACACCATGGGAGCTCATCGGGGGGGAGTTTGTTGTGACTTTTTGATAGTAATATATAATTTGAACAGCTTGAAATATATCATTTATTATTGTAGCAAAAGGTGAAATGAAATTGGCATAAATATGTTTTATAATAGCCTAAATGGAGATTCAAGTTAAATTGTTTATCATATTGTTTAGAATTAGATTGCATTATAGGACTGTATTCTGTGGTGCACCATCTTTGCCCCCAGTGGGAAGTCAGCTGCGCGCAGGCCTATAGCCACACGCTTCAACGCTAATTAGCAACGCGTGCCACCTGTAAAAGGGTGTGTTTGATCCTTCGGGAGAAGTTAGTTGACAGAATGTTTGTTAGAATAAGCTATGCCTCGCTGCTGCTCTGCTCTAGAAAAACCTGTAAAGGGAGAAACGAATTAAATGGATGGAATTGAGAACTACATTTCTGCCTCTTGGTCGTCAATGAAACATGAAGAACAAAAACTGTGAAATATGAATAATCATACGTGTTTAAATAAGAAGAGGATTTTGAACAGTTTATTGTGCAAACACCCCTATCCAACAGCTTTGAACTTTGCAGCACATGGTGGCCTATATATGCATGTGTAGCATAGCATTTAGCACAATTCCATTGATTACAGCACACACACACACACACACACACACAAAGATCAAAGGGCATGACCCCTATCCAACAGCTTTGAACTTTGCAGCACATGGTGGCCTCTATATGCATGGATTGTGTAGCATAGCATTTAGCACAATTCCATTGATTACAGCACACACACACACACACACACACACACACACACACACACACACACAAAGATCAAAGGGCATGACCCCTATCCAACAGCTTTGAACTTTGCAGCACATGGTGGCCTATATATGCATGTGTAGCATAGCATTTAGCACAATTCCATTGATTACAGCACACACACACACACACACACACACAAAGATCAAAGGGCATGACCCCTATCCAACAGCTTTGAACTTTGCAGCACATGGTGGCCTCTATATGTATGGATTGTGTAGCATAGCATTTAGCACAATTCCATTGATTACAGCACACACACACACACACAAAGATCAAAGGGCATGACCCCTATCCAACAGCTTTGAACTTTGCAGCACATGGTGGCCTCTATATGCATGGATTGTGTAGCATAGCATTTAGCACAATTCCATTGATTACAGCACACACACACACACACACACACAATCAAATATATAGCACATGGTGATGCCTCTGCCTCTATAGCATGCAACTATCGATTTGAACATGCATGCTCAAGGGACTTACCCTTCTCCCCTCGACCACCACCGCGTCCCCCGTCGGACTCGTGAGATGAATCAGAACCATAATACCTCCGACCCAGATCGATATCCTCGTCAGATGACTCCGGAGCTATAATAAATGCATACCGGCGTTGGTTGGCGAACTAACGTTACATATTCACAGTATACAATGAATCAATTAGGTAAATCATCATCAAATATACACGTTTCACACACACACAATCCTTACCTGGTGGTTCCCAATCGGCGCTCCCATCAGATTAATGGACCGTTGAATCGCTGTCCGAGGACTCGGCTGAAGAAGATATCAGAACAGCAGCCACCTTCCTCTTCCTTGAACTGCGACGGGGAGAGCCGCTCCCGGTCCCGAGGCGAGACACGTCGCTGGGCCCAGCGACGGTCTCACGGCTCTCTCCGATCGGAGCTACCAAAGGTCCGGTCGTTGGTGCTACTGCTGCTGCAACGGCGGGTCCAAACGCCAGCTTCGTTTGAACAAACCGATCCGCTGTCGGTCTGTCGCCTCTCTTACCTACACTACGTCTCCTCATACTGATCTAAATGGAACTACTAACAGATCACACTACTATTACTACTACTGAAATATACTACCTAGACTACACACTAATCCCTCACAATAGTACTACTACTTAGCACGACTAAGTACTTCTAAAGCACAGCTGAAACCTTACAATTATTCTGATACTACCACTATACTGTATAAAACTATAAATATAGACTATAGGCTGATCTCAATTCAAATATCTCTCTCTCAATCTCTCTCTCTCTATCGCTCTATCTATCTCTCTCTCTCTCTCTCCCCTACAAAACCTCGTCGATTCTGGGATCCCGCTAAACTTTTATACCTGTGGTCACACTGGTCAGGTATGCTGGCCAATCAAATGCCAGATTCATTGTGGGGTGCAATATTCATTATCTTGTGATACAGTGTTAGAAACACTGCCACCTAGTGTAATTTGAGAGGAAATGCAGTTTCCTGTTCAAACTCTCTGCCAAAAGCTCTGCGGTGAAGTTCAGACTGGGAAAATCAAAAAGAGATGTAAACAGAACAAAGATGAGTTACGGCGTCCTCTGCAACTTGCATGGCGGGGAAGGACGCCTAAACACGTTTTCGGCACTTAAAGTGTTAACAATTGTGTGTATTGAGCCGTACTGTATTGTACCCATTCTGCAATCTGGTAATAACATTTTCAATCAATCAAACAAATAATCAAGTAACAACCGGTTGGATTGATTGAACGTTTTACTAGGTAACTTCACTGTGCTTCTTAAACTAGATGTAGCAGTACTGTCTATCTGTATGTGATGTATGTCATATATGTTATGATGAATTGAATATGGGGGACCCTGATGTAAACAAGACGAAAGTGGTCTGCATCCCCTTAACAATTGTGTGTATTGAGCCGTACTGCATTGTACCCATTCTGCAATCTGGTAATACAATTTTCAATCAATCAATCAATAAAATCTGAAAAAAATTATTTTTTTACGATTTTTCTTTTGTTTCACAATGAGTTATGACAAATTAATGACATAATCCATGTGTATGTAAGTCAACTGGAATGTTAGTTTGTTACATTATGTAACAAACTAACATTCCAGTTGACTATCTTTTTTGGAGGATTCGTTCAAAAGCTATTCATACTTCCATTTTTCTATCTATGGCGGATTGATTCAGACAGAAACAATTAAGTAATTCGGTTGTGGGAGGGATCTGGGGTCACGTGGAGTGTGTTATACTAAATAACAACCGGCAACTTCACTGATTCAGCCAATCAGAATCAAGAAATTTGCATGCCATTGTATAAGTAAGGGATAATGTATAGCTATGAGGTCATTGTCGCAAAATAATTGACCGACATGGAGTTTAGAACACTGATGCGCCGCGCCGAGGTGTTCTAAACGCAGTGAAGGTAAATTATTTTGTGACAATGACCGAGTATAGCTATACATTATCCCACGTATTACATGGCTAACTTACTAACAATATACCTAATTCATTTTACACCATCGACAAGACGAGATCAAATGCAGACGCAGTTGTTCTGTGGCTCCTCTGTCATCGCCGGCAGCCGGCAGGTGTGTGGTCTGATTACCTGATGAGTGCAGCTGTGCATATGCTGAGCTTAGCTTTCGTGACTGTCTGCGACCAAAATGCTTGATTGTGATTGGTCAATAGCCCTGTGTTACCCATATCAGCGGTCATTATTGCGCGTTGCCCATAGCAGCGGTCTGTTATCGAGAAATAACGGACCGCTGTCAGGGGCAACCGAGCGCTATTGACCAATCACAATCAAGCATTTTGGCGAATGTTAATAATAATAATGTGATTTAGTGCTCTGTGCCAGACAGAGTGTTCTGGTTCAGTGCTTTGTGCCAGACAGAGATAAGTTTCAAGTTTCTTTAATAGTTGTCATACAGAAGTACAGAATACTTTCATACAAAATGCTTCTTACTGTTACGCTCCAGAGACTGTGCTAAGACAAGATAGTATCAAATAACATAGTATAGCATGTAATTTAGAAGAAGAAAATGAGGTCACAGTGTTCGGTATAGACATATGTACAATGTTCTGAGTTACCATATAATATACAATACTATGCAGTGTACTAATGTACAGTACTATATAGTGCAAAGCAGAAATGGGATGAGGTACAATTTAGGTACAATTTACAGTAAGGTGTACGAGTTGTAGTGCAATCCTTCATCAATAAATATAAAGTGTGGGGAGTGGGTGCTACAGTGTGTTTGTTTAAAGTGGGTGTGTGCTATAAAGTGTGTGGAGTGGGTGCTACAGTGTGTTGGTTTAAAGTGAGTGTGTGCGTGTGGATGTGTGTGCTATGTGCGTTTGGTGGTTGTTGTTGTGTAGTGTTCATTGTTCGTTTAGCAGCCTGATGGCCTGGGGATAGAAGCTTCTTCTGAGTCTTTCTGTGCTCGCCTTGAGACTCCGGTATCGCTTGCCTGACCGCAGCAGTTCAAAGAGGCAGTTGTTCGGGTGACTGGAGTCTTTAATGATTCTCTTAGCCTTGCCCTTGCAACGCTTGTTGTAAATGTTCTGGAGGGTGTGGAGCCCCCCTCCAATTGTGCGTTCGGCTGAACGTGTCACTCTTTGTAGTCTGCTTCGGTCTTGTGCAGTGCTATTCCCAAACCAGGAGGTGATGTTGCCAGTCAAGATGCTCTCTATTGTACATGAGTAGAAGTTCTTAAGGATCTTCTGACTGACTTGGAACTTCCTTAGGCGCCTGAGGAAGTAGAGGCGTTGTCGTGCCTTCTTCACAACACTGTCAATGTGTGTGGTCCATGTCAAGTCCTCGGATATGTAGGCTCCGAGGTACTTAAAGCTGTTGACTCTCTCAACCGGTGCCCCGTCGATGCTGAGGGGGCTGTAGTCCTTGACCCCCGACCTCCTGAAGTCCACAATCATCTCCTTTGTTTTGCTGACGTTCAGGGAGAGGCTGTTTTCCTGGCACCATCCCGCCAGGACCTTGACCTCTTCCAGGTAGGCCCTCTCGTCGTTGGCAGAGATCAGGCCCACCACCACTGTGTCGTCAGCAAATTTGATGATTGTATTGCTACTCCGCTGAGCCACACAGTCGTGTGTGTACAGGGAGTAGAGGAGGGGACTCAGAACACAGCCCTGGGGGGCCCCTATGTTGAGGGTGATGGATGAGGAGGTGCAGTTGCCTGCTCTCACCACCTGGGGTCTGCCAGTCAGGAAGTCCAAGACCCACTGGCAGAGGTCATAGTTCAAGCCCAGGTCCCTGAGCTTGGCTATGAGTATGGAGGGGACTATGGTATTGAATGCCGAGCTGTAGTTGATGAATAGCATAGTCGATGAATAGCATTCTCATAATGTTGTGGTTCAGTGCGTTGTACCAGACAGAGATAGTGTTGTGGTTCAGTGCTTTGTGCCAGACAGAGATAGTGTACAAGGCACTTCAATAACATTGAAGAACATGTTTCGGAAGGCTCTATGCTTTCCACAATGTTGATGGCATTGTGGAATTACATTTTTCTACCCTGCTTCCCCTTTTTCATCTCAACTACCCTTCCGTTAGTCAGGTTTGCTCTGGGGGTTATACATTTCCCCGTTTGCTAAATTAATCTCTGATTTGCGACTGTTTGTAGCTTGTTGGTTAGCTTCCCAGCGCGCTAGCACAGAGGCTTATCCCGGCTAGCGTCGTCCACTGGTTTGTAGCTCATAAGCTAATCTCTGGTAGCTACATTCAGTAGCCTACTGTAGTCTATCATTTCAGTTTAGTTTGGCTTAGACTGGTCTCTTTTATTCTGGATTACAGACTTTTTATCTGTGTTTGCCAAACAATTGACCGCTAGCTAGCCTGCTAAGCCTACTAGCTCCATACAAGTTAGCATGAAGCCGGTTACCATGGCGATGACAGCCGCTCTCCCACTGCCCTGTGTGGGCTGTATTAACAGCAGCAAGAGGATATCTGAGCTGGAGGGGAGAATCTCAATCTCAAGCAGGTCCACTGCTAATTATCCTAGCGATGCTAGCGCTAAAAACATTAGTCACCGGGAGCACCATTGTTGATCTGGGATGGCAAGGACACCCACTCTACATCCTCTGCTATGTTCCAGGATCAGTGGCCTGTTTTGGGGGCAAAGCCAAAGGCTCTGAGCTGTTCATGCTAACGCCTGGTCAAGGGTGCCGGTACGAAGAAGCAAGCACTATTCCACCCACCTCTGGAAGCAGACATCCTGCAGCTCTCAAACAGGTTCCAGGCCATAGACCTAGGAGATCCCTCCCTGCCAAATTGCCCCACAGCGCCGCTCCGACCTCAAGCCGGAGTTTCCTCGCTGCAGCCTCCGCTGCCACCCCAGCCCTCAACCACTGCTTCACTACAGCGCTTCACTACAGCTCCGGTCCCAGCGGTCGCCTCGCCTCTCGGTCTCACAGTGACAGCCTCCAGGAGGTCCTCAACAAAAGGAGATGCCCACATCTCCAAGCACTGAGCCACCCTCGGTACTCATTGTGGGATCCTCCATGGTCGGACATGTCGCTATCCCCAAGACTGAAACCTGCTGCTACCCTGGTGCTAAGGTCCTAGACCTCAACAAAACCATCAGTCCATTGCTCAACGAGTTCCCCTCTGCTACGACAGTCATCGTGCATATCGGAGCAAATTACATCAAAAAACAGGAATCAGAACAGCTAAAAACGGACTTCAGAACTCTCATAAACACTCTTCTGGACACAGGCAGAACATGCATCATGTCGGGACCCTCGCTACTGGGACATGAAGTTTAGAACGAAATCTCCATGTGTGGCTGAAAGGCTACTGTTTCATGGCCAATTTTACAACTCTGTCTGACAGAAATGAGCTTGTTGCCCCAGACGGCCTGCATCCAAACAGGACTGGCTCTCTCATCCTTGCAAGGAACATGATCCTTGGCATGAGGGTCTGTCTGTTTTGTCCATGAGATGGGGTGAGTCCGATCTGTGTTGACTCGTATAACATTGATAATAATAATGATGTTTCAAATAAGGATGTCATTATAAATAATAGGCGTACAAGCCATAACTTAGGGATAGTCACTAATCGTCTTTCCTGGCAGCTCCATCTCCAGCATCCTCCTCCCGATGTACCCCACCTCCCTCCTCTGCACCATCTCAGTCTTGCTTCTCTCACTTTCTGCCCGAACTGCTCAACATGGGCCATTCCTCTGATGTAGACAATTTCGATTTTGTCCAACCTTGTTACTCCCAGAGAGAACCTTAACATCTTCATTTCTGCCACCTCCAGCTCCGCCACCTGCTTGTTGGTCAGTGGTCACTGTTTCTAGACCATACAGCATAGCTGGTCTCACTACCGTGCTGTAGACCTTTCCCTTTACTCTTGCTGGTACCCTTCTATCGCAGATCACCCCTGTCATCCTTCTCCACCCGCACCACCTGGCCTGCAATATTAAAGGCAACCAACTTGTGTTCAGCTTTTCTCTGATTGGCCGCGACCCCCCGCCCCCTTTTGCCGCGAATGCGGCAGGCAAGCGGCAGCCGTCCCAAATGAAATCCATCAGTGGAGGGCGCAGAGCAATGTATAATTGAAGCGCGGAGCATAATGTATAATGTTATTTCGCGGAGCATAATGTATAATGTTATTTCGCGAGGCTGCTGACTGAACTAGAAACTGCTGCATCAGTGGAGGACGCAGGCTGCTGACTGATTATGAAATGAATGAATGAAGCACGGAGCATAATGTATAATGTTATTTCGGAGGACGCAGGCTGCTGACTGATTATGAAATGAATGAATGAAGCACGGAGCATAATGTATAATGTTATTTCGGAGGACGCAGGCTGCTGACTGATTATGAAATGAATGAATGAAGCGCGGAGCATAATGTATAATTGAAGCGCGGAGCATAATGTATAATGTTATTTCGCGGAGCATAATGTATAATGTTATTTCGCGAGGCTGCTGACTGAACTAGAAACTGCTGCATCAGTGGAGGACGCAGGCTGCTGACTGATTATGAAATGAATGAATGAAGCACGGAGCATAATGTATAATGTTATTTCGGAGGACGCAGGCTGCTGACTGATTATGAAATGAATGAATGAAGCGCGGAGCATAATGTATAATTGAAGCGCAGAGCATAATGTATAATGTTATTTCGTGGAGCATAATGTATAATGTTATTTCGCGAGGCTGCTGACTGAACTAGAAACTGTAACGTTATTATGTTATTTCGCGTTTTTAACAACCAACTACCAGATTCACTCGTCACTGTACATCACTTCTGAAGTATAAACAAACTATACTGCTGTGACGATTTTGAATATTTACGCCCATACAATTTTTTAGATGAATGATTGTGGATATAATATAGAAAACACATCATTATGATATTGTCAGATGGCGCAAAATACAATGGTGAGTGAGAAATGTATCTCCAGTGATAAAACCCAGTGCTGCCGCGTCTGCCGCGTCTCTCTCTGCCGCGAAGGGCGTGTGCTAGGGCCGGTCACGTGGCCGTGTGGCCAATCAGAGAAACGCTGAACGAAAAGCTGAACACAAGTTGGTTGCCTTTAATATTCACGCGGCCTGCACTCTCTTCTTCACCTCCCTACCACAGTCCCCATTACTTTGGACTGTTGACCCCAAGTACTTAAACTCATCCACTTTTGGTACCTCTTCTCCTTGCATCATCACCACCCCTCCGTCTTCTTTCCCATTCACACACATATACTCGGTCTTGCTTCTGCTCACCCTCATCCCCCTTCTCTCCAGTGCATGCCTCCACTTCTCCAGGTTCTCTTCCACCTGCTCCCTGCTCTCACTACAGATTGCGATGTCATCTGTAAAGCGCTTTGGATAAAAGCGATATATAAAAAAGCTGCCATTTACCATTTATTCATTATTCATCCAGGGACCTTGGTGTTACCATAGGGAATGAGTCTGAGATCGCCAAAGTGCAATACCGGCCGCATCCAGCTAGACGGCGGTATCGAGCACCCTTTGTAACCTTGTATCTTGGCCTGTGTAATGGCCATATGTCTCCGGCCTCACTTTTCCTTGTCGGGCGAGGAGAGCGGTTCTCCCGGTGACATTGAAGCGCGTCAAATATCCCCGATTTATATGTTGTGGTGGGTTATGCCGTGGACCAAATGGACATCGGATGTACCAGATGGCGATCAAACAATTGGAATATTATTTTTGGAATACTCCCGATCACAGGTAAGGACTATCTGACGTAAATTTTTGCTTGATCGTGCAATGCTTTTATACAGATCGGGCTGATAAGCATTTTTAGTGTTCAATACGAATGCCGTTACTGGCAATCAAATAATCAGAAAGGACCCCCCCCCCCCCCCTTTCATGCATTCATGATGAAACATAATACCTATGACATAGATGTGATCCGGGAATAGTAGCGTGTACAGGCAAGAAACTGCAATGTTTATAGTAGAATTGACGTATAAGGCTATAACTCAGCATTTCAGGAATTACCCCAGACCGCTCTAAAACCATACTTATATTCACCACGGTATAACATGGGAACGTATGGATGGAAAATCTATTATTTTTCACATATTGAACAATAGATACAAATGGGCTATAGCAGGGGTGGCCAACCAGTCAGAGACAACCATCTTGGAACCGACTGAGACAGAATCGACGACAAGTTCACTCTGATTCCCCAACGCGTGGGGAAGATGTCTTAAGTGGCTCAAACGATCACAGCTGGGATGCCGGCGATGAGGAATGTCACTATGAACGTGCGTTCCCATCTAGGTCATTTGCATACAAGACACGCCTCCGAGAACTCCTTATAAGCCAGGCTCTGTGACGTTTGCAAATGAAACTGCAAAAAGTCGAGAGTTTGGACACACCTGTCCAGCTCATTAAATGCAATTGATTGCAGCCGTGTAAAAATGGTGGCGGAAGCGCTTTGCGACCGATCAAAATGAGATTAGATTAATGTATTGTCATCAGTGATGCCAGTAACTAGTTACTAAGTAACTAGTTAGTCTAATGATTAAAGTAACTGTAATCAGATTACTGGCTTGTAAAAAGTAACAAGTTAGATTACTATTTACTGAAAAAGGTAATCGGATTAGACTCTAATCTTTTTTCAGTAAATAGTAATCTAACTTGTTACTTTTTACAAGCCAGTAATCTGATTACAGTTACTTTTCCAAGTGGCTGTGCGTTACTATTTAGTTACTATCTCATAATGCTGATGATAAGAGAGCCAGGGGTACAGTCAGCTAGACCGGAGATGAGACGTGCGCTCGCGCACGCACACACACAGCCACACACACATGTTCACATTTATAGCTGATTTTAGAATGGCTTCAGCATGAAGTTAAATCAACTATCCAGTTTGTTTTATAGTGTAATTTGGCTACTTGAGAGAGAGTGAGAGAGTGAGAGTGAGACTGAGAGTGAGAGAGAGAGATTCATGTTACGCGCGACTTGCAGATGGCAACTGATGGCTGAGCAGCCAATCATGATTTAAAGCAATAAAGCATTATTTAAAAAAAAAAATGTTGTCATTCTTATGTTGTGGCAGCAGCAGGGACGACGACGACGACTTCGTAACCTAGTTACTTTCAAAGTAACTAAGTTCCTTTGATAATCAAGTAATCAGTAAAGTAACTAGATTACTTTTTAAAGGAGTAATCAGTAATCAGAAATCAGATTATATTTACAAGTCATCTGTAGCATCACTGATTGTCATCATATACAGGCTACTATACAGCTCGTGGCCACCTGCCGCAGCGCGCACACAGACACACACACACAGACACACAGACACACACGCTCGCAGTACTGTATAGTCTACGTGCGTAATGAATGAACTAGGGCTGACCCCTATTAGTCGAATAGTCGACTAATCGATCAAAAGGAGCCGTAGTCGACTGCCTACCTCTTAGTCGAATGCAAAAACAAATTTAATTATTATAAATATATATATATTTTTTGTATCATTCATTCCAAAAGAAAAGAGGCCTAGAAGCATGGCTAACGCTAATGGCACGCATACCAGAGGCTAACTGCCTAAGAAAACAGGCACAGAGGCACTGAAAGAGGATTTTAACCCATCTAATGAACACACTAGACTAGACAAATATCAAGATGTATCCATCAGTGGACCAATTGCATGATTTTGCAGAGGACAAGAAGCCTTCCGTTGACTCCTTCAGACATTAAACACCCCTACAGCCCAAATGGAATGATAAAAAAAAAAAAAAAATTATACTTTTCTTTTTTTTTATAAATTTTTTTCATAGTCGACTATCTGCTAATTTCGGCCAATCAACGTTGACTAACCAAATCCTTAGTCGGGGACAGCCCTAGAATGAACGCAGTAGGCTTATATTCTAATTACTTGTTTTATTAGGAAATCACAGATACAAGTCAAGTCAAGTCAAGTCAAGAGTTTTATTTGTCACGGCATACAAGCATACAGTGAAATGCGGGGGGTCATGCCCGCAGCGATGTGCAACACAAGTAATAAGACAGGAATGAGAATAGGACATTTGTGCAATAATACAATGTGCAATAATACAATGCAATAATACAAGTAATAATAATAACAACAGGTATATGTACATAAAGTTTACAAGAGCATGGTAAGACATGCTAAGGTCCTGCGATAGTGCAATACACAGTTAGCTACGGATGAGGCACTGGGTACTTATGTACACTACTATACAATGCTATGCTATACAATCTACAGTTATACTATGTGTCCTTATGCTAGCTTGCTATATCCTTCTGTTTACTATGCAAGAACCACTCCCATTCTTATTTTTTAAAGTTACCTTTTCATTGTGTAAGGTGACTGTTGAGTGTGAGCGTATACAGTGTGTGTGTTGTGTGTGTGCTCATGTATGCTTGTGTGTGGAGAGTTCAGTGTTCAAGACTCTGATGGCCTGGGGAAGAAGCTGAGCCGAAGTCTCTCTGTCCTAGTTGCTGGTGTTCGCAGGCGTTTGCCTGACCGCAGCAGCTTGAACAGGCTGTTGTTGGGGTGATGAGGGTCTTTCCTTATTCTGCAGGCTCTGGATTTGCACCTCTTGTTATATAAGGCCTGCAGGGGTGGTAGTGCAATACCTGTGGTACGCTCGGCTGAGCGCACCACTCTCTGTAGGGCCTTCTTGTCCTGTGCCGTGCTGTTTCCATACCAGGCAGTGATGTTTCCAGTCAAGATGCTCTCTACAGCTCCGGATTAGAAGGACTGGAGTATCTTTCCCGATACTATGAATTTCCTTAACTGTCAAGTGGTAGAGGCGCTGCTTCGCCTTCTTTACGACTGAGTCTATGTGTGTTGTCCATGTCAGGTCCTCTGAGATGTGGACCCCCAGGTACTTGAATCTGCTCACCCTGTCCACGATAGCCCCGTTTATCCTCAGTGGTGTGTGTGTCCCCTGCTGTGTTCTCCTAAAATCCACGATCAGCTCCTTGGTTTTACCAATGTTCAGGAGCAGGCTGTTGTCCTAGCACCAGCGTTCCAGTACCTCAACCTCCTCCCGGTAGGCCTTCTCGTCGTTGTCAAAGATCAGCCCCATCACCACTGTGTTGTCCGCAAACTTCACTATGGAGTTGGAGCTGAACTTGGCCACACAATCATGTGTGTATAGTGAATACAGCAGGGGGCTCAGAACACAGCCCTGGCGGGACCCGATACTCAGGGTGATGGTGTTGGAGGTCTGACCCCCCACCCTGACCACCTGGGGCCTTTCACTCAGAAAGTCCAGTATCCAGGCACTCAGAGCGGGGCTCAGACCCAGCTCGATCAGCTTGTCCACCAGTCTGGTGGGGACTATGGTGTTGAACGCTGAGCTATAGTCAATGAACAACAGTCTCACATAGCCCCTCCCCTCGGGGTGCTCTGAGACACACAGACTCAAGGCTAGTTTAACATGTCTCAACAAATGCGCATGTTTGTATTAATTAATGATTGTGCCATTATTGCTATCAAATGCAATAATTGTGAATGATTTTCTGTAATGAGTTGTATGTGTATGTATCAAGCATCCTTGACTTCCAGGGACAACGATGTAAATAAGTCATTGGCTTTTTCGTTCCTATCCTTGACTAAAGCAAATATGTGATGTAATGATCTGTATATGTTTTGTTGTCTAAATAAATACATACCTACCTACCTACCTACCTACCTACCTACCTACCTACCTACCCCCCTTCTGGCAGTCTAGGTGGGAGAGGGTGCTGTGCAGTACTTGGGAGACCGCATCGTCAGTGGACCTGTTTGGCCTGTATGCAAATTGCATAGGGTCCATATCACTGGGGAGGGAGGCACAAATGTAATCCTTAACCAGCCTCTCAAAACACTTCATGACCACAGAGGTGAGTGCCACCGGTCTGTAGTCATTAAGACCTGTTGGGGAGGATTTCTTTGGTACCAGTATTATAGTAGACACCTTGAAACAGGCAGGGACCACGGACTCAGCCAGGGATAGATTAAATATGGTGGTGAACACAGGGGCTAGCTGGTTAGCACAGGACTTAAGTATACGTCCTGTTATCCCATCTGGGCCACCTGCCTTCCTGGTGTTCACCCGCATAAATGCTCTTCTCACACTGTGTTCCGTCAATGAGAGAGTGCCCCCGCCCCCCTGTGGATGCCCCCCCCCCCCCCCCCTCCACGACAGCCGGCACGTCAGTGACGTCGTTAGCCAGTGAGCTAGCGTCGCCAATGTCTGCACCAAACCGTGCGTAAAAGGAGTTGAGCTGGTCCGCGAGAGAGGCGTCGGCATTCTCCATTGAGGGGGCGTTGACTTTGTAGTCAGTTATCATCCGCAGTCCTCGCCATAAGCCTCTTGTGTCGTTCTGGGCCAGAACGACACAAGAGAATAGACTGTAGAGTATAGACTGTAGCCTTATACTCCTCCATGTTTCCTGTCGCTCTGCCCAGGTTATAAACACTGGTGCGAGTTTTCAGAGCTGCTCGGATAGTACTGTCAACCCACGGTTTCTGGTTCGGGAAGACTCGGACCGTCTTCCTGGGTACAATGCTATCGGCTAATGTTGTTATAAAACTAACAACCACCTCAGCGAACTCGCTGATGTCACTGCCGCTTCCCTGGAACATTTCCCAGTCGACGTCATTGAGTGCATCCTGTAGCGTGGCCTCTGATTGGTCGGACCACTTCTTTACCTCACGTGACACGACAGCGCCACGTGATCTCTGCCTATAGGCAGGGATAAGCAATATGGCGTCTTGGTCCGATGTGCTCGATTCTCCAGCTAAAGGAGGGGCCGGTACTGCCCTGTAACCGGCTTTGAATGGGGTGTAACAGTGGTCGAGCGTATTTCCTCCTCTTGTGGAGCAAGCGATGTGCTGAAAAAAGGTTGGCATCACATTCTTCAGGTTCGCTTGATTGAAGTCGCCGGCTACTATCATGACTGCGTCCGGATGCTTAATCTGTTGTTTAGTTAGGTGTCCTTGTAGATCCGCCAGTGCCCTGGCGGTATTGGCTTGTGTACACCGCCGTCATGATAATGGCGGTGAATTCTCTGGGGAGGTGAAACGGGCAACATTGGATCGACAAATGCTCTAAGTCCGGAGAGCATGAGCGGGACAGAATCTTTACCTCCTTCGGATTGACCCAATTTTTATTGGTCAGAAAAAGTTGTCCTCCTCCAACACTCTTGCCGCACTCTTCTGTACGATCTGCTCGAAAGACTGAGAAGGACTCGGACAGAGATATTATGTGGTCCGGAGTGGATGCTTTGAGCCATGTCTCCGTGAAGCACGTACACAAATATTGCAATCGCTCATGTCCTGGTCAAAACGGACCCTCGCTCGTAGATCGTCCATCTTGTTCTCCATGCTCCGGACGTTTGCCAGCAGGATTGAAAAGATACCTGTCCGGTAAGGAGAACCTTTCAGTCTCTTCTTAATTCCACTTCTGCATCCTCTGTGTTTACGTTTGGTCGCACAGCCATTGTCTTTGTTGTTGTCGCGCCGAATCTCCGGTGGCCAGCCTTGGCAAAAAGTGTTGTTAAACCCCTCTTTCAGGCCGGAGTTTAAATCAATCAGTGACTGGCGATCGTATATCGTCGATGCCAGTGCTGTTTCTATAAAAAAAAGTACAAAAAATAAACACAATAATAAAAAGTACGCACAATCGCTGCTGAGCCAACCCGACGGCGACTAGTGTTGACCGTGTCATCTTGGTAGTAATACCGCGCTGCCTATAGTAGTACAGTCGACCAGTCTGCTGCCCGACTCTGGCGGCCTTAACTCTCAGGCTTACTGTACATATAGGGCAGAGCATATAGTATCTACTAAATCCTAATTAAACAAGTAATTAGAATAATATAAGCCTACTGTTCATTCATTAGACACGTAGGCTACATAGTGTATTCCAATATCTGTTTTATTGATTAATGATATATTTGAAGGCGGGTTGGACATCCGTTATAGGATGTGGTAGACGTGTTTCTCCACGCTGCAACTCCCCTACTTTTCAAACCTACGCTAAAAAGCCTTGTTGATTCTTAACTTTATTATTATTTTTTTTTTTTACTTTCTTTCTTCGGATATTTTGCTACTAATAAATCTTTAGCTGTGACAGGCATAATGGCATCGAAATGGCCAAAGAACAAGGACACTAAGAGCGCGGATCCACCATCCAGAGACGATGCGCCGACGGATTTGTCGAGCATTGCCATACTAATACAGAACCTCACGCTCGAATTCAGAATTTCCGCCGCCTCGGCCGACTCCAAACTAGATAACCTCCAGTTATCCGTAGCTGACCATGCCAAGCGTCTGACATCCGTGGAGGATGGACTAAATACATGGTCCGATAGGATGGTGAACTTAGAGGCTAGGTGTTTGACTCTGGAGGAGAGCAACGCCAAACTGAAGAACAAGCTTATCGATGTTGAGTCGTGTGGCCGTCGGTCAAACATACGCATAATAGGACTAGACGAGTCTATCCAAAGCGACCGACCCAATGATTTTTTGCCGAGGTGCTGGTGGAAATTCTGGGTAAGGAAGTGCTTGCTACACCACCCGAACTCGATCACTGCCACAGGGCGCTGACGGCCAGAGTCCAGACCAGCCCCCGGCTCCAGGCCCAGGGCGGTGATCGCCTGCCTACACTGATTCAGAACCAAGGAGACTATTATTCGGGAGGCTCGGAAGAGGAGAGGGTCGCTGACCTACAGGGGGAAACCTGTGCTAATATTCGAGGACTACTGTCAGGAAGTGATCGAACAACGTTCCCGCTACCGTGATATTATGGGATCCCTCTACCAGCAGGGATATAAACCATCCTTACAGTACCCAGCGAGACTCTTCATCAAAGACAAAGACGGCGCAAAAAGACATCTTGCTTCACCTAAGGACGCTACAGACTTTCTGAAGAAACAACACACATCGACTCCAGCAGAGTGAAACTTTGGGTAACACACCGAGCACCACGACTCTATAGTTATATCTCTGTGCTTTCATCCTTAGACGGCTAAAGTTGGGACATACTGTATGTCGCTGGGGAGACTCTTCTCTCATTTACTTTTTTTGCTCGGTTTGTTTACATTGTTATATGGATAATTGTATCTGCTAATTGCCGGGGTACTAGCGCTATGCTCTCCGTTTCAAGTAAATTGTACATTTGTATTTACTCTGAGCTATGCTTATCGATATTATTTTTATTTTGTATTGCTTTTGTGCATGACACGGTTTATCCTACCCATATCTACTTTGGGTAACACACTAAACATCACAACTGTCTGTCTATCTCCGTGCTTAGATGGGTGATGTTGGGACATTGTGTGTCGCTCGGGAACATCGCCCCTTATTTACTTTTTTTGTTTGTTATTTATATAGTTTCCACTGTTTATCGGGGTCGCCGTCTCCAAGCAAATCGTGCATTTTGTTTACTATATGATTTCTATTTTGTATTGCTCGTGTGCGTGACACGGATTTATCGTCTTGTTTATCATGGAGGTATATATATGATGTTTATGACCGCCGCCGAGTTGCTTCTGCTTACTTATGTCATGAATGGGGGTCTTGTAATTTCATTGGCCATGCTCTTTCACTATAGTTAAACGTCACGCCAAGCACCTGGCTGCGTCGGCGACCAGACGCGTAACTATCTGCTCATCTACATGTTGAACTCTGAACTCGCTGTGATGGCGGACGAACTCATGCACATCGCCCCCACCCGGTGCGGCAGACTAATTGCACTACCCCCAAGCTGCAGGCAAAGGTTTGATTGATTGGTTGGAAGTTTTGCTGACGGATTGCAGAGTGGGTACAATGCAGTATGGCTCAATGGTTGTTGAGGGGATGCAGACCAGAGAAAGACTGTGGTCTTGTTTACATCAGGGCCCCCCTTTTTCTTTTTCTTTTTCATTTTCATTTTCCTTTTCAATCTTAATTCATAACATTTGTTACATGCAGATATATAGTGCTGTGGCAACCATACATTTATGACATACAGGAGAATACATACATTTCAGGGGGAGGAAACGTAAGGTTATGTATATAACCAAGTTCTATGAGTCAGCACCAGTTGCATAATATCTCGCTTCAGTGGATATGCACTGAATAAATTTCAACATGTACCTTTACATACCAACATCCGTCTGACCACACCCCCATCTGCTGCCTACATAAGCAGGGGTGGGGCCACACACTCATCTCATTCCCAACAAATTTCACCACAATGAAAGATCAAGGGCCGCAGCGGCGTCCTGGTGCTGAGCGCACCATAACTCATAGAACTTGGTATATACATAACCTTACGTTCTATTTCGTTATGGCTTCGCTCAGCACCAGTTGCATAACAGGAGCTGAGCGGGAGCCATAGCCCGACAAATGTACCCCACTGAGGCCCCCCATAACCATCAGACCGGGGAGGACTGAGCCCCCCGACCCTCCCTAATGGAGGATACCCCCCCTATTGGAGGCTTACGGGAGGGAGACGGATCCGACCGTGCGAAGAGGAACTCAAGCAACTCAACGCACAGGGTGAGCAGACCGTGGCTTGACCCCACGACTACACACACGCACAACCCGCATGCCACCCGGGAACGAACGGAAGGAACAAACCTCGTTACTGCCCCCAAAATCACGGGGTCAAGAGCAACCCAACCCCGTGGCAAGGCTGTAGCAGCGGAGCGCGAAGGAAGACCCAGACCCACCGAAGGGACTGGATCCCCTGGAAAAAGGGGGCCCGGAGAGGTCAATGACGCCAGGCATCAAGACCCCACCAGGCGGTCACTTAGTGACACCGCCCCCCACATCGCCAGCGTATTCGGATAAGGCCCCTCCAAGAGCGGGCCCTTTCCCCCCAATAGCACACCGCCTGGCACACTGACTCTGAAACACAGGCAGTCAGCATGGCCGTAAGCACTCAAAAAGGTTAACCAACGGAAGCAGGCAGCGCACCGGGGAAACCAGGCAGCAGGCTGTAACCTGAGCCTGGAGCACTGCGGACGAGACAGGCGCCAAAGGAGTCAGCTGAAAACAGCCCCCCCCGGCAGAAGGGGCGTATGCTGGCGTTGTCGATCACCATGACAAAGCCTCCATTAAAAAAAACACAGAGGGGTCGAAGCAGAGAAGGCTGACATGATTGGCAGACGTTATGAACGTGCAGGGGCACACTCAACCGGGTAACCCGGGAGTTGACTCTGCTCCAACATACCAGGGAATCAACTACCCTCTCGGTACAGACGGTGGTTGTTCCTATAACCCCTCAAGAAAAAACTCCAAAACACACCTGCGAGTATACACCGGCTATACCGCAGTACAGGTGTTTCAGTTTTCAAAAAAGGGTTATCCCAGGCCTACGGTATCAACAAAACTTTACTTCGGACCGGGCCCGGCGGCACAGGAAGCACAGGGTTACCAGAGGAGGTCCAAGACCACCCCAACAGCCCCCTCTTCGCCACGCGTGAGAGAGGAGCGAAAATAATGGAGAACCAGCCCTAAGCACACTGCACTTGGTATTCCCAGGCGGTCTCCCAACCAAGTACTAACCAGGACCGAACCTGCTTAGCTTCCGAGATCGGACGAGATCAGGCGTGTACAGGTTGGTATGGCCGTAAGCCATTACGATAGTGCAGAGTACAACATGTACCCAACAAAGGGTCTCCATAACGCCTAACCCTGTGACACCCGGACCGACCCGGCATTTTTCCCCCCGAAAAAAGCACAAGTCCCTCAGGGTACCAGAACAGCAGATCTGCATCCCCGGCGGACAACGGGTTAACTGACCTGGACCAGCGCGACCAGACCAGTCCCGTGTCCTAACCACGATGACATGCCCACTCCAGAAGAGGGGGTAGGTATGCTGTCGATCTAAAACATGAAAAGAGGGCGCCACCCAGACGGTCCCATTTGGACCGTGCTCAGTGGCCCACCCCAAGGGCGTGAGACCCCTCTACCTATGTTCTGATCTATTCCGTTAACATCCCCCTGATATGAACGAGAATTCATCGAGACAACCTAGTAAACTGGCGCTCGGAAGAGACAAAACTCCATCCCAGTTTCCCTATAAAAACGCTGTTTTAATAACAAGCAACCAAGGCGCACTTAGCCCCTGCGTGATTCTTTAACAGAAACACACCGAGCCAGCACTATGTATGCGTCGAGACCCAAACACATCAATGGATAGTCTAGCAAGACACCAAACATTGTTCCTCCAAGTCGCCTGGGAGAACGACACAGAGCCGTCGTGCTTCATGTTCCTTCCTCTTTTTATTTAAAAAAGAAAGAAACACAGACTGACATGAATCCCACGTGACGCAGCTGAGGGTATTTTTTTTTTACATTTTTACATCCCACCACCCTCGCCATAGGGAGGAGACGGAAATCCCCAGAGAGACTTCCCACGCGAGCTGTATAGATTGAAAAGTATATATTGCAACATTGAGCTATGTAATATTTGGGTTAGGGCTCTCCGAGGAGGAGGCACTGAACCAATACACACTCAATAATCGAATTGAATCGAATACACACACAATAGAGCAGAACTCCTTTTTGAAGTTCTACTCACCTTGACAATCTGAGGAGGAGGCTCTGAACTCTGAGGAGGCTCCCTCACAAGGAAGGAGAGTCCGAACTCACAGAAGGCCCGAGGAGGAGCTTCGTGAGGAGGAGCTCTGACAACTCCCTGAAACAGATCCATAACATGGACCTGAACAACCCACGGAAGTCTTACCAACAGAGACGCGCTCAATGACGTACTCTATGGCGGGGGAATTTCCGCAGTGCACACGCCCAATCTTCCAGGGCATGGGACCAGGAAACTCCCTCCCCCCCCCCCTCTTACCCTGTAACGTGCCGAACAGCAACGTGACAGGAACCTTGAAGGAAAGGAGGTTTTAACCCCTGACCAATCAGAAAAGGGGAGGAAAGGATTACCAGTTCACCCCTTTACGACCCCACACCCATGATACGATGTAATGACAAATAGTGCATGACACAGTCATAGTCTGCTACATGAAGTATCTAACAGCTTCACATAGCTCATGTGCTAACCTGCTATCTGATTTTTACTAAGGAAAAAACACAGAATAGAGAGGGCCCCCTTAAAGAGCCCCGGTACCAGACTTACACATGTGCTTCTGTGGCCAACCTAACCCAGTTGTAGATCACAAGACACACACAACCCTACATCACAACGAAAAAATGGCAAAAGTACACTCTTGCTACAGAGGAATGCCGTTTTTCATAACGAGAGAATACAGAATCCTCGATTATGTATTGGCCACAGGCCTTGCTAAGCACACATGATAAGTGACCAAACAATCTTTTCTTTAGGAAAATATAGTTTCTCAAGTGGAAAGCACAACCCCAGCAATTAAGCTGAGGGTTACATCGTATCCCCACAAACACAGTGACACAATATATTGTAAACAACATGTCTGAGAGGAGGGTGGGGAAGCCCCAGGGAAACCGGGGGGATCACCCCTCCTTCCTTACCCTTGATACGACCAAGTTGAACAGGTAACCCTGTTAATATGTGAACACTCTGTTCATTGTCATTACAGGCTGAGAAAATAATTCATTCCTCAATCACATGCCACTAAGCATAGCTTTATAGGTTAATTAACCCCCTTAGTTGTGAGTTCACGTTACATGAACACACATGTTCTCATCATAACTAACCAGATCATTTTTACACATGTAAACAACAACCCGATTTCTATGGAGAGAGAAGCTATACCAGTGACAAGACAATTCACACACAACACGCGTCGTATCCTCAATGTATTGCAGCAACACACGTTTTGGAAAACATCGTTATTACAAAACATTTAGAAGGGAAGGAAAGAAGAAGTGTTTAAAGTCCGGTCGGGACCTTCCTACCCTGAGCGCAGGCCAAGAGAACTGCAATCTGGCTTACGGGACACCGAAGTCGAACACAGCATCTCCTGTGTCGGCGACGAGGGTAGCGTCGCTGCGCCACCCAGACGCTACGTTTCTCCATGTTGACGCAGTCCTCGCTGGCAGGGCTCCCGGTGTAGGTTCGACTAACATCCTCTGTCAAAGATGACGTCGTAGTCAGAGTGTTTAAGGCATGTTATAGTCATAGCAATGTTCAACAGTGTAGCATCAAGCTAACAGCCGATCTCGACTGATAGCAACAAGCTAACGTTTCCTAGCCTAGTGACACAACGGGCTAGCGCTGCAGCTAACAGCTGACTGGCTAACAGGTAGGCCACAACTAGCATGCAAGCTAAGCAGCTATCACCTGAACTGTACACAACGACATAACAAGCCACACTTCAGACAGGCCGCGTCTGAAACCCTCCTCATCCTTTAAGAGAGAAGAGAAAAAGAGATGTCAACACAGTTTACAACGGTGATTTTACCAGACATACAGCGGGGCCGGCACAAGTCCCATCTGGGCTGCAGCCGACTTGAACATGGATCTTCCGATAACGAACATCCATGCCCACATTTCCTCGTTAGGGTGTATTAGGGTGTACTAGGAAGCAAGTGGATCTGGCTTTACTGAGCATCTTTTATTGGCGGATAACGCAAAATTGGCAAATACATTTTATCATAACATAAGTTCTTCTTCTTTTAGTACCAAGACCCGAGGGGTAGCCATAATAGCGAAGAAAAATTTGAATATTAAACTGTTAGATGTGTGGTCTGATGCAAATGGTCGAATCACTATTGCTAAAATAGAATGCTCTAACCGAAAAATCGCGCTGATTTCTGCATACGCCCCTAATTTGTATGACGCTAACTTTTATGCTGTACTAACTTCAGCTATGTTGAAACTACCTGATTACTCTTTAATAGTAGGAGCTGATTTTAATGCAGTTTGGGATCCATCGATTGATAGATCCAATCACGTGGAAAACTCTGATCAGAAGCAAGCTACCACAGCCCTACAGGCCTGGTCTAAGGACACAGGGGTAATTGATATGTGGCGTTCGCTCAACCCATCCGCGAGGGATTACTCCTTCTTCTCGTCGAGACATAAGACCTCTTCCAGAATTGATTATGTTTTTTCTTCCCCACATCTCTTTGATAGCTTTGATGTTGACTTATTGCCCATAGCACTTTCAGACCACAAAGGTATCCTCCTCAAAGGTTCACTCAGTAAAATAACACCCTGTGACTCAACACTTCTGAAAAACAGAGAGTTTAACTTGCAATTTAAAGAGAAGCTCACTGAATTCCTGCAGTTTAATGTTGGCTCTGTACAGGACCCCAGAATTCTATGGAATTCGGTTAAGGGTTTTATCAGAAGTAACACTACTCTCTTTGCATCCAATCTCCGCAAGGGACATCTCTCCAAGCTGGAGGAACTGGAAAAGCTTCAAGCCATGTTGATCTCTTCCTTGCAGCACAACTACTCTAGTCGACTGGAGCTTCAAATTAAGGTAGTGAAAAAAGAGATTAACTCCATTTTAAGGCAACAATCTGAATTTCAAATGCACAGAACAAGACAGCACTACTACTTTCACGGCTCCAGGCCTAGTCACCTACTAGCTATGAAGATACGTGCCAGTGAGCAATTTGCGGATATCCCTTCCATTAAGAACCAACAGGGGGAGGTAACCACCAACCCCAAAAAGATTAATGATACATTTCGCTCTTTTTATTCCAACTTGTACAAGTCAGAGGTGGTCTTTGATCATACCAAGCTGGAGGATTTTCTTGATCAAATCAACCTACCACAGATCTCAGAAGATAGTGCTAGGTTGTTAGCCGCACCAATGACGCTGGTTGAACGTAGAGAGGCGATTGCGAATATGCAACGGGGCAAGGCTCCCGGATGGGACGGCATTCCACCGGAACTCTATCTTGCATTTTGGGATGTACTCGGTCCCTTATTACTCTCAATGATTTTACACTCAATCAAAGAGGGCAATTTTTCTAGAGATGTCAATATGGCGCTTATATCTGTTTTACTTAAGAAGGATAAGGACCCCACCGAATGTGGCAGCTACAGGCCCCTAAGTCTCCTCGGAGCCGATCTTAAGCTATATGCCAAGGTTCTAGCCACCCGACTTCAAAAGCACATGACATCTCTAGTTCACCCTGATCAGACCGGCTTCATAAGAAGCCGCCTGGTTACTGACAACATCAGACGGTTACTGCACGTGATTAATGCCAGCAAGGATATTGCAATCCCTACAGCGGTCATGTCCTTGGATGCAATGAAGGCATTTGACAGATTGGAGTGGTCTTATTTATGGGCAGTTCTCAGAAGGATGGGGTTGGGTGAGGGCTTCATACATATGATCAAAGTTCTATACACTGGGCCTTTGGCCATGATCTTAACAGGAAAGTTATGTTCACCACTCTTCTCTGTCTCGCTCTCTTCTAGACAGGGTTGTCCTCTTAGTCCGGGACTCTTCGCTTTATCCCTCGAACCTCTAGCTCAATACATACGACAATCCCAAATTATATCTCCTATTTCAATTCAGGGCACACATCACCATATTAGCTTATACGCAGATGATGTACTCCTGTTTATGCAGAATCCATCCGTCTCTCTACCTCATCTGCTCGGCGTGATAGATGAATTTGGCAGCCTGTCCGGCTTTAAGATCAACTGGCCAAAATCTGCTTTTCTTCCACTTAATGAGCCTGCGAAGGCTACCATCCTACCGGCAAACATACTTATGGTGGAGCACTTTAAATGTCTCGGGATTGAAATATTCCCCACTATTAGCCAGACGGTAATGTATAATTACTCCAGCTTGGGTGACAGGATTACGAATGACTTTAACAGATGGTCCAAATAAAAAAATTAATTACAGGCCCGTGCGTCAATAATTAAAATGAATATTTTACGCAGAATTAACTTTATCTCTGAGACCTTTGATCACTTGGTTTGACGCTCAAGCAGCTGTATCTTGGCGACCATTGGAGGAGAAGTTTGTGTCCCCATATAGACTTCAGGATATTGTGTATACCAACATATCAATTAAACAATGTAAATTACGATTTGGCCCTCTTATCACACGTGATCCAGACTTGGCGTGACACTCAGAAAGTGGGTACAAAACGCCATCAATGGCACACACATTCCCCTCTATTTAATAACAATCTTCTCCTTATTGGACAACAACCTATTAGATACCCAAGATGGGAAAAGAAAGACATACACACATTGGGGGATATCTTTGATAACTCTGGTCTCCGCTCTTTTCAGGATATATCCAACGGATATGATCTCCCCGGAGCCTCCTTTTTCTTTTATTTACAAATAAGAGCAGCTCTGAAGGCTCATGGCGTGCCATGGGACGCTCCACTAGTGCATCACCGCTTTCACAAATTATTTTATGACAAAGAGACATCGAGAGGCTTCGTTTCTGACTTTTATCGCCATTTACTCATGTCCTCGTATAAAGACCTTCCCCTGGATAAGATTTGGAGAAAGGATGTCCCGGAGTTGGATGTAGATTTTGATTGGGATGCAGTCTGGGAAAAAAAATGTGAGTTATCCTCACACAAACCCAGATCACCAACAGATGCACCTACATTTTATTCACAGGACTTATTTAACCCCTAGACGATTGAATTCAATGGATCTCAGACCTGACTCTTTATGTACCTTGTGTCCAAACGGCGCCACAGGTACATTTATGCATATGTACTGGGAATGCCCCCCTGTTGTGAGTTTTTGGGAAAATGTTACATATCAGCTCTCGGACATTTTCTCTTTAACCATACCTGTATCTCCTTCTGTATTGTTATTGAATGATCTCTCTCAATTACCGACCTCTATACAGGTGAAAAGACTCATTTTGGCCGGCCTCACAGCTGCAAAAATTTTTATTGCCTCACGTTGGTTTGACCCAGACAAACTCTGCCCGAAGGTATGGTTTCTCACCTACCTTGATGTGATCTATTTGGAGATATCCACGGCACGTGTTGTAGGGGTTAAGAAATCTAATATCGCAATTTGGTTGGCTGCAGTGGCAAAGTTAAAAGAACGCATATAAGTTTGGGAATTTGTTTTGATTTGTTTTTATTTTTGTTTTTTTTACTGAATAATGTATTGTGAGTGTGACTCATGTTGAGGTCCTTGGATGAGCGGGGGGGGAAGAGAACGAGCGAGTGTCCATGTAGGATGATCACTGTACAGTCATGTGGTGTTAAGTTATTGTCTTGGGAAGACTTTTTATGTATTATTATTGTATTGTTTGTGATATATGTTTTGTTTCATGTTGGAGAAAAAAAAGAAAGAAAAAGAAAATAAAAATATTTGATAAAAAAAAATATTTGAAAGAATGCAGGTTATAGCTATATAAAATAAATGTCTGTCCCATTGTACCAATCAATGGGATATATTGCATGTTGGCTATAACCTGCATTCTTTCAAATGTATAATTAATCAATAAAACAGATATCTAACAAATAAGAAATACAAATGCCACAGAATGTTACGATTAGAACGTTTAGATGGCATGGTGTTGTGTAGAACCCAATTGCAGCATAGACACGAGGAGAGGATAGACAGGAGGCGGAATGCGTTGGTTGCTCTTTCATAATAACGTGCACTTTATTGTGACACACGGAGCGTTATAAGAAAAGAAACACTTTGAAATAAGGAAAAGAAAAAAGAGACCGTAGTCTCAAAAAACGATATAAGCACAACACTAATGAGTACTCACGACAGTGAAACAGGAAACAAAAGTAATGACCCAGCAAGGAATGCTGGGCAGACAACACTTAAATACACAGACATTAGAGACATGAGGGTGATTAGTAAATTAGACACAGCTGGGGTAATGACTAAACAGAAAACATAACAGTGTAGAAATCGTCGGAAAGGAGAGACGCACAATTTCTATCTTGCGACAACACCAAGTAGTGTGTCATTTATTATCTTCTTAGAACAAGTGACAGCTGTCAGATCTATGCCGTGCTAAACTCCGACAGCTCCTCGTCACCAAAACCTTTTATGAATGACATTCCACCAGCGCGTCTTCTCTAAGCCCAACCCCATTAAAGTGACAGTGCCCCATCAATACATCAAAACAATCTAATGGTGAATTATGTCCATAGCACCCACTACATACGTCCCCCCAGAATTCATCATAACAAAAGAAGTCAATGAACAGGAGGGCGGAGAACCCTGCCATAACGGCTCCGCCTGACCCCTGTAGCGGCCGGCGCCGCTGTAGGGAAAACCTTAAGGGCCCTACGGCCACTCGGGCACAGGATAGGTGGCGAGGGGGTCTCGCGGGCCTTACTCGGAAGACGGGGCAAGGTAGGGGGTCGTCCCCGCCGTGGGGGCTGGGCCAGTCCAACAGGTTTGCCCAAGTCCACATGAGCCGGTTTAAGGCGGTCTATGGAAATGTGTTCCAGCTTCCCGCCCATGTCCACAACAAAGTACTTGTCTCCAGCCTCCTGGACACGGAACGGACCGTCGTATGGAGGTTTCAAGGGGTCCCGGTGGGCATTGTGACGGATGAAAACATATTCCGCTGACTGCAGACTTGTAGGGACGTGCGACCGGGGAAGGCCGTGCTGTGAGGTGGGGACCGGCGTGAATACCTTAGCCTTCTCCAGAAGTGCTGTCCGCTGCTGGGCTGCACACCAGGGGGCAGTAATGTTAGGGATGAAATCCCCTGGCACCCGCAGAGGCTGACCGTAAACCAGCTCAGCCGAGGAGGTCTGAAGGTCTTCCTTGGGGGCCGTCCTGAGACCAAGCATGACCCACGGGAGCCGGTCGACCCAGCCACTGTCAGTAAGGCTGGCCCGAAGTGCTGCTTTCATTGAGCGGTGAAAGCGCTCGCATAACCCATTGGCCTGCGGGTGGTATGACGTAGTCCGGTGTAGCTTCACGCCCAGGCTCTTTGCGACCGTGTTCCAGAGCTCGGACGTGAACTGTGGGCCCCGGTCTGAAGAGAGGTCGGCTGGAGTGCCAAACCGGGCGACCCAGGTTCCAATAAAGGCTCTGGCCACCTCGGCGGACGTCGTGCCTGACAGTGGAACTGCCTCTGGCCAACGGGTAGTCCTGTCTACCATAGTAAAGAGGTAACTGAAGCCGTGTGAGGGGGGCAGGGGGCCCACTAGGTCAACGTTCATGTGGTCGAACCTCCTTTCAGGTACAGGGAAGTGCTGCAGGGGGGCCTTGGTGTGACGGTACACTTTAGCGTGCTGGCACTCCAAACAGGAGTCAGCCCAGTCTCTTACATCTTTTCTAAGCCCAGGCCAGACAAACTTGGCGGACACTAGCCTCTGCGTAGGTTTCTTTCCCGGGTGGGAGAGGCCGTGAACAGCATAAACACGCCGCCTCCATCCTGTGGGAACGATGGGGCGGGCCTGCCCCATAGAGACATCACACAGGAGTGTGGTGCCAGCGCTGTCAAAAACCACATCCTCTAACCGCAGGCTTGAGGTGGCTGACCTGAAATCTTGCACTTCAGGGTCGGTAGCCTGGTCCGCCGCCATACCGGTGTAATCCAGCCCCAAGTGGATGGCGCCCACTACAGCCCGGGAGAGGCAGTCTGCGACAAGGTTTGCTTTACCTGCCACATGTTGAATGTCAGTAGTGAACTCTGAGACATATGAGAGCTGTCGCTGTTGACGGGCGGACCATGGCTCAGACACCTTGGCCATGGCGAACGTCAGCGGCTTGTGATCCACGAAGGCCGTGAACTGGCGGGCCTCCAGCAGGAAACGAAAATGGCGGATGGCAAGGTAGAGGCCGAGGAGCTCCCGATCGAAGGTGCTATACCTCCGCTCGCTGGGGCTTAACTGGCGGCTGAAAAAAGCGAGCGGCTGGCAAGCCCCGCCTACCCACTGTTCAAACACTGCGCCCACGGCAAAATCTGAGGCGTCGGTGGTGATGGAGATTGGGGCCTTAAAGGAAGGATGTGCCAGCATGGTGGCGTTGGCTAGGGCAGCCTTGGCATCCAGAAAAGCTTTGTCTCTCTCTGTAGACCAGTCGACAGCATGTTTTGGCGCTTTACCCCTAAGGGCCTCATACAACGGCCGCATAATCCGAGCCGCCTGGGGAATAAAGCGGTGATAAAAGTTGATCATTCCGAGAAACTCCTGCAGTGACCTAACCGTGGGCGGCCTGTGAAAATTCATCACCGCTTCCACCTTCATGGGAAGAGGGACCGCTCCCTCTTTAGTGACTCTGTGCCCCAGGAAGTCAATGGTCGACCGCCCAAACTGGCATTTGGCCGGGTTGATTATCAGTCCATGCTCATTTAGCCGCTCAAAAAGCATCCTGAGGTGGGACATGTGCTCAGCCTTAGAGGCGCTGGCTATGAGGATATCATCCAAGTATACAAACATAAAATCCAAGTCTCGTAGCACAGAGTCCATAAGGCGCTGGAACGTCTGTGCAGCGTTTTTGAGGCCGAATGGCATGCGCAGAAACTCAAATAGTCCAAATGGAGTTATGACTGCTGTTTTGGGGACATCCAGCGGTTGGACAGGCACCTGATGATACCCACGCACAAGGTCCACCTTGGAAAACATTAATTTCCCTGAAAGGCGGGCAGAAAAGTCCTGAATGTGCGGGACTGGGTACCGGTCCGGCGTCGTAGCATCGTTGAGCCGGCGGTAATCCCCACATGGGCGCCACCCGCCTCCTGGCTTGGGGACAATCTGGAGGGGGGAGGCCCATGGGCTGTCGGAGCGACGGACAATGCCGAGGCGTTCCATGTTCTCGAACTCTGCCTTGGCAATGCTGAGCTTGACCGGGTCGAGGCGCCGAGCCCGGGCATAGACCGGATGGCCGGTCGTGGCGATATGATGTTCCACTCCATGCTTGGCTGTAGATGATGAGAACGTGGGCCGCGTGAGGCCAGGGAACTCGGCGAGAAGGTGTTGAAACTCATCTGCGGCGGAGAGCATGCTAGAGAGTCTGATGGAGTCTGCACCCCCAAGCGCACCAGCATAAGAGCAGAACGTAATGGCATCAATTAAGCAGCAATTTTTCCACTAACAGTCCATAATCACACAAAAAATCAGCGCCTAGAAGAGGGACGGCTACATTAGCTGTGATAAAGTCCCAGCCAAACCGCTGGCCACTAAAACACATTTCGACATACCTGGTGCCGTATGTGCGGATGGGGGTGCCGTTGGCGGCCTCCATGGGGGGTCCGTGTCCGCCGGATAGGATGTCCACTCTAGAAGCCGGCAAGACGCTCCTCTGCGCGCCCGTGTCGCACATGAAACGTCGCCCGGAGATGGTGTCCTGGACAAACAGTAGCCTGCCAGCCTGACCGACGCTCATGGCCACTAACGAGCGCCGGCCCGGGCATTTCCCGGCCCACTGAAGCTGCACGGCGGGCGGCACTGCTTGGCTTTAGGTCCAAACCGTGCATGATAAAAACACAGCCCCGCGTCCGCGTCACGCTGCTGGCGAGGGGCTGTCGCTGCGGCGGTGAAGTTCCAGTCTCCCGGCGGTGAAACAAAGGCTTGGGTTGGGAAAACTGCCGCTGCACAGTGCTGTTGACCAGCCAAAAAAAACGTATCAGCCTCCTCTGCCAGAGCGCGGCAATCGTCTATAGTGGTGTTGGCCAGAGCGGCCCGAACCGGAGAAGGCAGCTGACGCAGGAAAAGTTGCATGAAAAGGAAATCAGGCTTGTGCTCTCCCAATAAATCCAGCATCCTATCCATGAGCTCCGATGGCTTGCTATCACCGAGCCCTTGCAAAGAAAACAACCGGCTGGCCCGCTCTGTATTGGAAAGTTCGAATGTCTTTAACAGATGAGACTTGATCGTGAGATATTTATCTCGAGCCGGAGGGTTCTTGAGGAGGCTCACCACTCTGCTAGCTGTCGAACTTCCCAGGGCTGACACCACATAATAATATTTTGTGGTATCCGAGGTAATCTCACGCAGCTCGAATTGTGCCTCCGTTTGCGCAAACCATGCCGAGGCTGACGACTCCCAGAACTCAGGTAATTTCAGTGAAACTGCGTTCGTAGACATGTTGCCGCAGAAGCGTCTTCAAAACGTATAACAGGGTCACCAATGTAGAAATCGTCGGAAAGGAGAGACGCACAATTTCTATCTTGCGACAACACCAAGTAGTGTGTCATTTATTATCTTCTTAGAACAAGTGACAGCTGTCAGATCTATGCCGTGCTAAACTCCGACAGCTCCTCGTCACCAAAACCTTTTATGAATGACATTCCACCAGCGCGTCTTCTCTAAGCCCAACCCCATTAAAGTGACAGTGCCCCATCAATACATCAAAACAATCTAATGGTGAATTATGTCCATAGCACCCACTACAACAGGGTTAAAATACTGAAACATGACAAGACCAACAGCACATAGATACAGACACAAGGGAGACAAAACTAAATTAGACAATGGGGCACAGCACAGACAACAGATGAACAAACAACAGATTGGTGATGACAGACAGGAAATTAATAAATATAAGACAACAAATATGTATACACTGAACTAGGCCACCTGGTGGTTGAGAGACGTAGTTCAGGCATGGGAAATGTCCATGGACAAATGGGAGTTGTGGAACAGGACCGCGGGGAACGTTACAGTACCCCTTCTCGATGGACGACTACCAGGCGGCCAAGCAGGCCACCCGGGAATGGGCAGGGTGGGATGCGGCACCGGCGAAGAGGGGCTGGGGGAAGGGGGTTCGAGGAACAGGACCAGTGGGAATTGGGCCGGGGGGAGGGGGTCGATGAGAGGAGCAAGGGAGACTGGAGCAGGGGGGGGGGGGTGGAGACGATAAGCCAGGGGTAGGACCTGGGACTGGGGTCTCCTCTGCAGCGGAACCCTGCATAGAACCCCGAACAGGAGGATCCACGGCGGCAGGACCCGGCGTAGGACCACGGTCCGGAGGCTCCTCGGCGGCGAGACCCGTCATAGAACCCCGGGCTGGAGGCTCCTCGGCGGCAGGACCCGGCACAGGACCTGGTGTAGGACCCCCGACTGGGGTCCTTCCGGCAGTGGGGTCCGGCGTCGCTCTCCGGGCAGACGACACTCCGGTGACGTGGGACCGAAGATAGTCCCAGAGCGAGGGATCGTCTCCAGGAACCTCCTCGGGAGGAGGAGACCCTGACCAGGGCGGTGAAGGGGACCTGTAGTCTCGGGAACCCCGTCTCCCCCTGGGGCTGTGGCGTCGGGATCAACGTCCCTTCCCGGACGTTCCCCTGCGGACCAGGCGACTTCCCTCCCAAGGGTCTGGAAAAGGAGCGGCAGCGGGGATGGCACCCATCCTCGTGGCACCCAGAGTCATCGGCGCCGCTGGGTTGGCAACTCCGTCCCATGGTGCCAAACCGCGAGTGGCAGCTTGGTCGGCACCCAAGACTGTAGCACCCAAAATAAAGAGCCCATCGCTCACCCCGTCACCGCTCTTATTTGCTGGGTTCTTGGTTGGCTGGGTCATTCTGTTACGATTAGAACATTTAGATGGCATGGTGTTGTGTAGAACCCAATTGCAGCATAGACACGACGAGAGGATAGACAGAAGGCGGAATGCGTTGGTTGCTCTTTCACAATAACGTGCACTTTATTGTGACACACAGAGCGTTATAAGAAAAGAAACACTTTGAAATAAGGAAAAGAAAAGAGAGACCGTAGTCTAAAAAGATTATATAAGCACAACACTAACGAGTACTCACGACAGTGAAACAGGAAACAAAAGTAATGACCCAGCAAGGAATGCTGGGCAGACAACACTTAAATACACAGACTAATTAGAGACATGAGGGTGATTAGTAAATTAGCTGGGGTAATGACTAAACAGAAAACATAACAGGGTTAAAATACTGAAACATGACAAGACCAACAGCACATAGATACAGACACAAGGGAGATAAAACTAAATTAGACAATGGGGCACAGCACAGACAACAGATGAACAAACAACAGATTGGTGATGACAGACAGGAAATTAATAAATACAAGACAACAAAGATGTATACACTGAACTAGGCCACCTGGTGGTTGAGAGACGTAGTTCAGGAGTGGGAAATGGCCATGGACAAAGCAAATTCTTTGTCGTAAATCCGTTGGAGAATTAGACCCATTGAAGTTACTAAGAGTAGCAGTGTGAACTGAATGAACACACAGTCCCACACAACAGTAGAAATAAGGCCAACACAACCCACAATACACATAGTCTAGTGATAATGGCAAAAGACCATGTGTGGGTTAACATGTATATACAACAATAATAATAATAATAAGGTACATAAATGCAATAATAATGACCAATGTCACAGGAAAGGAAATTAAAGGAGAGGAGATAGAATTAAAGGAAAGGAGGGGAAAGGAAAGAAGAGGAAAGGAAATGAGAAGAAAGTAGAGGAAAGGAAAGGATATACAAGGAATGGAAAGGAAAGGAGTGGAAATTAAAGGGAAAGAGGAAAGGAGAAGAAAGGAGAGGAAATAAAAGGAGTGGAGAGAAAAGGAAGAGCGAGGAAATGAAAGGAAAGGAGATGGAAGGAGAGGAGAGTAAGGAAAGGAGATGGAAGGAGAGGAAATCAAATGAAAGGAGTCAATTAGGTCGATTAGTACTTTATTTACTATAATATAACGTACATTATGTACCTTTTCCCTGTGGTTGATTAGTACTTTATTCACATTTTCTGATGAGAATGTGTTGCTTGTGGGGACATTTTGGTTCTGACAAGGATAGAAGTACACAAGCACACAGCCACTCCATATAGTCATCTATGCCACAAGACACAATCAAACTTACATGGTAGAGACACCAGCAAGAACTGTGACAGGGTTTATGTGTGTGTGTGTGTTTGGGTGTGAAGGTTGTGTTCACGGTTGTGAATTTGTGTTGATACTTGTGCCCTAGTGATATGCATAAGCACTCAATGAAGAAACCCAGTCACCTTGAAACATCTATGCTACTCATTGTGGTCAAATAAAAAGGGCTGGATCAGCACTGCTTGCACCACGCACCTGAGGATGATTTGCTCGTCACGCACCTGAGAGTGATTGCAATCTGCTCGTCCTGGAGAGCTTAAATGGGCAGGCTTCCCTCTGTTCGGTGCCAGGTTGTGCCGTATACGCCTGTGTCTCCAGTGTGAGACGTTGCATCGCTTCCCTGCCGTCCCATGGATGTTTTCCCTGTGCGCTCGCTCTCTTTCCTATGATCCGTGTTTTTGAATTGCCCGTTCGGCAGTTGCCCCCTGGTGAGTCCTTAACTAAATGTACTCCGAACAGTGACATTATTCTGAATACATACAGAGGCTCCAAATGAGCTGAGTTGCCGAAGCACTGATATGAGATAATGCTCACACGAGCTGGGTTACGAGTTACTGATACGAAGGTACGAACCCGTAACAGGAAACAATGAACAAGCGCCGAACAACGGCGGGGCGGAATCATATATACTAACACTGATTACCAAACAGAAACAGCTGGGGAGACTCACTAGGAAAAACACAATACTAGACTGGAACAATATTACAATAGACAGAATGAATACAACACAGACAAGGACACTAGACTAATAGGGCAGGGCACATTACAGACACATACAACAATAGGCAGCATGACTTGAGAGAACAAAGCAGAGGTTAACATGACAAAGTAAATGAAACGAGACATGAGCAGTATGGCCAACAGGCCACCAGATGGTGCCAGATGATAAATGTTCATGAGCAAAGCCTTGTGACAGGCGATGGGAACGAAAGTGTTCAAATTTTTCAAAACGTCCAACATTTTCAAAACGTCTCCAAAAGGTGGACCACAACAGTACCGCCCTTCCAATGGATGGCTCCCAGACGGCAAAAAAGACCACCCGAGAACGGGCAAGGAGGGGGCCTGGGGCCTCGAAACAAAACGGGGAACGAGAACGGGACGAAGGGGGCGAGGACATGGAGAGAACTGGGTGGGTGTGTGTGTGTTTGCAACAGAGACAGGGAACTGGCGAGGGGGGCCGGGAACGGAGACAGAGGGGGGGCCAGAAACAGAACAGGACCAGGACGAAGGGGGCGAGGACTGGGAGAGACCTGGGTGGGTGTGTGTGTGTGTAAGCAACAGAGACAAGGGGCCGATGAGGGGGGCTGGAAACTAAGACAAGGGGCCGCCGAGGGGGGGCCGGAAACGGAACGAGACCAGGACGAAGGGGGCGAGGACTGGGAGATGTCTGGGTGTGTGCGTGTGTGTGTGTGTTCGAAACAGAGACAGAGGCCCGGAGAGGGACACCGAAAACGGGGACAGAAGCCCGGTGAGAGGGGCCAGGACAAAGGGGTGAAGGCTATAACCCCGGAGCGGGACCCCGGACGGGGGCCCCATCAGGTGTAGACCTCGGGACTGGGCGAAGGACCCCAGATGGGGGTCTCTCCTGGTATAGACCTTGGTGCAGCCCGCGGCGTAGAGAGGCAGGACCAGAGGAGGAGCCAGGACCAGTCGAAGAGCCGCGACCAGATGTGGAAGCAGGCCCGGGTGCTGAGGTGGGACCAGACGAGGAGCCGGGACCAGACGAGGAGCCGGGACCAGTCGAAGAAGCAGCTCGGGTGCTGAGGTGGGACCAGACGAGGAGCCGGGACCAGACGAGGAGCCAGGACCAGACGTGAAAGCCGGACCAGACGACAAGGAAGGGCCGGGCGTGGAGGCCAGGGCCGGACGTAGAGACGAGACCAGACGAGAAGACCGGACCAGACGACGAGGAAGGGCCGGGCGTGGAGGCCAGGCCGGACATAGAGACGAGACCAGACGAGAAGACCGGACCAGACGAGAAAACAGAGACAGGCGACTCCCCGGGGACAGGAGCAGGAGCATGACCCGGCCGGACGTCAGGAGCTCCCCGGGAGCCGGAGAAATGAAACTGGCATGTGTGCAGTGTGTGTGTGTGTGCGTGTGTGTGTGAATGGAGTATGCACGTGTGGTGTGTGTGTGTGTGTGGTGTGTGTAGTAGGTGACTCCCCGGGGACGGGAGCGGAGGCACGACCCGGACCAGTAGTCAGGATCTCCCCGGGAGCCGGAGACGGAGGTGACTCCCCAGGGATGGAAGCCGCAGCATGACCCGGACCAGACGCCAGGATCTCCCCGGGAGCCGGAGGCGGAGGTGACTCCCCGGGGACGGGAGCGGAGGCACGACCCGGACCAGTAGTCAGGATCTCCCCGGGAGCCGGAGACGGAGGTGACTCCCCAGGGATGGAAGCCGCAGCATGACCCGGACCAGAAGTCAGGATCTCCCCAGGAGCCAGAGACGGAGGTGAGTCCCCGGGGATGGGAGCCAAAACATGAACAGGACCAGACGTCAGGATCTCCCCGGGAGGCGGAGGTGACTCCCCGGGGACGGGAGCGGAGGCACGACCCGGACCAGAAGTCAGGATCTCCCCGGGAGCCGGAGACGGAGGTGACTCCCCGGGGACGGAAGCCGCAGCATGACCCGGACCAGACGTCAGGATCTCCGTGGGAGACGGAGGTGACTCCCTGGTGACGGAGGTCGCACCAAGGATCTCCCCGGGTGCCGGAGGCGGAACAGGGACAGCCAGGGTTGCAGGGGCTAAGCTAGCCACGGAAGCTAAGCTAGCAGTAAAACTCTGGTTAGCTGCAGAGGCTAAGCTAGCTTCCTGGGCTGTGTTGGCTGCAGGGGACAAACTAGCTGAAAGATCAGTCCTAGCCGCCGTGGAGGACAAGGTGACCACCCTGATAGTGGCTCGGATAACGGGAGTGGAACTGGCAGTAGAGGCTGGGTTGGCTACCTGGGCAGTGCTAGCTGCAGGGCCTACACTAGCCGAGAGGTTTCGAGTGCTAGCTGCAGGACCTGTGCTTGCTGCAAGGGCTACACTAGCAGGGGCTAGGTGGATAGTTGAGGCCGGATTAGCTACCCGAGCAATCCTAGCTGCAGGAACTGTACTAGCTGCAGAGGCTACACTAGCCGAGAGGTTTCGGGTACTAGCTGTAGTGACTACCCTAGCAAAAAAAAAAAAAAAAAAAAAAATTAGGACCTGCTCAGAGGTCACCAATGGGCACACATGCGATGCATGCATGCAATTCGTATCGCTCTCGTCGCGCTCTCCAGACTCCACGACGAGGTAAATAGAATACAAGCGGCGAACATTAACGCCGCCATTTTGGTTCTGGGTGATTTCAATAGCGCCAATCTGAGAAAGGTATTACCCGACTTCTATCAGCATGTGACTTGCAACACCAGAGGCGGTAACATCCTAGATCACTGTTACACGCAATTTAAAGGTGGCTACAAGGCTCATTCTGATAGTGGCTTTGGTAAATCAGATCACGCGTCAATCTTTCTTTCACCAATGTACAAACAGAGAATCAAAAGTACTCCTGTAGTCTCGCGAGAGGTGCAGAAATGGGATTTGACGTCAGAGGAGACGCTCCGGTCTGCGTTTCACTGCAAAGACTGGAATGTGTTCCGCGACACAGATAACATTAATGTCTACACGGAAACAGTGCTGAACTATGTTTGTAATATGGTGGAAGAAACAATCCCCACTACCAAAATGAGAGTTTACCCAAATCAAAAACCCTGGGTAGACAAATCCGTCCGTGAAGCTCTGAGAGAGCGCACCAAAGCATACAACGACGGCCTAGTGGCAGGCAACATGAATGACCACAAGGTGGCGCGATACAACGTAAGGAGGACAGTGTCAAAGGCCAAACGGCGCTACAGGGATAAAATTGAACTCCAGTTTGAACAAGCTGACTCTAGAGCTATGTGGCAGGGGCTCAAAACGATGACAGACTACAAAGGCGCCTCCCTCAAACTGAACAGTGACATCTCCTTAGCAAATGACCTCAATACCTTCTATGCGAGGTTTGATGCTGGTAATAACAACACCAGCTCACAAGCCACGGCAAGGGGGGGGGGGGGGGGTCGGCTGCTGATGGAGGCGCAGTGTTCAGGGTAACAGAGCATGAGGTGAGGCGGACCTTTAAAAAAGTGAATATCAGGAAGGCAGCAGGTCCGGACGGCATCCCCGGCCGCGTCCTAAAAGTCTGTGCCGACCAACTGGCCCCAGGATTCACTGACATCTTCAACCTGTCCTTAGAACAGGCTGTCATCCCCACCTGCCTGAAGAAGTCCACTATTATCCCTGTACCCAAAAAATCCAAGCCTGCTTGCCTCAACGACTACCGCCCTGTAGCTCTCACCTCCATAGCCATGAAGTGCTTTGAGAAGCTAGTAAAGGGCTACATCTGCTCCTCCCTCCCCATCAACATGGACCCCCTGCAATTTGCATACCGCCTCAACAGGTCCACGGAGGACGCCATAGCCCATGTGCTGCACACAGCAGCATCACACCTGGACAAGAGGCAGGGGAACTATGTGAGAATGCTATTCATCGACTACAGCTCGGCATTCAATACCATAGTCCCCTCCATACTCATAGCCAAGCTCAGGGACCTGGGCTTGTACTATGACCTCTGCCAGTGGGTCTTGGACTTCCTGACTGGCAGACCCCAGGTGGTGAGAGCCGGCAACTGCACCTCCTCATCCATCACCCTCAACATAGGGGCCCCCCAGGGCTGTGTTCTGAGTCCCCTCCTCTACCCCCTGTACACACACGACTGTGTGGCTCAGCGGAGTAGCAATACAATCATCAAATTTGCTGACGACACAGTGGTGGTGGGCCTGATCTCTGCCAACAACGAGAGGGCCTACCTGGAAGAGGTCAAGGTCCTGGCGGGATGGTGCCAGGAAAACAGCCTCTCCCTGAACGTCAGCAAAACAAAGGAGATGATTGTGGACTTCAGGAGGTCGGGGGTCAAGGACTACAGCCCCCTCAGCATCGACGGGGCACCGGTTGAGAGAGTCAACAGCTTTAAGTACCTCGGAGCCTACATATCCGAGGACTTGACATGGACCACACACATTGACAGTGTTGTGAAGAAGGCACGACAACGCCTCTACTTCCTCAGGCGCCTAAGGAAGTTCCAAGTCAGTCAGAAGATCCTTCAGAACTTCTACTCATGTACAATAGAGAGCATCTTGACCGGCAACATCACCTCCTGGTTTGGGAATAGCACTGCACAAGACCGAAGCAGACTACAAAGAGTGACACGTTCAGCCGAACGCACAATTGGAGGGGGGCTGCAAGCGTTGCAAGGGCAAGGCTAAGAGAATCATTAAAGACTCCAGTCACCCGAACAACTGCCTCTTTGAACTGCTGCGGTCAGGCAAGCGATACCGGAGTCTCAAGGCGAGCACAGAAAGACTCAGAAGAAGCTTCTATCCCCAGGCCATCAGGCTGCTAAACGAACAATGAATGAACACTACACAACAACAACCACCATAGATCCTCCCCTACACAACAACAACCACCAAACGCACATAGCACACACATCCACACGCACACACTCACTTTAAACAAACACACTGTAGCACCCACTCCACACACTTTATAGCACACACCCACTTTAAACAAACACACTGTAGCACCCACTCCCCACACTTTATATTTATTGATGAAGGATTGCACTACAACTCGTACACCTTACTGTAAATTGTACCTAAATTGTACCTCATCCCATTTCTGCTTTGCACTATATAGTACTGTACATTAGTACACTGCATAGTATTGTATATTATATGGTAACTCAGAACATTGTACATATGTCTATACCGAACACTGTGACCTCATTTTCTTCTTCTAAACTACATGCTATACTATGTTATTTGATACTATCTTGTCTAGCACAGTCTCTGGAGCGTAACAGTAAGAAGCATTTTGTATGAAAGTATTCTGTACTTCTGTATGACAACTATTAAAGAAACTTGAAACTTGATTAACCCATCCCGTCGTCCTTCCCCCCCAAGGGCAGCCGGGAGCAGACAGGCGTCAACGTGAGCCGCGCCAGAGGACCAATCCAAGTGCTCCTGTCCGTCTTCGTCAAGGACGCCACAGCGTTAGCGATCTATTGTAGTGCATGTTTTTCCATTGGGTTTATCTTATCGGGGGGGGAAACCCTTGCGAGCACGGGGAGAACATGCAAACTCCACACAGAAAGGCCTGGGAGATACCCCACCTGGGTAACTGGCATCATGGAAACCTGGTCCCCAAGCGGGAATCGAACCCTGGACCTTCTTGCTGTGAGGCGACAGTGTTAACCACTACACCACCGTGCCGCCAAGGTGCTAGCAGTCGGAGTGACTGCAGCAGGAGGAACAAGGATACTAGCTGCTGTGACTACACTAGCCGGCAGGGCTAAGGCATCAGCAGTAGGTACTCTAGCCTGCGGAACTGAGGTATTAGGGGTAGGAACCCTAACAGACGGGACTAGAACACTAGGAGCCAGAGCTCTAGCGGAAGGAACTGAGACGCTAGCAGCAGGGGCTCTAGCGGACAAGACTGAGACGCTAGCCGCAGGGGCCCTAGCGGATGAGACTGAGATGCTAGCAGCAGGGGCTCTAGCGGACAAGACTGAGATGCTAGCAGCAGGGGCTCTAGCGGACGAGACTGAGATGCTAGCAGCGGGAGCTCTAGCGGACAAGACTGAGATGCTAGCAGCAGGGGCTCTAGCGGACGAGACTGAGATGCTAGCAGCGGGAGCTCTAGCGGACGAGACTAAAGGGCTAGCAGCAGGGGCTCTAGCGGATGAGACAGAGGTGCTAGCTACAGAGGCTAGACTAGCCGTCTGGGGTAGGCTGGCAGGGGCTAAGCTAGCAGTGGGGGCTGTGCGAGTAACCTGGGCTGAACTGGCTGATGGGGCTACTCCAGCAGCTGAGGCCATGCTAGCTATAGGAGTCCTGCTAGCTGCGCTAGCTACAGGGGCTAAGCTAGCAGTAGAGGCTGTACTAGTAGCCTGTGCTATGCTAGTTGACGGGGCTACACTCGCAGCCGAGGTCATGCTAGCTATAGAGGTCCTACTAGCGGCGCTAGCTACAGGGGCTAAGCTAGCGGTAGCGGCGGTACTAGTAGCCTGGGCTGTGCTAGTTGACAGGGCTACACTCACAGCTGAGGTCATGCTAGCTATAGAGGTCCTACTAACGGTGCTAGCTACAGGGGATAAGCTAGCGGTAGCGGCTGTGCTAGTAGTCTGGGCTGTGCTCGTTGATGGGGCTACACTCGCAGCCGAGGTCATGCTAGCTATAGAGGCCCTACTAGCAGTGCTAGCTACAGGGGCTAAGCTATCGGGAGCGGCTGTGCTAGTTGACAGGGCTACACTCGCAGCTGAGGTCATGCTAGCTACAGAGGCCCTACTAGTAGTACTAGCTAAAGGGGCTAAGCTAGCGGCAGGGGCTGTGCTAATAGGAGGGGCTATGGGGGTAGCTGCCAAAGCTACACTGGCTACCGGGGCCAAGCTAACAGTAGGGGCAATACTAGTAGGGAGAGCTGAGGTGCTAGCCTTCCTAGACCTATTGGTTCTCAGAGAACAACTAGCAGCGCGAGGTACGCTAGCAGATGTGGCTAAGGTACTGGCAATAGGAGCTATTCCAGCAGAAGGAGCTAACATGCTAACAGATGGGGCTAAGGGACTGGCAATAGGGGCTATTCCAGCAGAAGGAGCTAACATGCTAACAGACGGAGCTAAAGTACTGGCAATAGGGGCTATTCCAGCAGAAGGGGCTAACCTGCTAACAGACAGGGCTACTGAGGTCTTACTAGTAGTGGACGGGCTGAGGGTTGGGGCCCAGGACAACAGTCTTAGCGCCTTGGCTTGCTCCTCCATCAGGGAATTCTGTTCCTGACTCCACGCTCTGACGGAGTAATGCAGAGCCAATATGTCCATACGTTCGTCCCACGTATGGATAGAAAATCTCCCTCGAAAAAGGTCTTGATGGTGGAGATGACTTTGCTCGTCTGACTGCGGGGTCCCAGATTGGCTCGTTCATTCTGTTATGGGATGTGGTGGTTGCGGTACCCAAATTGTGCAGACAGAGTGCGAGGAAGTAGATGGGAGACGAACGTTCAAAAAGAATAGGTCTTTACTGAGGTTGACAAAAACATGATGCACGACTGTTACACGGACAAGAGAAAACAAAAGACTAGACTAGACCTAACCAGAAAACACGAAGACAACGAAATGAAAGAGGACGAAAACAAGAACACTAACATACACTTACTGAGATGAGCAATACAAACAGGTAACGAACACGAGGGCAGAGCGTAGGCTCACAGGAACAAAACAATAAACTAAGACGAGCAGGGCTGAATACATACAGAGGCTCCAAACGAGCTGAGTTGCCGAAGCACTGATACAAGACAATGCTCGCACGAGCTGGGTTGCGAATACTGATACAAGGTAGGCTCCACAAGCTGAATTGCCGGAGCACTGATACGAGATAATGCTCACACAATCTGGGTTACGAGTTACTGATACGAAGGTACGAAACCGTAACAGGAAACCATGAATGAGGGCAGAACAACGGCGGGGCGGAATCATATATTACCAAACAGAAACAGCTGGGGAGACTAGGATACAGAATTACCAATCCACGAACTTCCGGTTTGACAGCAGTATGTAGCAACGCGTTTGGTTATTGCTCCGCTCCCGTCAACATTAATTTCGTTTAAAAACCTTATTTTAACAACACTAATGGGATTAAACCACATCGTATATATTAAATATTAAAGACTCAACATGGATTCTAAGGACAAGAAAAAGAGTGGAAAGAGACCCGGCACCGATATTCCAACGGCGCAGGTTTTGACACGTTCAAAGGACACAGCTGTCGCCAGTTCAACAATACCGTTGTTGACTGGCCCCATCGGGGAGACAATAGTGGAGAACACACCGGGACCAACGACGACAGGCCCGAGAGGGTGACAGCAGACGACAACATAACGGTAACGGCGGGGAAAAACACAGTTAGAGATAAAGCAGGGGAATTTGAGAAAATGTACATCAAACCCACCGTGTACCCAAACGCACCTACAACGTCAACCGACACAAGCAGTGAAATCACACAACCCGACTTCAATTCTCTGACTAACCTGATAAAAGATCAGATACAAGTAGGGAAGGATCAGATGGTCGCTTTCAAATTACACATCGATGATCTCAAAGATGAATTCAAAGCACACATCGATGCTAAATTCGAAGAGGTTATAAAAGCGGCCGCTGTACAGGCCGAGCGAATCACTTCTGTGGAGAAAACGGTGATAGGAATTACACTGGTGGTCCAAGAGAACGAGAAGACCGTTAACGATGGATTTACAGAGTTAACGAAGGAGATAAAAAAGGTGGAAGAAGCGTTTCGGAAGAAAATACAAGACATCGAAGAGGAAGCAATGCAGAGGCGGCTCGAGATCCAACGTTACTACAGGCGAAATAATATCCGTATTGTGGGACTGGATGAATCAGTCAATTGCACAGACGACAGTTTTCCAACTGTGTTAGCAGAGATCCTAGGTAACCACACCCTACCCACAGCGCCGATAGTGGACCAATGTTACAGAGTCGGTACACAAGATAGGGTGACCAGGTGTCCCCCTTTTGGTTGTACTGTCCCACCATTTGACCAAATGTCCCGCGTCCCTCATATTGAGAGGATGTCCCTCTTTTCGAAGCCAAAAAAAAACATGCGTCTAAAAGCCCCTCCCTACAGACAGTAAACGTAGCAACCCGCCTCTTGTCCACACACATTGCTCTGATTGGTTATAGTACTTTAGCGCGCTGCTTGCCTGCTTGTGACGTGACTGAGTCGTGACTCGTGACGCTACCTCATATCGCAGATCTGATTGGTTATAGTAATTTAGCGCACTGCTCTGCTCGTGAGAGTTGAACTTGTGACGCTACCTCATATCGCAAATCTGATTGGTCAATAAAAACACAACAACATTACAAGCGAACTAGTTCAAGATGGAAAGCAGTAAAAAGAAACGGACCTGCAGTTACAACCAAGACTGGCAAACGACACATGACTGGGTGAGGCAGATGGCAGGCAATCCGCAGCAGGCTTTCTGTGTTTTGTGTCATAGTTCGTTTTCAATTGCGCATGGAGGAGAATACGACTTGAAGCGCCACAGTGGACGTGAGTCTCACTTGAAAGTGGTTCACCAAAAAGAAACATCCAGATCTATGGATACGTTTCTTTTTAAACCAAACAATGATAGCCAGACGGACAAGGTCACTGCAGCTGAGATAACAAGTGTCTATCACACAGTACAACACTCCCATTCATACAGGTCAGCCGACTGTGGTATGAAACTAGCTCCTGTCATTTTGCCAGACTCAGTTATTCTAATAAAAAAATTTACATTATCTATCTGTCCCACTTTGTCCCACTTTGTCCCACCAAAATCTTACTGTTGTCCCACTTTGTCCCACCAAAATCTTACTGTTGTCCCACTTTTGGACTTTTTGCATCTGGTCACCCTAACACAAGACCAAAGAGGCAACGGGCCGAGGGTTATCATTGCTACTTTGCGCAAGACAGTAATAAGAGACGCCATCATCAGAGGGGCGCGCAATCAAAGGGGTAAACTGAAATATGGTGATAATTCAATATCTATCTACGAAGATCTATGCAAGGAGGCCATCGCTCAGCGTGTCCCCTACAAGGATGTGATGCAGAGATTGTACTACGGCACTACTATCGATCTTGGGGAAAGACGGTATTAGGCACGGATTACGCACGCCTAAAGACGCAGAGGATTACATGAAGCAACATGGATCTGGTCCCCCGGGGCCGGACGCGACATTGGCTCGAATCAGATAAGCCTACTCATCTTTCTCTTTTTCTCAATTTTTTTCCTCTTTGTATTTGAGTACTCTTATTAGAATGACTTTACCACGGCTCAACAAAAGCAACAGATGATATGCATGCTGGCAACACCAAGGCACAAGGTGTTTAATACGGTTCGTAAGACATTATATGTATTGACTTTTGGTCTCTGAGGAGACAATAATCCAATATTGACATTGGGAACATTATGGAACATTCTGGACTCCTCTCCCGACTGCTCAGGGGCACAATGGAATATTCCGGAAAATACTATTAGGTCATGACCCCTGGGTAGGAAGATCATTCTGGAACATAACGGCAGTGTTTACGAATTCACAAGAGTATTCTACAACCTTCTAGAATATAATGCTATAAAGTTCAATAAGGCTTTAAAAAAACATCAGCCACATCTAAAGGTACAAGCATGACAAGGTTATTCTAATATTTTAAATAATTACTCCATTGATTTAGTGATTTGCATAATGTAGCTCTAAAAGTCTCTGTTTTTCTATTTATTCATTTTTATTTCATTTTCTTTTTTCTCCGATGAGTTTTATTTGAAGTCTCACTCTTTTTTTGATTTTCTCTTTTACTTCTTTTTAATATTTTTCTCCACTCTTTTCCTCTTTCTGATGGTTCCAACATAAGTTAGTAGAAGGCTCAAATGAATATATCAATGAAGGTATATTTTTCACTATTTTTCACTATTTTCACACACTATTGTTATTACATTAATGGGAAGGCGCAAGAACAAAAAGCGACATTCTATTGAATTAGAATGAAAGTTTTAGATCCTATGGCAATTAGCATAGGAAGATTAGGGTTACAAAGCTCATTTTGGGCAATCCGGTGGCTTAAGGGAGGGAGTCATACGCGTAGGATGTGTCTATGGAACACAGTCCTGTACGACTCGTGGGAGGGGGGATTAGGGGATTTTTATTTGAATATATGTATGTTTTTAAGCTCGGCTCTCAACGGGACCTCAATAGTTGGATGTATATCTATTGTTGCTTCACACTCCAGAAGCATTACCAACAACTACACAACAACATGCATAGATTATGGCTAGTTTGAATATAATGATCTGGAACACTGGGGGAATAAATAATCAACACAAACGCAAAAGCGTGCTCACACTGATGAAAAAAGAACAGGTTGACGTGGCTCTGCTAAGCGAAATACACATTTTAGAGAAAGACATAGATACGTTAGCGGACAACACATATCATAACATTAGTCACTCTTCCTTTGGAACGAGAACTCGGGGAGTAGCCATAGTCATTAGACGGAAGTTGAATATTGAATTGAAGGGAGTATGGTCTGATGCAGATGGTCGGATAACTATAGTTAAGATTGTACACAAGAACAGGAAAATAGCGTTGGTAGCGGTATACGCCCCAAATTTGTACGAAGTTGGTTTCTTCACTACACTTACCAAAGCAATGTTAGACCTTCCCGATTACTCATTTATAATTGGTGCGGATTTTAATGCCATTTGTTTTTGCATCCCGAGACTATTTGATAAATATGACGTGGAAATGATACCCAATGCATTATCAGATCACTGTTATTTACTCCTAAAAGGAACATTTGGTATACTATCTTCCCGAGCCCCAAGATGGCGATTTAACTCGATGCTGCTTAATAACAAGGAATTCATTACACAACTCAAAGAAGCTCTTACAGTATTCCTACGGAGGAATGCAAACTCGGTGCAGGACCCCAGAATATTATGGATGTCGGTAAAGGGAATGATCAAGGATTTCACTGATAGCTTTTCCTCCAAAATGTGCAAGAATCTATGCTCAAAACTGGCTGAACTGGAAACACTTTACTCAACGTTATTTAATTCTTTACAATACAACAACTCAATTCGACTGGAAAATCAAGTTAATGTACTAACAAAAGAGATTAATGCCATATACAGACAACAATCGGAAATACAAATACGCAGCACAAGACAACAACAGTACTCTCAAGGTTCTAAACCAAGTCACCTATTAGCTATGCTATTAAGAGTTAATGCAAAATTTGCAGATATAACTACCATTAGAGCACAACAAGTACTTGTTACAGACCCTGAAGAAATAAACGCGACATTCAAAGAATTCTACTCCAACTTGTATAAATCAGAAACGACCTTCGATAAAAACAAAATGGACACATATCTTAATCAAATTAATCTCCCTAAACTTTCAGAGGATGACGCTAAACAGTTAGAAACACCGATCACACTAGAGGAACTCAAGAAGGCCATATCCGAAATGCAAAGTGGTAAGGCTCCTGGAAGAGACGGTATCCCACCAGAAATGTACCTCTCTTGTTGGGACATAATTGGACCCTTATTATTAAATATGATTTTATACTCAGTCAAGAACGACAATATTGCACTCATAACAGTCCTCCTTAAAAAAGACAAAGACCCCACCGAGTGCGGTAGTTATAGACCCTTAAGCCTCCTCGGAACCGATATCAAATTGTACTTTAAGGTATTAGCCATCAGATTACAAAAGCATATGACATCTTTAGTTCATCCGGACCAAACTGGCTTCATAAGAGGCTGCTTGATCACTGATAACATAAGACGAATACTGCACGTACTAGATGCTGACAAGGACGACACCATACCTAAGGCGATGCTGTCCCTGGATGCAATGAAAGCTTTTGACAGGCTGGAATGGTTGTATCTATGGGCAGTATTAGAAAGGATGGGGTTCAGTGGCGTCGTTAGCCCTGGGCTTCCGGGGCTTTAGCCCCGGATGTTTTTCTCCTAGCCCCGGATCTAAAATTTTTTTTTATGTCAGCATCCCCATTGTCTGTGCTGAATGTTTGTTAGTGTTTGGTATTTTTTGTTGGTTTTTAGTACTTTTAAACATCCATTTTTAGTAAGTAGTTTTCATTTGATCCTATAATTTTTTCATTCACCGATTTGTGGACTTTTTTTTTAGTGTCCTGAAAGGCGCCTTATAAATCAAATGCATTATTATTATTATTATATTATTATTATTATTATTATTATTATTATTATTATTATTATTATTATTATTATTATTATTATTATTATTATTATTATTATTATTATTATTATTATTATTATTATTATTATTATTATTATCATCCAGGAGGGAAAAGACACTTTGGATAGTAGGGACTGCATCTCTGCCTGTCCTGACCAGGAAACACTTTGCAACTGTGATCTCCTCTGGCAATAGTTGGATATTGTAATGTGTGGCGAGGGGTTGCAGCAATTCCACTGAGAGAAACTGGTCTGAGGCTGGATAACATGCCTGTATGCCTCTCATAAGTTGTTATCCAACTCATGAGAACCTGCTCTCAAGCTCTTGCAGCATTCTGTCGACGACTGGATAGAACAGTCTCTGAGCTGAGGTCTGAGCTTGTGCCACAAGATGACTCAACTACATACTCGTCCATCCTTTTCTGCTTCCTCCTTCCTCAATCCAAAGGCCATTACATATGGCCTTTGTCCTGTCATACATGCAGTGGCGGCCGGCGTGACGTTACTTTGGAGGGGCGCTTATGCGCATGTGCGATTTTTTGTATCTTCTGCTGTGCAGCGCTGCCTGCTCACCAATGTGCAATAATTACTGCAATACCACATATTCCCAGGAGGTGGCGCCATTGCTCCATGTAAATGACAGAACATGATGGAGATGAAGTGGAGAGACCTGGGAGGCTGGGACTGTGTACTGCTGTGCTGTCTAGTGTCTGCTGGAGACTCAGACTTGTCGACAGTTAATAATACAATGTGGAGGTGCGGTGGGGGAGACTCGTCCTGCTCACCTCCTCCTGATCAATGAGGACACTTGGTAAACAACAGGTATTCTATTGTAGGTATTGTGTCTACTAGTATATTGTAATTTATACAACACTCGTTTATTTCCTGTCGTTAACTTAAGAACAGAGCCTGGCCCTGAGGGGGGGGGGGGGGGGGCTGCCATCTGTTGATCTCATTCCTGTGAAGGCCTGGAAAGGTGTGAGGGGGGGGGGGCTGGCTTTGGCCTTTGGATAAAAGAGCTATATAAATGCAGCCATTTACCAATATCAATATACAGTCAAGAAGCATTTTGTATGAAAGTATTCTGTACTTCTGTATGACAACTATTAAAGAAACTTGATATAAACCTCAGTAATTACTCTGTATATTGACTGAACATTCCTTTACTTACTCCTTTTTTTTTAACTTCATGTAGCACAATCTCAGGGGCTCATACAGAAACAAGCATTTCATCATCAAGTATTCTGTATTTTGTTGTGACAAATAAACAAACTTGAACGGTTTAAGGTGAAAGAACATTTATTATGGTGCTTCAATGACCAATTATGAACATATACCTAGTAAATAAAGATATAAAGTAATAAAGATAAAAATATGGTCGTATGAGAAGAACTACCCAGTGTGCAAATTGTGCAAAATAGACAGTACAAGTCAAGTCCTGAGATAAAATGCAATACAAATGCTACTACTACTATATGTACATACAAGAAGAACCACAACAAGTGACCTTTTTCACCTTCCTGTGACATTTTCTTATGTGTTTAAAGTGACCTGTGGAGAGATCAGTGTTCAATGTTCTTCTGGGGAAGAGGCTGAGCAGCACAATATGTCTTACAAAAATCTTAGATTAGAAATAACCAGTGCCATCAAATAAAAATAAACTCAAAGTTAAGTGGCTCAGTCACAGCCATGCCACCTTGTGGCTTTACTATTTGTACATGAATTTGGCTCTTCTCTCTTTGAGAGATGCAAATCTCTCAATGACTTTATTGTTAAAGTCAGGGATGTCTTTTATCAGTTTCTTCTCCATGGAGAGCATGGCCAGTGCATTGAGACGATCCTGTGACATGGTGTTCCTGAGGAAGGTCTTGATTCTCTTCAGTGTTGAGAAGCACCTCTCTGCTTCAGCTGTGGTCATCGGCGTTGTAATCATGATCTTCAGCAGAGTCACAGTCTCTGAGAATGTGTCATGGAGATTGTTCTCCATGAAGAGCTGGTATAGAGTTACAGCCCCAGTGCAGCTCTTGAAGTCATCATTGCCGTAGATGAGTTTTCAGCTTGGTCTTGTTCAGCATTGGGTAAGCCTCCACGGTGGTGTTCAGTGCTGCTTCAGGGAACAGGTTGTTGTACTGCTGGAATTTGTCTCCGAGCAGCAATGTAGCACTGATAAGGTGCTTGGTAAAGGAGAATCGCTCCGCAGCATGGGCCAAGATTGTGTCGCAAACCTAAAGAAAATAGAATAGAATAGAATAGAAATACCTTTATTATCCCGTATGAAATTTGACACTGCAAATCGCTCAACATTTAAACAGGACAGGTCACAAATTAGAATAATAACACAAATCAAATCAAGTTGCCTAGGATAAGAGTAGAGTAAATAGAATAAAATTAAATGAAATAAAATATACAGAAATAAATACAGTAAGAATATACTGAGCATGGGGGAAGCAGTGTAAACAATTTGGTCAATATAACAATGATCATAACAATTTGGCCTCCTGCCACTATTGAGCTGCCGTGCTCTGCTCAGTGAATTAATACACTGATTTAATACAATGTGGAGGTGGGGGAGATTCGTCCTCCAGATCAATGAGGACACTTGGTAAACAACAGGTCTATTGTAGGTATTGTGTCTACTAGTATATTGTAATTTGTACAACACTCTTTTATTTCCTGTCGTTAAGAACAGACAACAGAGCCTAGCCCTGAGGGGGGGGGGGCTGCCATCTGTTGATCTCATTCCTGTGAAGGCCTGGAAAGGTGTGAGGGGGGGGGGGGGCTGACTTTGGCCTTTGGATAAAAGCGCTATATAAATGAAGCCATTTACCAATATCAATATACAGTCAACTCGAGAATTATTGGCAATATAAAATAATTAAAAACATTATTTTATAAAAGACCCAACAGTACACCACATTATATTCTATCTCACCTCTGTAGCGATCCTCTGAAGTTCTTCTGGGCTCATCTGAGTTTTGCGTCTCTCGCCCGGTGGCTGCTGAGAGGTCCATTCGCCGCAGAGAGTAGGGAGGGCGTCTCTGAACAGAACAGAACAGAACAGAACAGAAAAGTTAAGCTTTGGTTGCCACTTGCCAGGTAAAATAACATGACATTGTGTAATCTGGTTATAAACAGAGGGTGGAGATTTTAATTTACCTGATCTTTTGCACGTTGTCTGTGAACTTCTGTATGATTCCCTGGACAAAGACTGTGTCGATGGCGCGCTTCTGGAGCTGGTTGTACAGGATGTCCACATGAGGCATGATGCGGTGGAACAGTTCCAGGAAGAAGATGAACTTAGCATCCTCCAGTAGTCTCACAAACCCCCCTGCTTCTCGGATAGTAGACTGATCAAATGAGCCTGAGTCCCAGATGTCTTCAAAACACAGGATGAGGTCGTCTTTGTGCTCATAAACAGTGTTCACACTACGGCTGTGGAAGTTCCATCTCACTGTGCTTGCTCTTGGGAGTCTGTGGGCTACCACTCTATCAAGCACACTGGTTCTCTTGGGAGAGCGTGCAAAAAATACAGTGAAGCCAGCCAGGTCAGAGAAGAACTGTGTGACTCTGGAGATGTGAGATGTCACCTGCTGCATTATGAGGTTCAGTTGGTGAGCATAGCAGTGGACATAGTGTGCATTCACATACACATCTTGAATCTTCTTCTGCACACCACCTGTGGCTCCTCTCATGACACTCGCACCATCAAATGCCTGGGAAATGAGCTTGCTCTTCTGGTCATCAGGGAGGATGGAGCTCAACCTAGTTAGAAGGGCTGTGGCTATGGAATCAGCTGTGGCAGTCTGGAGAGGTATAAACTCAAAAAACCTCTCTTGCACAACGTGGGCTTTATCAATGTACCGCATCACAAGCACCAGTTGACACTCAGTGGAAATGTCTGTAGTTTCATCAGCCTGGATGGAGACAAAGTCTGCACTCCGAATTTCTTCTATGATATACTCTCTCAAAACTGAGAGCATACAGTCAAGGAGTTCATTCTGTACAGTCTTAGATACAGTAGCGTTCTCCAGATGCTCATGGAGAACTGCATCTAGTGATGCTACGAAATCCACCAGGCCTCTGAAAACACCAGGATTAGATGAGCCTTCACTTTCATCGTGTCCACGAAGGGCTAACTCAAAAGCACCACAGAACTTAACACAGTCTATTATTTTAGACAGGATGTGTTTGTTCTTGTCAACCTCTTCATTGTGCTTTCGGATCCCAATTCTGTAGCATGATTCAAGCTGAGTGGCAATGTTTACTCTTCCAAACATAGCTAGCCGCATAGCATTTTCCATGTGGACTCTGCTCATTTCATGTTTCTTTGTTTTATCCGAAATGTGCTTCAAATCGGTCATACCAGTCTGAATCCATGCTGGATCTGATCCATTCGTTTTAAAAAGGAGGCAGGGAAAGCAAAATAAAGCATTGGTTTCACTGCATGCAGTTAGCCAAGATTTCTTACCAAACCAACTTCTGTTAAACGACCGAGTATATTGTCTCCCTCTATCCGTGGCGGCTTGCTTAATGGTGATCTCAGGTTTGTGTGGTCCAAGTAGTTTCAAATCTTTTTTTTCTTGCATTGTCCGTCTTTCAAACGGTGTTGATTTGATGGATTTAACAGAATTATCCAATTCCATGGTGGTAGCTTTAGCTAACTATAAATCGAAATGAAAATACTCAGTCCTTGAATAAACCGAAGGCGTCTTTTCTTTTTCTCTATTGTGAACTGTAGTTGCTGTTGTTGACGAGTCGACTGAACTGCTGTTGCTGTGATAAGAACTACCTCCTCCTGGCGCATTCTCTCTCTAAGCCAACCCGAGAAATGCGGCTATGGAAAAAAACTGGCATCGCGTCCGCGTCGGCCAATCAGAGAGCGTCTCCACGAAAATGCGGCTATGGAAATTCTTCACGGAAGTTCACGCTGCTGCCTAGACCGCTTCAAATCGCGCCCGGATTCCAACATAATAGTCATATTTCAACGCACAACGCGTTATGCACTGATTGGCTGTGACGGAGACAGCGATCAAACTGTGACGCGCACTCAGAGCGATATCGCTTCTAGCCCGGGCGAGAAATACGAAAAAAATTAAAAAAAACGTCACTTCCTGCTCATGAAAACGATGTTTTTTTAATTTAGATAATAACGTTATATTGTGCATTGGAAATACAAACATACTTAAAATGAGTAAATATTATTCATTTTAAACATGTTTATATTATTTATAGGGCTATAAAACACAAAAACGAAAAAGTTTTATTTTCTTCTTCTCTGATTTAACAGCAGCTGGCCAGCAGGTGGGTCGGCGCCCTTGCGCCCCTAGTGGCGAGCCGCCACTGCATACATGTCCACTGCCATCTCTGAGTGTGTCCTGCACTGTGCTTTTAAATAGTACAGATATTGAAGATGTGCACTTTAACGCAGCAGCACCTGGAGCCATCCATACCCATGTCCAGTGTCCTATAATAAGCTTTAATCGAACCCTGGTTCATTTCCTCGGATAGTCCGGTTGGTTTGGGGTGGTGTGAAAGCTCATTCACTCTTGCAAGTGAACCCTGCTGCGGTTCATTTGAGATGTGAATGCAAAGCGGACCAAAGGCAGGAAAAGACCCAAAAATCTAATATTTTTTTTATGAGAAGACTGAAACATATGTATATAATGAAACACACAATACAGTTTTTTTTCGATTGCCTAAGCATGATTTTGAAAACGGGGCCCGGTGTTTCAAAACACACAATTAGCACAACCACACACACAATTATCAGAACACATCAGATCCTTTGCTAAATTAAACACTTGTCAAAACCATACACTAATTTATAAAAACTACATTTTGTTACCATATGAAACACACGTTTCATATGACTTAATTCTGTTTGAACCAGTTACACACACTGCTGTGCTTAACCTAAAACACATTTAGCAATTCTACTTCTCAGTGATTAGAGTACTGTAAGTGAAGTACGCAGAGAATGTGCAAATATACAATAAATTCACCAAACACTACACAAGACCAAATGCTGTGATGAAAATATAATTTATTTATCTACATATACCCAAATCAATGATGCAGACTGATGAAAAAAATAACATTTTCTCTCCATATACCCAAATAAATGATGCAGACTGATGAAAATATAAATGTTCTCTCCATATAACCAAATCAGTCAACATTTCAACATCACAACAATACATGTCCCAGTTTTCATGCTACTATGTGCATAACACTGTAAGCTCAGCAAATATCAGACAAACATAAAATACTGTATCCAGTACAGGTTAAAATTACAATAAAACAAAAAAAAATTGAAAAAATGTAAACAGAAAATATTAGACATTATCGCTTTGCCTAGCTGGATCTGGCAAGATAATTTTTTGTTGTGATTCTCCATGTTGACTGATTTGGGAAAATGGGAGAAAATGTATATTTTCATCAGTCTGCATCATTGGTTGTCTTGTGTAGTGTTTGGTGAATGTATTGTATATTTTCACGTTATCTGTGTACAGTACTTCACTCTCCTTCCATTTTGGTTGAACTCACCTGCTGCATTTTTATAGTGCTTAAACCTGATTGGTGTATCTACAAACTAAGCAATGGTGTGTTTGTGCATCTGATGGCTGTGTTTAACCAATTGGCTGGTAATTTGGTAATTTAACATTCTGTGTCTAATGTAATGCAAGTGTGTTTAGTGTTTTGCAAATCACTGTGTGTATTGTTTTGCAAAAAGTGTGAGGCTGACATTGTAGGGGTGCAAATCTGGGCCTATATTTTGCTCCTTGAGTGTAAGGTTTTGATAATTGTGTAATACTTTTGATTTGAGTGTTTATGCAATTGAAGAAAACTGTAAAGACTAGAGATGAACTGTTTATTTCTTTTGTACATAGGTTGTGCATATGTGTGTTTGTTTGTTTGTTTATTTGCTTATGTGTATGATTCTTAACTGTGTTTTTATTTTGTTATTGGTGTATATGTGTGTATGTATGTACAGTATATGTATATATATTATATATATATATGTGTATATATATATGTGTATATATGTATATTTGTACTCCTGTTGGGGCTTCTTGGACCAGATCAATGTTTTATCTGGCTAAATAAAGGTTAAATAAATAAATAAGAAACAGATGATTTGGTCCTGTTAACTTTGAATTTTCTATGGGGACTGCCCAGATTCCTCTCATGGACCTGGACCTCACTTTGAGAACCTCTAATGATTCTAGTTATTCAGTATTCATCTCTAATTACTCTAAAATTGCGTATTTCTGTGTTTAAAAAAATAAATAAAAATAAAGTGTTGACTCCTATAAGACTGGAAAAAAAATGGGTCTTAAACAAGACTCCAAATGCTCCTTATGTACAAATGGGGACGAGGGGACATTTATGCACATGTACTGGGACTGCCCACCAGTTAAAATATTCTGGAAGGAGGTGACCCAGCAATTATCAAATCTCTTAACTCTGAATATACCTGTACACCCCTCTGTACTACTGCTGAATGATGTTTTTGAGTATGCAGTACATCCACAGCTAAAGAGATTGGTTTTATCGGGTATCACAGTGGCTAAAAAGCTGATAGCATCACAATGGTTCCAACCGGAAAAAATTTGCCGAAAGGTCTGGATTATTACATATCCCGATGTGATTTATCAAGAAATAGTTACAGCTAGAATTTTTGGTCTCAATGAATCCAAAATGACAATGTGGTTAGAAGTGGTGGAGAAAATAAAAGCTAGCATATAATGGTAGTGTCTGGTTAGGAGCGAGGGATAATGGATGGATTATCCAATGGGGGGTCCGGGAGGGGGGGGTACGAGCTAGAGCATATGTGTGTAGGGTATTAGATAGCAGGTATTGGGGGTATATCCTGTATAAGACATTTAACTATTATGGTGATTTCATTGGATGTGCACTGTTAATAATGCTTGTATATCTTATCGTGTGTTGTCATGTTTGTTTATATGTTTGTTTAAAAAAGTAATAAAAAAATAAAACACAAAAGAATTATTACTAATACACACACTAGGAAAAACACAATACTAGACTGGAACAATATTACAATAGACAGAATGAATACAACACTGTGAGAACTGGAGTCTGGAGCACAGCCCAATTGCTGAATACACGAGAAGAGAAAGGGAGCGGTTTCAAGGGTGTTTAATTGAATTGAGCAACACAGGAATTGGGGGGGGAAAATAGAACAGGGTTAATGTTCTGTCCTGTGGCTGCCACGGCGGCAGTGAGCGAGCAAGCGGTCCTGGTGCTTGTCGGGGGAGCTGCTGGGGGGGCAGCGGGTGAATAGGGGTTCCTCTCGGGAACAGGTGACGTCCAGACAGGGACGCTGGAGCTGCTGGGTGGCAGCGGGAGATAGGTGTTCCTCTCGGGAACAGGTGACGTCCAGACAGGGACGCTGGAGCTGCTGGGTGGCAGCGGGAGATAGGTGTTCCTCTCGGGAACAGGTGACGTCCAGACAGGGACGGCGGTCCTTTGGGGCACAGGAGAGAAACGGGTTAGAGTAAGCCAATACACGGAGGGTATCTAGCAGTAGAGCTTGTGGCAGAGACGTCGTACCTGGGCAGTGGTAATTAATACCACGACAGCTTCTGGTCAGCGTCGAGGTGCAGATATAGTCCCCTCATCAGGGGAGGATAGGGTGCAGCTGGGGAGAGTGGGGTGTTTGCCCGTGTGTGAATTAGGGGGATGGAATACAGCTGGGTGAATGAGGGTGAAGGAAGGGGTCACTGAAGAAAGAGAGGATGATGAGGAGTGCGCAGTGGATAGAGAGGGGGATGAAGAGGAGCGTGTGGAGGACGTGAGGGGAAAAGGAGGGGGAGTGAAGTAGGCCCGTGCTGTGATTATGACAAACACAGACAAGGACACTAGACTAATAGGGCAGGGAACATTACAGACACATAACAATAGGCAGCATGACTTGAGAGAACAAAGCAGAGGTTAACATGACAGAGTAAATGAAACGAGACATGAGCTGTAGCACCAACAGGCCACCAGATGGTGCCAGATGATAAATGTTCATGAGCAAAGCCTTGTGACACACGATGGGAACGAAAGTGTTCAAAATGTTCAAAACTTCCAACATTTTCAAAACGTCTCCAAAAGGTGGACCACAACACTGACTTTTGTATTAACACCAACGATGGTGGGCTATCTAACAGCAGAGTGGAGGAGGCACTGAAACTTCATGATACATCCAGTCCGATATCGCCAGTGTTTTAGCCTTAAAAAACCACAATACTTGTTATTTTCCAAAAGAGGAAGCTCACGGTATAATCAGATGTGTCTTTAGTGGTTTTACTGAGGAAATGTTTTCAAACCATGCATCGTATCAAAAGTTTCATAGGCCAGTTATAAACATCACAACATTTAAAGGGGAACTATCTTACTATTTCTTTCAATATTTGGGCAATTTTACACAATTCCTGTGAGTCTATGGAACACATCTGTAATTATTTATTTATTTTTTATTCATTGTTTTGTATTTCTAATCAAGTACTCTAAAACAGCATTTTTCCACTTCAAGATTTTAAGCTGTTTTGAGGCTGGGCTCTGCCCATACTCGGAATGCGATTTGAGTGACAGACCCCCATGTCTGTAGCTCCGCCCATACTACTTTACTAACGTCAAAGTGAACCTAATACACAAATATGGCTCAAGCATACATTTTCGAATACAATACAATCCATAAAGGGATGACACCGAAGCAGGTACCCATGCCATACGATTTTGGGTATAGAGAAAACAAATGACAGGAAGAATAAGATTGCTCTCTCACTCCGTCTAACACACACACACACACACAGTGCTTGTACTAACGTTAGATTTTCTTGGCGCAATAAACAGAGCTAAGATAACCCCCCCCCCCCCAAACACACACAAGGAACATAATCATTAATTCGCAATACACACAAGTAGGTCTACATATATACAACGAAGCACAGAGCTAAGATAACGTTAGCTAAGCTAGCAACAATTAGTTAGTTGTAAGCTGAATACAAGTCATAGGAACGAACACCCACTTCTTCCCCCTTCCTACTGTAAGAAAGCGGAAAATCGCAAAACGCTACAGTAAAATAGTAACGTTAATACACTATTGACACAGACAGTTGACAGTTGCTGAGTAATGATTTGACAACTTCTGTCCATAATAAATATAACCGACAGTGAATCAATGGCCAATGGCTCAGCTTCAACTCCCATATGAAATGCACACGCACACACACTGAAGAATACCGTAATACACAAACGGATGAATGAACGAGGTCCTACTGCTAATTAACTAATTACGATGTACTGTATGTACTTACTGATTCGATGCTTTCTTTCTGTCCCGAAGATTTGGTACAGGCTAGCTCCCTTCTTTAGCAAACAGCCAGGAAAACACGGCAGCATTATAAAGTCCATTGTAGGCGATTGCCCAGCTCGGGGAGCTCTCAACTCGGCGACAAATAATGTTACCTCCTCGGCCGGTTTGACTATAGTATTTTTATGATTTACCAGAAGTGCTGAGTCCAATGTAGTCTGGTGAAAACGCACGTTATCATCCATAAGTGTGATTGTTTTGTCCTCTTCTAATAGTCTCCACAAGTCGCAATCGCCATAGCTCACAAACTTGGCACATTGATGACGGATCACGACATCATCAGAAATGAATGCAAGGACATATTCGCTGCTTGGCAGTCAGGAACAGCACAACATATCTTGCCCGTTTTGTTCATAACATTTTAAAATGCTAACCCAATGCTAACTCACTGTTAAACTTCAATTCCATGCATTTGCTTGCATACTGCAATAAATAATGTTTGAGTGTGTGCACGGTGGCTGGCAGCTGGCAACAAACATAGAGGGGGCGGGCGTTATTATGCAGATGAGAAACTTTTGACGTCAAAGGTACGCTAAATTTCAGATGACTCAGGCGGTCGGATGGCGTAGCGGAGATTGTGCTCGTCACCAATGCAAGAGGCTGCAGTCTCGACTCCCGGAGTCAGCATTGCCTGCGGCTTGGGCCGATCGTCATACTAATCGTTGGGCTGAGTTAGCGGGAGGGAAGTCGAGGGTGGTAATCTGGCGTTGTGGACAGCGAGGCCTACAGGTCAGGTCTGGGCGCCTGCTCAGCGAAAGGCAGGAAATGGTGAAGGCAGCGTGACCCACACGTTACGCTTCACCAATGAGAGTCCTCGCTGCCCGGTGAAAAAAGAGCCACTGGCTGTCTCCACATGTGTCGGAGGAAGCGTGTGGTAGACTTCAGGGTTCCCTTGTACCGACCAGTAGGAGGAACATGCGCACAACAACCAGGTAGGGGAGGGGGGGAATTGGCATAACGACTAAATTGGGATGGGGAGAAAAATAGAAAATCAGGCGGAGAAAAAGAGGATTAATAAAAAAATAAAAAATAAACATTTCAGATGACTCACTTGAGTGAGGGACAATATTGTGAGATGAGAATTGGAAGAATGCGCCAAAATGAGAATTAGAGACATAGATCCTATTAATATAAGCCCACATAGCTAGAAAACAATGCTAAACACTGGAAAAGGCCATTTATAAGATAGTTCCCCTTTAAATAGAGCCTGGGTTCAGTACGTAGTTTCTACGTCAAATGTATATACTCCCTTTTCTTGACTCCTTCTGTATCACAAACAGTACTGTATTTGCAAATCTGGTATGTCATAAATGTATAGATGTAGCAGTACTGACTATCTGTATGTCATGTATGTCATATATGTCTATATGAATTGAAAATGGGGGACCCTGATGGAAACAAGACAAACGTCTTTCTCAGGTCTGCATCCCCTTAACAATTGTATGTATTGAGCCGTACTGTATTGTACCCATTCTGCAATCTGTTAAATAAAGTTTTCATTCATTCATTCATTACTAGTGAAGTAATAAACATTAAATGTCTATCGTCTCTGTGATCGTATAGTGGAAATTACCCTTCTCATCTCTGCGTTTGTTGTTGCATTTCAATGTGGTTCGGTTGCAGGAAGGAAGCACGGACGAGATGTTTTGAATAAGACAGAGCTGTGTTTATTCCATTCCAATAAACACAAACTATGAATCAAACAAGTACTGAATTTCCTTTCTATAGCTAAAATCATCGTCTTCGGTTTGGCTGTCGGTCCATGTCTCTGATCGGCTGGGGCCGGTTTGGTTGTCTCGGCAACACGAGGCCCGTCCTTTGTTTGCTGCTGGTTGGCAAGGCAACCCTTGGTCTTCCGTGATCCTCTCAGAGCTGGGAGCTGGTGGAGCGCTCGTTTCGTCTTTCTCTCTGCTGCTGCGATTGTGATCCTGTTCTCTCTTGAGCGTCTGTAGATAAAGACAATTCTCCGCCCCTTTTCCCCGCGTCGTCCTGGTAACGATAGCTACAGATACAGCCATGAAAAGTCCTGGAACAACTGTTTGGGGGCCGTTTGGGGGCCGTTTGCATGGTTAATGGTAACAATGACCAGCGGGGGCGCTCTCACACAGCTGGTGACATCTCCCCGACGTGCCGGCTTTTTGTTAATGCATTTAAACCACCGTTTGTTAAACCATGTATTATTTTGGCCATATAGTGGCGCTGTTGTGAGTTTGTGGATGCTGCGCTGCTGTATCCACATTTAGGAGAAGAAGAAGAAGAAGAAGAAGAAGAAGAAGAAGAAGAAGAAGAAGAAGAAGAAGAAGAAGAAGAAGAAGAAGAAGAAGAAGAAAAGCAGACTTTGTTTTGCAACTGGAGTCGCGTTTATTTTTCAAATGTAAACTAGTCTATCTTAAACAATGTCACAACAGCAGTCAGTGTATATTTTCAACAATACGTTTGTTTACCAATAGGTTAAACTGTTTTTGGATCTGTGTTGGCACTCTTTCAACATTTGGATTATAGCTCAGTCACAGCGTTACAGACCAGCGTTAAACTTTCCAGAGACACACTGACCTGCTGCAACTTTTCAGAGATGGTAAGTTAATTTAACTTATTCTAGTCTAAAGAAACCTATATATTACTATTTGTTAATCAGAGCGTTATTTGGTTATAACACCGTGTGTGTGCGTCGTGTGTGTGCGTGCGTTCGCGCTATGTATTACTATTGATGAATGCGTTTGTTAATCAGAGCGTTATTTGGTTATAACACCGTGTGTGTGTGCGCGATATATATTACTATTGATGAATGACACAGCGTGCGTTAAACTTTCCAGAGACACACTGACCAACTTTTCAGAGACTGTAAGTTCATTTAACTTATTCTAATCTAAAGAAACCTATATATTACTATTTGTTAATCAGAGCGTTATTTGGTTATAACACTGTGTAAACTGTGTATAACACTGTTATAGTCAAGTCAAGTCAAGAGTTTTAATTGTCACGGCATACAGGTATACAATGAAATGCGGCTGGTCTTGCCCGCGACGATGTGCAATCGTCTCATTGTATCTGTCTTTAGGATGCCTTAACTCACTACTCGAGTGCCTATGTGGACTTTATGGAGTTGGTCCACTATATCCGGGCATTCGAGTCGGCCAAAGAGAGGTCTCTCCCGTAGCTATGTCGCCTACGTACGAAAGACGCCGGCGAAGACAAAAATTATGGAGGACGTTGTCCGCTACGTTCGTCTCTGTGACCGCAAGGAGGCAGCTGCCGCCACCACAGCTGCAGCGGGGCGGCGTTCTCCATCTGACGCAGAGCTGGTCCAAGCGTCAGTCGACACGGAACAGTGTAAGTAGTCATAATTACATGGATATATACTTTATTGATCCATCCCCTAAGAGAAATGTCTGTTCAGTCTGAATCTTACCTTCTTTTTTTCATACAATATGAAAATATATTTTAACTTGATGTGACCTTTTTTCATTCCAACATGAATAGACTTGGTCAATAGACTTTGTTTCCATTTCAAGTATTGAAATCTATTGCCTTTTCCCCCTTTTTTTTCTTTTATTTAATTTCCCCATGTAGCCTTGGTACAGGCCCGCGCCCTGCTCCATCCACCTCCACCTCCAGCCCCTGTGATGGCCCGTGCCCCCGTGATGGCCCTATTGCCTGCTGACAGTGCAGAGGTGAGTTTTATATGGCAAATTCTGTGATTATATCACTTTTAGTCAGGGAATCTAAACTCAACCTCCCTCAGTTACTTTTCTACTCTGCATTGTACATTGTATATATGTATATATATTGAACACTTTTGTTTACGTACTTGACTTCTATTTTATACTTATTTTATACTTATCTATTTTTATCTAGCACAATCTCTGGAGCAAAACAGAAAGAAGCATTTTATATAAAAGTATTCTGTACTTCTGTATGACGACTAATAAAGAAACTTGAACTTGAACTCTACTGTGTGTCGCCTACAGCTGCTGCCGCAGGCCTGGCGTGCAGCTCTCACCGTGGAGCAGCAGAAGTGGATCGGTCGGGTGCTGTCCATCTCTTCATATAAATATCTTGGGATTTTTGTCGATAACACACTAACCTGGAACACCCACCCTGTCTGTACAATTTCTCTCAGCGGGTCAGTGTTAACGGCACTCTTTCAGAATCTAGAACCCTGAGCACTGGAGCTCCCCAGGGTATAGTAAGTTCACCTGTGCTTTTTACCTTATATACAAACGAGTGCAGAAGCATCTATCCTAACAACCGCTTCATAACATTTTCTGATGACACTGCCATTTTAGCTCTAATTAAGAATGACAGTGACCTAGCTGACTATTATTTGGAAATCCAGAGGTTTGTAAACTGGTGCGACAATAACTGTCTGGTTTTAAATGTTAAGAAGACTGGGGAGATGGTGTTTGACCCCAGAGGTGTTGGGGACCACAGGCCTGTGGTCATCCACACACAGTCCATCTCACAGGTCTCTTCATATAAATATCTTGGGATTTTTGTCGATAACACACTAACCTGGAACACCCATGTAGATAGGATTTTATAGTATGTCTGCACTTTATGTGCTAATTTCATCATTCATGTATTTTACATTCTACTAAAACTGAATCAAACCATAAACAAGGTGGCCTAAAGGATGTTAGATCCTAATGTGAAAAACTGTGATTTTATATGTCTGCTCATTTGAATTATTTCTACTTTTATCTTTACGTGTAAATTCAGCAGTCAAAGTGTATATATTAAAACGTGTCAAATCTAACTTCTAACTAGTCTTCAGGGTATTCTTGTTTACCAGAGAGGAGATCCGGTAGTGTGGTATACTGTAGTGTGGCTGCATACACCCCCCCCCCCCTCCTGCATTTACATGTAAATGTAGGGGGGGGGGGGGTTGTATGCGAATGCTAGCAACACGGCCGTATGGTGAAGGCTGAGAAGGAAAGTACTTGAAAGTCCTTGAATTTCATTTTGCAATGTGTGGGAAACTCATTATGATCTCCTGCTCTACGCAGATGTTGGCAACATTGTAACAAAATGCAAAATGGACTGCAAACAAGTAGGAATACAGCCAGCCAGTCACAATCAAAACCACAGGCCAGAGAGAGACAATCACAGGCCAGAAAGTGGTACTGTTGGCCAGACAAGGTTAAAATCTTTCTCCGTTTAAAAAACAGGACTCAACAGAGCATAAAACTGTCTTGAGCCTGTAAACATCTCTATTGTTAAACCTACATGTATGGGATCCAAGCCTGCTTGATTAATAACAAACACATATTTCTATAATGTTGTGATAGAGCCTGCACAAGTATTATCTGTTCCAAGGTGATGGAGCCTACGGTAGTAAAGATGTAAAGAGTCTGCGGACAGTGTCTGGTTTTAATGTACTAATGGACTGATGGTCTGATGGTCATTGTGTTTATGTTTGTGTACTTGTGCATGTGTGATTGTGTGTGTGTGTGTGTGTACTTATGTGCTCCAGCTCCTATCATATGTGTAACTGAGGGGTTACAATACCCTGACTGTATTAAAGATTGTGATATATTAAACCACTACTAGTTATGTACTTTAATTACTGGCCATACAGTACATGAATATATATGGTGAACACCCACACAAGAATACGGCATTGACACATAAAGTTCTATTGGAGGGTTATTTATTATTATTAAGCTTGTTAGGTTACAGATTGAGAATTAGGCTCGCGCTTGTATGGCGAAGAACATACGTAAAGTCAGTCAAGAGCATAAGTCAATGAGAATAGTATGAATACTATGATGGGTCTAAGCTGACGCCACCTGTGGTATAGCAATTATATGGGCCACACCGGTACCAGCTGGAGACACTGGGGGGTTCCCTCCGGGGTGTAAGGCCGGTAGGGGTAGAGGAATGTTCGGGTACAAAGTCTGGGTCAACGAGGAATAACGAGGCTCCAGATACAGGAGCCGGTGCATGTACTCCCTTGATCAGCAGACAAAGCAACAGTTGTAATCCAATATGCTCGATAGCATTGACGACAGCTAGCCAGCCCCTTCCAAGAGGCGGGCCCGAGTGATGATCCTCACGGGGGTAAATCCCAAACGACAGTGGAATCAACGGTGCTCTTCTCCAGTAGTCACGGTCCCAAAGCAATATAATCCAACCAGAAATGGTTCTGCAATCGCCGGTGTAGATTCTCCTGTGTACATATCCAACGGTTCTCGCCTAGGACTCCTCAGGTGTGGGCACGGATTTAGGCCGCACAGCCTGGATAAGTGCACTAGCTAAATACATGACGAACCGGTGGTAATGCTGGTCACTGAAGAACTGTAGCCGCACGATACACTATAAATGATCGACTATTACTTCACATTAGATTAAGTCGAACTCAACGTTACTGCGTTAAACTCTGACACTTTAGCATTCTATTCGCACGCGGTTCTCAATGCTCTATTTAGATGCAAGGTTGCTCACTTCACTGCACGTTGACTCGTGGTGAAGGCATTAAGGTTTTGGTAAGACTACTGCTGTTTATACCTGCGCCGTATTTATACGTAAGGTGAATATCTAGTGCCAACCTCAGTTCTTGTCTCGTATTACTGCGCAGACTCTGGGCATGTACCGACATGCCCGGAGTTGCCTTTGAACTTGCCGTTGGGGGCTTGGTCGTTGGCGCCTGGGGTCGCTGTCCAATAGGAGAGCGAATGTTACTCTGGTTTGTACACAGGTAAAGGGATATTCCGTGTATATATACAAACAATATACAAGGTATATCAAAACAATAAATATATATATTCAGTTTAATCTGACCCTTTGCAACAGCCGCCTCCTAATTAGTCCGCACCTAATTAGTTAAAGCGAAGACAGATTAATAGTCCTGTCAACTACTCAATGTCTGTTGTGGGGAGTAGGGCAATCTACAAAGTCAGTGGGTCATGATCGTCATCAAGGGAGTCAGGGAGCCTTGGCAACTCTATCAGCCTCGCCACGGGTCGGGTGTAGCGGTGAGGCAGGTCGGCCCTCCTGGGTATACTGGGCTGTGCTCGCCACTGGCGACAGTCTGGTCGAGTCCGCTGGAAGCGTCGTACTGCTTCTCTTCCGTTCAGTATCCAATAGCGACGTCGGATCTCAGCGAAGACTCTCTCAGCCCCAGCGTGGTGCACATCCTCGTCGTATTTCTTTATGATGAGCTCGGTGACCTTGTGTCGGCTGTTGAGGACTATAGGAAACTTGACGTCATCCGCTAAGTCCGGGGCTCGTCTCAGACGACCACCCACCCTGATGAGGTCATGGGTGTCGCGCTCAGGGGCCAAGTGGTGCAGTCTGCTGTCTGACGGGACTGGCTTTGATCCCTGCAGACAGTCTAGCTCGTCGGGGAACGAGTCTCTTTGGGCTCGCTGTAGCAGAAGGAGTTCTGCTTCTTCGTAGTTAGCTGCATTAATGTCGGTAGTGGGGGGGACCTCAGGGTGGTGCCACAGGAATGTCTTTAACTGCGCACTCTCAAGGGTGGGGCAGTCGTCTATGTTAGGGTCAGTGGGGACTGGTGTGTGCGTCAACCCACAGAACATAGATTTCTTGATCTCTGCCTCCTCTTGACTAGCCTCCCAAGGGGTGGGGTTAGGCCACTCTTCTTCCGGGAGCTTGAGGAACTCAGGACCGTCACTGTAGATATTGTGACGTGTGAGGTCATCTAGGGACATCCCCCGTGTGATGACATCTGCTGGGTTCTGTTTCGTGTCCACGTACCTCCAGCACGCTGATTCTGTTAAGTCTTGGATCTCTGTGATTCTGACTCCCACGAAGACCTTGTATCTACACGAATCGGACTGGATCCATGTGAGTACGGTCATGGAGTCTGACCACAAGATTGTTCTTTGCACCGGGATGGTGAGTTCACGTTGGATTAACGTGGCGAGTTGCGCGCCTACCAGGGCTGCGCAGAGCTCTAGACGCGGGATCGATTGTTGCTTGCGGGGGGCTATCCTTGAGCGAGCCAGGATGAAGGCTGTGTGTATTTCTCCTCCCTCCTCTCGGGCCCACAAGTAAGCGACCGAGCCGTAGGCCACTTCTGAGGCGTCGCTGAAGACGTGCAGGTCCATCTGGCACATCTCCAGCCGCACTGTGGGTGGGAAGTAGCTTCGGCGTATGTTCACATTTTGGAGCGAGTTGAGTTCTCTCTCCCACTCTCTCTAGGTGGAAGCGAGGTGGTCGGGTATGGGGTCGTCCCAGCCCTGTTCCTTGTCCCACAGCTCTCGTACAATCATTTTCGCCCTGGTGGTGTAAGGTAGGATACACCCCAGCGGGTCATATTGCCTTGCGAGTGTTCTGTATACGCTCCGTCTGGTGGTCGGTAGAGGGGTCGACCTTCCCTGCTCCGTGGTCAGGGGTGTGTATCTGTAATGGAGCGAGTCTGTTTTGAAGCGCCAGACTAGTCCTAATGTCATTTCTTGTGCTTCACCTGGGATGGTCGCCATCCAGGTCTCGCTGCTTGCTGCCTTTGTCTCTGGGGAGAGGCTGCGAAGTACTTGAGGGTCGCTGCTGGCCCACTGCCGGAGATCAAAGCCGCCTTTGATCAGTGAGGCGCGGAGCTTGAGTAGGAGGGCTTCGGCTTCTTCTGGCGTCGAGACGCTTTGCAGACAGTTGTCCACGTAGAAACTCCTCTCTACACTTTGTCTGACCTCCTCGTCAGCTTCAGGGTCTTCTGTGACATGTTTTTGCAGTGCGAACGTAGCACAGCATGGGCTGCATGTGGTTCCGAAGGGGAGGACCTCCCATTGGTAGATGGATGGTTGCTCATCCCCGATCCTCTCTCTCCATAAGAACCGCAGCAAGGGCTTGTCCTCTTCCACTAGTCGCACCTGCAGGAACATCCCTTTGATGTCGCCGCTGATGGCCACCTTGTCTTGGCGGAAACGTAGTAACACGCCTAGTAGAGAGGGGCCGAGTGTTGGGCCGGGCAAGAGTTCTTTATTCAGATTCTGTAGTCCGATCTGGTAGCTGCAGTTGAATACAATACGATCCTTGCCGTTGTGGTGGACCTTGTGGTGGGGCACGTACCATGATTCGGTCGTCTGGTCGGCCTCTTGAATGTCAATTTTCTTTATGTGTCCCGCTGTGATCAGCTTGTCAATCTCAGCGCGGTACACAGTGGCTTGAGTGGGGTCTTTGGCTAGACGCCGCTCGGTGTTCAGTAGATATCGCTCTGTCGCTTCTTTTGAGGCGTGGAGGGTGGGCATACCCTCTCGCCTCAAGAGTGGAGTTGCGTATCTCATCACTCCATTGACCTCGACTCTCTTTGTCCTCTGCTCGAGGAGGGTTATGGCATAAGTATCTTCCTTTGATCGAACGAGTTTCTTTTCATTCTTAAAGGGCATCGCGTCTAATGTCCATAGCCTCTCGACGTGCTGTAAGAGGGTGGTGTCTTCTTCTTTTATTCTTGAGTGGAGGCAGCGAGTGGCTGCTGGTCGGTTGGAAGACCCGGAGAGGGGGCCTTGTAGTGTCCAACCTAGGCGGGTCTCGACCGCTGCTGGACAGCCTCTGGGCCCGATGTGGACCCGGTCCGTTGGGACGATGAGGTGTGCGTGGTCGGATCCTATGAGCAGGGTCGGGGTGGCGCCGTCGATGAGCGGTATAGGTAGTTGACGTAGGTGCACGTATTTTTCCATCAGCTTTGGGATGGGGTAGGTGTACTGTGACAGGCCTATGTCTTGGCTGGTGAAGGCGTTAGTAATCCTATACTGCTTCTCGGGCTGCCCGACTGCTGCTATCGTGAAGGAGACATTTTCACCCTTTATGGTCTTCAGGTCTCTTCTAATAGTACGGATTGTCATTGTTTCTTCGCTCCCCCGCAGACCCAGCCGGGCTGCAGCGGATGCGAGGAGGAGAGTCTTTTCTGACCCATCGTCTAGGACGGCGTAAGTGTCCATGACCTTGTCCTCGTAGTTTAATATCACTCGGACCACTTTCAAGAGCACTCGGGAGCTCCCGCTCTTCGCAGGGTCGATATACATGACGTTCACTCTCGAGCTGCTTGGGGGTATGAGTTTCTTCTTGTTGCTGTCATGTAGGACATCCAAGTGGGCGCCGTCGCACTTGCTGCATTTCTTCTTTAAACGGCACTCGGCTGCCATATGGCTGCGTGCGCAGCGGAAGCAGCGGCGGTTGGCTTTGATCCACTGACTCACCTCGTCAGCGGTCATCTTCTTGAAAGTGTCACATTGAGACAGCCAATGTTCCTTTTCACAGTACTGGCATACAATCTTCCACTTCCCCTTCGTCGGGGGGGTGCTGTGGTTCTTGTGCTGCGGCACTGACTCGGCTTGGTGCATAACGGTCACTGACCGGCGGTTATCATTAGATCTCCGAGGTCCATCTCTTGGGCTTGGTCCACTCCACACGAACGTGTCCAGTCGTAGGCTGCTGACTTCCCTTGCGAGGAAGGCGGCCAGGTCTAGGAGGGATGGCTCGGGACCGTCGGGATCACGGTGGTCTCTCTGCCGCCGAAAGCGCTCTTGGCGGGCTGGAGGGAGCTTCTCTAGTATTCGTTCCACATTAGAGTTAGCATATAGTTCATATCTCCCTTTTTCCTTTTGGGACCCCAGCATCTCTGTCACGTACGTGGGTTGTTCATTATCATTATTGCCATATAGTTTAACACCATGTAACATCAGGGTAATATATAATTTGTGTTGTCTGTTATGTGTAGTGTTGTGTCATCTCCTAATTTCTGTTTCTATTCACAGATGCCACTCATCTCCCTGATTGGATTGGTTGCATCTGATTGGTGCACCTTGGGACAGGCAGTGGAGATGGGTGGTTAATAGAGTGGAGATGACACAACATCGGGCGCCTCACTCTGTCAGTTGACACTGATAGAGTTTTGTGAGGTTGACATTGATTGACCACTGTGTGTGGATTACCTTGTGCTTATGTTGGCCACTGTGTGTGGACTTACCAGTAGCCAAATATATAGGTATTGTGTTGTGGGGCCTTAGAGCCATTTGCCTTCCTGCGTGGAAGTAAGTATCTATATATATATATTTATCGGAAGTATACTATATCTTATATCATATGGTATTATATATATATATATATTTAGTATTTACCTATACCTCACTTTGTCTGTTCTCCAATTACCTTTTTCCCTATTTGTTTACATGTTTGTGGGTTGTTTTTTCCCTTTGTTGCCCAGTTAGATCAGTGGAGGTTTCAAGTCCTACCCTGCAAGAATAAATATAATTTACTCTTTGGGAACAGTGGGTTTAAATCCCCGCTATAATAAAATATCATTTACTATTTGGAACAACGCCTTGTGTTATTTTCTTTACCTGCCTGGGACCGGTGCTTTAAAAGCACTACTGGACGGGCTGGTTTTCACATACAGCCCGTTCCAGCTTATTCTATATGGTCTTGTGACATTGCTATGTGACATGGGGGCTCATTTCCGGTCTTTCATGTCCTTGTGACATGGGGGGCTCAATGCCGGTCTGCTGTGTACGTTTGATGGCTGATGGTATCAGGTAAAGTGGCGTTGTTGTTTATTAGTATTTATGTATCCATGCTGTGTTTTATATAATAATTAACCATTCGTGTATGCTCTTAACCAGATCTCTTTTTTCTACCACATAGGTAACTGGGGGGGTCACCTGCTTGGCTAGAGGGTGGGGGGCACGAGTCGTGATTCCGGTGGAGTGCGCAATGAAATCGGTAAGCGACTGAAGATATTTGTAGCCTTTCATCCAGGTAGTGGAGTAGTTTAGCTGGGATAGGCTAGAGTGACACAGGTGACTCCTAATTGAGTGGTTAGGAACATTTGTTATTGTTTTCATTTGGTAGATGTGGTCAGTTTGATTGTTTTGGTTAAGAGGTATAAAAGCAGAATGTGTCTATTATTATTGCGCACGGTCATGGTTAACTAAGTGAGGACGTTATATATAACATATCATAGTCACGCAGAACGACATATTATGGCGGCGTCGGCGTTTGTTTTTTAAGTCTTCGTGGCGGATCCAACGGAGGATCAGGTGGAAGGTTGCACTAAGGCGGAATTATGCCTTATTGCTAAACATTATAATATTACTGTGCAAAGTTCCCAGTCCAAGGCTGATATGAAAGCGGCTGTACTAGCGGGGTTAGAAGAGCAACAGGTGTTCAGTACGGCTCGGGGAGTAGTGAGTCATAGTGACCAGGAGGTTAAACACACTGGCGATAAATCTCCCTTGCGTGATCTTGACCCAGAGGGTGGTGCTATTAGGAAGTACGCCCAGAGTTGAGAGTGAGGGCGCGGGCGATTCTGATAAAGGATCCACGTCTTCTGGCCATACGCGCTCTAGTCTGCGTTTTGCCCGTCTCCAGATGGAGGAGAGGGCGCTTTTGCGCAAGGAGGAGAGAGACAGGGAGGACAGAGCCGCTGTTCGAGATAGGCTGGAGAGAAAGGAAGAGAGAAGGGAGAAGAGAGAAAGATTGGAGAGAAAGGATGAGAAAGACAGGGAACATCAACTGACAATAGAGAGAATGCGGTTAGAAGCTGGTAGTGGTGGTGCTACCTCCTCTCCTGCTGGGGTTTCCCCGGCTCACTTCAATATCGGCCAGCACGTTAATCTGGTACCCATGTTCCGAGAATCAGAAGTAGAGGCTTATTTTTCTGCTTTTGAGCGTATTGCACAGGCTCTGCATTGGCCGGAGGATATGTGGGTAATTTTACTTCAGACCAGGCTCACTGGCTAAGCCAGTGCGGCGGTTGCGTCGTTAACTATGGCTGACAGTCAAAATTATGAGCAGGTGAAGAATGCTGTTTTACGTGTGTATGAGTTGGTTCCCGAAGCATATAGACAGTGTTTTCGCTCGCTCAGAAAATCCCCTTCTCAAACAAATACTGATTTCTCCCGTGAACAGAGGAATCTTTTTGAACGATGGTGCGCGGCGAGTAAGGTGCAGGATCTTGCAGCCATGAGCGAGTTAGTACTCATGGAACAATTTAAGCTCTGTATGCCCGAACGAACCGAACTGTATCTGAATGAACAGAAAGTGTCTACTCTCCAAGACGCTGCTGTTTTGGCGGATGAATTGGCGTTGACGCACAAACATGCTTCGGTGCGTAATGATACTGTGTGTGTTAAAAACGGTGCGTTTCCCTCTCGGGAATTACCATTTCGGGGAAGTGGCGAGCGTGCGTATCGGCCACGCTCGCCTCCGTCTGAAAAGAGACATTGTAATTATTGTAAGAAGCCAGGTCATTTGGTGGCGGACTGTTATACATTTGTGCGCGATCGGCAAGATACTAAAAGGCCAGCTCAGAAACCAAAGGGGGTGGGGTTGATTAGCACTGTCTCACGCCCAGAGCGGGAGAAACCAGACAGTTGTTTTAATCCTTTTATGTCTACTGGTTTTGTGTCACTGTCGGGTGAAGTCTGTGACCAGCGCGAGGTGAGGATCCTTCGTGATACAGGTGGTTCACAGTCCTTTATGCTGGCGGATGTATTGCCGTTAAATGAGGAGTCATCTTGTAACTCAAGTGCTATTGTGCGCGGGATAGAAATGGGTTACATACCCGCTCCGTTACATATGATACATGTGACATCAAAACTAGTCACAGGTTGTTTTCCCGTGGCGGTTCGGTCCTCTTTTCCGGTAGCCGGAGTTGATTTTATCATGGGGAATGATATAGCTGGGGGGAAGGTGATTCCATCTCTGGAGATGGTGGATACCCCAGTGTCTGAGTTTTTGTGCAATGCGTTGGTCAAAAGTCACCCAAATGTTTTTCCTGTCTGTGCTGTGACTAGGGCTCAGGCGAAACGAGGGCAGGCGGTGACGCTGCGTGACTCCATCTGTGGCGAGGCGCTCGCTGAGGACAGGTGGCCGTCTAGTGACGAGATAAAAGGGGGTGTGAGTAGCGTTCAGGGGAAACTGGTAAATCCCAAGTTTTCCGACGTGCTGTTGCCTCTAACGCGTCAAGCGTTGATTGACGCTCAGAAAAATGATTCCTCCCTAACAAGTTGTTTTGCGGCAGTAGCCAGCACTACTGATAGTAGGAAACACACCTTCTTAATGGAGGAAGGGGTGTTGATGCGAACTTGGGTAGCTAGGCCAGGTGTGACAGGCTTAGAGTGTGGGGATGCATGGAATGTAGTGCACCAGGTTGTATTACCAGTGGAGTGTAGACTTCACGTTTTGATGTTGGCTCATGAACATATTTGGTCTGGTCATTTGGGTATTTCAAAGACTTATGACAGAATACTGCGAAATTTCTTTTGGCCCGGTCTGAAGGCCGATGTCGTAAAAATGTTTAGTACTTGTAGTACATGTCAAATTGTGGGTAAGCCAAATCAGGGGGTTCCTTTAGCTCCCTTGCACCCCATTCCGGCGATAGGGGAACCTTTTGAACATGTGATCATTGACTGTGTTGGCCCCCTGCCTAAGACAAAGGCAGGTCACCAGTACATGTTGACTATCATGTGTCTTGCCACCCGTTTCCCAGAGGCGATACCTCTGAGGAAGATTACTGCCCCAGCCATTACCAAGGCGTTAAACAGGTTTTTTTCGACTTACGGGCTACCAAAAACCGTGCAAAGTGATCAAGGCTCGAATTTCATGTCTAAGACCTTTAATCAATCATTACAGGCTTTGGGTATCAGTCACACGGTGTCGAGCGCGTACCATCCTGAATCGCAGGGGGCGCTGGAGCGCTGGCACCAGACGCTGAAGGCGATGCTGAAGAAGTACTGTGTTGATACGGGTTGTGGTTGGGACGAGGGTGTGCCATTTGTACTGTTTGCTATTCGGGATGCTAAACAGGAGTCACTTGGGTTTAGCCCAGCAGAGTTAGTGTTTGGTCACAGTGTGCGTGGTCCATTGAAACTGCTCAAAGAGAAGATGTTGTCTGGGTCTTCTCCTAAATCGACTGTGTTTGATTTTGTCTCCCGGGTCAAGGAGCGCCTCCGCTGTGCGTCCTCGCTGGCTAGGGAGGCCCTCGCCTCTGCCCAGGGGGAGATGAAGGTGAGGTTTGACAAGAAGGCGGTGGGGCGGCAGTTCAAGGCTGGCGATGAAGTGCTGGTTTTGCTGCCCATGCCTGGGTCAGCTCTCTCTGCCCAGTTTGCAGGGCCCTATAAGGTGGAGAGGAAAGTATCAGACACCAATTATGTTATATGTCCGCCCGAGAGGCGCAGGAAGACACGGTTGTGTCACATTAACATGTTGAAGAAGTATCTCACCCGTGCTGGTGAGAGTGAGCAGGATGTTCAGTCTGGCAGCCCAGGAGCTGTGCCAGCTGTTTTGTTAACGTGTGTTAATCCCCTGCCGGACGACGATTTGAAGGCGTTGTCCGAGGGTCAGCAGACGGGGCGTTTGACTAACTCAGAGTTCATGAGTGAGGTCACTGCCCATCTGTTGTATTTGCCTGAGTCACAGAGTGATGATGTACGTCAACTGTTGTTATCCTACCCTGTGTTGTTGTCTGATGTGCCTTCCAGAACGACCGTCCTGGAGCACGATATTGATGTGGGTGGTGCGACCCCCATTAAACAACACGCGTATCGGTGTCCGGTGGCGAAGAGGGAGGTAATGAGGAAGGAGGCTGAGTATCTGTTGGAACATGGGATGGCTAAGGATAGCTGTAGTCCCTGGAGCTCTCCTTGCCTTTTAGCTCCTAAGGCTGATGGGTCTCTCCGGTTTTGCACTGATTACAGGAAGGTGAACGCGGTGACTGTGCCTGACTCGTTCCCGTTGCCCAGAATGGATGACTGCATTGACAGTATTGGTCCCGCTGTATTTATTACGAAGCTCGATCTCTTGAAGGGGTACTGGCAGGTTCCCCTGACGGAGCGAGCATCTGATATTTCGGCGTTCGTTACACCAGACTGTTTTTTGCAGTACACCGTCATGGCCTTCGGAATGAGGAACGCACCGGCCACGTTCCAACGGTTGATGCACATGGTGTTGGGGGGAGTGTCTAAGTGTAACGTCTATTTGGACAATGTGGTGGTGTACTCGGACACTTGGGGGGAGCACATTGACAAATTGCGGGTGGTTTTTGCACGCTTGGCGGAGGCTTCGTTAACTCTGAACCTCGCCAAGTGTGAGTTTGGGAAAGCCACGGTGACGTACTTGGGGAAGCAGGTGGGTCACGGACAGGTTCGCCCGGTGGACGCTAAGGTGACAGCGATCCTGGCGTATCCGGCTCCTTCCACGAGACGCGAGCTACGGCGTTTTCTGGGGATGGCAGGGTATTACCGGTGTTTTTGTAAGAATTTTTCTGTGGTGGTGGCTTCCCTCACTTCTTTATGTAGTCCTATAGTACCTTATGTGTGGTCCGGGGAGTGTCAGAGCGCCTTCGAGGCTGCTAAGTCTCTCCTCTGCAGTGCTCCTGTTCTGGCAGCCCCTGACTTTGCGTTACCCTTTCAGCTGGAGGTCGACGCGAGTGCTGCTGGGGCTGGAGCTGTGCTGTTGCAGGCGGGGGAGGGCGAGGTGCATCATCTGGTTTGCTACTTCTCGGTGAAGTTCAAGCTGCATCAGTTGAACTACTCGACCATCGAGAAGGAGACGCTGGCGATGCTCCTCGCTCTCCAGCACTTCGAGGTGTACGTGGGCTCCAGCGCTATCCCAGTGTTGGTCCACACGGACCACAATCCCCTGGTGTTTTTGGCGCACATGTATAACCATAACCAGCGGTTGATGCGTTGGGCCCTGTTGGTGCAGGGCTACAACATTGTCATCTGTCACAAAAAGGGGGTGGACAATGTTGTGGCCGATGCCTTATCCAGAGGGTAGGTTTTGGGGTACTGCTCTGATGTTGGTTGTATAGGTAATAATGTTTTGTTCACCCGGTGGGTTCGCTTCTATGGGGGGAGGTGTCACGTACGTGGGTTGTTCATTATCATTATTGCCATATATTTTAACACCATGTAACATCAGGGTAATATATAATTTGTGTTGTCTGTTATGTGTAGTGTTGTGTCATCTCCTAATTTCTGTTTCTATTCACAGATGCCACTCATCTCCCTGATTGGATTGGTTGCATCTGATTGGTGCACCTTGGGACACGCAGTGGAGATGGGTGGTTAATAGAGTGGAGATGACACAACATCGGGCGCCTCACTCTGTCAGTTGACACTGATAGAGTTTCGTGAGGTTGACATTGATTGACCACTGTGTGTGGATTACCTTGTGCTTATGTTGGCCACTGTGTGTGGACTTACCAGTAGCCAAATATATAGGTATTGTGTTGTGGGGCCTTAGAGCCATTTGCCTTCCTGCGTGGAAGTAAGTATCTATATATATATATTTATCGGAAGTATACTATATCTTATATCATATGGTATTATATATATATATATATATATATTTAGTATTTACCTATACCTCACTTTGTCTGTTCTCCAATTACCTTTTTCCCTATTTGTTTACATGTTTGTGGGTTGTTTTTTCCCTTTGTTGCCCAGTTAGATCAGTGGAGGTTTCAAGTCCTACCCTGCAAGAATAAATATAATTTACTCTTTGGGAACAGTGGGTTTAAATCCCCGCTATAATAAAATATCATTTACTATTTGGAACAACGCCTTGTGTTATTTTCTTTACCTGCCTGGGACCGGTGCTTTAAAAGCACTACTGGACGGGCTGGTTTTCACATACAGCCCGTTCCAGCTTATTCTATATGGTCTTGTGACATTGCTATGTGACAATCCCTACCAGGGATTGTACCTTGATAGAGAGGTCATCCAATGCTCTATTGTCTTTGGCTGGGGGGAGGCGGTCGATATCTCTTATTTCTTGTATCACGTAGTCCCATATGCGTCCATAACGCTGGTCGAGGGCCACTAGAGCCGCGGAGTATGGGGTGCTTGAGTTGGAATATGCCAGCGCTATATTATGCGCTCTGGGCACCTTGAGATGCTTGAGGAGGATGGCATATTTGTACGACTCATCAGGGACGTCGGACATCATAGTCTCCAAGCACATCCGTAATTCCGTGTACTGTGCTCTGTCCTCGTGCGTAAAGTCTGGGAACGTCGGTGTGCCAAGGTACGATGCCATGGATGGCTGGCACATTGGTGAGCGTAGGGGAAGAGGCCTCCTGGGCGAGTCTCCCCGTACGTGTTGTCGTGGGTTGGTACTTGGTGGGTACCAGAGGCCGGGTACCCAGGTGCTGTTCCTCTGTGCTGACTGTACGTCAAACTCTGGGCTGAAGTCTGGGCTGTACTGGGCCTCCTGGTCCTGAGTATGTTGCTGCTGGTGGGCTTGACTTTTCTCCTCTTCCTCTTCCTCTTCTAGGTCCTGAAGTCTTCTATTCAGTCTCTCGGCGACGTAGGCCGGTTCTTCCCGGTGGCTGGGTCTCGTATGGACCGGTCGGGGAGGGGGTTCGTAGACGTAGACAGGATCCTTCTTTTGGCCGGGTCCCGGGTCGCTTGGTCGGGTAGGGGAAGGTGCCCTAGACCCTTGTCGTGATGATCTCCGGGAGCTCCGTGCGGAGAGAGGGGGTGTCGCCCTGGCAATCAATTGTTCTATCATCTGCGCCTGCAGCCGGTCGCGCTCTGCTTCGCGCTGGGCATTGGCGGCGTCGCGCTGTGCATTGGCGGCGTCGCGCTGTGCATTGGCGGCGTCGCACTGTGCATTGGCGCGGTCTCTTTCAATGTTCTCTTCCGTCTGAAGGCGTCTCTCCTCCAGTCTTATGCGGTCGTCTTCACTCCTTTGTTGCGCCTGGAAGCGCTCTCGCTCGGTTGCAGAGTGTTCGCGTTCACTAAGGGCTTGCGCTTGGAGTTGCGCGTGAAGGCGCTCTCGTTCCGCTGCAGATTGTTCGCGCTCGCTCGTCTGTTGAGCCTGAAGGCGCTCTCTTTCCATCGTAGAGTGTTCGCGCTCACTAAGCGTCTTTGCTTGAAGTCGATCGCGTTCGGTGGAGGCTGTCAGGGTGGCGATGAAGGCTTGCGCCAGTATCTGGTCCGCCTCGCTGGGGGATGACACTGACGGAGGTGATCGGCTTCTGACAGTGCTCGTTGGAGATCTGTTCTCCTGGCGCGCCCCGAGGTCCATCTCCTGGGCGCGCTTCTCTTCTGGTGGTGTGTCGGGTTCTGTCCCTGGAGCGCTTTCTTTATCCTGGAGCTCTCCGGGGACTATCCCATTGACGTTGTCTGGCGGTATAGTCATGTCATGTCCCACCTGGTCCCCCCCGTGAGCTTGGTCAGTTTCGTTAGAACCCACTGGGGTCTCTACTGGCAGGGTCGCCTGGTCGATAGGATTTGACATGCTTTGACTATCCGCTTTATCCGTATTTAACGTCTGTTTAGATAAGCTAGGTAGTAGAACGACAGCGTATTCCTCCAGATAGGGAGGTAGCTGACGTTTGCGCTGCGGGCGTTCTAGCTTGGGAGAGCCGCTTGGGGAGTGTTCACCGCTGGCCATGGTTAATATTAATATTATATTAAATATTACACTGATACCCTCCGGCTCGAAGGACCAATTGTAACTGAGGGGTTACAATACCCTGACTGTATTAAAGATTGTGATATATTAAACCACTACTAGTTATGTACTTTAATTACTGGCCATACAGTACATGAATATATATGGTGAACACCCACACAAGAATACGGCATTGACACATAAAGTTCTATTGGAGGGTTATTTATTATTATTAAGCAACGTTAGGTTACAGATTGAGAATTAGGCTCGCGATTGTATGGCGAAGAACATACGTAAAGTCAGTCAAGAGCATAAGTCAATGAGAATAGTATGAATACTATGATGGGTCTAAGCTGACGCCACCTGTGGTATAGCAATTATATGGGCCACACCGGTACCAGCTGGAGACACTGGGGGGTTCCCTCCGGGGTGTAAGGCCGGTAGGGGTAGAGGAATGTTCGGGTACAAAGTCTGGGTCAACGAGGAATAACGAGGCTCCAGATACAGGAGCCGGTGCATGTACTCCCTTGATCAGCAGACAAAGCAACAGTTGTAATCCAATATGCTCGATAGCATTGACGACAGCTAGCCAGCCCCTTCCAAGAGGCGGGCCCGAGTGATGATCCTCACGGGGGTAAATCCCAAACAACAGTGGAATCAACGGTGCTCTTCTCCAGTAGTCACGGTCCCAAAGCAATATAATCCAACCAGAAATGGTTCTGCAATCGCCGGTGTAGATTCTCCTGTGTACATATCCAACGGTTCTCGCCTAGGACTCCTCGAGTGTGGGCACGGATTTAGGCCGCACAGCCTGGATAAGTGCACTAGCTAAATACACGACGAACCGGTGGTAATGCTGGTCACTGAAGAACTGTAGCTGCACGATACACTATAAATGATCGACTATTACTTCACATTAGATTAAGTCGAACTCAACGTTACTGCGTTAAACTCTGAGACTTTAGCATTCTATTCGCACGCGGTTCTCAATGCTCTATTTAGATGCAAGGTTGCTCACTTCACTGCACGTTGACTCGTGGTGAAGGCATTAAGGTTTTGGTAAGACTACTGCTGTTTACACCTGCGCCGTATTTATACGTAAGGTGAATATCTAGTGCCAACCTCAGTTCTTGTCTCGTATTACTGTGCAGACTCTGTACCGACATGCCCGGAGTTGCCTTTGAACTTGCCGTTGGGGGCTTGGTCGTTGGCGCCTGGGGTCGCTGTCCAATAGGAGAGCGAATATTACTCTGGTTTGTACACAGGTAAAGGGATATTCCGTGTATATATACAAACAATATACAAGGTATATCAAAACAATAAATATATATATTCAGTTTAATCTGACCCTTTGCAACAATATGTATTGTACTAATAATAGTGTTTACCTTCCATGTGTCCATATCTGGCTGCCAAGAGGTGCGAGGAGCTGGAGGCTCAGCTGAAGGAGAAGGAGGAGGAGAACAGGACAGGCAGCCCGAGACCCAGTCTTTTTTTATTTTTTATTTATCCTTTATTTATCCAGGAATGTCCCATTGAGATACAAGATCTCTTCTTCCAGGGAGTCTTCTCCTCAGACATATAAACTGTACATTGGAAGAGGTCTACAAATATACAGCACTGTTGGGGGGGGGGCAGAACTGTACATATACAGCACTGTTTGTGATACAAAAATAGTAGAGTACATTAACCTGGCACACAACATACTTGTTCACATGTCATTTTTCTTTCACTCTAAAGGAAATATGTCTCACATACAGTAGACCCCCCCAGTAGCCTACTTTGTGGAGACGAAGATGATGAGTACCAGTCTTCTCCTCAGACATATAAACTGTACATTGGAAGAGGTCTACAAATATACAGCACTGTTTGTGATACAAAAATAGTATATAGTAATAATAGAGTATATACATTTGAGGGGGAATAAACTGTACTTTAGAGTGAAAGAAAAATGGTTTGTTGGTGCTGAGCCAAACTGTTGTGAGTATGCTGTCTAACTTCCAGCCTTGCATCCTCAAGGATACCATTACCTGATAGCTCAAACCACATCCAATGGGGTAGTCCTTTCCACATACTGCCACTACTCCAGTATGAGCTACTGCCCTCTGGGAGGAGGTTTAGAGTTCCACGCTCTAGACTGCAACCCCCACACCATTGAAATGCTAATTGTCCACCACCTACTGTAGTATTTATCGTTGCCATTTGAGAGTTCACACTCTCAGTCATCAAAAAGGATCATGGATCATCTTTAGACAAATAAATTGATACTAATAATTGATTACTTTGAACCTTGCACCTTATTAAACCTTGTCTAAAGATTAGATTAGATTAAAATGTATTGTCATTATACAGCACAAGTACAGTACAATGAAAAGAGGTTTGGCATCCAACCAGAGTGCAAATGTAATATACAATGTACAGGTTATTCAACTGTAAATATACAAATTCTGAGTGTGTTCTAATCATGTTGAGCTCAGTTGTAATCCAATCTTACCTAGCTGACCAATACCTGTTCCCTATTTGGTTTTGTGTCAGTCTTGTTTCTCTGATCCTATTTCTGAAGATGCATTTCCATTGGCTAATGGTCGAGATATAAGTCACTTGTTACTTGATATTACTGTAAATCATTTGACATCTATTGCTGACTGTTCATACATTTGTTACAATAAAGATGCAAATAATTGTTATCTCTTGTCCAATCAGAATAATTTTTTTTATTACAAAACATTGAGATATCAAACAGAAAAATTGTCTTGTTTACATTTGTTTTCTCTGGGTAGCACACAGCATTCACAGTAGAGATGGCTGGCTTGGTGACACTGATGGACACCACGTCATGGATCTTCAAAGCTGTGATTCTTCCAGCTCTGAATGTATATCAGCCGTAGGATTTGTATTACAAGATTCTGCCACGCCAGCCATGCATGTGCAATGGGCAGTCTCCACTTTGCCACTTGAATGAAGGATAACCCATGGCTCGAGTGGAGCTTCCCTTAGCCGCTGAGAGTGCAAAACCTAAGACATAAATATAATTGAAATTAGTATAGAATAAATAAACAACAACACTCATAAGAAGCTTCACTTTAACAGCTAATCACCACCACAGGCTAAAATCAAAAAGTGCAAAAACAGTGCCACTGAAGGGACAATGTACAATGCATTGTACCAGATATAGCTATGAGCTCATTTACATCTGCAGTCCCTGTACACTAACATTAGGTGAATTGATTGGGGGACCCTGATATAAACAAGACGAAAGTCTTTCTCTGGTCTGCATCCCCTTAACAATTGTGTGTATTGAGCTGTACTGTATTGTACCCATTCTGCAATCTGTTAATAAAGTTTTCAATCAATCAATCAATCAATACTCTATCACTGCACAGAAATTAGTCATTTTCTTTTGAAAGTGGTCATCAATGGTTACAGGCAGCCATACTGAAATAAGTATAATGACAAACATTCCGTGCAATCTGTTAAATAAAGTTATTTCATTCATTCATTCATTATTTCCACCGTTGTCCCTGGAGTAAACGTTACGTTACCTCGTTCGTCGTGTAATAACAAAGCCATCTTAGTTTTCAGTTGCATTCCAGATCCACCCTGTTGTTGACATGTCCTTAATTCTTTGAAAACATAACGTTACTGAAATGAATAAGGAATGCAATGTTCGCTAGCTTCACAATAAAGTCTCTCTCAGTCTCGCGCCGTCCCAACGTTGACAGTGGCTCGTCTGTTATCGACACAAAGGCACAGTGATGAATGAGGAAGTCAATAGACCGCCGCCGGTCGACTTTGCGCCTCCTGGCGGCATAAAACAGAACAGCAGCCTGGGTTCCTAATTAATTCCAACGACGTGATATCATGCGGCAAAGCGTCCATGAAAACTAAAGGCTTCATCTGTAGGGGCGTCTGCTGGTTTCTATTGGCTTAACGTGATCTCGGCCATTTTAGATCCTTAAAGGGACACGGTCCTATTTTACATACTGACTATTTTTATCATTTCGTCCCCTTATGGAAGTTCTACAGTTCTCTCTCATTGAACAGAGAATAGCGCATGAGTTATTTCCTAGTTTACCAGCTACAAATACTTTGCCATGCTTTGATTGTTTTTACAATAAGAGATTTATTCTTTATTTTGACTACAGTTTCTAACAGTCTTTTCTTGAGTTTTGTCCTTCAAAAATAGATGTTTAACTTTATTATTCATCTTTGAACCTGTTTTATTGTATTTCTATATTCTAAAGTAATCTTTGGCTTAGGTTCTAACCTTTTCCAAATACTCACTCATTGTATCCCAACATCTAATGTTACTCTATTATCTTTGTAGCCTAATTTAACTTTTAATCAATACATATATTTCTTGTTTTGTTTTAAACTAAGTTGATTTAGTCTTTAGATTATTGTTCTACCGGCAGAATATTCCTGATAATATTCTGTCTTTATTATAACTATTAGATTGATTATAACCTTATTTTACCTCTGTTTCAGCAGACAGAGTCTCTCCTGAGTTTACTGTTTGTCCAACTTTAGGCCATTACTTAAAAATAGTTCCTTGTGGCCAGGGGGCAACCAGGTGTCCTCTCCTTGGACGCGGGACCCAATAAAGATCGAAATAGATTATCTACTCAAGCCTAACAGTGGCCCTCGGAGTGGCCTGTTGGTCTTCTAGATAAAGTAAACAGAAACTCTTTCCTGCTAACTCCATCCAGCCTTCAGGCTGCCATTTTATGACCTAAAGTTATTTAAAGTGGGCCTACTCAATCACCCTCCGTTGTGTGAGGGAAGGTTTTAATCCTATGCCATTTGTTCAACTACTGCCTCAAGGCCTCAAACCGTCCAGTCTATCTGTTATTTAAAGATAATAAAAGACTTCTCCTTTAGACTGGGCTGTGGCGGGGGAGGTTTTACCACAGTGGGTCATTCCTCTAGACAGCCAACTGTTACTGCTATCTTTAGGCATTGTGCCAAATCTACCGACACCCACTTTACCTCTTACCATCCGCACGGTCCCCTGTTAGCATTGCACATTTCTTGGGAGAAGACATATGTTTTATTTTGACAATTCACAACACTAGTCAACATCACAACATTTAAATAGGGCCTGGGTTCAGTACTAGTCAACATCACATTGTTTAAATAGGGCCTGGGTTCAGTACTAGTCAACATCACAATGTTTAAATAGGGTCTGGGTTCAGTACAAGTCAACATCACAATGTTTATATATGGTCTGGGTTCAGTACTAGTCAACATCACAATGTTTAAATAGGGTCTGGGTTCAGTACTAGTCAACATCACTGTTTAAATAGAGCCTTGGTTCAGTACTCAGGGGCGTAATTAACGGGGGGGACACGGGGGACATGTCCCCCCTGCATGTTTTCAGAAGGCAGTTATTGTCCTCTGCACGTCCAATTTAGAGAGGGCACTAACTGAGATGTTTTCAAGGCAGCATAGCGTATGGCTGGATTCAAAGTCAGGGGGAAGGCCCATCAGAGGTGGGGAGGGACTCTGATTGTTGAGTAAGGCAACAATTTCATCTCTAATGAGGTCAATTTTCTTGGTAAAGAATTTAATGAATTCGTTAGCCGAGAACGCATGGTTTAGGGCACTTGGTTGTTTCTGAGTACGTTTTGCAACTGTGTCAAACAGAAACTTTGAGTTGTTTTTGTTTTCATTAACACTTTGAGTGCCACGCCGGGTTTTCCTTTTTACCCCCTTGATGCCACCATCCACTTCAATGTTAACGTTAATATCGCCTAATCTATGTTTTAAATTATGGCTATGTGTCTAATCTGCCCGTCGCTTATCAAAGACTATTTTCCAGTCAGTGCTGTCAAGGCAGATTGTTTTTTTATCGCGTCATTTCCGTTTCAGAGCATTTAGAAAAGCACCCGTTTTGAGATAAAAAACAGTTCATTCTGGACCATTCTATGAAAATCGTCTTTTACTGGAATATTCCACAACGTTGATATTCGTCGGCCTATTTATGAATCGTTTTCAAATAAACGCTAGATGATCAATATTATACGTGCACGCAAGCACATTCGGGCCGCGCACGGATAATCGCCGCGTTGATTTCCTCTTGGACTTTTACAGTGAAACCGAAAGAGCCCATTTCACAAAACAGCTTATAACTTCATCAACATTAGTCTGATTATCCTAACACTGATAACATAGATTCCTTACCTGACATCAGATGGTATCCAACTGGTATATTCCAATTCCTGATCACCATTCGAAAAAATCGATAAGTGTATAGATCCAACGTGATACTATAGAACTCCATGATCAGCGGGTCTCAGAGGCTCCAGAATGAACTGTGGTAACCCCGGCTGGATCAGTGGACTGGAAAATGTGGAGTACCGGATTTCTTTCCCCATCCATTTTCATTGAGTCCATTCCAAAATCCCTTATGTCATCTGGGAGACGATAGGGGGCGCTTTTTTCCACATATGATCGCCGGCGGTGCTCGTGTATACTCGGGTAGGCTCGCGTGAGGCAATATGATTTCAGATCGCTAAAAAAATAAATAAAAAAATCAGAGAAATCTCGTGAGTGGCTTTCAACCACATAAAAATAAACCCGAGATATCTCGTGTGTGGCAGTTAAAGTGTTAATGAGCCTGGAAAAATATGAGGTTTTGGCAAGTGAGAGTGCCTTTTTGTAGTTACGTAAACTATCATTCCAGGCAAGGCGTAATCAGGGGCGTATCTAGACCCAGCACTTCAGTAGGGCCTTATTTAGGGGATCTAGAGTTTTGTTGGAATGAATGTTAAAATCACCAACAATTTAAATGTTATCTGAGCGCATAACAAGCTCAGAGATGAAAGTGGAAAACTCATCTAGGAAGAGGGTGTAAGGGCCTGGGGGGCGGTAGAGGACAGCCATTACAAAGGATGCAGTGGAGGTAGGAATCAGACTCTGTTGGGCGGAGAGGGAGGCAACAAGAGCACCTCAAACGAGGAAAACTTACAGTTTGCGTCGGATGTAAAGTTGTGCTTAGAGTCGTAAATTAGAGCAACTCCGCCTCCTTTCTTGGAGGTGCGTGCGATATGGGAGCTACTAAAATTAGGGGGTGAAGCCTCGTTTAAGGGCAGAAAGTTATTAGGTTTAAGCCATGTCTCAGTGAGGCCCAATAAGAGACTATGGTCTGTTATCAGTGTATTTACCAAAAGAGCTTTGGTTGGCAGAGAGCGAATGTTGATAAGGCCAACCTTCACGCACTCTGTATATTTAACAGCGTGATTTTCAGCCATGCGGGTAGGTTTAATCGCAATTAAGTTGGCATGGTTTATCGCAAAAGGACGAACTGGGTAAAGCGGAGCGCAACGAGATATTCTAGTTATATACCGGTTTAAGGATAGAGATAGAAAGAGAGGAGTGGGGAGCCTGGTGGAGGAGGGACCCAGCATGGTTAGGAAAGGTATAGGGATTGGTAGGCTCCATCGGTTTAGCATGACCAGCATGCTTGTGGGGTGGCTGTCAGCCCGAAGCTATAATCTTGTCTATATTGCTAGATAAGAGAGAGGCGCCTTGCATGTTAGGATGCACGCCGTCCTTTCTCAGCAAGCCAGGGCGCCCCCAGAAAAAGGACCAGTTATCCATGTTCCTCCCTCCCCATCAACCTGGACCCCCTGCAATTTGCATATCGCCCCAACAGGTCCACGGAGGACGCCATAGCCCATGTGCTGCACACAGCAACATCACACCTGGACAAGAGGTGAGGCGAGCACAGAAAGACTCAGAAGGAGCTTCTATCCCCAGGCCATCAGGCTGCTAAACGAACAATAATCGCTAAACGAACAATAATCACTATGCAACAACCATCAAATGCACACAGCACACACACCCACACGCACACACTCACTCAAACAAACAACACACTGCAGCACCCACTCTCCACACTTTAGATCACACAAACACACTTACACTTTATATTTATTGATAAAGGATTTGCACTACAACTCGTACACCTACTGTGAATTGTACCTAAACTGCACCTCGTCCATTTATGCCTTGCACTATATAGTATTGTATATTAGTACACTGCACAGTATTGTATATTGTATGGTAACTACGTCTACGAACATTGTACATATGTCTAAACTGAACACTGTGACCTCTTTTTTTACTTCTAATTTTTACTATGTTTTTATTTCATACTTATCTTGTCATGCACAGTCTCTGGAGCGCAACAGTAAGAAGCATTTTGTACAAAAGTATTCTGTACTTCTGTATGACAACTATTAAAGAAACTTGAAACTTGAACTTGAACTTGAGAATGCTGTTCATCGACTACAGCTCAGCATTCAATACCATAGTCCCCTCCAAACTCATAGCCAAGCTCAGGGACCTGGGCTTGAAATATGACCTCTGCCAGTGGGTCTTGGACTTCCTGACGGGCAGACCCCAGGTGGTAAGAGCCGGCAACTGCACCTCCTCTTCCATCACGCTCAACATAGGGGCCCCCCAGGGCTGTGTTCTGAGCCCCCTCCTCTACTCCCTGTACACACATGACTGCGTGGCACAGCGGAACAACAACACAATCATCAAATTTGCTGATGACACAGTAGTGGTGGGCCTGATCTCTGCCAACGACGAGAGGGCCTACCTGGAAGAGGTAGAGAATATGTCACAGTGGTGTCAGGAGAACTGCCTCTCCCTGAACGTCAGCAAAACAAAAGAGATGATTGTGGACTTCAGGTGGTCGGGGGTCAAGGACTACAGCCCCCTCAGCATCGACGGGGCACCGGTTGAGAGAGTGAACAGTTTCAAGTACCTCGGAGCCCACATATCCGAGGACTTGACATGGACCACACACATTGACAGTGTTGTGAAGAAGGCACAACAACGCCTCTACTTCCTCAGGCGCCTAAGGAAGTTCCAAGTCAGTCAGAAGATCCTTAGGAACTTCTACTCATGTACAATAGAGAGCATCATGACTGGCAACATCACCTCCTGGTTTGGGAATAGCACTGCACAAGACCGTAGCAGACTACAAAGAGTGACACGTTCAGCCGAACGCACAATTGGAGGGGGGCTTCCCACCCTCCAGAACATTTACAACAAGCGGTGCAGGGGGAAGGCTAAGAGAATCATCAAGGACTCCAGCCACCCGAACAACTGCCTCTTTGAACTGCTGTGGTCAGGCAAGCGATATCGGAGTCTTAAGGCGAGCACAGAAAGACTCAGAAGAAGCTTCTATCCCCAGGCCATCAGGCTGCTAAACGAACAATAAACACTATGCAACAACCATCAAATGCACACAGCACACACACCCACACTCACTTAAACAAACAACACACTGCAGCACCCACTCTCCACACTTTAGATCACACAAACACACTTTATATGTATTGATAAAGGATTTGCACTACAACTCGTACACCTACTGTAAATTGTACCTAAATTGCACCTCATCCCATTTCTGCCTTGCACTATATAGTATTGTATATTAGTACACTGCATAGTATTGTATATTATATGGTAACTCAGTTACGTCTATTCTGCATCGAACATTGTACATATGTCTATACTGAACACTGTGACCTAATTTTTTACTTCTAATTTACATGCTATACTATGTTATTTTATTTCATACTTATCTTGTCTTGCACAGTCTCTGGAGCGTAACAGTAAGAAGCATTTTGTATAAAAGTATTCTGTACTTCTGTATGACAACTATTAAAGAAACTTGAAACTTGAAACTTGAACCCTAAGCCCTGTTCTTTACAGTATTTTTCCAGCCATCGGTGTAGAGAAGCTGTCCTACTCATGAACTATGTGTATAAAGGCTATGTGTATGAAGCCAATTGAAGGTTTAGCTAAAGAGCTAAAACCAGTAGGTCGAGCTAGCCGGGTAAGCCTGGAAGCTAGCAGAGTAGGATAGTATAGTTGACAAGCTAACAAGGCAAGACCAGCAAATTCAGATACAAAAGGGTGGCCTGCTGGAGGAGGGCAAGTAAGAGGCAGTAGATACTCGAATGCACTCGGTTGCCTCCTCGGAGAACTCCAGCAGGAAAACTCCAAGTCTTTGTCTGTCTCAGTCGGTCGCCTGCGCTTCGCTGGCGCTTGGATCAACTACACTTAAATCCCTGATGAATAATGTCCCACACCTGTAGGAGGCTGGCCTCTGACTGATTGGACTAATTAGCACAGGCTGCTCAAGTCAATCCCGATGGGGTGAACTGAGCTGATTGATTAAGAGAGAACAAACAACCACCAAAAATAATACACAATGGGTACTGACTTACTTTACTCAGCTAAATCACAAGTGTAGTCAGCTCAGCTTTAGTGCAAAGTGAGCTACAGGCAGCAGTATTTAACACAGGCCTTGCCTCTGACTGATTGGACTAATTAGCACAGGCTGCTCAAGTCAATCCCTATGGGGAGAACTGAGCTGATTGATTCAGAGAGAACGAACAACCACCAAAAATAATACATAATGGGTACTGACTTACTTTACTCAGCTAAGTAAAGTACACCCATGTGCGTATTATTCACGTGGGCTCTTGCCAGCTGAAAGAAACTAAGACATTGGGGACAGAGAGCTGTTGGCAGTCAAGTTGGCATTAGAGGAGTGGCGCCATTGGCTAGAGGGAGCTGAACACCCATTTGGAATTTGGAATATATCGAGGGTGCTCAGAGGAGAAACTCGCGACAGGCTCGCTGGTCACTGTTTTTCTCTCGGTTTAATTTTCTCCTGACGTACCGTCCCGGGTCTAAAAATATCAAGCCGGATGCTCTTTCCCGGTTATATGATGGGTCAGAAGAGGACCATCCTCCTGAGCCAATTGTTCCTGCAGGACAGATCCTAGCTCCTGTGACATGGAGCATTGACTCGCCTGTGCAGAGGGCACAACGTTTGGAACCAGATCCGGGTGGGGTTCCCCCGGGTCGGTTATTTGTGCCAAACAGCATTCGTTCCCGGGTGTTGAAGTGGGGCCACTCCTCTGGGCTGACAGGACATCCCGGAGTGCACAGAACTTGTGACTTCTTGGCCAGAAGGTTCTGGTGGCCTGGTATGATGAAGGATGCCCGGGAACTTGTGGCAGCCTGTCCCGTTTGTGCACGGAACAAAGTGTCTCAACAGTCACCACCAGGTCTGCTTCGTCCTTTGCCCATCCCTAGTCGTCTGTGGAGCCACATCGCCATGGATTTTGTGACTGGTCTGCCTCCTTCTGATGGTCACAGCGTCATCATGATAGTGGTGGATAGGTTCCCAAAGCAGCTCACTTCATTCCGCTGGTCAAGCTGCCATCTGCTCAGGAGACCGCCCAACTTGTGGTTGACCATGTCTTCTGAATTCATGGCATCTGCCAGGACATGGTGTCGGACCGTGGATGCCAGTTTACTGCTATCCTGGGTGCGTCGGTTAGCCCGTCATCAGGGTTCCACCTGGAGACCAATGGGCAAACAGAGCGCACCAACCAGTCTATGGAGAGTACGCTTCGCTGCTTGGCCTCCTCCAATCCGACCACTTGGAGTCACCAACTGGCATGGGCAGAATATGCACATAATTCATTGTGCAATGCATCCACTGGTCTCTCCCCATTCAAGGTTCAGTTTGGTTATCAGCCTCCACTGTTTCCTGAACAGGAGAGGGACATGGGGGTGCCATCTGCCGAGGCGTTTATCCGTCGGTCTCAGGCAACATGGAAGAGGGTGCGTTCAGCTCTTGTGCATGCTGTGGCCCGGCACAAGCGGTTGGCGGATGTACACCGTTGCCCGGCGCCTTCCTACCGTGTGGGCCAACAGGTATGGCTTTCCACAGGTGACCTTTTTTTGCTTTATTTTCACCTTTCTGTGAGGGACAGCTGTCTATTTCATCTCCTGTGAGGGATAGCTGTCAATCCCTGGTCTCTGTGGTTAATAGACCTGTCGCTAAACCACGCCCAAAAATAGAATTTGTCCAATCATATCACAGCAAAAATCCTCGCTGCAGAAAACTCGGTCAACTCGGTTTGTGGGCTGCATCAAACCAGACGGCTGTGATCGAAACCACTGTGAAGAGTTCAGTTTATATGTTATTATCTACCTAATATCCGATGGTGAAACGCTGTGCGTGGGATACCTGTAATTCGGACACCAGGTACCCTGGAAGACTGGATGGAGGAGTATATTTCATACTTTTTCCGAAGCCCAAACGAAAACTAGAGAAATGCAAGCGTGGATTATGTTGTGTCGTCGACCACATACACAACTGAATGTGAAGACCATTACCAAGGACACTTATGTTTGCTCAAGGTAAGGTCAATTCATAAAGACATAATATTTGACGGCATGTATTAGAAACATAGACCAAACTATTAGTTTGCTAACGTTTGACTTTGACTGCGAACTAGCTAGCATATATCCAGCCCAGCTAGCTAACGTTAGCAGCTATCTAACGTTAGCTGCCAACATGTTTGCTGTCTACTCGTCCTCACTAGTTAGCTGGTGTTTTTAGCAAACTTTTTCTTCTGTCTTTTCACCCCAAAGCACTTCAGAGATGGGAAGCCAACTCTGGAAAATCCAGATCCCATCCGGTCTCTCGTGTCTGCTGCGAAAAGACACAGACACTCACCCAAAAAAAGGGAACGATACCGCAGATATTTCTGCATCATAACGTTAGCTTTCTGCATCATAACATTAGCTTTCTGCATCATAACGTTAGCCTTCTGTATCATAACGTTAGCTTTCTGCATCATAACGTTAGCTTTCTCCATCATAATGTAGCAGGGTGGATTATCCCTTCTTTGTGGGAACGGTTGCTGGCAGTCACAAGGTAGCTGGACACAGTAGAGCTCCGTCTGACTGCACCCTCGTCTTTGGGCCTGGAGCGTCAAACTGGGGCCCGGTAGTGGGAGTGAATGGGGCCCGGGATTTACCAACTTGGTCTGGTACTCTGGTCTTCCTCGCCTCTCCGGGGCGGTCAGCAGTACTCCCCAACTCGCTCTCACCTCCCTGAATAGCTCCGTTAACCCTCCCACACCTAGTGACTGATATGCATAAATAGATTTGTTCCCCCCGCAAGCAGTACCCTCCCTCGACGACCACTAGAGACCTTAATGACTGGAAGGGGAAAGGGTCAAATAATAATAACATTACCCGCATCAAAAAGGGTTAGGGTTAGACTCAATAACGGACACGCACACACAACAATTCCCATCTTAGTTCGTTTAGTGTTACTTATACTGGGCAGTGACAAGTAGTACTGGCAGTGAGTCAAATGGCATACACTATCATTATTCCTAATTACTAATAATTAGAATAACAACATATATAACACCTATACAATAATACCCCAGGAAGAAACAGCTTTAACGAGACGGGAAATTAAGAGGCATGACAGTCAATCAAACCATACACGTTATCACACTCAAAATAACTGAAAAGGTGGGCCCACTGTACCAGAACAAAAGTCCTATGCTAATGCCGGCATGTAATGTTTGGGGTACCCCTTATGAACTGTAGTTAGCAACCATTAGCTGCGCCCGCAGGCTGCACCACACTGTGTACTGTGTAATAGATCCGGAGCATTGATGCTCGATTGTACTCAACCCAAAATGGCGGCCACGCCGCACCACCACCGTCCGGGTGGCAAGATGGCGTCGAACGCTCTCGTCGCAGGTGCTAGCAGGCGAGGCTGGAGCAGGGGCAGTAGTGAGCTGAGAGCGTGTGCTGGGTGTTGGCGACCTCCCGTGTTGGCCTGAAGACAGCCGGCGCAGAACGGTTGTAGACAGCCGGTGCAGAGTCGACGGTGCGCATCCATAAACTGGCCCTCACTCACACTGAAGCTACACTCTGGGTCCCAAACAGCCCACCTGCTACACGGGTATACTGTGGCGCAACGTGGTTGACTATACCACCGGTCGTCTTTAGCGCCTCGCGCTCGGGTTGCACTGGAGTCGATATAGCCGTTAGCAGCATGCTAATTATACCGTCACACTGCTACTATAACCCGATAACTATGGACGTCAGTCCTGGGGCTCAGTCTCTCTTACTCACGCACTATCACGGATACTCTTATGATAACCCGTCGCTCGCTCTGGCGGGGCTCTCCGGTGGTTCTTTAGCGGGGCTATTCCAAAGCACCTCCCGTTGTCGCTGCGACCGGTCACGGCTGCATCCCAAGCCGAAGAGATCTTCCGGTTCGTCCCACCTCCAGGTCATTCCCTCTTCCTCGCTGCCTGCCTCTCTCCCGTACACTCTCTGCCTGCCACCGCCCCCTGCTGGTACCGCCTACTAGTCACACAGGGAAAAGGACTGGGTGGATCGAATATGAATCAATTTCTGTTTATAATCCATATCCCAGCGAGTAGAAGAAGAGAAGCTTGCGTCATTGTTCGTGAGAATATCAATGGAAACTAGTCAACATGTCTTTGTGCACAAAGGGGAGATAAAAGGCAAGTCAGCACATCTGAATAATAGCCATATTTTCAGGTTGCTACATTTCCCCCCACTTTGAACTTGCTAAGTCCTCTGCAAGTTAACTCAATGAAACACCAACCAACGCATGCATGAAAACGGTCCTGAGACCAACAGTTTCACACATAGATCGACAATCACACATTATGCTAACAGTTTCACACACTCCTTCATGAATTGTAAACACTGTTCAACAAACACACTCTTCAGCTCGTAGTCCTGGCGATACCGAGCGGGTAGCCGACCTCTGGTGCTCCTCTGGGGCCGGGTTGGTTCGACTCCCCCCCCGTCTGACTCCGCGTCAGATCCTTCAGTGCCTGTTGACTACGGCCTCTCCCTCTGGGGCCATCAGTTGGCCGCCAGCGGCCCCCTCTTCGCCCCTCGTCTTTGCCGTCCTCTCCCGAGGGGTCCGACTCCACCTCTCCTCCCTCGTCCGGCGCATCTTCAGCGATGACCCGAAGGGCCCGGGTGGGTTACACGCCCTGGGACCCGGATCCCGAGGACGATAGCCGGCGGGCTCCCCGTCTGTCCCAGACGAGCTCCGCGAGCGCGTAGGAGCCCTCCGGCGGACCTGCGCATGCCCTCCCCGATCGGGAGTTGGGAAGGAACGGGGCTTGAGCTGGTCCCGATGTACAGTCCTCTCCGGGCCCCCTTCTTCGGGCCGGACAACGAACACCGGCGTCCCCTCGTGGCTCGGTGTAACCACCGGATAGGGCGTAGGTTCCCCCCTGGACTTTCGGTCGTGGATCCGCTTCGCTGTGGCTCCCGCGGCCTCCGCAGCAGCCTTCAGTCGCTCCTTCTCCGTGGGTACAGCCTCTGGTTCTGACCGCATCGGGATGCGCGGCCGGGCGCCAGCGCTTCCGTCTGGCCGGCCGCAGTGGTATCGAATCCTACGAATACTACGGCACGCTACCACACCTCCCCCCTCAGACCATGGTCTGGCGGTCGCCAGGTCGGACGACCCGCCTGCTGCTGTGTGGGTGGCGCCCTGTACTGGTGGGAGAGGAACCTCACCGCCCGGTGCTTCCGTCGGGCGCGGTTCTCCCATCGCGCGGGGGCACTCGCGGCCGATATGGCCAGGCTGTTGACAGGTGTAGCAGATCAGCCTCCCATCCTTGCTCCGGCGGGGTAGTCTGCGCGGGGTAGAGGGCACGTCTCCCCTCCGTTGGCTTCCGGCGAAGCCTCTCTGGGGCGTGTGTCGCTCCTGTTGAAGCGCCTGGAATAGCTGCTCCATGCGCGCGCCCAACTGCTCCTGGCCGGCGAAGAGCTGTCGGATGGACTCCTGGAGTGCGGCTAGGTCCAGAGGTGGCTCGTATCTCTCCACGCCGACTCTGGTTACGACGGCGTCGACTGCCCTTCGTGGTCCGGGTCGGTACCCTGATGGGCCCGGAGCTTCGGGGGTGGGAGCAGAGGCTGGGCGTGGCGCGCTGGCGGGGCGGGGGCAATCCCTGCTGATGTGGCCTGGCTGATTGCAGGCAGAGCAAATCAGCCTGCCCTCTTTGTCCCGGCGGGGCGGTTCTCGCTTAGCGGCGGGCGCGTCGTCTCGGCGTCGCCATCCAGTGGCGCCTCTCCGGGGCTCGTCACGTCCCTGTTGGAAGGTCTGGACTAGTTGCTCCTGGCGCGCACCTAGCCGCTCCATTCCTGCCTGGAGCTGCCTAATAGTCTCCTGCAGCGTCTCAACGCTCAGCGAGGTCTCTCGTCTCTCCCCGGCCGCGGCGTGGACCAAACCCCGGGGGGAACCCTTGTCGGCGGGGAGGACCAGCTCGTTCTCCGTCCAATCGATTGCCGCCTGCAGTACCTGGGGAAACGGCCGCGTCCCATCCTCTCACTTGTTCCTCCGCGGGCACTCGACTGGCACGGAGATGGGTCCTCATTGCCTGGATCCAGTCTTCCACAGGCAGTTCCCCCCTCTCGTTTTCACCTCCAAATTCACTGCACTTCCGCTCTCGTTGGACGTACACCACCGGGAGGGGCACTGGAGGGAGCTGTTGGAACATGGCCTGTGCCACGGCAAGCAACTCTCGGCGCCTGGCCTGTTCCAGTTGTTCGTGCTGGTGTTCCAGGACGCCCTCCTGGTCCTGGAGTTGACCCTTTAGGAACTCCACTTCTGCGGCCAAGGTCTGCACCGTCTCGGCTTTCCCTCCTTCCTCTTTGAGAGGGGCCGGAGGGTCATCTCGTTGCTCCGGCCGGGACGGCCCGGCTCTGACCTCCGGCTTCGGGGTGTCGCCCTCCAACATCTTAGGTCTCTTGGTCGTCACGTACGAGGGAGTGGAGTAGGATGTGTATCCTGTTCGTGACGCCAAATGTAGCAGGGTGGATTATCCCTGCTTTGTGGGAACGGTTGCTGGCAGTCACAAGGTAGCTGGACACAGTAGAGCTCCGTCTGATTGCACCCTCGTCTTTGGGCCTGGAGCGTCAAACTGGGGCCCGGTAGTGGGAGTGAATGGGGCCCGGGATTTACCAACCTGGTCTGGTACTCTGGTCTTCCTCGCCTCTCCGGGGCGGTAAGATACTCCAGTCCTTCTACTCAGGGGCTGTAGAGAGCATCTTGACCGGAAACATCACTGCCTGGTATGGAAACAGCACGGCACAGGACAAGAAGGCCCTACAGAGAGTGGTGCGCTCAGCCGAGCGTACCACGGGTATTGCACTACCTCCCCTGCAGGTTCTATACAACAAGAGGTGCAAATCCAGAGCCTGCAGAATAATGAAAGACCCCCACCACCCCAATAACAGCCTGTTTCAGCTGCTGAGGTCAGGCAGACGCCTGCGAACCCCAGCTACTAGGACAGAGAGGCTTAGGCTTAGCTTATTCCCCCAGGCCATCAGAGTCCTGAACAATGAACATTGAGTACCACAGAACACTGAACTATCCACACATAAGCACACATGAGCACACACACGACACGCACGCTGTGCACGCTCACACACTAGCAGCCACTTTAACACTTTAACATGAGCGGGCACACACTCATGCCGCACACACGCACACTTATGGCCAAAAGGAAAGGCCACTTTAAATTAGTATAACAGGAACAGTGTATTGCACTAACAAAGCTACCTAGCATGTCCTATATGCTCTGTAAATAACTATGTACAGATACCGAGATGTCACACCATGTTACCTGTTACCTGTTTATTGCACAATGTTTTTTTTTTTTATTGGATTCTATTATATGTTGTACCACTGTATTGCACATCGTTGCGGGCAAGACCACCCGCATTTCATTGTATACTTGTATGCCGTGACAATTAAAACTCTTGACTTGACTTGACTTGTCAGCAGTACTCCCCAACTCGCTCTCACCTCCCTGAATAGCTCCGTTAACCCTCCCACACCTAGTGACTGATATGCATAAATAGATTTGTTCCCCCCGCAAGCAGTACCCTCCCTCGACGACCACTAGAGACCTTAATGACTGGAAGGGGAAAGGGTCAAATAATAATAACATTACCCGCATCAAAAAGGGTTAGGGTTAGACTCAAGGGTTAGATGGCGCCGCTATGTCCGGCCGCCTGTCTGTGCGCTCCGTCGAGACTGTGCTTACTTTTGCTAATATTTATAATTTTAAGAGTTTTGTCTGTACCAACAGTAGGTGCATTTAATGTGTATGACCGTCAGTCACTTATAGACATCGGATTACGGGAAACGTACCGACTAGATTACTCCCTGGATCAGCTTTCTGAACCGCAGCAATGGCCTGTGGAGATTCTGAGGACAATGGGACCAGATCCTGACCCCAGGAACAAAGGAACCATCAGACGGCGTGGGAAGAGAGCTGGGATCCGTAACAGACTGAGAACCAGATGACACCGAACGCCACTACCCAGTATATTGCTAGCCAATGTACAATCGATTGACAATAAATTAGACGACATCCGAGCAAGGATTAAATTCCAGAGAGACGTTAGAGATTGTAATGTTCTCTGCTTCACTGAAACGTGGCTGTCGCCAGAAACCCCGGACCACGCCATCCAACCAGCCGATCACTTCTTCATCCACCGCAAGGATAGAACAGCTGAATCCGGCAAACAGCGCGGAGGTGGGATCGCCTTCATGGTGAACAACAATTGGAGCGATCCAGCCAACGTGAAGGAATTATCGAACCACTGCTGCCCCAACCTGGAATATATAACAATTAAGTGTCGTCCTTTCTTCCTTCTGAGAGAGTTAACGGCGATCATCCTTGTAGGAGTGTACATTCCACCGCAAGCCAGCGATAGTGTCGCGCTCTCCAGACTTCACGATGAGGTAAACAAACTCCAAGCCGCGAACGTTAACGCCGCCATTGTAGTAGTGGGTGATTTCAATAGCGCCAATCTGAGAAAGGTTTTGCCTGACTTCTATCAGCATGTGACTTGTAACACCAGAGGCGGTAACATCTTAGACCACTGTTACACGCAATTCAAGGGTGGCTACAAGGCTCATTCTGCTAGTGGCTTTGGTAAGTCTGATCACGCGGCCATTTTTCTTTCACCAAAATACAAACAAAGAATCAAGAGCACTCCTGTAGTCTCGCGAGAGGTGCAGAAATGGGATGTGGAGTCGGGGGGGACGCTCCAGGCTGCGTTTGAGTGCACAGACTGGAGCGTGTTCCGCGACACAGATAACATTAATGTCTACACGGAGACAGTGCTGGACTATGTTCGTAGTTTGGTGGAAGAAACAATCCCCACTACCACAATTAGAGTTTACCCAAATCAAAAACCCTGGGTAGACAAATCCGTCCGTGAAGCTCTGAAAGCGCGCACCAAAGCATACAACGACGGCCTGGTGGCAGGCAACATGAATGACCACAAGGTGGCGCGATACAACGTAAGGAGGACAGTGACAGAGGCCAAACGGCGCTACAGGGATAAAATTGAACTCCAGTTTGAACAGGCCGACTCCAGAGCTATGTGGCAGGGGCTCAAAACGATGACGGACTACAAAGGCACATCCCTCAAACTGAACAGTGACATCTCCTTAGCAAATGACCTCAATACCTTCTATGCAAGGTTTGGTGCTGGTAATAACAACACCAGCCCACAAGCCACGGCAATGGGGGGGGGGGGTCTGCTGCTGATGGAGACTCAGTGTTCAGGGTAACAGAGCATGAGGTGAGGCGGACCTTTAAAAAAGTGAATATCAGGAAGGCAGCAGGACCGGACGGCATCCCCGGCCGCGTCCTAAAAGTCTGTGCCGACCAACTTGCCCCGGTATTCACTGACATATTTAACCTGTCCTTAGAACAGGCTGTCATCCCCACCTGCCTGAAGAAGTCTATTATCCCTGTACCCAAGAAATCCAAGCCTGCTTGCCTCAACGACTACCGCCCTGTAGCTCTCACCTCCATAGCCATGAAGTGCTTTGAGAAGCTAGTAAAGGGCTACATCTGCTCCTCCCTCCCCATCAACATGGACCCCCTGCAATTTGCATACCGCCCCAACAGGTCCACGGAGGACGCCATAGCCCATGTGCTGCACACAGCAGCATCACACCTGGACAAGAGGAAGGGGAACTATGTGAGAATGCTATTCATCGACTACAGCTCGGCATTCAATACCATAGTCCCCTCCAAACTCATAGCCAAGCTCAGGGACCTGGGCTTGAACTATGACCTCTGCCAGTGGGTCTTGGACTTCCTGACGGGCAGACCCCAGGTGGTGAGAGCAGGCAACTGCACCTCCTCATCCATCACCCTCAACATAGGGGCCCCCCAGGGCTGTGTTCTGAGTCCCCTCCTCTACTCCCTGTACACACACGACTGTGTGGCTCAGCGGAGTAGCAACACAATCATCAAATTTGCTGACGACACAGTGGTGGTGGGCCTGATCTCTGCAAACGACGAGAGGGCCTACCTGGATGAGGTCAAGGTCCTGGCGGGATGGTGCCAGGAAAACAGCCTCTCCCTGAACGTCAGCAAAACAAAAGAGATGATTGTGGACTTCAGAAGGTCGGGGGTCAAGGACTACAGCCCCCTCAACTGGCGCTGAACTAAACTGGCGCTGCTGTGATGGCTGCCTTTCTGATCGCTCCGACGAGACTGTGCTTTATTTTGTTAATTTTTATAGTATTAGGAGTTTTATTTGCACCAACTGTTGGTGCATTATATGTGTATGACCGTCAGTCAATCATTGACATTGGATTAAGAAAAACTTACCGTTTGGATTGCTCTCTGGATCGGATCGCTGAACAGCAGAAATGGCCCGCCGAGATCCTTTGTTATGCCGGCCATGGACAAGACCAAAAGCCGCCGCGAAGACGAGGAAAGAGAGCCGGGGTCCGGAACAGACTGAGGTCCAAACGACACAGAACCACATTGCCCAGCATATTGTTGGCCAATGTGCAATCGATAGGAAACAAATTGGACGACATCAGAGCAAGGATCCAATTCCAGAGGGACATTCGGGATTGTAACGTCCTCTGTTTCACAGAAACTTGGCTGAGTCCAGATGTCCCGAATCATGCAATAGAACCGGCAGACCACTTCTTCGTTCTACGCAAAGACCGGACGGCATTAGAGTCACTAAAGACGAGAGGAGGCGGCATTGCCTTCATGATAAACAAGGAGTGGTGCGATTTAGGCAACACAAAGGAAATGTCTAACCACTGCTCCCCAGACCTGGAGTTTATCACGATAAAATGTCGACCCTTCTTCCTCCCAAGAGAGTTAACGTCCATCATCCTCATCGGAGTGTACATTCCACCACACGCGAACACTGAGGTCGCACTTTCAAAACTTCACGACGAGGTAAACAAACTCCAGGCAGCTAACGTTGACGCGGCCATTTTGGTCTTGGGGGATTTCAACAGCGCGCGTCTTAAAAAGGTGCTGCCGAATTTCTATCAGCATGTGACCTGTCCCACCAGAGGCGAGAACATATTAGACCATGTATACTCGCAATTCAAGAATGGGTACAAGTCACAGGCTCTTAGTCCATTCGGTAAAAGCGATCACGCCACAATTTTTCTTTTGCCTAAGTACAAACAGAGTCTCAAGCGAACGCCGGTGGTCTCGCGAGAGGTTAAGCGTTGGGCCGTGACGTCAGTGGAGTCACTCCAAGCAGTGCTGGGAAGCACAGAATGGAGTGTATTCCGTGATAACACAGCCAATATTAACGAATACACCGAAACGGTGATTGACTATGTCTGTACTCAGGTAGAAGTAATAATCCCCACCACCAAAATTAATATCTACCCAAATCAAAAGCCCTGGGTAGACAAATCCGTCCGTGAGGCTCTGAAAGTGCGCACATCAGCATACAACACCGGGCTGGTGACAGGCAACATGGAAGAACACAAGATGGCAAGATACAACGTCAGGAGAGCAGTAATAGAGGCAAAACGGCGTTACAGGGATAAAGTTGAACTTCAGTTTGAACAGGCTGACTCTAGAGGCATGTGGCAGGGCCTCAGAACAATGACAGACTACAAAGGAACCCCCCTCAAACTGAACAGTGACATCTCCTTAGCAAATGATCTCAACTCCTTCTATGCGAGGTTTGAGGCTGTGAATAACAACACCAGCCTACAAACCACGGCAATGGGGGGGGGGGGGTCTGCTGATGGAGACTCAGTGTTCAGGGTAACAGAGCATGAGGTGAGACGGATCTTTAAAAAAGTGGATATCAGGAAGGCAGCAGGACCGGACGGCATCCCCGGCCGCGTCCTAAAAGTCTGTGCCGACCAACTGGCCCCGGTATTCACTGACATCTTCAACCTGTCCTTGGAACAGGCCGTCATCCCCACCTGTCTGAAGAAGTCCACCATCATCCCTGTACCCAAAAAATCTACGCCCGCTTGCCTCAACGACTACCGCCCTGTAGCCCTCACCTCCATAGCCATGAAGTGCTTTGAGAAGCTAGTGAAGGGCTACATCTGTTCCTCCCTCCCCATCAACCTGGACCCTCTGCAATTTGCATATCGCCCCAACAGGTCCACGGAGGACGCCATAGCCCATGTGCTGCACACAGCAGCATCACATCTGGACAAGAGGCAGGGGAACTATGTGAGAATGCTGTTCATCGACTACAGCTCAGCATTCAATACCATAGTCCCCTCCAAACTCATAGCCAAGCTCAGGGACCTGGGCTTGAACTATGACCTGTGCCAGTGGGTCCTGGACTTCCTGACGGGCAGACCCCAGGTGGTAAGAGCCGGCAACTGCACCTCCTCATCCATCACGCTCAACATAGGGGCCCCCCAGGGCTGTGTTCTGAGCCCCCTCCTCTACTCCCTGTACACACATGACTGCGTAGCACAGCGGAACAACAACACCATCATCAAATTTGCTGATGACACAGTAGTGGTGGGCCTGATCTCTGCCAACGACGAAAGGGCCTACCTGGAAGAGGTAGAGAACCTGTCACAGTGGTGTCAGGAGAACTGCCTCTCCCTGAACGTCAGCAAAACAAAAGAGATGATTGTGGACTTCAGGAGGTCGGGGGTCAAGGACTACAGCCCCCTCAGCATCGACGGGGCACCAGTTGAGAGAGTGAACAGTTTCAAGTACCTCGGAGCCCACATATCCGAGGACTTGACATGGACCACACACATTGACAGTGTTGTGAAGAAGGCACGACAACGCCTCTACTTCCTCAGGCGCCTAAGGAAGTTCCAAGTCAGTCAGAAGATCCTTAGGAACTTCTACTCATGTACAATAGAGAGCATCCTGACCGGCAACATCACCTCCTGGTTTGGGAATAGCACTGCACAAGACCGTAGCAGACTACAAAGAGTGACACGTTCAGCCGAACGCACAATTAGAGGGGGGCTTCCCACCCTCCAGAACATTTACAACAAGCGGTGCAAGGGGAAGGCTAAGATAATTATTAAGGACTCGAGCCACCCGAACAACTGCCTCTTTGAACTGCTGCCGTCAGGCAAGCGATACCGGAGTCTTATGGCGAGCACAGAAAGACTCAGAAGGAGCTTCTATCCCCAGGCCATCAGGCTGCTAAACGAACAATAATCGCTAAACGAACAATAATCACTATGCAACAACAACCATCAAATGCACACAGCACACACACCCACACGCACACACTCACTCAAACAAACAACACACTGCAGCACCCACTCTCCACACTTTAGATCACACAAACACACTTACACTTTATATTTATTGATAAAGGATTTGCACTACAACTCGTACACCTACTGTGAATTGTACCTAAACTGCACCTCGTCCATTTATGCCTTGCACTATATAGTATTGTATATTAGTACACTGCACAGTATTGTATATTGTATGGTAACTACGTCTACGAACATTGTACATATGTCTAAACTGAACACTGTGACCTCTTTTTTTACTTCTAATTTTTACTATGTTTTTATTTCATACTTATCTTGTCATGCACAGTCTCTGGAGCGCAACAGTAAGAAGCATTTTGTACAAAAGTATTCTGTACTTCTGTATGACAACTATTAAAGAAACTTGAAACTTGAAACTTGAAACTCAGCATCGACAGGGCACCGGTTGAGAGAGTGAACAGCTTTAAGTACCTCGGAGCCTACATATCCGAGGACCTGACATGGACCACACACATTGACAGTGTTGTGAAGAAGGCACGACAACGCCTCTACTTCCTCAGGCGCCTAAGGAAGTTTCAAGTCAGTCAGAAGATCCTTAAGAACTTCTACTCATGTACAATAGAGAGCATACTGACTGGCAACATCACCTCCTGGTTTGGGAATAGCACTGCACAAGACCGAAGCAGACTACAAAGAGTGACGCGTTCAGCCGAACGCACAATTGGAGGGGGGCTCCCCACCCTCCAGAACATTTACAACAAGCGGTGCAGGGGCAAGGCTAAGAGAATCATTAAGGACTCCAGTCACCCGAACAACTGCCTCTTTGAACTGCTGCGGTCAGGCAAGCGATACCGGAGTCTCAAGGCGAGCACAGAAAGACTCAGAAGAAGCTTCTATCCCCAGGCCATCAGGCTGCTCAACGAACAATGAACACTACACAACAACCATCAAACGCACATAGCACACACATCCACACGCACACACTCACTTTAAACAAACACACTGTAGCACCCACTCCCCACACTTTATAGCACACACTCACTTTAAACAAACACACTGTAGCACCCACTCCCTACACTTTATATTTATTGATAAAAGATTGCACTACAACTCGTACACCTTACTGTAAAGTGTACCTAAATTGAACCTCATCCCATTTCTGCTTTGCACTATATAGTATTGTATATTAGTACACTGCATAGTATTGTATATTATATGGTAACTCAGTTACGTCTATTCTGCATCGAACATTGTACATATGTCTATACTGAACACTGTGACCTCATTTTCTACTTCTAATTTACATGCTATACTATGTTATTGATACTTATCTTGTCTAGCACAGTCTCTGGAGCGTAACAGTAAGAAGCATTTTGTATAAAAGTATTCTGTACTTCTGTATGACAACTATTAAAGAAACTTGAAACTTGAACTTGAATAACGGACACGCACACACAACAATTCCTGTCTTAGTTCGTTTAGTGTTACTTATACTGGGCAGTGACAAGTAGTACTGGCAGTGAGTCAAATGGCATACACTATCATTATTCGTAATTACTAATAATTAGAATAACAACATATATAACACTTATACAATAATACCCCAGGAAGAAACAGCTTTAACGAGACGGGAAATTAAGAGGCATGACAGTCAATCAAACCATACACGTTATCACACTCAAAATAACTGAAAAGGTGGGCCCACTGTACCAGAACAAAAGTCCTATGCTAATGCCGGCATGTAATGTTTGGGGTACCCCTTATGAACTGTAGTTAGCAACCATTAGCTGCGCCCGCAGGCTGCACCACACTTTGTACTGTGTAATAGATCCGGAGCATTGATGCTCGATTGTACTCAACCCAAAATGGCGGCCGCGCCGCACCACCACCGTCCGGGTGGCAAGATGGCGTCGAACGCTCTCGTCGCAGGTGCTAGCAGGCGAGGCTGGAGCAGGGGCAGTAGTGAGCTGAGAGCGTGTGCTGGGTGTTGGCGACCTCCCGTGTTGGCCTGAAGACAGCCGGCGCAGAACGGTTGTAGACAGCCGGTGCAGAGTCGACGGCGCGCATCCATAAACTGGCCCTCACTCACACTGAAGCTACACTCTGGGTCCCAAACAGCCCACCTGCTACACGGGTATACTGTGGCGCAACGTGGTTGACTATACCACCGGTCGTCTTTAGCGCCTCGGGCTCGGGTTGCACTGGAGTCGATATAGCCGTTAGCAGCATGCTAATTATACCGTCACACTGCTACTATAACCCGATAACTATGGACGTCAGTCCTGGGGCTCAGTCTCTCTTACTCACGCACTATCACGGATACTCTTATGATAACCCGTCGCTCGCTCTGGCGGGGCTCTCCGGTGGTTCTTTAACGGGGCTATTCCAAAGCACCTCCCGTTGTCGCTGCGACCGTTCACGGCTGCATCCCAAGCCAAAGAGATCTTCCGGTTCGTCCCACCTCCAGGTCATTCCCTCTTCCTCGCTGCCTGCCTCTCTCCCTTACACTCTCTGCCTGCCACCGCCCCCTGCTGGTACCGCCTACTAGTCACACAGGGAAAAGGACTGGGTGGATCGAATATGAATCAATTTCTGTTTATAATCCATATCCCAGCGAGTAGAAGAAGAGAAGCTTGCGTCATTGTTCGTGAGAATATCAATGGAAACATGTCTTTGTGCACAAAGGGGAGATAAAAGGCAAGTCAGCACATCTGAATAATAGCCATATTTTCAGATTGCTACAATAACGTTAGCCTTCTTTATCATAACGTTAGCTTTCTGCATAACAGTGGAAATGATGACCAACAAGGACAGTTATCGTTATAGATGTAATGTAGTGACCACCATTGATAGTATAAAGAACTGGCTAACAGACAACAGGTTGTCACTGCATCTAGGCAACAAGACAGAATCCATATTAATGGGTTCAAAAATAAGGCTAAGCAGGGAGGACACACTTGGAACCTCTGGTGAACCTCTGGTGAACGATGAGTAATGTCTCTATGCACTTTGTTGATGAAAATAATTGTTTTTAATGCACAAATGAGCATGAATGATGCTTTTTTTTTTTAAAGAAAAAACTGAAACATGAATGAACATGAACATGAACATGAATGAACTGAAACATGAATACTACTACATGCACTAAGAATGCTCGATGCACTTCTGATGCCATAGTGCCACTTGAAACCAGTAACAACAGGGACAATGATGTAAATAAGTCCTGGACTTTTCGGTTGATCCCTGACAAGGCCAATACAAATGTTGATCTGTCAAAGTTGTTATGTTTGTTGTCAATAAAATCCACTTTGAGCTGCATTTTATGTATGAAAGATGCTCCATAAATGAACTGTTATTATTATCTGTCTATGCTTAGCTAATACTCAGCTTTTTGTGTTTTTTAACAGAATGAGGTGTGCTGGAGATGTTACTGCCCTCACAGAGACGACACAGGTCAACCCAAGACAGGACATGAGTGACAATGAAAGAGGTATGATTTATGTTTTTGGACTAAAGTGAGCATCATGGAATGTGTGCAGCTTTACTATCATGTCATTGATGAACTGAATATTTCTGTGAAGTCTCTCAATATATATATCTCTTCTTGTAAAAAGTACAAAGTCACAGAAGTTGAGTCCGGTAAGTAGTAGTTGCCCTTGAATTTGGTAATAACAGTTGTGCCTCTCTGAGATGTGCATGTCTTCTCCGTCTTTACGAACATAGAAATATTTTATTGCTGTGGCTGCTTCTGCTACCGTCATGTCCCTTGCTGCAAAGGGACATTTCACCTCAAGCAAGCCTGTTTGACCATTGTCACATATTATAGCATCTGGTGTTGCCCCAAGGAAGGGGAGATCTGGTTGCAGGAGGAGGCCAGAGCTATGAACATGCCTATCTGGAAATGTCTCCTGGTACAGCTGCTTGGCTTTTGACTCATTGGCAGAGCCATAGGTTGTTGCAGTAGCAGTGAAGGGCTTGGGGTAATATGTGGACTGTATGAAGGCATCTGAAATTTTCTTTCTCTTTAGTATCTTGCCAAATTCTGATGCAGTCAGCCTGCCCTCTCGCTCCTTGTGCCACAGTGGACATGCAGCCTGTCCCGTCGTTTGCAGTTGTCTTGCTTCGTCCAGATCAAAGCTCTGGATGTGCTGTGGTGTTGGTATGCCTATGTCTGGAGAGAGGGGCATGGGGATGGTCTTGGTACAGTGAGAGGATACAGGCAGGGATGTTGTTGGGTTGGTCTGTGGGAGCTGCAACAGTGGGAGCTGCAGCGAGAGAAAAAATAAATAGATTAGAAATCATTTGTCTCCTCTTATCCATCTCTCCTCTCATTTCTCCCCTCATTCACCTCTCCCCCTCATCCCTCTCTCCTCATTCACCTCTCCCCCTCATCCCTCTCCCCTTATCCATCACCCCTCTCTCCTCCCCTCTTACTCCTCTCTCTTCTCTAAGAAGGTCAGGGTGTGGAGGAGCCTCCAGATGAGGAGCGCCGGCCTGTGGAGCAGCCTCCCCCAATGGAAGAAGGTGGACAAGAGGAGCGAGATGAAAGATTGAGAAATAAACAAGCACAAATCGAATCACTGACTAGTATAAATACTGTTCTGAGACAGAATCAAGTACCAAATAGATTAACACCAGAGGTCTTGCAGCATAGCCGTGTACCAGCCTATTTCAAATATGCCACTGGATTCACTTATGATGAATTCAACAATCTATGTACTGTGTTTAGTATACCTAGTACAGCACAGCAAACTTCAGTCCCATTGACATATAGCAGAAGTGATTGGCAAATTAACACAATGCCCCTGTGTGTGCAGCTCTTGCTTATTCTTATGAAACTGAGACAAAATCATGATTTAAAAGATTTGGCATTTAGATTTATGATTGATGAACGTAGTGTTGGTACTTTGTTCAACGCATGGGTGGACTACATGTTCACAGTTCTAGGGGAACTACCCACATGGCCTCATAGAGACGTAATAATGGCACAAATGCCAGGAAAGTACAGAGAGGAATTTCCTACAACGATGGCAATATTAGACTGTACAGAGTTAAAGATTCAAACCCCAACTTCACTTGTATTGCAGAGTCAAAGTTACTCAACCTACAAGTCTGCAAACACATTGAAATCCCTCATAGCATGTGATCCACGAGGTTCTGTAATATTTTGTTCAACTCTTTTCACTGGATCTATGTCTGACAAAGAAATAGTTAGGCAGAGCAACTTTATTGAGCTAATGAAAAATCTGCTTAAACATGGCTATCTGCAGGAAGGGGATGGGCTTATGTTAGATAAAGGATTTTTAATTGAAAATGAGCTACAAGAAATTGGACTTGAAATAAACATCCCACCCTTCGTCAGAGGAAAAAGGCAGATGCCCTCTACAGATGTCTGCCTGACAAAAAAAGTGGCTGCACACAGGATACATGTTGAACGTGCTATATCAAAGATAAAGAAATGTAAAATTGTGTCAGAGAGGATCCCTAACATAAGGTTGACAAACATCAACCAGATCTGGTATGTTGTGAGTATGCTGTCTAACTTCCAGCCTTGCATCCTCAAGAATACCATTACCTGATAGCTCAAGCCACATCCAATGGGGTAGTCCTTTCCACCTACTGCTACCAGTATAGGGGTCTGGTTAACGATGTAGCTTATAGGTGTGCCTCTCATTCCTCTCAGTGGCTGCGGTTACATGGTGACTTTTAATTCCGAATTATAACTTCGGAATCAAATCATTCGGATGTAAAAAAAAAAATCATGCAAGTTTACATGTCAAATCTTAATTCCGACAAGGTGTTTACATGAAAGTCACTGTCTAATCGGGAGTTTTCGAGTCATCGTAAGGTTTGGGGCTGGGAAGGCTTCTGATTGGGTAAACGTAAACAGGATGTTAACGTCATTACGTTTACCGGAAGTAAACAAACAGCTGCGACCGGTAGCGTACCAAACAACATTAACCAGACTCTCGGTGTGTCGTTAACGCTACCTCTCGTGTCTATTCTGCTAACGCTAACGTTAACGAAACCGCTCGTGTCTATTCTGCTAACGTTACCTCTCGTGTCTATTCTGCTAACGTTAACGCTACCTCTCGTGTCTATTCTGCTAGCGTTAACGCTACCTCTCGTGTCTATTCTGCTAACAGCTGCAACCGGTATTCTCAGCTACTGTGCTAGCGTACCAAACAACAGCTACAAGATGGACAACCTTATGACCGCATTTTTCTGTTTCATTTTCATACTTTTAGTTAAGCAGCAGCACGACAATAATATGATACTGCTCATTTTGCGTCTGTTGAGGATGAGAAGAAGAGAGGCACTGGCAGTAGAGTCCCGAAGAGAGTCGAGTGCTTTGTCGAACCAGCAACGGCTTCTATATCTCTCTCCATTGCCATTTCCCACTCGCAATGACAGACAGCAGTGGATGAAAGTGCGTAGTAAGGACTGGTGGAACAGGATCATCCTAATGGAGTTTACGGACCTTGAATGGAGAGAGAACTTCAGAATGACACGTGCGTCGTTTGTGTAGTTATGTGGCCTGGTACAGGGCTTCATGTCTCCGGACGAGGTGACTGTCCGTGCACCCATCCCCCTCACCATGCGTGTGGCTATTGTTCTGTACAGACTGGGTAGCTGCGCAGAGTACCGGCTGGTAGCAAACCAGTTCGGTGTCCACAAGGCAACAGTCAAGAAATTTGTGTACCTATTCTGTAAGGGCATCGTTAGTGGAGGACTTCTCAGCAGTCTGATAAGAATGCCAGATGAGGAGGAGGCAGTCGAGATTGCCAGAAGATTCGAGGCGTCACATCACATCCCTCAGATATTTGGCTTGATCGACGGTAAGGTTATTCTCCTTGATTTTCATGAAATGTTTATGCAACCCTAGCGTTTAGCCACCTAGAAAACCTAGCCCAGTAGCCTACAGTAACACTTCAAGACACATAATAATAGTAGCAAGAATGCTACTAATAATGCCACGTTTGATCTATAATACTACTATTATTTAAATAGCGCATCCTTTTCAATGGTAACTCCGGGCGCATCTATCTATATATCACGCAAGATGCACTTGCGTATTTCATAGGAGTAACCTGTGTATGAAGGGACACACACACATCCCCCTTCTACTAACACACTACTACTGTACAACAATACTCTAGGCTTATATTACACACTAGTGGATCTGTCTCAAAAATCAAATGCCTGTATCTAGTCCCCTGAGATTGCAATAATGTCTGTATGATTGCTTTCTTAGGTACGCACATACCTATCCTGGCTCCTACTGATGGCTACAGAGATTTCCAGAATCGCAAAGGGTGGTCTTCATTTGTCTTGCAAGGCGTTGTGGATGACCGATTCATGTAAGTATTCAGGGTTCACATTAAAAACAAATTTGACTTGCAATGCACGTGAAGTGCCTACACTCAGCGAAATTAACCCCCACCTACCCAACCTCCTCCAATGTACAGTTTCTACGTCAAATGTATATACTCTTTTCTGGACTCTTTTTGTATCACAAACGGTACTGTATTTGCAAATCTGGTATGTCATAAATGTATAGATGTAGCAGTACTGTCTTATCTGTATGTCGTGTATGTCATACATGATGAATTGAGTTGGGGGACCCTGATGTAAAAGTATTTCTCTGATCTGCATCCCCTTAACAATTGTATGTATTGAACTGTACTGTACCCATTCTGCAATCTGTTAATATCAATCAATCACATAAACCCCCCAAAACGTTTGTGAAAAGTATCTTGGGCTGACGCATGTTGTCTAGAAACACACCGCTGGTGTGTAAAATGTTACTCACTTGGGCTCAAATGGACCCAGTTTGAGTAAAATTTACTCTGCGAAATTTACTGTGTACATGGAATGTTCGTTTTCAAAACAGTATGCTGAACCGTAGGCTCGAGTCCGGCTCAGTAGCCTAGTGGTTAGAGTGTCTGCCCTTAGTCCAGGAGGCTGTGAGTTAAATTAAATCCCCGACAGAGTCACTCCGAAGACATTTTAAAAGTGGTACCCATAGCCTCCCTGGTTGACACTCAGCAATGGTTGGTTTGGGGGGGAAGTCCTTGCAACATACTGGCGTCATGTCCAAGGGGTGTACTTTCTACATCGAGCTGCCTCACGCTACACAAATAGGAGATGCCCCTATGGGCCTACTGGCTCGAATGGTTCTCGAGGCTACTTCATATGTCTGCATTAAACCATGAAGATGCTTTCAAAAATAATTTTAATTTAATTAAACATTTCTAAAAATCTAAAAGAGTAGTCTACTGACACTAATACAGAATTTTTTTTATTAACATCTAAGACAATTTATATAAATACTCTTGGGTGCCTAAGACTTTTGCACAGTACTGTTTTCTATCCACTTTAGCCAAAAATACACACACACTACTGTGAGAAAATAATAATCTTGTAACCAAGGAATGGTCCGCCTATACTTTTAATATATAGTAATATAAAATCACGGGAGACTTGATAGCTTAGACTTATGATTTTTATTATCAGCAATGTTATAACATCCTACTGGTAAACAAAACACTGTAAATGTGTGTGCATCATCATCATATATATATATATATTTACTTTTTGGGCGTGTACATGACGTAGGTTGGGGCGAGTCTGTGTGTATTTTTTTTCTTTGAGAGGGAGAGACGAGAGAGTAGAGCGCTGCGCCAAAGTAAGTCATCTTCACGATACGTTTAAAAAGTGTATAGTTTATGAACTGTACCCGATATTTATATAATATCGTCATATCGCCCAGCCCTAGATAGAGTGTCTGTCCTTAGTCCAGGAGGCTGTGAGTTCAATCCCCGGCAGAGTAAAAAAAAAAGTAGGCCAACACATTTACATGAAAAACGCTGTTTTAAGCCTATTTGAAAGGGTTATACCACAAGCAGTCTTGTCACCGAAATGAAGGCTTACATGCTTTTTATGCATGTCTCTGTGATTGGTTGTCTTAACAAAATTATTTGTGTCCTGTATAGGTTCAGGAGCATCAGCTGCAAGATGCCTGGATGCGCCCATGATTCGATGGTTTTCCAGAACTCTGGACTCTTTCGAAGAGCCCATCTGCTGCCACAGGTAGGCATGCATGCAGACACCGGAAAGAGTAGCCTACATTTATATCACATATTCAGGCTTACCGCATTCACATTTTCTCTCCAAAATGTGTAATTACCTGTAAGACCAGAAATAGTTTTGAAAATGCTAATTAAACATTTCCCCCTTGTCAGGGTGTCCGGAACATCGAGGGAGAAGATGTCCGGCTCCAGATAGTTGGTGATCCTGCCTACCCACTCCTCGATTGGCTCATCAAAGGCTACCAAACATCCCCTAACCTGACTCCTGAACAAGAGTCCTTCAACGTGTACCTGAGCTCTGTACGCGTTATGGTTGAACAGACCTATGGTCTTCTCAAGTCACGCTTTCGTGTCCTACAGAAGAGAAGTGAGTTTCACTTCACATTCGCCCCCAAGATGATCGCCGCCTGCTGTGCCCTGCACAACTTCTGTCAACAAGAGAGCGACCATGGCAACGTCAACTGGCTGGACGAGATTGACAATCTGGAATATCCTCAGCCTACCCATCCAGCTCAGAGGAATAACCTTTTAGATAACAACAGGGCAAGGCAGGCACTGACGATCCATCTAGCGAGACACTTCCCGCTTCGCACAGGACATTTCCACTAGCTCCAGAGCTGCTACGCAAAACTGCAGCCCAAGAGTTTTTTTTTTTTTTTTACTTCTTTTTATTTGAATAACAGGTGTACAGCAGATACATGTCCCACAGCACACAGCATATTTATGTATATAGTCAGTCTCAGGTATACACATATTATGGGTATATAGTACACTGTATTCCCTTGTGTAATTCTGCTGTAGGCATACCTACTTACCTTGTACCATCTTGTATTTTGTACTTTTTATATTGCATCTTATAGTACATTATCGCCCCCCCCCCCCCATGCTGCTTTGACACCTGAATTTCCCCAAGGGGATTATTAAAGGAGCATCTTATCTTATGTAAATAGTCTCTGCATTGCCATTGTTGCTGTTAATATTAGCTGTTACTGGTTTATTTTTTTGTGCTGCAATTTTCACATGTTTTGTTGATTATTTTCTTGTGTCAAACAGCTAAGATGATTTAAATGTATACGGCTCTGGCCCTTCTTGTAGAGTGCCTCTGCGTGTTTTGACCCATTCAGTTGGTCTTCGCCACATTTAACTGCAGGTGGTTTTTATCGCACCATGTGAATAAATTTTCTTCGTTTGTTTGACCACAGAGGAGAATAAGCTGGACGTAAGATGACCTGGTTGTAGCGGTGTCTTTCCTAGCCAATAACTACACAACCAGAGTGAATCAGCTACATATAGTTTTCTCCCCACAGCAGTGATTCCCACTGCATACTTTATACTTTTTATATTGCATCTTATAGTATATTATCGGACTGTGCAGCTCTGTATCCCCGCCCCCCATGCTGCTTTGACACCTGAATTTCCCCAAGGGGATTATTAAAGGAGCATCTTATCTTATGTAAAAAGTCTCTGCCATTTGAACCACTAATTTGTGTGTTTTCTTTACTCAGTGAGCACTAATTTGCATTGGTGGCAATGAGTGCTCAGTGATTTTTTTTTTTTTTTTTAAATCATAAATTATACTTTGGGGGGAGCCACCCATAAATTATAATCATTTCATTCACCAGTTTGTATATAGTTGTATATATATATATATTTCATTTTTGCGGGAATCACTGCACAGTAGTATTCACCAAATAACTTTCCCCTTCAACTTCCTGTCTGTTGTTGAGTTTTGTTGATTGTGGTTTTGAATCAATTGTTTCTTTAAGTGTTTTCCCCTCCCTCCCTGTGTGGAAGTTCTTTTTGCTATTTTGTTGTAATAAACCATCAAACTTGAAGGGAACGTGTTGCTTTACTGAATAATCATTACACGCACGCACCAGCGCCAGTGCAAAATAGTGCAAACTTTATTTGATTTTGTCTTGAGTAATGCAAGTCAAGATTGCCAATGTGAACTTGGAACTTCAAGTACATTTGAAAATGATACATTCAAGGATTGTATAAAAAAAAGAATTACTTCAAGTATAGCACAACAAAATTAAAACTTAACAGTAACGGAAGCAAATCGCATTATGTAAACGATTGTCTTGCCAGTGTAAACTTGGAACTTCAAGTACATTTGAAATTGATACATTCAAGGATTGTATAAAAAATTGTATAAAAAAAAGTTGACTTCAAGTATAGCACAACAAAATTACATTTATATACATACTGTATATTTCTTATAAAAAAATATTGGCGTTTCATAAAATCAACAGTTTACACTTTTACAACAAATCAAAACACTCATCCATGAGACGAGCATTACAACACTCTCCTTTTACAGCTAATAAACATTGAAAACACCGCAGACATGACTTTCCAATAATCGCCAAAAGACATAGAAAAAAGAGCCCTGGAGGCATTAGGATTAGATGCCTATACGTACATAAAACACTATAACTGAGAAGATTAAAGAACAATGGCAGGAGGAACTCGGTATTGATCTATCTGAAGACCAATGGCCACCGCAGACGAACACGGTGTAGACTGTGACTTCGGGGAAGAAAGGGAGACGGAGACGGCGAACTACGAGTCATGTTAGCCAACCCTTGTCTGAGCTTTCCTACAGCTGTGCAACAATCTTTGACACTGGGGACAACGGTTGCTAAAAAACATGTAAAATAAAATATATATAAAAAAAAAGTAACCTATTCAAACGTTTTTTTTTTTGTGGCAAAGCAGCCTACAAGCGTGTATCTACTAGTCGATACTGTATTCCAACCTCTCTCTCACTCTACCTATTTCCTTATCTCTGCCAAGGAGTATTAAACACCTGTCTCTCCCCCGTCTCTCACCTGCCTCTCACCCGCCTCTCACCTGTCTCTCACCTGTCTCACCCGTCTCTCACCTGCCTCTCTCCCGTCTCTCTCCCGTCTCGCATAGTATAGCACAACAAAATTAAAACTAACAGTAACAGAAGCAAATGGCATATTATGTAAACGATTGTCTTGCCGAGTACCTGAAGAACTAGTGTCACAGATCCTGCTTGAACCCTGGGTAGTATGTGCTTATGCTCGCCCTATGCGCAAGCTCCACTACTTCCGGACAGGACTCAAGGTATATAAATTGAAGGTAAGGAAGGGAATCAGCCATCTCACTTTCTCCTCTCATCACTCCTCCTCACTTTCTCCTCACTTTCTCTTCACTTTCTCCTCACTTTCTCTTCACTTTCTCCTCACTTTCTCCTCACCTTCTCTTCACTCTCTCTTCACTTTCTCTTCACTCTCTCCTCACTTTCTCCTCACTTTCTCTTTACTTTCTCCTCACTTTCTCCTCACCTTCTCTTCACTTTCTCCTCACTTTCTCCTCTCCTCACTTTCTTCTCACTTTCTCTTCACCTTCTCCTCACTTTCTCTTCACTTTCTCTTCACTTTCTCCTCACTTTCTCTTCACTTTCTCCTCACTTTCTCCTCACCTTCTCTTCACTCTCTCTTCACTTTCTCTTCACTCTCCTCACTTTCTCCTCACTTTCTCTTTACTTTCTCCTCACTTTCTCTCCTCACTTTCTCCTCACCTTCTCTTCACTTTCTCCTCACTTTCTCCTCTCCTCACTTTCTCCTCACTTTCTCCTCACTTTCTCCATCCTACCCGCCCCCTCTAAACCTCTCCCTCTCTCTACATGTGCTTGTGTGTGTGATTTTATTGGCTCTGGATCTAGTCTAGTTGTGTGTACACATCTGCGTCTGGGTTTTCGCTGGGTCTGGGCGCTGGGCCCCGTTGTGCATGCTGTGCAGGGAAATGCTGGAGTTGGGAGTGGGGTTGCTGGGGTTGCTGGTGTGGGACTGGATAGTACTGAGGATAATGGTACTGGGGGGGAGGTGGAACTGGCTGTGCGGGAGGTAGGAGTGTCCTGAGGCCTTCGAACATCATACCTACAAGTCTTTCAGTGGACCTTGTATTTTGCTCCATTATTCTTGTAATAAGGTTCTCCTCCTGTACATCTCGCTGTTGTTGTCGCTGGTCTCTGCGTTCCTGTTGCTGCTCCGCCCACTGGTGCTCCCTGACCTGCATTTCCTCCATCATTAATTTTTGTTCTGCGGACCAGGTCTGTAGAGTTTTCTGGTACCCAGATTTGGCTTTGGGTGTCTTCTTTCCTATACAAAGCATTTTTTTTACTCAGTTGGCAGTACATTCTTATATATTACAGTGTATAATAAGAGTCTATCTAATCCTAGGTTAGTACTTAACTAGGTTAGAAAAATACTAATCCTATGGTTTTAAATTAAGCAAGCTGCTGTGATCAAGGTAAGCAGCACAGTAATTCCATTTTTCTTTCCACCCACGCACACACACCATTTGTTCAAAATGATTAAAACATACTTATAGGCAGAGTGTTGGTAGCATCAGGAACACTCGCAGCATCACCAACATCTCCATCATCTCCAGCCAGGGATGAACCAGGTCTCTCCACATCCGTTTGGTCCGAGTCTTCCAAACTCACCGAACTAACGTTATGTACATCATCTGAAACACAAGGAGTGGATCTTTTTGTATCCGGGCTGGCTCTCCATCTCCCAAAACTCAAGATACATAGCTAGCTATTTCTCTCGCTCACACACACACACACACACGTTGGAAGTGAGTAGTAGTACTAGCTAGTAGTAGGCTATGATGACAATAGCTGTAACACTAGCTAGGCTAGTTGCAGTGGTGGTAGTAGTAACATTAGATGCTCTAAAGTACTAGCTAGTAGCCTTCAACCATTGTAAACATGCAACGTAGTGTTACGCTTTTATGCCAAAATTAACAGGGGCAACGTTAAGCAAGCACAAAGTATTGTCCGGTTGTGGGTTGCTAATGTTACAACGGCAAAAGACGTCAACAAGATGCTAGTAGTAGTCGGAAATATTAGTGGCTAATGTTAGCTAGCTAGCTAATATAGATGCAAACAGACAAGGGTTGGCTAACCTGACTCGTAGTTCGCGTCTCCGTCTCCCCTTCTTCCCCGAAGTCACAGTCTACACCGTGTTCGTCTGCGGTGGCCATTGGTCTTCCTCCCATCACCCGGTCCATCTCATCAAAAAAAGGCCAGTTGGAGGGGTCGGAACCACTGGTTTTATTTTTGGCTTTCGCCTTGTTATATTCTTGTTTGAGCTGTTTCCATTTATTTTGGACCTGATGGACGTCCCTGTTCACATAAGCCGACCTCGTTCAGTTTGGCTGAAACCGTCCGAAGTAGTTCCGCATTTTTATACTTCCTCCCATCTGAACGTTCTATTATTTTTAAGTCCTCCTTAGCAGTTATTAAATAAATAGTTTCAGCCCTCGACCATCGCTTGCTCCTGTCCGCCATCTTGTATGTAACTTGTGTGTAGCCTATGGCGGGATTGCGCGATCATGCGCAGAAAGACCGGGGGGAACTAATTCCGAAAAATGCGTGAAAAGCTGGGTACATGGAGAGAAAAAGCTTTAATTCGGAATGATAAACGGAATAAACCGGCCACTTACATCGGAATGGATTTTATTTCGGAATGGCCATTTTCATTCGGAATTAAGTATTTTCAGATGTTTACATGATAACTTTAAATAGGATTTAACGTTAATTCCGAATGAAAAGGGGAATAAACTGTCCATGTAAACGCAGCCACTGTCTCATATATTTCCTCACTGATTCCTGACTCTTTCCTAAAGGCAGAAAGATACATGTTACTGTTAACTGTGTTAGAAATGTATCAGATGTTGTGCCTAGGCTATTATTTTTTTCAAAGAAGGAACACCTGGCCCTCATGCATCAACGTGTTCTACGCACAGATCTGTGCGTAACCCGTGCGTACGATCATTTCTAAGCAAAGAGTGGGATTCATCAATTTCGATTTGAACTTGACTTCGTGCGTACATCTACGCACATTTCAGACCTGGCGTACCTAGCTCCCAGTGGTAGAATATCGTTACTACGCATAAGCACTCCTCAGTCCTGCATTAGTTCCAAGGCGGAAATAAAGTCACTGGCGCGTGTTCTGTATGACCCCCGTGATTCATCATAGTTCATTGTGAAACAGCGATATTAGTGTAATTATGGTCGAAACCCTATAAATAGCATTTGGAATAATAGATCTTTCTCTCAGAATGAATGCAGCATGTCATATATGTTACGATGAATTGAAAATGGGGGACCCTGATGTAAACAAGACGAAAGTCTTTCTCTGGTCTGCATCCCCTTAACAATTGTATGTATTGAGCTGTACTGTACTGTACCCATTCTGCAATCTGTTAATAAAGTTCTCATTCATTCATTCATTCATGGTTTATATAGCGTTATCGGAATATACGGGGTGTATGCTACTGACTGACTGCGCTCCGCGTAGCTTGATTGATTGATTGATTGAAAAGTTTATTAACAGATTGCAGAATGGGTACAGTACAGTACAGCTCAGTACATACAATTGTTAATTGGGGATGCAGACCAACTTTCGTCCTGTTTACATCAGGGTCCCCCATTTTCAATTCATCATAAATCATAAAGCTCAACTCGTTATTATTTTGCGCACAGACCGCCGAAACACGGGAACGTTTTGATTATATTTAAAAGGCTTTACGTTAAACGAAACAAGTGGAATTTCGAAGCTGTAAGCAGAATAAGTCATATGAATATAGTGTTCTTCCCCCTTTTTACTGTACAAGAAAGAATAGAAAACGCATTGCAATGACACCATGCAGATAGTGGACAGACTATATGATGGAATTCAAGTTCATGTATTGAAAGGCAGGATACAGCATACATGCAGTGAGATTCATTGTTCTTGTACGCTCTCGTATTATATTGTTTATATAGGCTACCCAATACTGACATCAAAATAGATTGTAGTAGTATGCCTCTAGAAATCATGCAGCAGGTAGAAAATTGACGGGAGATCCATCGCGATTTGGAATAGAATTGAGGAGAACTTTAATCCGTGGGTATTAATCAAACAACACGGGAAAAGGCAGTCATATTCCAGCGCGGTCTTTATTAGCCGACAACAAAATAGATGCCTCTAAAAATCATATAGCCAATCGAACACAACTAATAAAGGCATTCATATTGTACAGCACGGTTATAATGACACACAACACAACCAACGCCAAACAGTGGTCAACGAACGGTCTTTATTAGTATTTTGAGCTGTCCAGGCAGAATTGCAGCAATGGTCTTAGGGAGCCGTTGATATCTGACATCACCGTTTACAAATCCGCCTTTTATTTATCCACCTCCGTTACGAGGACCTCCACCTCGGTGTCTGTGTAGTTTCTCTTTTTCGTTCGCTTTGCCATCCTCCAACATTCCACGCACAGGGATTCCCTCATGGTATTTGAAGGGGAGGGCCTGACCATATTTGGTTGGTCGGGGCGGTTTTGGTATGCAAATACGTGAAAGCGTGCACGAGCTGCGGCGCAGGGCCAAGGTGTGCGTAGAGCCTGCTTACGCACGTGTGATGAATGCCGACTTCCCTGTGCGTGCGCTAGTTCTAAATTCCGTGCTTACGTGTGGAAGTAGGTCAAGGTCAAAGTCCACGTTGATGAATGAGGGCCTGGTCTTCCTGAGAGAGACAGGAACAGCCTTTGTTTACACTTAAACAAAGGAGAAATTAATTGTCTAAGTTTAGAGAACAATAAACTAGAAAATAATAATAATTAAATATAAAATATAGACTAGATCTGTTTAGATTATTGTATTGGTCCGTTTAAGACTAAACAAGGTAATTAATAATCATGGTTAAGTGATTTAAGCCCATATAAAGTAAAGTTAAAAATAGCCTAAAGGCATCTGATACAGCCTTTTCAGTGGAAAAGGTGTTGACAGGCCAAAAACATGCCTGCGAGAAAAACCCTCCTATTTGGCTCATGGAGAGAAAACATACTTTTGGACAAACATGTAGTTAATGTAATATTAGACATTCGTACTGTACAGGACAATAACAGAATAATATAGATCTTTTTAATCTCCTCAGTTTAAGACGATAAGGATGCTGGTTGACAATTTAAAAGTTGAGTTAGACATAGAACGAAGGGTTATGTATATAACCCAGTTCTATGAGTTATGGTGTGCTCAGCACCTGTCTGCATATATCTCGCTTCAGCGTATATACACTGAATAAAAACTTCCACCATGTACCTTTACATGCCAGCATTCATCTGACCACACCCCCATCCGCTTACCTACATAAGCAGGGGTGGGGCCACACACTCATCTCCTTCCCAACAAATTTCACCACAATGAAAAATCAAGGGCCGCAGCGGCATCCAGGTGTTGAGCGCACCATAACTCATAGAACTGGGTTATATACATAACCCTTCATTCTATGTCGTTATGGCTTGCTCAGCACCTGTCTGCATGACAGGGGCTGAGCGGGAGCCATAGCCCGACAAATGTACCCCGCTGAGGCCCCCCACAACCATCAGACCGGGGAGGACCGAGCCCCCCCGACCCTCCCTAATGGAGGATACCCCCCCTATTGGAGGTTCACGGGAGGGCGACGGATCCGACCGTGCGAAGAGGCACTCAAGCAACTCAACGCACAGGGTGAGCAGACCGTGGCTTGACCCCACGACTACACACACGCACAACCCGCATGCCACCCGGGAACGAACGGAAGGAACAACCTCGTTACTGCCCCCAAAATCACGGGGTCAAGAGCAAACCCAACCCTGTGGCAAGGCCGTAGCAGCGGAGCGCGAAGGAAGACCCAGACCCACTGAAGGGACTGGATCCCCTGAAAAAGGGGGCCCAGAGAGGTCAATGACGCCAGGCATCAAGACCCCACCAGGTGGCCACTTAGTGACACCGCCCCCCACATCGCCAGCGTATTCGGATAAGGCCCCTCCAAGAGCGGGCCCTTTCCCCCCAATAGCACACCGCCTGGCACACTGACCCTGCAGAACAGGCAGTCAGCATGGCCATAAGCACTCAAAAGGTTAACCAACGGAAGCAGGCAGCGCACCGGGGAAACAAGGCAACAGGCTGTAACCTGAGCCTGGAGCACTGCGGACGAGACAGGCGCCAAAAGAGGCAGCTGAAAACAGCCCCCCCGGCGGAAGGGGCGTATGCTGGCATTGTTGATCACCATGACGAAGCCTCCATTAAAAAAAAACCACCCAGAGGGGTCGAGGCAGAGAAGGCTGACATAATTGGCAGACGTCATGAACGTGCAGGGGCACACTCAACCGGGTAACCCGGGAGTTGACTCTGCTCCAACACACCAGGGAATCAACCACCCTCTCTGTACAGACGGTGGTTGTTCCTATAACCCCTCAAGAAAAAACTCCAAAACACACCTGCGGGTATACACTGGCTATACCGCAGTACAAGTGTTTCAGTTTTCAAAAAAGGGTTATCCCAGGCCTACGGTATCAACGAAACTTTACTTCGGACCGGGCCCGGCCAGAGGAGGTCCAAGACCACCCCAACAGCCTCCTCTTCGCCACGCGTGAGAGAGGAGCGAAAAGAATGGAGAACCAGCCCTAAGCACACCGCACTTGGTATTCCCAGGCGGTCTCCCAACCAAGTACTAACCAGGACCGAACCTGCGTAGCGTCCGAGATCGGACGAGATCGGGCGTGTACAGGTTGGTATGGCCGTAAGCCATTACGATAGTGCAGAGTACAACATGTACCCAACAAAGGGTCTCCATAGCGCCTAACCCTGTGACACCCGGACCGACCCGGCATTTTCCCCCCCGAAAAAAGCACAAGTCCCTCAGGGTACCAGAACAGCAAATCTGCATCCCCGGCGGACAACGGGTTAAATTACCTGGACCAGCGTGACCAGACCAGTCCTGTGTCCTAACCACGCCGACATGCCCACTCCAGGAGAGGGGGTAGGTATGCGTGTCGATCTAAAACATGAAAAGAGGGCGCCACCCAGACGGTCCCATTTGGACCGTGCTCAGCGGCCCACCCCAAGGGCGCGAGACCCCTCTACCTATGTTCAGATCTATTCCGTTAACATCCCCCAGATATGAACGAGAATTCATCGAGACAACCTAGTAAACTGGCGCTCGGAAAACAAAACTCCATCCCAGTTGCCCTATAAAAACGCTGTTTTAACAAGCAACCAAGGCGCACTTAGCCCCTGTGTGATTCTTTAACAGAAACACACCGAGCCAGCACTATGTATGCGTCGAGACCCAAACACATCAATGGATAGTCTAGCAAGACACCAAACATTGTTCCTCCAAGTCGCCTGGGAGAACGACACGGAGCCGTCGTGCTTCATGTACCTTCCTCTTTTTATTCAAAAAAGAAAGAACACAGACTGACATGAATCCCTTGTGACGCAGCTGAGGGTAAAAGTTATTTACATTTTTACATCCCACCACCCTCCCATAGGGAGGAGACGGAAATCCCCAGAGAGACTTCCCACGTGAGCTGTATAGATTGAAAAGAATATATTGCAACATTGAGCCATGTAATACGTGGATCAGGGCACTCCGAGGAGGAGGCACTGAACCAATACACACTCAATAATTTAATCGAATCGAATACACACACAATAGAGCAGAATTCCTTTTTGAAGTTCTACCCACCTTGACAATCTGAGGAGGAGGCTCTGAACTCTGAGGAGGCTCCCTCACAGGGAAGGAGAGTCCTAACTCACAGAAGGCCCGAGGAGGAGCTTTGTGAGGAGGAGCTCTGACAACTCCCTGAAACAGATCCATCACATGGACCTGAACAACTCACGGAAGTCTTACCAACAGAGACGCGCACAGTGACGTACTCTATGGCAGGGGAATTTCTGCGGTGCACACGCCCAATCTTCCAGGGCGTGGGACCAGGAAACTCCCCCCCCCCCCCCCCCTCCCTCTTACCCTGTAACGTGCCGAACAGCAACGTGACAGGAACCTTGAAGGACAGGAGGTTTTAACCCCTGACCAACCAAAAAGGGGGAGGAAAGGATTACCAGTTCACCCCTTTACGACCCCACACCCATGATACGATGTAATGACAAAAAAGAGCATGACACAGTCATAGTCAGCTACATGAAGTGTCTAACAGCTTCACACAGCTCATGTGCTAACCTGCTATCTGATTTTTACTAAGGAAAAAACACAGAATAGAGAGGGCCCCCTTAAGAGCCCCGGTACCAGACTTACACATGTGCTTCTGTGGCCAAACCTATCCCAGTTGTAGATCACAAGACACACACAACCCTTTATCACAACAAAAAATGGCAAGTACACTCTTGCTACAGAGGAACGCCGTTTTTCATAACGAGAGAATACAGAATCCTCGATTATCTATTGGCCACAGGCCTTGCTAAGCACACACGATAAGCGACCAAACAATCTTTTCTTTAGGAAAATATAGTTTCTCAAGCGATTAGCACAACCCCAGCAATTAAGCTAAGGGTTACATCGTATCCCCACAAACACAGTGACACAATATATTGTAAACAACATGTCTGAGAGGAGGGTGGGGAAGCCCCAAGGAAACCGGGGGGATCACCCCTCCTACCTTACCCTTGATATGGCCAAGTTGAACAGATAACCCTGTTAATATGTGAACACACTGTTCATTGTCATTACAGGCTGAGAAAAGAATTCATTCTTCACTCATATGTCACTAAGCATAGCTTTATAGGTTAATTAACCCCCTTAGTTGTGAGTTCACGGTACATGAACACACATGTTCTCAACACAACTAACCAGATCATTTTTACAAATTTTTACACATTTAAACAACAACCCGATTTCTATGGAGAGAGAAGCCATACCAGTGACAAGACAATTCACACACAACACGCGTCGTATCCTCAATGTATTGCAGCAACACCCGTTTTGGAAAACATCGTTATTACAAAACATTTAGAAGGGAAGGAAGAAGAAGTGTTTAAGGTCCGGTCGGGACCTTCCTACCCTGAGCGCAGGCCAAGCGAACTGCAATCTGGCTAACGGGGCACCGACGTTGAACACAGCATTCCTGTGTTGACGACAAGGGCAGCGTCGCTGCACCACCCAGCCGCTACGGTTCTCCATGTTGACGCAGTCCTCGCCGGCCGGGCTCCCGGTAGGTTCGACTAACATCCTCTGTCAAAGATGACGTCGTAGTCAGAGTGTTTAAGGCATGTTATAGTCACAGAAAACGTTCAACAGTGTAGCATTAAGCTAACAGCCGTTCGGCTGATAGCAACAAGCTAACGATTACTAGCCTGGTAAACACAGCGAGCTAATGCCGCAGCTAACAGCTGCACAGCTAACAGCTGACTGGTTAACACAGTAGTCCACAAACTAGCACGCAAGCTAAGCAGCTATCACCTGAACTGTACACAATGACATAACAAGCCACACTTCAGACAGGCCGCTGTCCCAATCCCTCCCCTAACAGGGAAAAGAAAAAAGAATGTCAGAACACAGTTGTCAACGGTGATCCAGACATACAGCGGGGCCCTTTGAGCATGGAACTCCCGATAAAGAAGATCCTATGCCCACATTTCCTCGTTAGGGTATACTTTCATTTGTATATGAAAGATGGGGCCTGCACGGGACAGAGAAGCATCCGCTCGAGAATCCTGGGATCACCAGGATCCAGTCGCGGCCCACTAGATTAACCATCATGGGCGTCAGACCAAGATCCTCCGACCACCGTTTAAGCCGAGCAGAGGACCCTAGCCTGGAGTCGGCGTTTCGTAAATTGTTAGCTAACCCCCACAGCATCAACAACAACCAGAGCTCGCAAGCAAAACAGTACGTACCCAACCTGGAAACAACCGCTTCTCACAACAGTCGGTGCGTCCTACAGTCCAGCTGTGTTGCCGGAGGGTAACCCCATCCAGCCGTAGCAAGGAGGACTGTAGCTGGGAAGTATGTCAGCGGCGTGAGCTCCTAATACGAAAAAGCCGTTGAAGGTCGGAATGATCCAGACACTCCAGTAACGAAGACAATATCGCCGTATTTTCTCGAAAATAGTGAGAGAGAAAAAAAAGATATGATGTCAACGTATCTCCTTGTTCCTTTCCTCAGACTAAATATTTTTCTCCACGTCAAGTGGGCATATAGCAGGCACTCGCTTCTGAATGAAATTTGCGAAGGAGATGAGTGTGTGGACTTTTAGAAACTGTCTAGTCAAAATAAAGAATAATCTCTAAGTTTAAAGACAATAAAAGCATGACAAAGTAATTTTAGCTGTTAAACTAGGAACGACTCATGGGTTATTCCTGTTCAGGATGGACGGCCCGCTAAAACTGGAATATTTCCATATAAGGAGGAAACTGGTGACAAGATGGCGTCGGGTACAATCCCCAAAATGGCCGACGTCTAGACTAGCCAATCAAGAACAAAGTAGACGCCCCCTCGCGATCGTTACTGGGCGACTCGTGTAGGGGCGGGCAGTTGACTTTATAAACAGGAACTCTAGGAGAGAAGAAAACTCAACACAGCAGAACTCCACCTCCCAGAAGAACTGTACGAGAACAGAGACGAGCTGGGTTACCAAGGCAACCATTGTTAACAACGAGACAGCGCAGAGAGAATTGTAGAGCTGAACTCTGTTAGAAATAGAAAGTAATTCGAGAACCTGTTCAATTAATTTAGTTTGTGTTTCTTGGAAGGAATAAACACAAGCTGTTTTTAAGTCAAGAATCTCGTCCAACTCTGATTCATTCAAACCACTATTGAGTGAGTATATAAGGGTTTTACAACGCAGAGAAAGGAGACCACTATACACCAGCTTAGAATTATCACTGCAAAGCTTTAGGCTTGTAACGACACCTTTATTACCAAATGTATGTGTTTTTATTGTGCTTTGAAACTACCTGTTAGGAGTGTAGGTAGGGATCACTGGTCTCCTTTTGCGGTTCAGTTTGGCTTTTGCCACGACTGCAGAGGTTATAGGCTGGCCTGCTATCTTCTTCCCTCTGAGTTTATGCCACTGCTGTGGCCGACTGGTACAGGAGGCAGTGTCATCATTTTGGGCACGAGAAATGTCTAAAGTGTACATGAGCCCAATGATGTGTGCACAGTACCCTGGTGCCCTATGGTTTCAACAGAAATGAGAAGGGGAGAAAAGAAATAGACTGTGAGAACACTGCTCGTACTAGCTGCTACTTGAATATCACTAACATTACATAAATGACACAGCTGTCGGGTCTAGCTACTGGCCTACACAGTGGATTTGACATGTGCAAATCCAATGTCTGCCTGACTTTAGCCCTGCCCCACCCACTCAGTATACCGGGTGAGTGAGAGAGCTGGTATACTGCGTTGGACCACTAAACTAAACTAAAATGTATCAGCAATAGTAGTAATCATGGAGGTCTAAGGTAATAATGTGTTAGAAATTACTTACCCTGCAATACACGAACAACACTGCTCCATGATGGTGTTGTCATCAGCAACATTGATACAGAGCATGTGGGGTTTCTCACTTTTCAGCTGCGAGTGGTAGCATTTAGCCTCGATTCTAATGGTATCTTTTCTGTAAATGTTTATCTCATGAACATACTTTTCCACTGCGTATTGTAACCCTCTCTGTCTGCTTATAGACAAAATATTTGTGTCATCTTTAAAAAACAGGTCTATTACCTGCTGTGGTAAATCTGACAATTGAACTTGATGTCCCCCCCATAGTCATTCACGTCGGCTTTGTTTGTCCGAGGTTTCAAAGGAGGCGTGGTTTAGCGACAGGTCTATTGCCTCATGGGTCGGCAGGTGTGTGGGCTTGATTGCACCTGATTCAGTGCAGCTGTGCCTATGGCATTGCTGAGTCTATTTAAGTTTGGATCTCGCAGTGTCAACTGCTTATTCATTTCCTAGTGTTGGCTATCCTTTTGGCCACGCTTATTATATTGAAGTGTAGTGCTGATTTCTGATTCAGAATTTTGCCTTTATTGTAGTCGTTCTTGTTTTAGGCTACTGGCGTTATTCTACACATAAACTCCCTTAGTGGAGGTTTATTGTTTAACTTTTTTCAACATAAACTCCGTTATTAGGAGGTGCCTTTGTGGCTTATTTACTTTCCTACTATACCTCTTTATTGAGTGTAGTCCTGTTTTTTGGGACTTGATTTATTAACTTAAATACTCACTTTGAGGCTTCCACCTGTAAAGGTTGTTTTGTGTTGTTTATTTTCCCCCTTCTCCTAAAACGTCTGCGTAAGCAGTTTAGTGGTTATTCGTTTCACGGATCACTTTAAGAGTCCCTATTATCTACTTGTGACCCACACACACACCCACAGCCCTCACACTTATTGACCACATTGGCGAGGTCACCCTCAGCCAGAGTGATGGTTTTGGCCTGAGTGCCAAGCCTGTTTGTAACAGTTGGGCAGACAGAGCTAACTGTCACATTACATTAGATCTGGCAGCGTTAGCTGGTGCCAATTTAGCCTGAAGGAGAGGCGGAGCACTTAAACCACATCATACACCATCCACGCACAGACACACGCAGCGTGCCCGCAAACAGTATACTCAAGGCTACACGCGGGACAAACACACACATACACACACATGCATATCAAGCATTACTGTAGCACACACAAGGTAGTGGATATTCTAAGCTGTATAGCTTAGCCCAGTAATAACCACGTAATGTGACAGTTGAGGAATTTGCTGAAGGCTAGCTGCAAATATTTGAAGCTTGAGAATCGAAGATACTCGCATGTCACGCTAGCCCAGCAGAATAGAGGAGAATAGAGGAGGAGGGGTCAAGCCGGCTGAGGTCAACTTTTGCAGGTGTTTTCATGAATTTGTGGAATAGTTGTTTTCTGTAAACAAGGCAAGTAATCAAAACTCTTTGAAAGTCCATTGTTAATTGCAACTCACTTTCAGCTTGATCAATTCAAAACATAAATCATATTTGCTATTGATCAGAGCATTCATTCTCAATCATCTCTTTATTGACTGGATATGAGATCTTTTTCACAGCAGCAGTTTTAACCCGTTTTCATTAACACAATGGCGCCCAAGCACGGATATATCCGGCTTTTGAATCCATGCTTAATGGACCGAAGGACGGATATATCCGTGGCAAGTTGTTTTGGCTTTTATTCCATTTTAATAACCTATTCAAGGTCGCCGAGCTGCACTGCAGATGTACCCTACTCTTTGAATTCGAGAAAGTGCATTACCGGCCAGATCCTCTTAGGGGCGCTATCGCAATAATGCAGTGTTCCCTGTGGCCGAAGTTGTATTTTTTTTTTTATCTCTAATGTAGTTTTCTACTCACCTGAAGCGATAGCTATTGTCTGTTGCATGGAATACCTTTTGGAGCGCGGATTTCACTATGCAATAAGGGGATTTATCATCAGCCAATGGACATATCGATCTACCAGATGGCGATCGATAACGGGGAAATGCTCGGGGCAATCCAACTGGCTCATGGTAAGATCTTTTTCACGTAAATTACATGCTGATCAGAGCTTGCTATGATACTCAACCAGCCGACCAGCGTATGTGGCTACTTAGACGAACACGGTTATTGGTAATCATCAATAATCAGAAAAGACGTCCCCCGCCCCCCCCCCCCTTTCATGCATACATGCTTGAGGATCATACCAATCATATGCAGTTTGAGTTTTAACTGTAGCTTTTGTATAACGGAAATGCCATTGGATATAACGTTAGTAGCTATTAGCCCTTTATCTCGTCTTCCAGGAAATATACTAGACCAAATGCCGTATACCGCTTATATTCACGGCGCTATAAAATGAGAACGTATTGATGAAAACATTATTTCTTTAATCCATTTTGAAGGGACGGCTCAATTGGTCTCAATTGACAATGAGAATGGACAGATAGCAATACTATAAAGTATAGATTTAGCTCTACAAACAGCCCCAAGTCTGTTTACATATGCTGGTCGTCTAGAGTGGGGCCCGTCTAATCCCTGTGGCCGTCAATGTGTTAATAGATTCCAGATAATAATAATAATAATAATAATAATAATAATAATAATAATAATAATAATAATAATAATAATAATAATAATAATAATAATAATAGATTGAATTTGTATTGCACTTTTTGTTCGCTGGGATTCAAAAGTGCTACAGGTTTAAAACATAGTAAAATTTTTTTATAATTATTAGTAAAAAAAAAAAAAAAAATACAGAATAAAAATAATATAAAAATAGAACATAGTTAAAAACATAGTATAAACAGAAAATTAAAGACAACAACAAATACAAAAAATTAAATAAAAAAAGGCTAACAGTCAAAGGCCTGCTTTAAAAGAGTCCAGGCTCTGCGGTGCCCTCAGCTGGATGGGGAGGCTGTTCCACAGGCGTGGTGCAGCCGTGCAGAAGGCTCGGTCACCCATGGTGCAGAGCCGGGTATTGGGGAACCGAAGGAGCAGGCTACCTGCATATCTGAGGGTAGTTTCAAGTTTCTTTATTAGTTGTCATACAGAAGTACATAATACTTTTATACAAAATGCTTCTTTCTGTTACGCTCCAGAGACTGTGCTAGACAAAAGGATACGTATAAAATGAAATGGTTATAACAGGTAAATTCACCTCCCCTCTTTTTCCTGTCTTGCGCTCCTCCAGACAGGGTTGTCCTCTTAGTCCCGGACTATTTGCTCTATCCTTAGAACCTTTAGCACAGTATATAAGACAATCCCAATCCATAGAGCCAATCTCAATTAAGGGCACACAGCATCATATTAGTTTATATGCGGACGATGTAATATTGTTCATGCAAAACCCTACCACCTCACTGCCTCATCTTCTCAAGCTGATAGATGATTTTGGCAATCTATCGGGATTTAGCATAAACTGGCCAAAATCGGCCTTCCTTCCACTTAATGTCACTGCAAAGGCTACCTTCCTTCCAGAAAATATACAAATGGTAGAACACTTTAGATGTCTTAGAGTTGAAATATTCCCCACTATATGCCAAACAGTGAAGTATAATTATACAGGAATCCAAGATAGGATCACAAATGACTTTGACAGGTGGTCAAAACTTAAAAACTCAGTACAGGCCAGAGTATAAATAGTTAAGATGGATGTTTTACCTAGAATCAACTTCTTCAGTTCAATGCTACCGTTACACCCCCCCCCCCCCCCCCCCCTGCTGGTTACTGTAAAAAATTACACTCCGCCGGATATACATTTATTTGGAACAACAAACCTCCATGAATAAAAAGATCCACCACACAGAGAAATAAAGCCGACGGAGGTCTAGCATTTCCAGACTTCTACTACTACTTTAAAGCGTACTCTTTAAGACCACTGATCACCTGGTTTGATTCTCAAGCATCCGTATTGTGGAGAACATTAGAAGAAAACATTGTGGCACCACATAGATTCAGATTTCCCAAATGGGAAAAGAATGGCATACATACATTGGGAGATATCTTCAATGAACAGGGTTTCTGTAGCTATCAAGATATACATAACAAATTTAACCTCACCAGTTCCACATATTATTTCTACAGACAGTTATTAGCATGTTTGAAGGCTCATGGAGTCCCATTAAAGGTACCACTTGAGCACCACAGATATCACAAATTATTTTATGAAAGGGAGACATCGAGAGGTTTTGTCTCAGACTTTTACCGTCACTTACTTACATCTTCATATGAAGTCCTTCCTCTAGACTCAGTTTGGAGGAGGGATATACCAGACTTGGAAGTAGATTTTGATTGGGCTGAAGTCTGGGCAAACGTTCGGCTATCGTCACGTAACCCGGATCATCAACAGATTCATCTTAATTTTATTCATAGGACTTACCTAACTCCTATTCGACTTAACCGTATGGGGCTTAAACAAGACTCTCGATGTTCCTTATGTACTGTACAAACGGTGATAGTGGTACATTTATGCATATGTATTGGGAATGCCCGCCTGTTAAGATATTTTGGGAAGAAATAACCACACTATTATCAGGATTTTTGTTTTTGACAATACCTGTAATGCCTTCTGTATTGTTGCTGAATGATGTCTCTCAGTTATCACACTCTGTACTTGTAAAAAGGTTAATCTTGTCCGGTCTTACGGCTGCCAAAAAGCGAATAGCATCACGCTGGATTCAACTTTTAATCCTTGGTATCAAATGGAATAATGGATGTATTCAAGGGGGGTCCGGTGGGGGGGGGGGGGGGGGGGGGGGGGGGAACGAGCAAGAGCATTTATGTGTTGTATTGTATTGTAATTAATCTGTGTATATCTTTAATCTACATCTATTTTAATTTAAAAAACCGGGCTGTCATTATTGTTAGTATTATGTTGGTAATAGCCCTGTGATTTATAGTGGATTTCTACTGTAAATGTTTGTATGTCATGTCAAAAATAAAAATAAAAAAACATTTGTTCACAAAAAAAAGTATAAAATAAAATAAGTATAGCAAGTTTAAAATAGAAGTCACATACGTAGACACAAGTGTTCAGTATGTACATATGTACAATGTTCAATGCAGAGTAGAAGTAACTGAGTTACCATACAATATACTATACAATATACTAATTACAATATACTATATAGTGCAAAGCAGAAATGGGATGAGGTACAATTTATGTACAATTTACAGTAAGGTGTACTGAGGTATGGGTTGTAGTGCAAATTATTTACCAATAAATATAAAGTGTGTTTAGGTGTTCTAAAGTGTGTAGAATGGGTGCTGCAGTGAGTTGTTTGTTTAAAGTGATACATGTGGATGTGTGTGCTGTGAGTGCTTTTGATGGTTGTTGCATAGCGTTATTGTTCGTTGAGCAACCTGATGGCCTGGGGATAGAAGCTTCTTCTGAGTCTTTCTGTGCTTGCCATGAGACTCCGGTATCGCTTGCCTGACCGCAGCAGTTCAAAGAGGCAGTTGTTTGGGTGGCTGGAGTTTTTGATAATTCTCTTAGCCTTACCCATGCAAGGAGGAGGATTGTGGAGTGATGAGTTCCCTCTATATAGGCATTAACCAGTCTTCCCTGTCCCGCTTACAACTGGTACAAAACGCTGCTGCCAGACTGTTGACCGGAACCCGCAAGAGAGACCACATCACCCCTGTCCTTGCCTCCCTTCATTGGCTCCCAGTACACTACAGGATAGATTTTAAGGTTCTCCTATTTGTTTTTAAAGCCCTTAATGGTCACACCCCCTCCTACATCTCAGACCTCCTATCCCCAGACCAGGCTGCAGAAACAAATTAGTGGGGGGGCATAAAATGTTCTCGGAGGGCACAATGGTTTTTCAACACAGGTTCCCTTTTATACGTTTCAGCTGGGACAGCGGCGCTGTGGCTTGATTGGCGCTGCCCACGGTGCTGAACTAAACAGCAGAGAGGCAATTGAAAAATCTAATTTCTCTCTATCTTAAGAACTTTCACTTATACAAAAACAGACTGAACGGATATATATAACAGACCTGCTGGGGCAGCGGACTGAGAGCAGGGGACACAAACAGGCTGGATAAGATGGTCAAGAAGGCCAGTAGCGTGGTTGGGGTGGAGCTGGACTCTAGCGAGGGTGGCGGAGAGGAGGAACCTTGCTAAGCTCCAGGCCATCAGGGAAAACCCCTCCCACCCACTATACACAGACTTGGCTGACAGGAGGAGCATGTTATAGGCTCACACTACTGTACCTAAATGCAGCACTGAACGGCACAGGAAGTCCTTCATTCCGACAGCCATCAGACTATACAATGCATCACTGTGCCTCACTGCATCACTGAGCACAGAGTGACAATTACCATCTTCCTGGACTCTTACTTTTTAAACAGCACTGTGCATTATTACACCTACTGTAGACTTCAGTATATTTTTACTGTATTTATTTACTGTATCTTTTATTCTATTTTATTCTATTTAATTGTATTCTATTCTTAGGTCATTTGTTTTGTTATTCTTATTTGTGACTTGTTCTGTCTAAATGTTTAATGTTGAGTGATGATTTGCAGTGTCAAATTTCCCTCTGGATAATACATTTCTATTCTATTCTATTCTATTCTATATCTTTGAAAAGTCTCCATTTATTTAACACTTCTGAATTCACTGACAAACTGAACTGAACTGACAAAAATAAGGTGCATAAAAAAGCAAACAAAATTCCTCCACAGGCTACTCACCATCATAAGTAGAGAGGCAAGCAGTGTTTGGGGACAGAGTGAAATATTCTTAAAACACTGCCCCTCCACTCATTCCTGAACTTTTTTGTCAAGTCCTTCTCAAATGCCAACTGAATTAAATTGGCCTTAGTTGCGTCGATGAAGCATACTAAGGCGATGTTCTGTAAAGACGTTCTTGAGGGTAGAAAACGAATTCTCACAGAGTGCCCTGCTAGCTTCAGTAGTGTTGTTGTTGACATCAGTGCCCACTAGGGCTGTCCCCGACTAAGGATTTGGATAGTTGTCTTTGATTGACAAAAGAAAAATAAAAAATTACCAGGGTGGGCACAGCTGACTCAGTGGGCGGGCCCGGCCCCCTAATGCCCGCCCATGGCGCCGGAACTGCCCCTATTCCAACACCAGGTCCCTCAGGTCAGCCGATCAGAGGCTCCTGACAGTCCGGAAGTCTAACCTCAAGCTCAGGGGGGGCCGTGCCTTTGCTATCGCAGCCCCTGAACTGTGGAACAGCATCCCCACCTCCATTAGGCTCGCCCCCTCGATAGATGCCTTCAAATCGAGGCTCAAAACCCACTTCTACCTACTAGCCTTTCCCGTTCACTGACTCATGCCCTGTTTTTCTATGTGTTTGCCTGTGTGCCCTCCCATAAAACGGAGTGTGATTGTTGTCTATATGTATCTTGTGTATCTACCCTCTGTACAGCACTTTGGTTGACACGCGTCATGTGTAATGTGCTATATAAATAAATCTGATTGATTGATTGATTGAAGGTAGAGGGGTGCGTGTCCGTTTATGCAGTTATGGGTGAGCATCAGGATTTTGTAATTGATCCGGGATGAGAGAGGGAGCCAATGTAGTGAGTGGAGGATGGGGGTTATGTGATCGTGTTTACGGACACTCATTAGGATCCTGGCAGCGCTGTTCTGGATGTATTGCAGCTTTTGGATGCTCTTGCCAGGAATCCCGATGAAGAGTCCGTTACAGTAGTCCAGTCTTGAGGAGACAAAGGCATGGACAAGCTTCTCTGCGTCTGACAGGGTTAAAGTGGGACGGAGTTTCGATATATTTTTTAGGTGATAGAATGAGGTCTTGCAGAGGTGTTTTATGTGGATGTTGAATCCTGAATCGATTGAATTTAGAGTGTTTGAAGGTAAACTGGTAGATACAGTATGAAATATAGCTCTTCTTTCATGTTAATAGTCTTCTATTGGCCATGATTGATGATTTGATTTGATTAATTTCCTATCATTTGATGGTCCTTTGAGCCTTCAAGAAAATGAGAGAAATTGATTTCAAGTCCCTTAAATGGAATTGGACTTAAGCATGGGGCAGGCAGAATAATAGGAATATGTATTTCTACTGTATTTCTACTGTGCAGGCGCACCAACCGACCTGTAGGAGTCGCTGTCCACAATGCCCGATCCCCACCCATCAGTTTCCCACCCCCTAATACTGCCAATGTGTATTAGTACAGACAACCAGCTAAACTGAAAGCAATGTGGAGCGCTGGTCTCGAACAGGCAAACCCAGCGTCTCCAGTATACGTGGTGAGCGCCTTGGCTACTGCACCACGTAGCTGCCCCAGGAATATGTATTCTTAGACTCTGGAATGACGTGGGAGGGTCATTCCAGAGTCTAAGTACCCATATGAAAAAGACCCTGGGTGGGTCATTCCAGAGACGAAGTGCCCTGATAAAGAAGACCCTGGGAGGGTCATTCCAGAGTCTAATTGCCCTGATGAAAAATACCTTGGGAGGGTCATTTCAGAGTCTAGGGGCCCTGATGAAAAAGACCCTTGGAGGGTAAATGGTGCATTTTTTTTTTTTTTTTAACCTTTATTTACCCAGGGTAGGTTCGCTGAGCACAGATGCTCTTTTTCAGGAACGCCCTGCTTCACATTCACACAGTTCCATTCACACCTGGGAGCTGCCCAGTACAACCACAGTCGACACCATTGGCCACTGAGCAACTCCACTGGAGCAGTTGGGGGTTAAGTGCCTTGCTCAAGGGCACTTCAGCGGTTGGTGTTCCTGCCGGCCCTGGGGATCGAACCGGCGACCTTCCGGTCACAAACCCGCTTCTCTAACCTTTAGGCCACCGCTGCCCTATAGCGTTTTTATTCAAAGCGCTTTACAATTTGTTCCTCGCATTTGACCCATTCACTCACATTCACAAACCGACGGTGGAGGCAACCATGCAAGGTGCCAACCTGCTCATTGGGAGCAGTTAGGGGTTAAGTGTCTTGCTCAAGGACACTTCAACACACTGCCCGGGAGGAGCGGGAATCAAACCGGAAACATCTGGATTACCAGACAAATGCTCTACCTGGACTGCTGCCAGACATCCAACTACTAGGAACCTAAAAGGAAAATATACTACCTTATCCATACCGCACCTTATGTGAATACTGTATACTTCATCAGATCATATATTTAGCATTTAGCATTTTTAGATTATATATTAGATTAGATTTAGATTATATATTGCATATATTTAGCATTTCGTTTTTTCAGATTATATATTAGATTAGATTTAGATTATTGGATTCGATTATATATTGTAACTATTTATTGTAGGGCAAATATAACTGAGAGGGCATACATACCCTCATCTTGCACCTTGTTGCCCATATGCACATGTCCAGAGTTAATTATGTTAATTATATTGATTTGTTATATTGTTTACACTGCTTTTTACTATGTGTACCTCCCCTCCCCCCTCCCCAATGCTGATATGATGCCTGAATTTCCCCAAGGGGATCAATAAAGGAATATCTTATCTTATCTTACCTCCCGAGGCACTGTCGTCATTCCAGAGTCTACGGGCCCTGGTGAAAAATACCCTATAATTTCTTAAAAGCTAACAACATGATTAGCTTTTAATTATCCTACTTTGGCCTACTTTAGATCCATGGATATACAGTATGCAGATACATTTTTCTGTGGACATCTGGGTGGGAGTGTGCAACTAGCTGACCTGTGCATCACTGATTGTATCATGACCTTTATGTATTAGCCTCTTAAGCTCTAGCCATATTTCCAAAAGATGTTCTTGGTATCTAGGGACATCTATGGACTTCAGGGAATGTATTCCCAGTGTCAGAAATATTGTGTATGTTACTATGCTTGAGTAAATTGTAATAAACCAAAGGAGAATATAAATTATTGTGTATGTTACTATGCTTGAGTAAATTGTAATAAACCAAAGGAGAATATAAATTATTATTATAACTGGTTTTTTTCTCTTTCTTTTTTTGACGGTGAATAACACCATGCTAACATTGCCACTGAGGCCAATCAGCACCTTCTTGAGATCAAGTGTACAAAAGATCTAAGCCAATGAATAAAGGGCAGATGATTTACAGGATGTTTTGTAGATACAGTACTGAATTTGTCTGGCTCCTTTTCCATAGAGCCACTGACCAAATGTCTCGATGACATTAAATCCTGGATGGCATTGAATTAAAAAAAATTGAATGATAAAAAGACGGCGGTCATGGTTTTTGGTGGCCCCTCTGTTACCTCACTGCTAGACCTGGGTTCGCTGGCACAACATGTCAAACCAATAGTAAAGGTTCCGGTTCCGGGTCAAGGATGGGGTAGTCGCTCATGGCCACGATGTGATGTATTTTTATATTTAGTCCTAAAAGCCTCTTTTTATATTTTCAACTCGGTTAGACCTTTTTGTATATACCCCCTTTATGTTTCTACCTATTTATTTTGGCTGCAAGAACCACAATGGCGACAAGACAACTAAGAAATGAATCCAAGAAGGACGACGCTCCCGCTGATATAACCGCCATTGCTGGGCTAATTGAAGAGCTCAGGCAGTCCTTAACCAATGAAATCAGAGCGTCCGCTGCCTCGCTCGAATCCAAACTCGACAGCCTCTGGACGTCGGTTAATGACCATGCCGAGCGTCTGACCTCCATGGAAGATGGCTTGAATACTTGGACTGGCAGGGTGGACGAGCTAGAGGCTAGGTGTACGGCGCTAGAAGAGAACAATGAGAAGGTAAAGACTAAGCTAACTAACGTTGAGTCCCGGAGTTGCCGGTCTAATATACGCATATTGGGATTGGATGAGTCCGTTCATAGCGACCGGCCCAGCGACTTCTTTGCGGAGGTACTGGTTGAAATTCTGGGAAAGGACGTCCTCCCTACGCCACCCGAGCTGGACCGGTGTCACAGGGCCCTTACTGCCAAGCCAGCACCCGGTTCCAGGCCTAGAGTGGTTATTGCTCGCCTACATCACTATCGAATAAAAGAGAGGATTATCTGGGAGGCACGGAAGAGGAGGGGAGCGCTGAAATACAGAGGGAAACCAGTCCTAATCTTTGAAGACTACGGCCCCGAAGTCATGGAGCAGCGTTCCTGCTACAAAGACGTCATGGCCCCCCTCTACAACTCCCCCCCCCCCCCCCCCCCCCTCTAGGACTCAAGCAGTCTCTACAGTTCCCTGCGAGACTTATCATCACAACCGGAGACGGGGCGAGAAAACATCTTTCATCGCCTGAGGACGCCGTGGACTTCTTGAAGACCCGGCGTAGAGGGGCCCCGATACCGGCCTCACCAGTACCAAACGCGGTAGTAGCTTGATTTTGGGCCGTTAGCACCTCGCTATGGCTAATGCGCCGAGCGTCATATCACTCTATATTTCTTCGTTCTTATAAATATGGTTGACTGTGTGACGTTATTTTTCTCTGCGTCTGACTTAAGGGGGGGGTTGGCCTGGTCTGTTACATAATGCCACTTTAATTTAGTTTTTTAGTTTTTTACATCCACTATATGCCGGGGAGCTAAGCGCTAGCTTTGTTTAAATGACCTAGGACTTCTATGCGTGTCACTTACGCCTTGTCACGACTTGGCTTAATGCCTCCGTGATGCATTTTTTTTATTTAATTTTTTTTTGTGTGTGTACATATTTTTTCGGACTGGGGTCTCATGGATCCATCAGCCACGCTCTTCAAGCTACGTTCTGCTAGCCACACACATGGCAAATGGGATATTACCCCAGTCCCTACGGGAGGCTAATATTTGCCTTCTCCTTAAAAAGGGTAAATGCCCTGAAAAGTGCGCCTCCTATAGGCCTATAGCCCTACTTAATTCGGACCAAAAATTGCTCTCCAAGATCCTGTCCATGAGCCTAGAAAAAGTGGTCCCGGGAGTCGAACCCGGGACGGCCGCGTTGCACCGCAGTGCTGTACGTGGTGCGCTACCCTGACGCCCCTCCCTTTCATTATTAACGAAGATCAGACTGGTTTTATTAAGGGTAGGAACTCTACCAACAACATGAGACGGCTCCTTAATATCATCTGTCTCTCGACGCGGAGAAGGCATTCGACCATGTAGAATGGCCGTATTTGTTTCTAACCCTCGCTGAGTTTGGCCTAGGAAACACTTTTATTGACTGGGTCAAGGTTCTTTACAACTCACGGATGACGGCGGTGCTGACTAACGGGCTTAGGTCTAACAACTTTCCTCTTTAACGGGCGAACCCCCAGGGGGACCCTCTTAGCCCTTTACTATTTGACATGGCCATAGAACCACTCGCTCAGGCCATTAGGCAGTCAGCCGCAGTCTCAGGTATTAGGGTGGGCGAGAGGGAGCACAAAATCACTCTTTACGCGGACGACGTACTGATCTTTATATCTTTTTTTGATCTACTTTTTTCTCCCATTTTCTATTTTTCTCCCATCCCAATTTCGTATAGTCCAATTCTACCCTCCCCTGTCTCGAACGCTGTTAGGCCATGCCTCCCACAAGCCAGCTGCAATGTGGACGAAGCCTTACATCACGTGTCCCCTACGGTACTCGAGGAAGCAGCCGTCGCATCTTTTCACCTGCACAGCGCGATCTCTCAGCGGCGGGGGTCTGCGTGGGAGGGACACGCCACCCCCGTCGCTTCCTGATTCTGCTGTGCAGACGCACCAACCGACCTGTAGGAGTCGCTGTCCACAACGTCCGATCCCCACCCATCAGCTTTCCCACCCCTAACACTGCCAATTGTGTTAGTATGAACGACCAGACAAGCTGATAGCAATGCGGAGAGCTGGGCTCGAACCCAGCGTCTCCTGCATTGGTGGCGAGCGCCTGACTCTTCCATTCCATGTCTAACCCGCATGATTTCCACATTTGGAACCTTCTCGGGGTACAAAATTAACTTTTCCAAATCCGAAGGAATGCCACTTGGGATGCGTGAATACTTTACCCAAGGCAGTTGTCCTTCCGCGTTCGGTTTGCGCGCCCTGATTGGCCTCTCAGCGCCCAATCGCCTATCGCCTAACTACTCTGTGCTTTTTCGACCTCGGCTTACAAGCAGCTCGCCTAACTACACTGTGCTTTTTCGACCTCGGCTCACAAGCAGCTCAAACTACCTGTTGGAATAAATAAATTGATTGATGTTTAACTTGTCCCTGTGTGTGTCCAGTCATTTCGACTAGCAAACGTTGTATTTAACGTTACCTCAGGATACCACTGTATTGTATTTAGTTGGTTAGCTATGTAGCTAATGTGGATAGCATTTTGAATAGCATCAATGCTAGCTGGCTGGCTACAGCTTTATTTACTAAATTATGGAGGCTTTTTAATTGTCAAGGTAAGAGAGGATGTCATGATCAACTGAAGGCATATGCTATGGAACAATATGTGCTTGGGTTTTCAGAAAAAGGCCAGCTATGTGACGCTAATCTCTCTAGTTAGTATCGTGTATTGCATCAGCTAATGTGGATAGCATTTTGAATAGCATCAATGCTAGCTGGCTGGCTACAGCTTTATTTACTAAATTATGGAGGCTTTTTAATCGTCAAGGTAAGAGAGGATGTCATGATCAACTGAGGGTCTTACTAATCACCCCAAAGTACCAGAAAATACCCTAAAGTACCCCAAAATACTCCAAAGTATACCCCAAAATACCCAAAAGTATACCCCAAAATACCCCAAAATACCCCAAAGTATACCCCAAAATACCAGAAAATACCCCAAAGTACCCCAAAATACCCCAAAGTACCCCAAAATACCCCAAAGTATACCCCAAAATACCCCAAAGTACCCCAAAATACCCCAAAGTATACACCAAAATACCCCAAAGTACCCCAAAATACCCCAAAGTATACCCCAAAATACCCCAAAGAATACCCTAAAATACCCCAAAATATACCCCAAAGTACCAGAAAATACCAGTAAATACCCCAAAGTACCCTAAAATACCCCAAAGTACCCCAAAATACCCCAAAGTATATCCCAAAATACCCCAAAGTACCAGAAAATACCCCAAAATACCCCAAAGTACCCTAAAATACCCCAAAACACCCCAAAATACCCCAAAGTACCTATGTAGATATGTGACGCTAATCTCTCTAGTTAGTATCGTGTATTGCATATTGCATTAAGTGTAAGCACAGCAGAGCCCCGCTCCGCTTCAGACAGAGAGCACAGCGCATAGTAGTATATTGAGCGAGTAGTGCGGCGATAGTAGGGCTAACGCGATTGGGCGCTGAGAGGCCAATCAGGGCGTGCAAACCGAACGTGGAAGGACAACTGCCTTGGGTAAAGTATTCACGCACTTGGGACACTTAAATCCATCCCGATTCTGCCCGAGCCCTTCCCATTTCGCTGGTCGCCCTCCGGCTTTGTTTACTTGGGAGTATTTGTGACACCCACCTATGATACATTGTTTAAGGCCAACTTTCCCCCCCTTTTAGACACCATAAGGGCAGACTTAGTTAGATGGGCCCCTTTACCAATCTCCTGGGTGGGTAGGATAGCCCTCGTCAAAATGAACGTACTCCCCAGACTATTATACCCTCTCCAAATGATTCCAGTGCTGCTGACAAACAAGGTTATCAAGGTGCTAGAAGGCTGGCTAAGCTCATTCATTTGGAATGGGAAGAAACCGCGTCTGAAAATAGCCAAATTACAGATGGATGGTGAAGATGGGGGTCTAGACCTACCTAATATTAGACATTACCAACTAGCAGCACACCTTAGGGTACTTGTCGGCTGGGTCAGATCAGACCCACTATCAATCTGGCTAGACATTGAATCCTCGCAATCTAAGTCCCCCCTGTGGAACCTACTATTTATCAAAGACTTTAAGTCTGTTAGGAAAATATGCTCTAACCCCATCACACTATGCTGGCCTGGAAGACTGTCCGTAAGGTGGAGGGCCGAGCTAAGCTGACCTCTCCTCTTTCCCCGATCGTAGGCAATCCTGACTTTAAGCCAGACCAAATTGGCGGCGGCTTCAAGACCTGGCATACGCAGGGCATAACTGATCTTGGCCACTTGTTTGATGGCCAGACCCTAATGTCCTTTCTACAGCTGCAGCAGCAGTATGGCCTATTGAAAACGGAATTTTTTAAATACTTACACATTAGGCAGTTTATCACCAAGGACACCTCACTGTTAATTAACAGTTCCACCTTGCAGGTGGAGAAAGCCCTCTCCTTGCAGATTCCTAAAAAACAAATATCTATCTTCTATAGTACTCTAAACCTTAATTCATCTTTATCTTCCCTTGTCACTAAACAGTCCTGGGAAAAAGACTTGGACATAGAGATCACGGACAAGGACTGGCAGGATGCATGGACCTGTTACGATGGTGCCGCTTTGCTGGCATGATGTGGTGGAACTCAGTTTGCAGTGTAGAACGGAGAGATATACAGGATACAGGAGACGGCGTAGTGGTGAATAATAAGGCTTTTACTTGAAACACAAAACAACAAACACGACAACAACGGTAACAATTAAACAATGAACCAGCAAGTGTCTACTGGCCCACAACACCTAATATACAAACACTAATTAGAGACAGAGGGTAATTACAAACAGGACACAGGTGTGTTAGACAGAAACAACAGAACACAGAGCACACTGGGAAAAACAATAACAATTGAACAAACTGAGACCAACAAGACTAAAACATATTTACAAAACACAGAGAGGGGAACACAAGTCTAAAAAAGTGGAGACAACAACGACAACACAGACAATAAACATAATAAACATAAATGGCAGTAAATAATATTAATCAGGTGAGTGAGCTGATGCCAGATCTGCCAGATCTGGATCAGCCCACCGGTTGGCAATGTTGTATTATGAAGGGGTGTATGGAAGGGGAGTTGAGACGGTCCGACACCTGGATCAGTCGAACCGGGAGAAGGGTTGCCGACCGGTCCCGCAGGACCGGGGGAACCGTTACATGGACCTACGCAAAAAAAATCTCTGTTTGCAACCGCACCAAGTCTATCCAAGTTAGAATCCTACACTGCATTCATATTACCCCTGCCCTTAAGAGTAAAATGGATCCCAATGCATCCCCACTCTGCTTTAAATGCAAGATAGAGATTGGAAACTACGCCCACTGCGTTTGGTCCTGTGTAAAGCTCCAGAGCTATTGGTTCGACATCGTAGAGGAACTATCTGATATATTCCAGACCCCCATCGAACTGGATCCCCTCTGCCTCTTACTAGGCCTCCCAGATATTCATATTGCCAATTTCAAACATAGGAGACTGTTCAATTTGTTGACATTTGCTGCTAGGAAAAACATTCTGTTGTTCTGGATCAAGGACGAGGTGGGTTTCCACATTACCCATAGCCTCCTTGTGGACCAATGCTGCCTTGTATTGTTTTGTTAATGCTGGTATCGTTGTTGAGGGTATCATGACAATTGTAAAGGTGCAAACGTGTTCATGCCCACATACACACACACACAACACATATACACTCACACATATGAAGCATGCACACATAAAATGCACAAGACTTACTAAACACACACACATAAAACGCACACATATGGTACGCACAAGCACATAGGTAAAACACACATATACTACACATACACACACACGTCGCACACTTAGTCTATTTTAGTACATCTGTCCTAACACTGGCAGGGATCCGAATCCTCAAGAGCCACCTCAAGGATACACAAACATGGTTGCTAGTGCCTGAGCCACATTTATTTTTATTTGTATTATTTTACTTTTTCTTGTTTGTCTGTCTCTTGTCAAGGTCATTATGATTCATGTTACTGTTATTATTGTTGTCGTCGCTGTTGTCATTGTTATTATTATTATTGTACTGTTATGTTCTGTTTTATGTATGAAAAGAAAAGAAAAGAAAAGAAAAACATTTATAAAAAAAGAAAATGCTGCTGTGACCTGGAAGAAAACTGAGAAATAAATATAGTTCAGCCTTGATTTGATCACTTTGTATTGACTTGTGGGTTAAGCTGTTCGTACATGAGCAATACAGGAAATGCAGTGCTACTTTTGTCTCGTTTCACTGTGGTATGATCTTGAGCCTAATATAATGGACAAAGTAAAAGCACTCCTTACAGCTAATAATAGCACTTTTTTTTTGTCTTTATGGTAATCTGCAGTTTTTATATTAGTATTCAGCCCTAGGCTTTATCTCGAAACGGAGCCCAATGGACAAATGAACAGCACTGCTTAGGCTAACCATAGCTCTCACTACACTAGGTTCTGACTTCAGCCTAATCTGCAAAAGCCTTATTTTTCCATCCCTGCTGTTTGTAATATCTAATAATTCTTTTTTTTTTAACAGAAATGTTTTATGATGTTTTCATTCCAGATGTAATATCTCTTTAATAAACATATATTATAAATTTATTCTGTAGTGGACAGGACTGTATGCCTCTGTAAATGCTCCATGTTTAGTGTTATGCACTTTGATCGCTCCAGTTTTGTCTAAAATGTCTTGTCTTTCTGAAGAATAAACCTGAGCATTAAAGGGGAACTATTTTACTATTTCTTTCACTATTTGGGCACTTTTACACAATTCCTGTGAGTCTATGGAACACCTCTGTAATATATATATTTTTTTTATTCATTGTTTTGTATTTCTAATCAAGTCCTCAAAAACAGCATTTTTCTACCTCAAGATCTCGAGCTGTTTTGAGCCTGGGCTCCTAAACCACTGCGCAGCGTCGTCTTCGCCTGAACATTAACATGCAGCGGTGTCTTTATGACATCACATATAGGCACATTTTCAAATGACTCAGTTCAGTGAGGGTGAATATTGTGAGAGGAGAATTGGAAGAATGCGCCAATATGAGAATTTTGAGACATAGATCATATTAATATAAGTTCACATAGCTAGGAAACAATGCTAAACACTCAAAAAGGCAATTTATAAGATAGTTCCCCTTTAAATGGCAAAAAAATAAAAATAAAAACAATAGTAAAGAACTTAGGTGTACAAATCGACCCAGACCTTAATAAATTTGACAGCCAGATCAAGGCCGTGGTCAAATCAAGCTTTTTCCAGTTTAGGCAGCTGGCCAAAATTAAGCCCATTTTACAGGTGCAGCATTTTGAAGCAGTAATCCATGCATTTGTGACTACTAGGCTGGATTATTGCAATGCACTTTATATAGGGGTGAGTGGATCCTCGGTGGCTCGCCTTCAAATGGTGCAGAACGCCGCTGCGCGTCTGGCACTCGTAAATATGACCACATCTCACTGATTTTATCCTCACTCCAATGGCTCCCTGTGCACTTTAGGATTCATTTAAAAATTACTTTATTTGCTTTTAAAGCTCTTCATGACCTTGCCCCACCCTACCTCTCTGAGCTATTGCAGTTCTACACCTTCTCGCTCTCTCAGGTCAGCTGACCAGCTGCTCCTAGTAGTGCCTACAACTAGGCGTAAGCTCAGGGGGGGCTGTGCCTTCTCCGTTGTCGCCCCCAAAATGTGGAACGAGCTGCCGCTGCAGATTAGGCAGGCCTCATCACTGCCCCATTTCAAAGGCCTCCTTAAGGCCCACCTTTTCTCTCTGGCTTTCGACACCATGTAGCTTGTTGATTTTATGATCTTATTGTTTTACTGTGTTATTGTTGTATCGTTTTGTTACTGTGTCCTTTGCTTTTAAATATTTTTTAAGTACTCTGATCTATTTAAATTTGTATTGTTGCTTATGTTTACCCCTTTTTTTCTCTTTTTGGTACTCTTGTTTTTTTTCTTTTAATCTGTTTTTAGTGCTGCTTATAGTTTTTTAATATGCTCCCTCTGTCAGGACACAGGTAGTGAGGAGCACACCGTTCTTACCGGCAGCTCAGCAGCTCAGCAGCTCAGCAGCTCAGCAGCTCAGCAACTCAACAGACAGAAATACAGAAGAACAGGGAATCACCACAGAACCCACACTGGCATTATAAATGGAATGTTCATCATTACCACTGCAACTTCAATGCAATAAATCAACCTAAACTGGAATTATGACTGGACATCCATCTTTGCTGTGTCTACTGCGTAAGATCACTCCCATACCATACCCAGTGGTGCGTTCCTGAAATCAACTGGGATTGCACGCACCTAATGGCGCCACGTGCACGCTCGCTCCCGGCACGTGCGTGCGCGCGCTACAGACAGTGCCTAATTGCCTCTACGAATGGAATGTAACACATGTCATTCACAACAAGTTAGGTGTGAATGTATCTGAGAACGTATTTAACACACCTGACGACCGGCGCTATTGATATGCAAATAGCGAGTACTTATCTGGGCTTGCACGTAGTGCACCCCCGTCCCATGAAGAACGCATGCCTGACCATACCTGTGAAGTAACGGGCAAGAGAAAAAAGGACATTGGAAAGTAAAATTTGCCGTTACAATCAAGTAAGAACGTCACTCTACACCCATGAGTGAAACTAGGACATCATGAAAGGCTTCAGAAGGACAGATTGTTACACAGCCAACGGTGCGACTGATTGGGGTGATTGGAAACACCTGCACAGCTCTACTGGGTGAGTTGTGAATAAGCTGTTGGAAATCTGTGAATGAACTATCATATCTGGTGGCAATAGCGATGCCCAGCCACAAGATGGCAATGTTGGACAGGATCCTGAAAGGGAAAAAATCAAGAGATGCATTGAAAGAGCTCATGAAGTCAAATGAAAATGCAAATGCAGTAAAACGCCATTTGAATGAATGAACCAATCTGTGTGGTGAAGCAAAGGAAAGTCATTCATCATTGATGGTTTTACCATTACCTGAAGAGGAAATTGAAAGGCAAAACGAATGGTTTCAACCAAAAATGTATGTTCTAGAAGGTTTTATACAGGATGTACATCAGAAGTGGAACAGCAAATACATGTCACTGTTGAAAAGAAAACACATGTCACTACTGAAGGTGAAAGACTGAGTGATGTCAATTCTGATGATATTGGACCTCATGACAGTGTATCAAATGCTTCAAAATCAAGATACACACACAAATCCATTGCATCAAAAGCATCGTCCACGTCATCTGCTCGTATTATAGCTCAGGCCGAAAAGGCTGCCCTAATGGAAAATGTTGCTGCCTTAGATAAAAAACATAAACTGGAGGCACAACAAGAACAACTCTGAATGCAACAGGAACAACTGAGAAGAGAAGATGAGGTACAACAAGAACAACTCAGAATGCAACAGGAACAACGGAGACGAGAAAAAGAGCAACTGGAAATGGAAACACAGCTGGCAGCAGAAAATGCAAAGGCCCATGTACTGGAAACAATGGGATCAAGGAACAGTTCAATAGTGTCAAGTGGGAGGAACTCAGACTTGCAAAAAGGAGCTGCTGCTGCTCAAAGGGAAACTGTCGTAAATTGTTTAAAAATCAAAGTTCTCAGTTTACAATTATACAGACAGAATCAAAATCATCTAGCAGTCTCTGGCAAGGCAACAGGACACCCCAGCCAAAAGCTAACAGTGCAACCCTTCACCCTTCACATAGCGCCTATAGGAAAGGCCCCGGGGTCAGGTAGATAAAAACGGACACCAACAGGGGATGGAGCAGGAAATAAATACCTTAGGATAATAAAATAGCATTTGGAGGCTCAAAATACAGTGGAGGTCATAGTCTTGTTTACGCTAGCCTGACCAGCCGTTGGCACCAGGAAGTACTGGAGGGTGGGTTGAGTAATCAAAGACCCCAGCAGCTGGTCAGACTCACTAGGCTTCATACTATAAAACTAAACAATAAAGTATTATAAATATATATTAAAGACTAGTCTAGAAGGGAGTGGGCTTTAGTAACATTCAGTTTAATACCAAACAGGAAACACATTGGTCTATGGAAAAGCTAAATTTAGTTATATACATTATAGAATAAACCTAGATGTTGGATTATAATACTGGAGTATTTGAACAAAACGGTAACAACTAAACAAAATATTACCACTTTAAGTTATGTAGAGTAATAATAAAGGCAGAATGATCAGGAATAGTCTGCCCAATAGTACCAATGACCTAAAAGACTAAACCATTTTAATTAAGAACTAAAATAGAAAGCGATGGATCAGTTCAAGAGTTAAAAGCTTAGTTATATTGTAAACATTATAGAATCACATTAGACTATAGGTTTAGAAAGCATGAGTAGTTGAAAACAGTGATAAAAGATAGTTAGAACTACCAATGTAAACTTATAGAGGAACTAGGTTTATCAGATCAATAAATAGGTTAAATAAGCTAAAGAAAGGCTCCAGAAATCGGGAGAAAGAATGGTATTACTCTAGATACTAAACAGAAAATAATCTATGCATGTAAATCCACATAAAACAAAGTAACAGATAGGGATAGTGAGCTTAGCAAACTACTGATAGATAAAAATGGTGATCAAAAGTAACTGCCTCCACGGGACGGCCGAACTTAGCCTAACCACTCAGTACTACCTTAAATGGAAAGGTTTCTCAAGAACAGGATGACGTGGGCAACAATGGCTACCCTCTATACATACTTCAGCCAATTAGAGAAGCCAGGTCCCATGATGTAGCAGGGAAAAGTGGGAGGAGTTTTCTCTTCTTAAACTGCAGGAAGGTGGAACACAGACACGCAGAGAGACAGAGACGGACAACTTGAGACGCGGAACCTGGAGACTCCACCACCAGTTCGAGAACAGAGACCCTAAACGAGGAAGCCCTCCTGGAAAGCTGATTAGAAATAGAAATAATTTGATGCTGTACACCTTGATGATTAAGCTGCTGTTTTCATTAAACAACAGACAGTCTGTTATTGAACCGCCGCGCTGTCTCCGTCTCAACATTGATTTCCAAGGAACCAATCAATTGAATGAACATTACAACGTGTGATACAGCGCAGAGTAAGCTATAGCTATTCCACTATACACTTGAGAATGATCATATAGCTATACATAGAATTTAGAACTAACACGTTAAAACAAAGCCTCCATCCCTGCCACAGGTTGTGAGGCCTAAACAGCCTATTTGTGAAAAACCTGCCAAAGCTCATTATATGACTCCTCTAATGTAATACTCTCTCCCCAGCCAACATGTTCAAACTGAAAATATACAGGTTAATTTGGAAAAGGATGATCAAGGTCATGTAATTCATACTACACCCCCTGCCTGTGATATTTGCAATGTGCTACAAAGACAGAATTACTTTTTTGCTGGTTAAGCAAAATCTGTAGTCTACTCTACCACCAAGAGACATTCTGGTTTATGATGGTGATCCATTAAAATATGAAGGTTTTATCAGTGCATTTGAGGGAGGAGTGGAGAAAAGGACTGATGATAACAGTGACTGCTTACACTTCCTAGAACAATATACAAGAGGACATCCAAAAAACCTGGTCCGCAGCTGCCAACATATGCCTCCATCACAGGGCTATCAGAGGGCAAGACATCTACTCAAAGAGCATTTTGGGAATGAGCACAAAATTGCAACTGCATACATGGAAAAGGCCTTTGCTTGGGCAGCAATCAAACAGGAGGATGTGAAAGAATTGCAGGCATTCTCTCTCTTCCTCAGAGGCTGTTGCAATGCAATGGAAAATCTAGCCTATATGGAGGAGTTGAATGTTGTGTTAAACATGAGGACCATCCTTATTAAACTGCCATACAAGATCAGAAAAAGATGGAGGAACAGGGCATGTGAGCTACATGAGCTTGGACATTGTGCTATGTTCTCAGACCTGGTCAATTTAATAGAGAGACAGGTGAAAATACTGTCTGACCCGCTTTTTATTTTTATTTTTAATTTTTTTTACTGTCTTTTTTCCCCCTCCTCTTTTTCCGATTTTTCTACCATCCCACTGTTAGTCGTTATGCCAATTCCCAACTCCCTTCCTGGTTGTTGCGCACCCCCCCTACTGTTGGTCCGGGAGGCCGGAGACTATCACATGCTATCCTCCGACACATGTGGAGCCAGCCAGCAGCTCAGATTCTCACTGGGAGAGTGTAACGTGTGGAAGGTCACACTACCTCCCTCCAGATCCTCCCTTCACTGAGCAGGCGCCCCGACCGAACTGTAGTATTTTTCTGTTTACAACGCCCAGGACCCACCCATCAGCTTTCCCACCCTCTAATACTGCCAATTGTATTAGTACGGACGACCAGCCAAACTGAAAACAATGTGGAGAGCTGGGATCGAACACGCGAACCCAGCATCTCCAGCATTGGTGGTGAGTGCCTTGCCCACTGCACCACCTGGCCACCCTCTGACCCACTTTTTTTTAAACATCCAGGATGCTAAACAGACTTCAACTGTCAAAACCTCAACCATCATGAAACCAAGAAAAAGGTCAAGCCCAAGAAGCAGTTTTGCAACAACAGTAACACCCATGGAAACAGCAGTGGAGTCAAAAATGAAAGAAATGTATTCATCAGTTCTTACAATTCTTGTCTGTTCTGCAATAAAAGTGGTCACACATTGGAGCGGTGTCCACAGATGAAGAAAAAACACAGAGAGAAGATAGACTTCTTAAAGGAAAAGGGAGTCTGTTTTGGCTGTTTGAAAAGAGGACACTTAAGCAGAGACTGCAAAAGTCATTTAACTTGTGGTACATGTAAACAAAAACATCCCCATATACTCCACATTGAACAAATGGCACAGGAATCAATAGGAAACAATGCTGTCATCTCACCTCACACCTGTGGTCATATTGGGGCCGGTTATGAAACCTCCCTCTTCTCCATAGTACCAGTACAGGTAAAGAGCCACAAGGGGGACACAGTATTGGAAACGTATGCATTCTTGGATCATGGAAGCACATCTACATTCTGCACTGAAAGCTTAACACTTTGGGTGCCATGGGTTAAATTCATTATATACCATAGGTTGCCGGCTCTATTTGTCTATGGAGAAGTACCCCTTCTTTGCATGGCTATAACTTTTTTAATTCTATTGCTACATTGCCATTATTAGGGCCCATTCAAAGTCCTATATGTATTGTTCATTGTGTAGCAACGTTAAACTTTTTCATTCACATATTCATAGTAAAGTATGCTCTAATGTATAAGTATGTTTTCATCTCTTTCTGCAGCTTTCTCCAGAACGTGATCTATAGCCCCAAATGCATTATATTGATGATGAAATACAGTTTGATGGCAATCGGGGCGATATAAAAAATTTCAATTGGACGTACTTCTAGAATGTTATTGGGATGTTTATCCTGATGAACCATTTCCAGCTTGTATAATACTATATACGTCCAAATCATGTTGTTTATCGAGTTATTGGCAATGGATCGCTATATAATGTGACAAGCCAGAGTGCCGGCAGCCAAACCGAGTGCCCGGAAGTAATATGGCCGACCAGCACAACCTCCACAGCACTTCCTGTTTGGCGATTGCGCCGATCGGCCACCAGATGGCGCTCCTGAACCGCCAGAGAGCTCAGTGGGTCCTCCTGGTGGATCTCAGGCCAGCGGAGGGGAAATATGAATCCGATCACAGATTTTTGAAATATTGATATTAAAGACGCTGTACAGCGTCCTTCGGCAACTTGAGCATGGCCGGGAATGGCGCTGTAAAGCGTTTCCCGGCAGTTAAAGTGTTAATGAGAAGGCTAAACATTCCTGGACAAAAAACGAATATTCTTCTCCGTACCATGAACCAAGTGAAGCCTGAGACCAGCTACCATATTACCGGTTTGGAAATAGCTAGGATGGACACAAACAACTTAATTCAACTCCCTGATGTGTTCACTCAAAAACCATGCCAGTTTCACAACACAATATTCCGAAACAACAGGACTTGTCACCATGGCCTTATTTGAACCATATCACAATACCTGAAATAGACTCTGGCATTGACCTCCTCATCGGCACAAATGCCTCAAAGGTACTGGAACCCTAGGAGGTGGTCAATAGCCAGGCAGATGGACCATACGCTGCGAGGACCCTATTGGGGTGGGTCATCTATGGTCCCTTAAGAGGAGACAACACCATCAGGGATGAGAATGGCTGCCCTGCTGCTGTTGTCAATAGAATATCTATTCTAAACACAGAGTAGTTACTTGTCAAACAGTACAACCAGGATTTCAGTGAAAGAGTCAGTAAAGAAACTGAGGAAATGTCAAGAGAAGAGGTCAAATTCCTTGATATTATAAACCACTCTGCAAGGATTAAAGATGGACATTACTGTCTAAACTTACCTTTCAAACCTAAGAAAAACAAGACTGAAAACCACAAGAAGAAGGTCAAGAGAAGGAAATAGGATGATGAAGAGGACATCAAGCCCAAGAAGAGAAAGAACAAGAAAGGAGTAGTGGCGGACAGAAAAAATAAAGCAGAGAAGGAGCCTGAGGAGAAGTGGAAATGCAAAAAACACAGAGACAAGAAGAAGGAAAGGATGAAGCACAAAGATGGCGGCACGGACAAACACAAGGACAAGAGAAAGGAGAAGATGAAGTCCCTTCATGACAAGATCAAGAGGGAGGTGAACGGCTTTGTCAGTTATCCACGTGTGAATGTGAAGTCTGAGCCTGATGAAGAGTTCTACCACTCTCCTAAACACCAGAAGTCTCTGAAGAGGGAACACGATGATGAGGAAGACGTATACTTCAAACCTGACATCACAGTAAACGTCATTGTCAAAAGTCAATCAAACCCAACCAACTATCTAATCCACTACTTCTCATCATGGATAAAGCTGAAGACTGCTGTAGCTTGGCTTCTTAAAGTGAAGACCCCACTCCTGCAACTGACTAGAAGGAGAAAGGAGATTCAAACTGCCGTGAGTAGTGTTGAAAATTATCCTGTAAAATTAAAGGAAAAGGTTGAAGAAGAGATACAAGTCTTTCAAGCGACACTTCGTGGACTGTGCTTATCTCCTGAAGATCTTATCCAAGCAGAAAGTGCATCTCATTCAAACAAATGACAATTTCATGTGAGAACTGGGGTCTGGAGCACAGCCCAATTGCTGAATACACGAGAAGAGATAGGAGCGGTTTCAAGGGTGTTTAATGTCAATTGAGCAACACAGGAATTGGGGGGAAATAGAACGGGGTTATGTTCTGTCTTGTGGCTGCCGCGGCGGCAGTGAGCGAGCAAGCGGTCCTGGTGCTTGTCTTGGGAGCTGCTGGGTTGCAGCGGGAGAACAAGTGTTCCTCTTCGGGAACAGGTGGCGTCCAGGCAGGGACGGCGGTCCTTTGGGGCACAGGAGAGAAACGGGTTAGAGCAAGCAAATACACAGTGGGTATCTAGCAGCAGAGCTTTCGGCAGAGACGTCGTACCTGGGCAGTGGTAATTAATACCACGACAGCTTCTGGTCAGCGTCGAGGTGTAGAAATAGTCCCCCCATCAGGGAAGGATTGAGTGCAGCTGTGGAGAGTGGGGTGCTTGACCGCGTGTGAATTAGGGGGATGGAATACAGCTGGGCGTATGAGGGTGAAGGAAGGGGTGACTGGAGAAAGAGAGGATGAGGAGGAGTGCGCAGTGGATGGAGAGGGGGATGAAGAGGAGCGTGTGGAGGACGTGAGGGGAAAAGGAGGGGGAGTGAAGTAGGCCCGTGCTTCCCTTAAATGGCATTGCTATCAAACACATCATCAACCTGTGTCATAACACATACAAAATCGATCTTCGCCAGTCACGGCATACCAAACACAGTGGTGAGTGACAACGGGCCAGTCGGGCCATGCTTCAAGCGCAGAGAGTGGCAGGAATTTGCCGGTAGGACTTCAAGCATGTGTGTAGCTGAGGGGCTACACAACCCTGACTGTATTTAAATGATGAGCTTGACAAATACTAAATAATTAATTAACCAATATTAAATATACACAAGATGGCGGACACTCTATTAACTGGGAGGGGACAGGGTACCAAGTTGAATAATCACATTTAATGTTTAACATAAAACGCACATGGAATATGTAACATTATTATATAATTTATATGCAACAATGTCTGAATGAATTATACAATTTATAGGCAACAAATGTCCGAATTATTATAGGTCCTAAACTAATGGTACCAGATTGTTGGAGCTCTGAATGGAGGGGGGCGGGGTGAATAGCCAGGGGAAGGAATACGAGGACGGAGACGATGTTCTGGGTGGAGGCTGGTGATGCAGACCCGTGTGAGATAGTCCTGTCGTCGCTGGATAGGGGGTCTCGTACGGACCGGGTTCCTATATTCCAAACGTACGAACTTCGGGTTCAATAGCTAGTTAGCCCTTTATGCTAAGGCTAACCAGCATGCAGTCCGCAGTACTGTAGCTAGTTGAATCCAGAACGCAGCTGAACTGAGTCTCTTCACGGTCCTTTGTTATCTGCCCGTCGGCAGATCTATATCGAAGTATGTTACTTCACTTCTCCAAACTATATTACGCTGCCGTTTCCACCTAGTAGCTCACCAACATTGTAATTACATCTCACTAGCAGAAACAGACTAAGAGATGACGTAAACACCATGATCAAAACCGCAAAAAGAAATTTCATCAATGACAAAACTGAGGAAAACAAAAACAAACCACGTGAACTTTGGAAATTACTCAATAATCAACTAGGCTGCAGTACTTAAAACCAGATTCTCAAACATAAACATAAAGACGGACAACACGCTCATCACAGACAAGCTGGATGTAGCCAATTACTTAAACATCTTCTTCACAAACATAGCCACAACACTGGTAAACAAACTACCCTCCCACTCAGGGCATTATGAGGTAGAACACATAGTAGCATACTACAAAAACCTAGGGGTCCACAAAGACGACTTCAAACTTGAAATGGTAACAACCGATGAGGTACTCAAAAAATGTTGCGCCCTCCAACATAACAAGGCCACTGGCCATGACAACATCCCCTCCAAATTCCTCAGATACTCAGCAGCCGCCATCACCCCAGTCATCACACACATAATAAACCTCTCTATAAAACAGGGACACGTCCCCAAGGACTTCAAAATTGCGAGAGTGACCCCTCTGCACAAAAAGGGCAGCAAATTAGACCCAGGCAACTACCGCCCTGTTTCTATTCTTACCTCCATCTCGAATGTCATGGAGAAAATTGTCTACGAACAGGTCGAAAAGTACCTGGCGGAGAAAAATCTAATCTACGAATTCCAATCTGGCTTCAGAACGTCCCACTCCACTGAGACATGCCTCCTCTATTTGAACGACCACATCAAACAAGAGGTGGACGTGGGCAAATACTGCGGCATGGTCATGCTGGACCTACAAAAGGCCTTCGACACTGTCACTTGGTTTTGATAGTTTATCAGTGAGCTGGATGCAATCCTACCTGGAGGGGAGAGAACAGATGGTGGAGGTAAACGGTACTCTATCCCCCCCCTCACAGTGAGCTGTGGTGTTCCACAAGGAAGCATACTAGGACCACTACTGTTCCTAATTTATGCAAATGACATGTCGTCAGCCTGTGACTGCAACTTGTTCCTGTTTGCGGACGACTCAGCCCTGCTGGTCTCTGACAAGAACAAGTTGCAGGTTGAAAAAACCCTCAGCTCGGAACTAGGCAAAATCTGCATATGGCTCGCTGATAACAAACTATCATTACATGTAGCCGGTTTCAGGCCTACTCCTCTATGTCGGTCGTGTATGTTAAGTGAAGACAGGCCGTGATCCATTTCAGTATTTATTTCTGTCAAGCAAACAGACAAGACAGTATTACATCTTGTCCACTAGATGGCACCAACAGCTCACAGGCTCTTCAAACATCCAGTATAGACTGCCATTTTGAATTGGACATTGGAATAAGACATTATAATAAAACAATACAATAAAATAATACAAAACAAATAATAGGATTCATTCATTTACCTGTCAAGCAAACAGACAAGACAGTATTACATCTTGTCCACTAGATGGCACCAACAGCTCACAGGCTGCAATGGGGAAATATCAGTCACATTTATCAGGTGCGGCCTGTACACCACTCCTCGTCCATACTACAAGCCCATTTAACATGTGTTCATACAAAAGTTTGTCACCACGGTTAAATTTCTTTACAACAAGTGCACAATTGCTCATCATTAACGTAGATATTATTATACACAACCGGTTCATTGCCCGAAACCTTATTTACAATATTTAGACCATCATACGTTCTTTTAGACCAGAAACATATTTACAGACACTGAGCAGCCATCTTACCTCTTCAAACATCCAGTATAGACTGAACGTGAAGAAGGACGCACAAAAGGAAATACGTCACTTCGGGAGGAAGTGACAACGCAACGATTTCAAAATAAACTACTTTGAGAATAAAAATAATAATAATTAAATTTAAATAAAACCTGAGGGATTATTTGTGGAATACATAACAGTATATTATATATACCTGCTACATACACATGGGCAAAACAGAGTCCATTCTCTTCGGTTCAAATAACAAACTCAGCAAGACCGATGGCTTCTCAGTTACAGTGGGTGACAATATTGTCACAAGGAAAGACGAAATTACCTACCTGGATTCCATCCTAGAGGCAAATCTTTCCTGTGACAAAATGGCATCCAATGTAATAAAAAATTTGTTTTGTTTGTTTTGTACCATAGAACAGTGGTCACCAACCTTTTTATGCCCAAGATCACGTTTTTTTTTTGGTGAAGGCAAGATCTACCTATTGAAGCGTTGAGAGAAAAAGACAGCCAAGATTGTACTTTAAACTAAATGACTTTTATTTGCCTGTATTCTAATTACATGCAATGCTTTGGTCCAATATTAAAACGTCAAAGTAGAACTGTAATATGTACTTTCTCAGTCAGTGCTAAGTGCAGTCATCTTATGCAGCATCACTTTTCACATCAAAACAAAAGTAGAACTGTAATGTGGACTTTCTCATATTATTAACATTGACAAACATATTTACAATTAGCATTTTATAAAGTAGAACTGTAATGTGTACTTTCTCAGTCAGTGCTAAGTGCAGTCATCTTATGCAGCATCACTTTTCACATCAAAACAAAAGTAGAACTGTAATGTGGACTGTATCACAGGTCAATCACAAATGTCTCTCTAATCCTTGAGAACAATGCTGTCTCCCAGATTCACCAAAGCAGCACAGACTCGGATGATCTTGTCGATGCTGCTGTATTGATCACGATTGGCTTCACCTGCTAGACTCTGAACACAGCTAATTGGAACTGGACCCTTTAGTATCGTGTATCGGTTCTTGACTAGTCCAATCACCCTCTCAATGTGGATCCGCACTGATGAGATTTTACGGGCTCTCTCCACCTCCTCTGCAGACAGCTGCTTCTTGTTCCTCGTAAATGGGGGTAGAATTAGTTGTGCACCGCAAACAGATGCAAAGTCATCCTCAAGTGTGAAACCCCTGTCTGCCAGGATCTGATCCCCGGGCATGTGCAGTGCAGGGTTTATAAATCCACACTCCCTGACAATATGGATATCTGAGGCTCTGCCTCCCCAGGCCTGGGACACGAAGTTAATGTGACCCACTGGGCTGCACGATATGAACACTTTCACTGTGGCGTGGCGTTTGTAGGAGGAATAGCACTGAGCACGAGCTTTAAGAGTTCTGGGTGCATTGATGAACATTTCAAAACAATCTATGATTGATGTGAGACAAGGAAACTTTGTTTTGAATACTGGGGGGATGGTTGAGAATATGTGGTCCCTGCCCTGCCATTTAATCAAGAAGTCAAGCTTGACATACATCAGGTCTATCCAGGTCCAGAACACTTTGATGACTGTTGCCTTTGACACACCTCTGATGTGGGAGATGAGGTCAAAGGACATGTCGTGACGCAGTTTGACAAGGGTGTTAAATAGCTGATCTATGGGTGAGATTATGGTGCTCCTTGTCTTCTCTGTGTGCAAGAAAGAAAACAAGTTCTGAAGCACTGGCCAGGTAACACCTGTCATCATCTTGCATTTGGTGTTGTTGCTGTCCACAGATGAAGCGGTCAAGGAGCTTGACTCGACCTTGGTTCTCTGTTGGTCACCATCCTCCTTGGCTGCATCCCTCTCATCTCTGAGAGACTGCATCTCGTCAAACAGACACTGCTCGGTGATGGGAGGTGTGGCTGCTTCCTCAACTTGGGCTGCTGCCTCAACTTGGATGTCTTGACTGAAACGTTTAGTCCTCTTGTGGGGAGTCACTTTAAATGAAATAAAAACCATACTAATAAGAAACTGCAATTTAGGAACCCATTGATTTTGGCACATAACTGAAAACTAGATGATATCACTTACGATGGTATGAAGAGGAGTTACTTTTTGCACGCCGCTCATGGCGACTGATGTTCGTTGACATAGATGGTGTAGACTGTGATGTTGAAGGGAATACAGATGGAATGTAGTCTGGGTGTGTTTGGTCATTGACCTTTGCACCTGAATGAATGAATGAATGAATGAATGAATGAATGAATGAATGAATGAATGAATGAATGAATGAATGAATGAATGAATGAATGAATGAATGAATGAATGAATGAAAACGTTATTAACAGATTGCAGAATGGGTACAATACAGTACGGCTCAATACACACAATTGTTAAGGGGATGCAGACCAGAGAAAGACGTTTGTCTTGTTTACATCAGGGTCCCCCATTTTCAATTCATAGTGACATTTATGACATACACAACATACATGACATCATGACATTTATGGCATAGGGACATACGTGACATACAGGTATATAGTACTGTTACATTTGTGACATAATATGATATGCAAATATACAGTACTGTTACCCCATAGATCCTGACAGAGAGTATATACATATGACATGTATATTACAAGCAATACGACTATTCAATAACAAGTCCTTAGAGCAAGGACAACAACACTGAATGTGATTGATAAATAGTATACTAGTAACATATAAAAATGAAAAAGGCATGTAGGCTACACTGAGAATGGACTATTATGGGGAAGTAGCTAGCAGTCTCTTAGAGCAAGGACAAAAACACTGAATGTTTTTGATAAATAGTATACTAGTAACATATAAAAATGAAAAAGGCATGTAGGCTACACTGAGAATGGACTATTATGGGGAAGTAGCTAGCAGAGACTGCTAGCTAATCAATCAATCAGCTAGCAGCTAACATCTGCTGTTTACAGCCTCACAGCCAATACAACTTAATTTACTATATAAATATTTGTTCCTTATTCTCACCTGTTATGAAATGGGTAGAGCAGACATACGTAGAATTTGACTTGGGGGACCAGGGTCTGCTTTGGTCGACTCTCCCGTCTGCATCTACGTGTGCCCTCTTGATAGCTGCCAGCCACTTTTTCCTCCGTGATTCCTCTACGGGTATTATATAAAACTGCAGATTTGGGTATTTATTTTTGTCATTAGTACAATGCGTAACACAGCAGCTCTTTGGCATTGTGAAGGACTGAAGAAAATTCCGCTTGAAAGTCTTTAATTTGCCGCTTTAACGATCCGTTTCTCCACTAAATGAAGCGTACACAATGTACCAGACTGAACAGGTTCCCCCCACGCTGCAGTTGCGTAGCAACAACAGACAGGAAGTTGACTTCGAGAATGCACAGTGAAATGGAAAAGCTGAAAAAGGAGTCCAGATCCTCAAGCAGCTCCTGAAGAAAGCTGCTAACGGTGACTCAGATCCAGGCAGCGTGAATATTAAAGGCAATCTACTTGTGTTCAGCTTTTCTCTGATTGGCCACGACCCCCCGCCCCCTTTTGCCGCGAACGCGGCAGCAGAGGTCCCTGCAATGTCCCAAATTAAATGAATGAAGCGCGCAGCAGCAGAGTGTATAATGTTATTTCGCGGAGCATAATGTATAATGTTATTTCGCGTTTGTAACGTCATAACATCGCTGGAGGCTGCTGACTGATTAATAATAAGCTCTCTTTATTTCGCGGAGCATAATGTATAATGTTATTTCGCGTTTGTAACGTCATAACATCGCTGGAGGCTGCTGACTGATTAATAATAAGCTCTCTTCATTTCGCGGAGCATAATGTATAATGTTATTTCGCGTTTGTAACGTCATAACATCGCTGGAGGCTGCTGACTGATTAATAATAAGCTCTCTTTATTTCGCTTCCATTCATTTTGGGGACGATGTTCAAATATGATACTTCTGAAGTATAAACAAACTATACTGCTGTGACGATTTTGAATATCTTAACATGTATTTACGCCCATACAATTTTTTAGATGAATGATTGTACTGTTATGGTTTGTAACCGACCCCAATCGCACAACACAAGACAGGTATGAGAGTAAGCCAAAACAGGGCATTTATTTCTTAAATAAAAAAAAGCGGCACAGTCCCTTTAAGGGAAAACACAAAAACACTAGGGTCAAAGAAATATGAAAAATGCGGCACTGTGCCTTTAAGAGGTGAACAGGCTAAGGGACTAAGGCTAAGGGACAGGGCCAGGGTTAAATGTCAAGGACCCGGACCAGGAGCACTGGAGAGGGGGACAGGGACAGAGGCCCGGAGATCTGGGCTGGAGACAGGGACAGAGAACAGGGTTAAGGCCTTGGACAGGGCGAAGGCCAGAGCTGCTTACAGAGACGGGAACAGGGGCCCGACGGCGGAGGCCTGGCACGGGGACCAGGGGCCCGACGGCGGAGGCCTGGCACGGAGATCCTCCTTGGATGCTGCAGACGGGCAGCGCAGAACACAGGGGTCCCAGGGGACCGGGGCGAAGAGACGCATCCTCCTGTGGAACTAGGAAGCGATGCGCGCCGGCTTGACGTCTGGAGTGGGAGCGCGCCGGCTTGACGTCTGGAGTGGGAGCGCGCCGGCTTGACGTCTGGAGTGGGAACACCACTCCAGGCCTGGCACGGAGATCCCCCTCGGATGCTGCAGACGGGCAGCGCAGAACACAGGGGTCCCAGGGGACCGGGGCGAAGAGACGCATCCTCCCGTGGAATTAGGAAGCGATGCGCGCCGGCTCGCGCCCCCCCCCCTTCTCTCTGAGTGCCCGTCTCCTGGCGCTGACTAAGGTGATGGATGCCTCGGGGTCTTGGCCAAGATTGTAGTGACTGCTCTACATGCACCTCCGAGGCCTTGGATCAGTTATTCACCGCCGTCTGTCCGTGGTCCTGTCAACTGATTAACAGTATTAACAGACTGTTAACAGATTAACAGTCAATGCGGTTTCATTGCTGGGTTAAGTACTTCCATTTCTATTCACATAATACGCCTACTTCATATATCTACTCCATTCACATATATGCCTACCACTTGTATCTATTGCTATGTACGCCTACTACAATCTCATGAGCTGTCTAACGCCTGTCCCGTCTCCCTGTCTCCCTATGACTTGCTGTCCTGGAGTGTTGACCGGAGTGTTGGACGTCCCGTGACGAAGGCCGGGAGGTTGCGACCCCCTCTGCGTTCCCCCCTGTTTCCGGAGGTCTCGTAGTGGTGACCGGAGTGCCGGATGTCCCGCGATGATGTCGGGGAGTTCGTGACCCTCTCTGCGCCGCCCCCTATCTCCCTGTCTCCGGCTGTCCCTGAGCAACGACCGGAGTGTTAAATGTCCCTTGACTAAGACGGGGAGGACATGACCCTCTTTGCGCCGCCCCTGTGCCTCAAATAGATTGCTATCAGCTCTATCTTTAATCTTTCAAAATGTTCAGTTGCTATCGCTATTAGCTCTATCTTTAATTTTTCAAAATGTACAGTTGCTATTGCATGCACTCAACTGTGTTCCACTACTCACATGAGTGCATGCTTACCAACTGTCCGTCTGCAACACTACTATCACCAACATCTAAGAAGGGAGATCCCCCCTTGAATGGCCCTTCTAAGGTTTCTCTCCTCCACACTGCCTGTGGAGCTTTTTTCCCTATTGTTAGGTTTTAGTGAGTTTTTCCTTACCTTCGCGTGGGGTATGTCTGGGAGTGCTTGCATTCTTTCATTTATTTGCATCCATCTAAAAATGTTTGCACCTTATGGTGTTCTTGTTCTGTTCTTGACTTATTGTTATGTTTTCTTCTTGACTTGTTTAAAGAAGATCTGTACGGCCCATGGGGACATTAACGTGTGTTGTCGGGCCCTATAAATAAATTTGATTTGATTTGATTTGATTTGAGTGGGAACACCACTCCAGGCCTGGCACGGAGATCCCCCTCAGATGCTGCAGATGGGCAGCGCAGAACACAGGGGTCCCAGGGGACCGGGGCGAAGAGGCGCATCCTCCCGTGGAAATAGGAAGCGATGCGCGCCGGCTTGACGTCTGGAGTGGGAACACTGGAAAACCTCCCGTAGAGAATTAGAGAGCGTAGACGGCGTCCCACTCTAGGCAAACGGCGACAGGTGGTGAAGTACAGGGGTGGCACGACGTCTCACGTCGGAGACGCGGCAGTAGATTGTAGTAACAAGAACGACCCGACCAGGACTGGAGGGGAGTCTGCAACCTAAGTACTCTTCCCGAGCAGATTGCAAACTCCCAACAGGTGTGTGAAGGTAGAGGAACAAGAAAGTCCAAGGGTGGGGGCTGGTGAAGAGTAGAGGAGAGTAAATCATCGCAAGGGTGGGGGCTGGTGAGGTGAGGAGACAGGGAATTAAAGGTCCAGGGAACAGGCGAATCCTCATAGTACCTCCCCCTCCACGGGAGCCACCGGGCGACCCAAAAAATCAGACAGCGGGGCAGGGGACATGATAAAGCAACAAACAAAAAAAAACTGGGCTATGCTAGCAGGGGAAGCTACACCTAAAGTGGGGCTAGCAGAGGGACTGGGTAGCTGCCAGAGCATTGCTAGCTACAGGGCCTATGCTAGCTGTACTGCTACATTAGCATAGAGGCTGCGCTAGCTGCCGGAGCTAGGCTAGCAGACAGGGCTGGACTAGCAAAGGAGAACAAGCTAGCTGGAAGGACAGTCCTAGCTGTGGGGAAAAGGGTAGCTAACAGGGGAGCTAACGAGGCTAACAGGGGAGCTAACATGAGAACTAACAGGGGAGCTAAAGGGGAGTCAACAGGGGAACTAGAGGGAGCTAGAGGGAGCTAGAGTGGGTTAGAGGGAACTAACAGGGGCTAACTCACATACACTGTCTGTGCTGGCTGGGGTCGTCGACGGGTCGGGTCGTACTGTTATGGTTTGTAATCAACCCCAATCGCACAACACAAGACAGGTATGAGAGTAAGCCAAAACAGGGCATTTATTGCTTAAATAACAAAAAGCGGCACAGTCCCTTTAAGGGAAAACACAAAAACACTAGGGTCAAAGAAATATGAAAAATGCGGCACTGCCTTTAAGAGGCGAACAGGCTAAGGGACTAAGGCTAAGGGACAGGGCCAGGGCTAAATGTCAAGGACCCGGACCAGGAGCACTGGAGAGGGGGACAGGGACAGAGGCCCGGAGAGGCGGGCTGGAGACAGGGACAGAGAACAGGGTTAAGGCCTTGGACAGGGCGAGGGCCAGAGCTGCTTACAGAGACGGGAACAGGGGCCCGACGGCGGAGGCCTGGCATGGGGACCAGGGGCCCGACGGTGGAGGCCTGGCACGGAGATCATCCTCGGATGCTGCAGACGGGCAGCGCAGAACACAGGGGTCCCAGGGGACCGGGGCGAAGAGACGCATCCTCCCGTGGAACTAGGACGCGATGCGCGCCGGCTTGACGTCTGGAGTGGGAGCGCGCCGGCTTGACGTCTGGAGTGGGAGTGCGCCGGCTTGACGTCTGGAGTGGGAACACCACTCCAGGCCTGGCACGGAGATCCCCCTCGGATGCTGCAGACGGGCAGCGCAGAACACAGGGGTCCCAGGGGACCGGGGCGAAGAGACGCATCCTCCCGTGGAATTAGGAAGCGATGCGCGCCGGCTTGACGTCTGGAGTGGGAAACCACTCCAGGCCTGGCACGGAGATCCCCCTCGGATGCTGCAGACGGGCAGCGCAGAACACAGGGGTCCCAGGGGACCGGGGCGAAGAGGCGCATCCTCCCGTGGAAATAGGAAGCGATGCGCGCCGGCTTGACGTCTGGAGTGGGAACACTGGAAAACCTCCCGTAGAGAATTAGCGTGCGTAGACGGCGTCCCACTCCAGGCAAACGGCGACAGGTGGTGAAGTACAGGGGTGGCACGACGTCTCACGCCGGAGACGCGGCAGTAGATTGTAGTAACAAGAACGACCCGACCAGGACTGGAGGGGAGTCTGCAACCTAAGTACTCTTCCCGAGCAGATTGCAAACTCCCAACAGGTGTGTGAAGGTAGAGGAACAAGAAAGTCCAAGGGTGGGGGCTGGTGAAGAGTAGAGGAGAGTAAATCATCGCAAGGGTGGGGGCTGGTGAGGTGAGGAGACAGGGAATTAAAGGTCCAGGGAACAGGCGAATCCTCACAGAAAACACATCATTATGATATTGTCAGGTGGCGTTGTCAGATGTGTAGAATTCACCTACTTACAATTATTTTCATATAAGCCGCGTAACAACACACAGAGCGGCGCGGCGGTCACGTGGCCGTGTGGCCAATCAGGGAAACGCTGAACGAAAAGCTGAACACAAGTAGGTTGCCTTTAATATTCACGCATCCAGGCACGTTGGAACTTTAAATCGGTAGGGGGTGCGGCCTTTGAGCCGCCGCGGGGGCGTCGCCAGATTATAAAAATATATATATTTTATTTTTATTTTATTTTTATTTTTTGCAGTCAGGCCACTGAACTTAGAAGCAGGCCAGGCCAGTGTTTCTAGTTGCACCAGCGCAATAGTTAGATAACCTAGGTGGGGAACAACCAGGAGATCACTGCAACTCACACAAGTTGGAGAACTATCTCTCTCTCTCTTGCTCTCACACACACACAAAGGGAGCCGCATGTGATTGGTGGAGGCGGGACCCTTACAAAAAACTTTTAATCATTGACACATAATAATCTGTAATAATCCCCCCCAGAAAAATCTACTTTGCATTTGATATATTGCAAATATATGCCATCACACACACTGGCATTTAAAGGGTTAGAATTATCAAATGAATATGTGGTGTTATGATCAGGGCTGAAGTTGAATAAAATATTGTAGGCCTATTTATCAATTACAAAAAAACTGAAAATCCATAAAAATCGTTGTTGCTAATCATACATATGCTAGCCTGTTTTTTAACAATAATTTGTGATGCCATCACAAACACTGGCATTTAAAGGGTACAAATAAAAAAAATCCTGCACCAAAATGCAGGAAATGAAGTCTTTGTAACAAAAAGAATCCTGGTGGGGGACCCCCTGCTTAAAAAGTGGCCTGACTGGGGCTATATTTTGCACTATATTTCTGGTTAAAAGCCTCCAATGCTTATTAGTGTGTGTGCGTTTGAACGTTTGCATGTTTCAACCATACATTTCCATTTATTAAAAAAGAAAAAAAGTTCTGAGCTTCCTAGTTGTCATCGGCGAACTGTATATTACACAAGAATTGTTCTTTTCCAGTGAGTGACATCAGTGGTTCCGTCAGCGCTCAAGCCAAAGAATGGGCTTTTGGATGCTTTGCCTCTAATTTGTCGCTGAATATCATGGGCAAACAGCTGTAAGATTTTGTTTTGGATGTTGTTGGACATCCAGTTGTCTCTCTTTTGGAGCCAATTCTTCAACTCGGGATCAGACTCGGTGCGCACTCTTTCCATCATGAGCTGCCATAACACCCCATCCCTATTTGCATCACCCCTCAGTGGAAGCCCCTGGCGCCCGAGGGGGGGTATAGGGGAACAGACTCAGTTAACTCTTCAATACCTGATGCTGAGGCTGAACCTGTCGTCTCTGTCTCTCTCTGACGTTTATCAGATTTAGTGGGACTGTCACTGGGACCGGCGGGACGTTTCGAAAAGAAATCTGATATTTTTCTTTTCTGCGAGTGAGACATTCTGTGCTAGCAAAGTCTGACTACTAGCTCAAATCGACTCACTGCGCAAGCACTGTATCACAGTAGCTCAGTGGTTCGTGGCGCCTGGGAAGGGCGGGAGACGGGAGGTGAATACAATTAGTTGTTTCACCTGTCATTCAATCAGTCTGTGACAGTCTGTCATCACTCGAAAATCTACTCTGCTGCAATCTTGTCGGTTTTACATGTATGATTGTGTACGTACAGTAGTGTAATGAATGAATGAAAACTTTATTTAACAGATTGGAGAATGGCTACAATACAGTACGGCTCAATACACACAATATTAAAATGGTGAAATGCTTTGAGCAGGATAAACTTATAATATACAGTGTTACAGTTATACAGTTACAGTATATAATATATAAATACTGTCATAAATAATTTTTTTGCAATAACTGAGGGGGGGTGCTGCAGCACCCCCGCACCCCCCCTTCCAACGTGCCTGCTCAGATCCCTACCTTGCTCTTCTCAGCTACAGAGCATCACCTCTCGCTTGTGGACTGTCACTTGCTGAGCTGCTGATGAATCAAAATCTGCGTACCACACTGCCGAGCTACTCAAAGCAAAAGAAACAACCAAAGCTGGAACAAAAGCTACAACAACAGAACAGCCAAGCAACTTCCACCACTATCAAGCAAAGATACAGTTAGGATTGAAGATCCTGATGGATGGAAGACAAAAGCCACTGTTCTTCAAGAAGTAGCTTCACTGTCATTCACTGTGAGGAAGGACCGATCTTCAGACGTAACCGTTGCAGTCTTCTGAAAACACAAGAGACAGTTTGAAAGCTCAGTGAAGCCCACACTGAGTCTGAGTCCATCTCTCCACCTCCTACAGACTGTAACCCTAACAACACACACTCCAGGGCCCTGTTTCATGTACGTGGTTCAACTAAGTCGATCAAGATGTCCATTATCCAGCTTCAGTTAACCCGATGTTCGAAGCCGGGATTTTCCTGTTTCACAAAGGTGGATTCAGTCTCGTTAACTCAAGCCAGACTTGCGAGTCAGGCTAAATGCGCGCGGCCGTTTTAGGTGAAAAGCCAGCACGTATCGATGGCAGAGACCCTGATTCTCAACGGCATTGATTGATTAATTGATTTAAGACTTTATTGACAGATTGCAATACGGCTCAATCGCCTCGCCGACAAGTTAAATGCGTTATCTATAGGCTAATTCTAAGTCCCTCATTACCTCAATCAATCAGATTATATTTCTTTAAACTTGCCTGCTGGATTGAATAATCAAATGAGATCTTGCTAGCGAAAATTATTAGTTAACTGTTATACAGAATTACGATACGGCTCTCTTACCCATTGATTGATGTATAGTCAATCTTTTACTTATCTTCTCTGTGGTGTAACGGGTTCTTCTTTTGACTTTCACACGGACGACCGGGGTTCAAGACCCGCCTAGTCTTTTCCTTCTTTTTGCAATATAGGAATAATTCAATTTGGTGCACGTTGAGAGCTATATAAAGAATGACATCCTCAATGCATGTAGATTTATAATATTTTAACTTAAAACCAGGCTACTTTGGCGTATAATCATTAATATTATATTCAAAAAAATCATATTGGAAACACGGGGATTTGAACCCCGGTCGGTGGATTGGGAGGCTTGAGCACTACCGCTGGGCCACTGGGCCAGATGGGATAAATTCATTGTTTATACATTAATGAACGAGAGACCCGTGTTTAGAATATCCTTTGTTTTGAATGAAGTTTATCTCTTTATCCTCATTCATTAATGTGACGTCAACGGCTCATTCAATTTCTCAAATCCGTCAAACAGCGCATCTCATCAGACATCTTAATCCCAGTTACAATTAAAATAACCACATCATGTGTACATCGCACGAGCGAGCGCCACCGTCGCCACGGTATATATAACGTGCATTATTTAGGACAAAGTGAATTTAATATCAGCATTTTGGGTCTATTTTACATTTCAAAAGCCCCCTCTGGAAGAATGGAGCACAAAAACGTAATTCAGAATGGTATAATGCAGATCGTAGACTGTGGGAATAGTTTCAGGAAACGGGCTGTCACTTCTTTGCGGGGGCGTGGCGATAGTTCAGGCTAACTTGAACTTGAACTCTGCTTTCGACCAGGCTCAAACTTTTGGATATGTTGTCATGGTGATTTGGAAAATCCAGGTACATGAAATCGGAAAGTCAGGCTAACCCAGTTATCCAGCTAAAGTTATCCGGCTAACTCGGTTATCCCGGTACATGAAACGGGGCCCAGGTGAACTTGTCTTAACACATCCACCGCCGGAAACGCTTTAAAACGTTATTGCCCGCCATGCTTATACCGCCAGACCACGCTGTACAGCGATATTGAGATCAATATTTCATTTTTTTGCCATGGCATTCATAATTCATATATACACCTCCGGCGCTGCAGCTGGACCCTACGGCTAAAAAAAACGACGGCTCAATACCGCCGCCTGGTGGATGGTCGGGCGAGTTACACTGGTAAACAGGATATGACTGCTGTGCGTCCATTAAATTCATCCGGCCGTCAGACATTGTTGCAAGGCTCCCGACAGATACTATAGTACATATCGATCGCTTTATAAACTTAATAATCGATATGATTTCGGCGTTTATTGCGACATACGATCACGGAATTATAAACGACCCCCCCCCCCCCTTTCATCCGTGCATGATGAAGCATAACGTATATAGGATCATATACAGTTGAATTTTTTAATATAACGTGTATCGGGAATAAACGGCAGTTGATAATCTATATATGCGTTTATGCCTATAACTCACGTTCTATGAATTACTGCAGAAAACGATAAAAACATACTTATATTCTAGATAGAAGGTATTTTTGGAAGAATCTATGAATGAAAAAGTATAATGTTCCTACATCCTGAACGATAGATAATCGATGTTGAATGGGCCATAGTAATGTCAATTTAGCAATACAATAAAAAAATCCATAGGCTTCGAGTGGTGGCAGTGAGGCTACATTGATGGATATAACCGTGGGAGGGAATGTGTTAAGAAGTGCAAGAGAAATCAGAACGCCTGAAAGAAAGAAAAAATACATTTATATAATGTAGTATTTATTAAATATATAAAAATTGTTTGAAATTATATGTTTTAAAAATAAATGGTTAAGATACCTGTAATTTAGTTTGTCTGCCTTTACAGAGAAAGGGGGGTGTGATGGTTAGGGATGCTATTATTCCTTTGCACCACTAGGTGTCAGTATGGTAGGTTCTGATAAGTAGTGCAAGAACATGAGAACGTGAGAACGGCCATCTTGGATTACCTGTATGAATAACATGTAACCTGATCTGCTGGAGTAAATAAATGTACTAATGTTCATGATCAAGGACTCAACTCATCATTGAACCACCGAACAAAACAAGGCGCACACCTACAGAGCTGTTCTGTAAGATGTAGGAGTTATGTACACCTCCTGGGAAGCGTGAGACCATGTAGTGGTAGGCTGTGGTACAGGTGGTTCTGGGCGTCGCAGATGATTTGAAGGTTGAGTGGAATTGCTTTCTGTTGAGATATGGAAACGCATCTGGGGAGGGTGCCTTGATGCGCACGTGCCCAAGGTGGACAATACCTGGATGTGTGGTGGCACACGGTTTGCGCGGCTGGTCCGGCTCCTCAGTGCTGGCTCCAGGGTATTGCACAGGTCTTGGTAGCCTGAAGCATCCCACTAGATACTCATCGCTCTCTGCGAATAGGTCCGCATGGTCACGGTACTGGCACTCCCTCCTCAGTGCACGATCAGTAATATCTTCCAGCAGCAGTAAATATGCCATATTGTGTGTGTAGGCCTATAGCACTGAGTGCAGCTCCATGTGCATCCTCCCCAAGGATGCCGCTATGCGCACTCATACTATATATAAAATATAATATACAATATAAAATACTCAAACCAGTTAGCAATACTCACTACATTCATGCTACATAACGTTTCGCTTTAGGGGGTAGTGTTTTTGTACTTTTTACAGTGTACTGACCTGAAAAACATAGGAAATGTATGTAACACGGAATGAAGACACGAACCGTTCATTTCTCCTTACAAAATTCCTCTGAGGAGGGGACGGAAACCCTCACCTTAGGGAACCTGGCGCAACACTACCTGGACTAATTGGTTCCGCTCTTCTCTTCCCTAATAAACTAAGGCTTCTTATTAATTACTTATGTTCTCACTTTGAATACTTAAATGTTTAGCTTGTTAACAGCTGGCAAATAGAAAGTATGCTTATGCTTATAATAATAATAATAATAATAATAATAATAATAATAATAATAATAATAATAATAATAATAATAATAATAATAATAATAATAATAATAATAATAATAATAATAATAATAATAATATAACAATTTCAAAATATAAACACAACTCTCTGGTTAGATGCCAACTTATTTTTGTTGTATTTGTATGTTGTATACTTGTATGATGACAATATATTTCAATCTAATCTTCCCCCCTTTAATAGTTGTCATACAGAAGTACAGAATACTTTCATACAAAATGCTTCTTACTGTTACGCTCCAGAGACTGTGCTAGACAAGATAGTATCAAATAACATAGTATAGCATGTAATTTAGAAGAAGAAAATGAGGTCACAGTGTTCGGTATAGACATATGTACAATGTTCTGAGTTACCATATAATATACAATACTATGCAGTGTACTAATGTACAGTACTATATAGTGCAAAGCAGAAATGGGATGAGGTACAATTTAGGTACAATTTACAGTAAGGTGTACGAGTTGTAGTGCAATCCTTCATCAATAAATATAAAGTGTGGGGAGTGGGTGCTACAGTGTGTTTGTTTAAAGTGGGTGTGTGCTATAAAGTGTGTGGAGTGGGTGCTACAGTGTGTTTGTTTAAAGTGAGTGTGTGCGTGTGGATGTGTGTGCTATGTGCGTTTGGTGGTTGTTGTTGTGTAGTGTTGTTCATTGTTCGTTTAGCAGCCTGATGGCCTGGGGATAGAAGCTTCTTCTGAGTCTTTCTGTGCTCGCCTTGAGACTCCGGTATCGCTTGCCTGACCGCAGCAGTTCAAAGAGGCAGTTGTTCGGGTGACTGGAGTCTTTAATGATTTTCTTAGCCTTGCCCTTGCAACGCAATTGGAGCCCCCCTCCAATTGTGCGTTCGGCTGAACGTGTCACTCTTTGTAGTCTGCTTCGGTCTTGTGCAGTGCTATTCCCAAACCAGGAGGTGATGTTGCCAGTCAAGATGCTCTCTATTGTACATGAGTAGAAGTTCTTAAGGATCTTCTGGCTGACTTGGAACTTCCTTAGGCGCCTGAGGAAGTAGAGGCGTTGTCGTGCCTTCTTCACAACACTGTCAATGTGTGTGGTCCATGTCAAGTCCTCGGATATGTAGGCTCCGAGGTACTTAAAGCTGTTGACTCTCTCAACCGGTGCCCCGTCGATGCTGAGGGGGCTGTAGTCCTTGACCCCCGACCTCCTGAAGTCCACAATCATCTCCTTTGTTTTGCTGACGTTCAGGGAGAGGCTGTTTTCCTGGCACCATCCCGCCAGGACCTTGACCTCTTCCAGGTAGGCCCTCTCGTCGTTGGCAGAGATCAGGCCCACCACCACTGTGTCGTCAGCAAATTTGATGATTGTATTGCTACTCCGCTGAGCCACACAGTCGTGTGTGTACAGGGAGTAGAGGAGGGGACTCAGAACACAGCCCTGGGGGGCCCCTATGTTGAGGGTGATGGATGAGGAGGTGCAGTTGCCTGCTCTCACCACCTGGGGTCTGCCAGTCAGGAAGTCCAAGACCCACTGGCAGAGGTCATAGTTCAAGCCCAGGTCCCTGAGCTTGGCTATGAGTATGGAGGGGACTATGGTATTGAATGCCGAGCTGTAGTCGATGAATAGCATTCTCACATAGTTCCCCTGCCTCTTGTCCAGGTGTGATGCTGCTGTGTGCAGCACATGGGCTATGGCGTCCTCCGTGGACCTGTTGGGGCGGTATGCAAATTGCAGGGGGTCCATGTTGATGGGGAGGGAGGAGCAGATGTAGCCCTTTACTAGCTTCTCAAAGCACTTCATGGCTATGGAGGTGAGAGCTACAGGGCGGTAGTCGTTGAGGCAAGCAGGCTTGGATTTTTTGGGTACAGGGATAATAGTGGACTTCTTCAGGCAGGTGGGGATGACAGCCTGTTCTAAGGACAGGTTAAATATGTCAGTGAATACTGGGGCCAGTTGGTCGGCACAGACTTTTAGGACGCGGCCGGGGATGCCGTCCGGACCTGCTGCCTTCCTGATATTCACTTTTTTAAAGGTCCGCCTCACCTCATGCTCTGTTACCCTGAACACTGCGTCTCCATCAGCAGCCGACCCCCCCCCCGACCCCCCATTGCCGTGGCTTGTGGGCTGGTGTTGTTATTACCAGCATCAAACCTCGCATAGAAGGTATTGAGGTCATTTGCTAAGGAGATGTCACTGTTCAGTTTGAGGGAGGCGCCTTTGTAGTCTGTCATCGTTTTGAGCCCCTGCCACATAGCTCTAGAGTCAGCTTGTTCAAACTGGAGTTCAATTTGATCCCTGTAGCGCCGTTTGGCCTCTGTCACAGTCCTCCTTACGTTGTATCGCGCCACCTTGTGGTCATTCATGTTGCCTGCCACTAGGCCGTCGTTGTATGCTTTGGTGCGCTCTCTCAGAGCTTCACGGACGGATTTGTCTACCCAGGGTTTTTGATTTGGGTAAACTCTCATTTTGGTAGTGGGGATTGTTTCTTCCACCAAAGTACAAACATAGTCCAGCACTGTCTCCGTGTAGACATTAATGTTATCTGTGTCGCGGAACACGTTCCAGTCTGTGCAGTCAAACGCAGCCTGGAGCGTCTCCTCTGACGTCAAATCCCATTTCTGCACCTCTCGCGAGACTACAGGAGTACTTTTGATTCTCTGTTTGTACTTTGGTGATCTTGTTGTTGTCTCTTCTTGGCCAACATGCAAATCTGTAACTCAGAACGCTGTTCTATATTATGTATAATGGGTTCAATAGCTTGACCAGTTGTAGTTTAAGAGCGTCCTATTTCCATTTCCTCAATGTGTCGACTATAGGTGGCGACCTTGACCATAAACTCTCGCTTCACATGCCAGTATTGATTGTGTTCATGTCCAGCTCACTTCACAGCCATGTCTTCAATATGTGCTGCTGTGGTTCTCAACCAGGGGTCATTTAGGGGGTTCCAGCCAGGGGGTCCCCTTCACAAGAAGTCCACTCAAACATTACATCAGCCACTGTCCTACACCCCCCTCAGGCATTACTGCAGCTTCTAGTGTCCTACACCCCCCTCAGGCATTACTGCAGCTTCTAGTGTCCTACACCCCCCTCAGACATTACTGCAGCTTCTAGTGTCCTACACCCCCCTCAGACATTACATCAGCTTCTAGTGTCCTATACCCCCCTCAGACATTACATCAGCTTCTAGTGTCCTACACCCCCCTCAGACATTACTGCAGCTTCTAGTGTCCTACACCCCCCTCAGACATTACATCAGCTTCTAGTGTCCTACACCCCCCTCAGACATTACTGCAGCTTCTAGTGTCCTACACCCCCCTCAGACATTACATCAGCTTCTAGTGTCCTACACCTCCCTCAGACATTACTGCAGCTTCTAGTGTCCTACACCCCATTGAGACATGACTGCAGCTTCTACACCCCCCTCAGACATTAGCAGCGTCTAGACCATAGGTGTCAAACTCACGGCCCGCGGGACAAATGTGGCCCGCCACGTCATTTGATGTGGCCCCCCAAGAGCTAAAAAAAAAAAAAAAAAAAATTTACATTAATATTGGGTTAAAAAATAATTGTGTTAAAATAATTGTGGGTTAATGCGTTAATAAAGCTTTAACTTTGACAGCCTTAGTTATTACACATTCTTACACATACATGTATGTTGAACATCTGAGGTATTGATGAAGTAACAAAGGAAAAAAGCCAAAAGCACTTACTCCTCAGACATTCTTTGACAATTTTACAGCCCAAAATACAAAAAAGATCCAGGCGGAATAGGTAACAAAGGGTTGAAGAAATATTGTCTGAACTGTCAGATGCAAACTGGCTGTGTGACATAACCGAGCATCTCGCTCAATTGAATAAGAAGCTGTAGGGACGCAAACAAGTCCCACCCAAAACTTGACCAATATAGTTGTGAACTGAGACAACCCTTATTTTGTTATTTTTGAGTACAGTTACAGTTGTGTGTTCATGCAGACACATAATAGCAATTTCATTACGAATTGAAAATGGGGGACCCTGATGTAAACAAGTCGAAAGTCTTTCTCTGGTCTGCATCCCCTTAACAATTGTGTGTATTGAGCTGTACTGTACTGTACCCATTCTGCAATCTGTTAATTAAAGTTAATTAAACTATCTTCCATTAGTTGGATGTATGGCCTCTGCAAGGTTGTGTGCAGCCATTTGTTTTTGTAACATCTGCTACATCTGTCCCACGTGTTCTCTGCAGCTCACAGTTGTTAGTTCTGCCCCTCTTGACTGTGACAAAAAGGTTTTGAACAAACTTAATGTCATAGCTTGTATTTGATGATATTCTTCTTTGTTATTTACTTGAATGGTTTGATCATTGATTGATGGAGTAATATGGGGTTCTGATAAACTAAAATTATTTGTTAAAATAACATAAGCTAACATATATTTTTACATTTATGCAAATGCATATGCAATATGTATAACTTGAATAAGTAATAAATACAGAAACAACATGTTTAACAATATGTAAATGAGTAGCTACATTTATTTTACATTACATTAACATTTATACGGTCTTTGGCCCTTTGAGGGCAACCATAATGCTGATGTGGCCCTCTGTGAAAATGAGTTTGACACCCCTGGTCTAGACTGTCCTACAGCCCACTGAGAAAAGGTTGGTCTTTGTCTCCACCCTGTGGATGTCTGCTGTTAATGCACCACTTCAACTTTCAACCTTGTTTATTGTGTAGTATGTTCTGTTGGATAAGATACATTTAAGGTGTTGCATGATGGGAGCTAAATAAAACTACAGGTGTAAAGCACTTAGCCACACACTTAATCTGCCCCTATATTTCATGGTCTATGAAAGGGTTTTTGGTCAAAGCGACAGGGAGGTTATGCACTTCAGTTAATGAAATATCAATCAGCTCAAATTAAATTGGACCTATCATCACTGAGGCAGACCAGGGGGCCCAAATTGAATAAAGAAAGCATTAAAAGGGCAATCCAATCTTAACGAGTTAATTGGGCCAGGGCTGACAAACGTTATAGAGACGCCATCGACTCTTGTAGACATCCAGTCTAATAAATGATGAATGACAACACAGAACAGGCAGACTGAATAATAGGTCTGTTTCAGCAACATCTTGTACAGTTCAACCTTTCTGTTACTGCTGCTCACTGTGCAATTCCATTGGAGATCATTAGGGCAAACTGATTGTATTGAAAGAGGGGAGAGCAGTACTTGAGGCCGCCTGGGTAAAAATGTGAAATAGCTATCAGGCTACTGCCAAGCCATTTTGTTTGAACCCCATAGGCCTGACAGACCTGCTGGAAATCGACGTTCAGGGGCTCTAGCGTGCTCTAACACATTGTACCACGCTCTAACACATTCTAGCACGCTCTAACACATTCTAGCACACTCTAACATGCTTTAACACGCTCTAGTATGCTTGTAGCTAAGGGGCTACACAACCCTGACTGTATTTAAATGTTTAGATTAAACCACTACTAGAGATATTAGTTAGCCAGACAATATAGTTACACAAAATGGCGGACACTCCATTAACTGCGAGGGGACAGTAAAACCGAGTTAAACAATCACTTTAATAGGGATAGAAAGCATACATAGAATATGAACACAGATCTCCTGTTATTACTTTAATATCAATGCCACAATGTCCGCGGTAACGATAGTTCCTATACTACGAGTACCCGACCGTTGGAGCTCTGAAAGGAGTGAGACGGAGACGAAGCGAAGCAGTACAGGGAAAAGCAAGATGGTAGATGGAGACGGTACTTCTCTCTGGAGCTCCGACTCCAGAGAAACTGCAGACTGGTGGGATAATCCTGTCGTCGCTGGGAAAGAGGGTCTCGTACGGACTGGTCCTTGTATTCCTAGCGCCCGATGGCAGGATTAATAGCTATTAGTCCTAACCCCTGCACCAACCACCGTTGACAAAAAATAAATAAAATAATAATAATAATAATAATAATAATAATAATAATAATAATAATAATAATAATAATAATAATAATAATAATAATAATAATCATAATAATAATAATAATAATAATAATAATAATAATAATAATAATAATAATAATAATAATAATAATAATAATAATAATAATAATAATAATAGTAATAATAATAATAATAATAATAATAATAATAATAATAATAATAATAATAATAATAATAATAATAATAATAATAATAATAGTAACCCCCCCCCCAACCCACCCCGTCATAGGCCTGAGAAGAAAATTAATTGAACAAAAAATGTCAACAAAGACCAAGAAAATAAAAACTAAAAGGAATTATACAGATATAATTAGTTATGTCCTGCTAGCTATATATTGAAGGTCCTAACTTGATAGAGAATATGGTTCCAGCTATCTATTGTTTGATATCTTGCCCCATTTAATCTAGCTGTAGAAAGCTCCATTGTTACAACATCAGCTAATAATTGTTTCCAGTGATTAAAGGGCAAAGAGTGTGGAGCTTGCCATCGCAGCGCCAAAAAGATTTTTGCAGCAGTACTTCCTGCGAGCCAAAATCGTATCTGAACAATACTTAAAGCTAAAGAATCATCATCATTAAGGAGAAGTCATTTGGGAAAACAGGGAATATGTTTTTGTAATACTTTAGATAGATAATTAGTTATCTGTTCCCAGAAACTTTTAACTGTGGGGCATTCCCACATCATATGTGTAAAAGTACCAGTAGTATTTAGAGAACAAAGTGTACAGTTTGGTGAAATAGCACGTCTCATTCTATAAGCTTTCTGGGGGGTTAAATATGTTTTATGGACAAAATTGAAATGAATCTGCTGATGATTTGGGTTTCGTGATGCCATAGTAACATTTCCCCAAATTCTGGTCCAATTGATAGAGTGATGGTGTTCTAATCCCAATTCTGTGCTCCACGATTGGATAACAGGTATTAACGAAGTACATCTTTGTGATAGATCTTTATAAATTATAGAGACTTGTCCTTTGGAGAGACCTGCAGTTTTTTTAGAGAAAGTAATTAACGGGTGAGTAGTTGGTTTGGTCCATGGAACTCCATACACACTAAAAACAGATGGGTCAATTCTATAACCCAATTTCTTGGTTAATCGTGTTGGGTTAAAATTATGGGTTAATTCTCTGAGCATAACCATTATTTGGGTTATTGAGATTTAATTTTGACCCAATTTTGACCCAATTTGTGAGTTATAATAATTATGGGTACATTTTCTGAGACATAACCCATGTGTTGGGTCAGAGAGCTGGGTGTTTCCGCCGGGATCTGCAAAGCTATACCCCTCCCCCACTGGGAACTATATGTTCCAGTCAGTCAGACGGTCATGTTCACAGTCAACACGGTCCCACGTTCACAGTCAACACGATCCAACAAACCCTCTTCACGATCACGGAAAAGACTTCACTGACTCAAGGTAAGATCTCGTTTCATTAGCACAGTATTTATATCTCAACCCATCCATTGTACATATTGCGTCGTGTTAACCATGCACTGTGAACGTTGTGGAACTAAATTAGCTAGCTCTTCACAGCTATCTGTCGCGTCATCAGCTAGCTAGCTATCCACCGCAAGTTGCAACTTAGCTACTCATTTCTATAATCGGTTCATCTCTAACCTTGTAAAAATATGTGGTAACCTCTATTAATAAATAAGCCACACGACACAACACGACACATAAATCATTACCGTTCAAGCATGCTACCGAAAGTGACCAAGTCTATGAGTATTACAAAGGTTCTGGCTAGTAGCTAGGCCTAGTTAACCAGTACTAGTAACGTTACTGTTATTGCAAATTTTACCGTGTTTTGGGTTGTAATGATACCAGATTAACTGGAGATTATCTATAGCTGTGTAACGTTATATGATTGATATCTTTATTAACCATATGTGTGTAATAAAGCTGTTGTCCTCTCAATGCGGTGACATAGCTGGTTGGCTAGCTAGCTACATACTGTGATTTAGAGCCATTTTGCGCCATTTTGAGGTCTACATTTTCCATCATCTCTCTAATGTCCCGCGATTCGGGCATCAATTTACAACATCCTATACTAAATTAAGCAGTAGACTGCGGAAGCCAGACATGTGGTGAGGCTTTTTACACCTGAATTCAGTGCTAAATATTCTAGGCTGCTATGTCAGCTAGTACTTGGCCTATCGTGCACACGTGGCTGAGTACTTGGGCATGAGGCATTAATTAATTGCAGATGTGTTCATTTCCACATTGCTTTCTTTTGTTTCAGGCCAGTCTTGATGGACAGCTTTGTCACAGAACAATTAATTGAGTGGCAATTGCCAGAGCTCACAGACAGTTTTAAAGGTGAGCATTTTTACTTTCTTGACCATGAAAATGTTTCCATGACTAAGCAGTATAGGGTTTCAACACACATGCACACACATTATTCTGTTCTTCATCTTGGTTCTCATCCTGTTCTTGTTCTGGTCTCTGGTCCTGTGTTGGAGTTTGCTGCCTGGACTGTAAAAGTCTTTCTTTGTTTTCTGTCTTTTGTCTTTCAGATAAAGATATTGATGAGGAGGCGTTTCAACTTTTAGATGACGAAACAATCCGGAACCTCATCCCCAAAATAGGCCCCCGGCTCAAGTTCTCAAAACTTTACAGAGAATTTGTAAGTGATCACTAAGTTAAGAGTTCTAACATATCAAGGCAGATGGCGTATACATGCTTTAAATGCAAAAGGGTAATTCCTGGTGATGCCAAGTCTCTCTTTTCACATTTACGAGTAGCACACAATATAAACGCTTCATCCACTTATATCCAATGTTGTGAGGGAGTTTGTAGCAGAACATTTTCTTTCATTCGGTCTTACAGAAAGCACTTGCAAGGAGAACATAACGACAACCAGGCCCTGGCCCAGCCACCTAATGTACCAAATCAGGCTGCTAATATTTTCAATGCTGAAGAGCTAGTACTTTCTTGACCATGAAAATGTTTCCATGACTAAGCAGTATTGTTCAGTAGGGTTTCAACACACATGCATGCCAGGCCACGTGAGCGGATCGGCGCGGCCGAGAAATCCGCTCTTCGCTCTTTAAAGCTTGGTCCGCTCCGCTAATCGCTCATGTTGACCCCGCCCCCAAGTCGCTCTCCGCTCGCTCCCCGCTCACCTTAAATCGAGCGCTCCCCGCTCCCCGCGCCAGATCGCTCGGCATTTTTTTTTTTTTTTTTGGAGCATGGTGTAAATTTGCTCAAACTACAACAGTCTACACCCCCTGGGCCCCTTAACAATTGTTTGTATTGAGCCGCATTGTAATTGTACCCATTCTGCAATGTTAAATAACGTTGTTTATCCATTCACTAGCTCTATTAAGCGATGATAGGCTAGCCGAGCCACAATGCTATGGTCGCTGCCATTAACGTTAGCATGTAAGCTAACGTCAACAACAATGGCGTCGATACTTTTTCTAACAGGAGTGAGTGAAGGAGGAGGAGTGAAGCCTGAACAGGATATCACAGGTTCACCCTTCTCATTGGTTGAAAATGGCCTTCATGTTTGTACATCGCCATCTGTTGCTTTGGCATTGTACTGCATGTATATTACATCAACAGTGTTAAACCACTGTGAGCGACCTGGAGTGGATTGGAGCGGAGGAGAACTCTCGCTCCGGACGTCGCGCCGACTCATTTTAAAACCCACTCCTCGCTCACGTCAAAACCGGCCGCTCCGCGCCCCGTGCCGCTCACGCTCCGATCCGCTCACATGCACTGATGCATGCACACACAAATTATTCTGTTCTTCATCTTGGTTATCATCCTGTTCTTGTCCTGGTCTCTGGTCCTGCCAGCCTGGTCCTGTGTTGGAGTTTGCTGCACTGGATGGCACTGAAATTACTGTAAAAGTCTTTCTTTGTTTTCTGTCTTTGTCTTTCAGATCAAGATATCGATGAGGAGGCACCACCAGTACCCCCCTCACCAGAACCAGCAGTACCTCCCCTCACCAGAACCAGCAGTACCTCCCCTCACCAGAACCAGCACCTCCCTTCACCAGAACCAGCAGTACCTCCCCTCACCAGAACCAGCAGTACCTCCCCTCACCAGAACCAGCAGTACCTCCCCTCACCAGAACCACCAGTACCTCCCCTCACACGAACCACCAGTACCTCCCCTCACCAGAACCAGCAGTACCGCTTTTGGAGTTCGCAAAAGAGGGGTGGAGTTCTAGAGGAAGCAAGGTAAGCAAAAAAAGCCATATAATGCGCAGCTCCTCCCCCTCAGGGAATGCTACACCCATTTGCAAGGGGTCTGCTGCTTCAGAGAGCCTATCTGCTGCTTCAGAGAGCCTATCTGCTTCAGAGAGCCTAACTGCTGCTTCAGAGAGCCTAACTGCTGCTTCAGAGAGCCTATCTGCTGCTTCAGAGAGCCTATCTGCTGCTTCAGAGAGCCTATCTGCTGCTTCAGAGAGCCTAACTGCTGCTTCAGAGAGCCTAACTGCTGCTTCAGAGAGCCTATCTGCTTCAGAGAGCCTAACTGCTGCTTCAAAGAGCCTAACTGCTGCTTCAGAGAGCCTATCTGCTGCTTCAGAGAGCCTATCTGCTTCAGAGAGCTTATCTGCTGCTTCAGAGAGCCTAACTGCTGCTTCAGAGAGCCTATCTGCTGCTTCAGAGAGCCTATCTGCTGCTTCAGAGAGCCTATCTGCTGTAGAGAGCCTAACTGCTGCTTCAGAGAGCCTATCTGCTGCTTCAGAGAGCCTATCTGCTGCTTCAGAGAGCCTATCTGCCGCTTCAGAGAGCCTATCTGCTGCTTCAGAGAGCCTATCTGCTGCTTCAGAGAGCCTATCTGCTGCTTCAGAGAGCCTAACTGCTGCTTCAGAGAGCCTATCTGCTGCTTCAGAGACCCTATCTGCTGCTTCAGAGAGCCTATCTGCTTCAGAGAGCCTAACTGCTGCTTCAGAGAGCCTAACTGCTGCTTCAGAGAGCCTATCTGCTGCTTCAGAGAGCCTATCTGCTGCTTCAGAGAGCCTAACTGCTGCTTCAGAGAGCCTAACTGCTGCTTCATCAGAGAGCCTATCTGCTTCAGAGAGCCTAACTGCTGCTTCAGAGAGCCTAACTGCTGCTTCAGAGAGCCTATCTGCTGCTTCAGAGAGCCTATCTGCTGCTTCAGAGAGCCTATCTGCTCCAGAGAGCTTATCTGCTGCTTCAGAGAGCCTAACTGCTGCTTCAGAGAGCCTATCTGCTGCTTCACAGAGCCTATCTGCTGCTTCAGAGAGCCTATCTGCTGCTTCAGAGAGCCTCTCTGCTGTAGAGAGCCTAACTGCTGCTTCAGAGAGCCTATCTGCTTCAGAGAGCCTAACTGCTGCTTCAGAGAGCCTAACTGCTGCTTCAGAGAGCCTATCTGCTGCTTCAGAGAGCCTATCTGCTGCTTCAGAGAGCCTATCTGCTTCAGAGAGCTTATCTGCTGCTTCAGAGAGCCTAACTGCTGCTTCAGAGAGCCTATCTGCTGCTTCAGAGAGCCTATCTGCTGCTTCAGAGAGCCTATCTGCTGCTTCAGAGAGCCTATCTGCTGTAGAGAGCCTAACTGCTGCTTCAGAGAGCCTATCTGCTGCTTCAGAGAGCCTATCTGCTGCTTCAGAGAGCCTAACTGCTGCTTCAGAGAGCCTATCTGCTGCTTCAGAGAGCCTATCTGCTGCTTCAGAGAGCCTATCTGCCGCTTCAGAGAGCTTATCTGCTGCTTCAGAGAGCCTAACTGCTGCTTCAGAGAGCCTATCTGCTGCTTCAGAGAGCCTATCTGCTTCAGAGAGCCTAACTGCTGCTTCAGAGAGCCTATCTGCTGTTTCAGAGAGCCTAACTGCTGCTTCAGAGAGCCTATCTGCTGCTTCAGAGAGCCTATCTGCTGCTTCAGAGAGCCTAACTGCTGCTTCAGAGAGCCTAACTGCTGCTTCAGAGAGCCTATCTGCTGCTTCAGAGAGCCTATCTGCTGCTTCAGAGAGCCTATCTGCTTCAGAGAGCCTAACTGCTGCTTCAGAGAGCCTAACTGCTGCTTCAGAGAGCCTATCTGCTGCTTCAGAGAGCCTATCTGCTGCTTCAGAGAGCCTAACTGCTGCTTCAGAGAGCCTAACTGCTGCTTCAGAGAGCCTATCTGTTTCAGAGAGCCTAACTGCTGCTTCAGAGAGCCTAACTGCTGCTTCAGAGAGCCTATCTGCTGCTTCAGAGAGCCTATCTGCTGCTTCAGAGAGCCTATCTGCTTCAGAGAGCTTATCTGCTGCTTCAGAGAGCCTAACTGCTGCTTCAGAGAGCCTATCTGCTGCTTCAGAGAGCCTATCTGCTGCTTCAGAGAGCCTATCTGCTGCTTCAGAGAGCCTATCTGCTGTAGAGAGCCTAACTGCTGCTTCAGAGAGCCTATCTGCTGCTTCAGAGAGCCTATCTGCTGCTTCAGAGAGCCTATCTGCCGCTTCAGAGAGCCTATCTGCTGCTTCAGAGAGCCTAACTGCTGCTTCAGAGAGCCTATCTGCTGCTTCAGAGAGCCTATCTGCTTCAGAGAGCCTAACTGCTGCTTCAGAGAGCCTATCTGCTGTTTCAGAGAGCCTAACTGCTGCTTCAGAGAGCATATCTGCTGCTTCAGAGAGCCTAACTGCTGCTTCAGAGAGCCTAACTGCTGCTTCAGAGAGCCTATCTGCTGCTTCAGAGAGCCTATCTGCTGCTTCAGAGAGCCTATCTGCTTCAGAGAGCCTAACTGCTGCTTCAGAGAGCCTAACTGCTGCTTCAGAGAGCCTATCTGCTGCTTCAGAGAGCCTATCTGCTGCTTCAGAGAGCCTAACTGCTGCTTCAGAGAGCCTAACTGCTGCTTCAGAGAGCCTATCTGCTTCAGAGAGCCTAACTGCTGCTTCAGAGAGCCTAACTGCTGCTTCAGAGAGCCTATCTGCTCCAGAGAGTTTATCTGCTGCTTCAGAGAGCATAACTGCTGCTTCAGAGAGCCTATCTGCTGCTTCAGAGAGCCTATCTGCTGCTTCAGAGAGCCTATCTGCTGCTTCAGAGAGCCTCTCTGCTGTAGAGAGCCTAACTGCTGCTTCAGAGAGCCTATCTGCTGCTTCAGAGAGCCAACTGCTTCAGAGAGCCTAACTGCTGCTTCAGAGAGCCTAACTGCTGCTTCAGAGAGCCTATCTGCTGCTTCAGAGAGCCTATCTGCTGCTTCAGAGAGCCTATCTGCTTCAGAGAGCTTATCTGCTGCTTCAGAGAGCCTAACTGCTGCTTCAGAGAGCCTATCTGCTGCTTCAGAGAGCCTATCTGCTGCTTCAGAGAGCCTATCTGCTGCTTCAGAGAGCCTATCTGCTGTAGAGAGCCTAACTGCTGCTTCAGAGAGCCTATCTGCTGCTTCAGAGAGCCTATCTGCTTCAGAGAGCTTATCTGCTGCTTCAGAGAGCCTAACTGCTGCTTCAGAGAGGCTATCTGCTGCTTCAGAGAGCCTATCTGCTGCTTCAGAGAGCCTATCTGCTGCTTCAGAGAGCCTATCTGCTGTAGAGAGCCTAACCGCTGCTTCAGAGAGCCTATGTGCTGCTTCAGAGAGCCTATCTGCTGCTTCAGAGAGCCTATCTGCCGCTTCAGAGAGCCTATCTGCTGCTTCAGAGAGCCTAACTGCTGCTTCAGAGAGCCTATCTGCTGCTTCAGAGAGCCTATCTGCTTCAGAGAGCCTAACTGCTGCTTCAGAGAGCCTATCTGCTGCTTCAGAGAGCCTAACTGCTGCTTCAGAGAGCCTATCTGCTGCTTCAGAGAGCCTATCTGCTGCTTCAGAGAGCCTAACTGCTGCTTCAGAGAGCCTAACTGCTGCTTCAGAGAGCCTATCTGCTGCTTCAGAGAGCCTATCTGCTTCAGAGAGCCTATCTGCTTCAGAGAGCCTAACTGCTGCTTCAGAGAGCCTAACTTCTGCTTCAGAGAGCCTATCTGCTGCTTCAGAGAGCCTATCTGCTGCTTCAGAGAGCCTATCTGCTGCTTCAGAGAGCCTATCTGCTCCAGAGAGCTTATCTGCTGCTTCAGAGAGCCTAACTGCTGCTTCAGAGAGCCTATCTGCTGCTTCAGAGAGCCTATCTGCTGCTTCAGAGAGCCTATCTGCTGCTTCAGAGAGCCTCTCTGCTGTAGAGAGCCTATCTGCTGCTTCAGAGAGCCTATCTGCTGCTTCAGAGAGCCTATCTGCTGCTTCAGAGAGCCTATCTGCTGCTTCAGAGAGCCTATCTGCTGCTTCAGAGAGCCTATCCGCTGCTTCAGAGAGCCTATCTGCTGCTTCAGAGAGCTTATCTGCTCCAGAGAGCCTATCTGCTGCTTCAGAGAGCCTAACTGCTGCTTCAGAGAGCCTATCTGCTGCTTCAGAGAGCCTATCTGCTGCTTCAGAGAGCCTATCTGCTGCTTCAGAGAGCCTAACTGCTGCTTCAGAGAGCCTATCTGCTGCTTCAGAGAGCCTAACTGCTGCTTCAGAGAGCCTAACTGCTGCTTCAGAGAGCCTATCTGCTGCTTGAGCCTATCTGCTGCTTCAGAGAGCCTAACTGCTGCTTCAGAGAGCCTAACTGCTTCAGAGAGCATATCTGCTGCTTCAGGGAGCCTATCTGCTGCTTCAGAGAGCCTATCTGCTGCTTCAGAGAGCCTATAGGTTGCACCCACAGAGTTTGGTTGCACCACCAAGCCAAGGTCTGACAACCAAAGTCCCCCAGGCCCCCATAACCTCTATTTAAACTCAAAAAGGCATTGAGGTTTCCCTCATTTACAAAGACGAGTTAAAACCACTGTTTTGAGCACTCCAAAATGTCATTGCACATTCCATTGGCATGAGAAAAAAAAACTTGATTTAATTTAGCTCCCTTGTATAGTTGGTATAAACCTGTTATCTTGCTTATGATTTGCTGTCAACCCAAGATTCACCTGTATTTAACATTCTTTCTTTGCTTATGTGCTTGTTTTAGGTTGGGACAAATATGGTGGAGTACCTCCAGCAGGCAAGACCCTCTCCCTCGGTTTTGGTGCTGGGAGAACCACACACATGTTGTGCTCAGGCATTCGTGATCTATGCAGGTCGGGCACACCCTGAAAGCACAATGCTCGGGGCAGTTGATACGTGTTTTAAAGCATTTTATGTATTTGACATAAAGTACCCCAGGCAGTGTGTTCATGCATGGGAGTTTCTCCAGCACGTTATATATAATATTGAGGGACCAGAGTCCAAGCATGTAGCATTCTTAAGGACAGCCGTACGTAACGCAAAACTTACAAATGAGGAGGAGGTAGAATAGGTGAAGTAGCAGGAGGGAAGGTGGAGGAGAGGAGGAGGAGGAGTATAAGGAGAGGAGGTGGCGTAGTGAGGAGGTGAAGTAGGAGGAGGGAAGGTGGGGGAAGAGATGGAGGAGGAGGGAGATGGGTAGACGCTAAGTCCCGTATTTCTATATGTATATATTAGTGCTGTCAATCGATTAAAATATTTAACACGATTAATCGCATGATTGTCCACAGTTAACTTGCGATTAATCACAAATTAATCTAATTTTTTTCTTTTTTTCTACCTTTTTTCTACGGATCTTTTTCAAGTTCCAAGTTTTAATACTCTTATCAACATGCGAGTCAACAAATGCTTTCGTTATGCAGCCATTTAACACAAAAGGATGACCCTCATGCATTGCAAATTTGCATCAAATTCAAAACAGAGTGATGCACAAAATAACTTAAAAGAAAGAAAATTCATTAAAACAATGAATAAAGTGTACATGAAATAATAGGGGAAAGAAAACGTTAGGAACTTGTTACATTCACCCACACAAGGGCTGAGTAATCACACACACCCCCCCTCTCTCTCTCACACACACTCTCCCAGCTCTCTTTCTCTCTTGCCCCTTCCCTTCTCTCTCACCCCCCTCTCTCTCTATATATCTCACACACACACACACTTCAGAAACAAACATAGTATCAATGAGAGCATCAATAATACACCTGAGTATAGTCTAGTAAAAAAAAATCTTAAAAGTTAATCGTGAGTTAAAAAAAATAGTGGTGTTAATAGAATCAGGCGATAACGTGTTAATACCGCGTTAACTTTGACAGCCTTAGTATATATGTGTTTTGATCTATCAATATCTGGGGGAGTGTTCCAACAGGGCAGTAAAGCAGTACAAAACCATACCGATATGTATTATTTATTATTTATTATTTAAACAGGAAATCAGTTTGACATGATGTGTTTCATGGGCACTATAGCAGCACAAGCACTTTTTGATGTCCACACGCTGTGACATGTATGCAACAAGTGTAATACATTTTGAAGTTAAATGTATTCTACGCCTTGGTCTGTTCTTTTCATTGATTTCAGCACATTTAGACTGTTATACCTTTCAATCAAGCATCTGTGCCAACCTAATGTAGTGTACTAACTATAGCAGTTGTGTTAATAGGCCCTTTTCACAGCAGCCATCTTGACACAGCAGGGTAAACCTACATCCTGTGAACCAGACTGACACATGTGTAACTAATCATGTTGCTGTGTCCATCTGTTGGTCAATCGTTGTCAATCTGGCTCACAAGATGGCTGCTGTGAATAGGGTCTATTTGACCCTTTTGATGTAACCCAAGATTCAGTCAAAGCAACTATTTTGACCCTTAAAATGGGTCATTTGTATAACCCAATGCGGGGTCAAATCAACTAGGAGGTTGGGTTATTTTGACCCTTAAAATGGGTCGTTTGTATAACCCAATATGGGGTCAAATCAACTTAGAAGTTGGGTTATTTTGACCCTTAAAATGGGTTGTTGGTATAACCCAATATGGGGTCAAATCAACTTGGAAGTTGGGTTATTTTGACCCTTAAAATGGGTCGTTGGTATAACCCAATATGGGGTCAAATCAACTTGGAGGTTGGGTTATTTTGACCCTTAAAATGGAAAAGTAAAAGTATCAAAAGTATTCGTTTATTTGACCCAAGTTATGGGTCAAATTAAATAACCAATAATAATGGGTCAAATTAACCCACACACTGGTCGGGCCCTTTTTGACCAGTGAATTGGGTCAAAAATAACCCAAATTGGGTCAAATTTGACCAATCTGTTTTTAGTGTGTAGGCTCGCATAGCCGAGCGGAGCTGTAAATATAAAAAAAAGGAGGTCCCAGGTAAGTTATATGACTCTTTCAGATCTGAGAATGTTCTTAGACCATTGTCCTCCATAACATCGCCAAGTACATGAATGCCACAGTTGGACCATGATTGAGCTACAAAACTGCGGCCTCCGCTAAGCAAACACGGGTTATGAAATAAGGGAGTCTGTTCATGCCACTTAGTATCCCAATTAAGTAACTTTTCATATTTGCGCCATACAGATACGGCATGCGCTATTATTGGACCATAACGTAATCTACATTGCTTTAGTGAAATATCTGTAAAGACAATGTCTGGTAAACGAATCGGCGCCACAATATGTTTTTCAATATTAAGCCAGGGGGCCTCAGAATTTAAATTAAACCAACTCAACAGAGGACGAAATGATAACGCTTGAAAATATAACTTAAAATTTGGCCACCAGATTGCAGCTCATTTTGTAAGGTAGTACGTTTAACCCGAGCTCGCTTGCCTCGCCATATACATTTTGAGACTGCTCTATGTAAATTTTCCCAATGAGCAACAGGTGGGGCAATAGGAATCATGGAACTACAGAAGTTTACTCGTCCCAGAACTGCAAATAAAATTCAGGAGGAATGCCATCCCACCCTGGAGACTTGCCTTTATTCATAGTTTCCAGAGATGTTTTGAGTTCTTGTAATGATATAGGAGCACCCATTAAACTTGATTCAACTGGTGACAAAACAGAGAGGTTAAGGCCACTTAAAAAGGATTCAATCTCTTCAGAGGGACGCTCGCCTTCTGTAGTATATAAATCATTATAAAATTTTGCAAATCTTGTATTGATTAATTTTGGATCTGTAAGCAGCTCACCATTTTCTGATGTAACAGTAGTAATATTTCCTACAAGATCACTATTGCGTAGTTTGTTGGCCAGTATTTGACTCGGGCGACTACCATGAAAGTATTGGTTTACTCTACCTTTATGGATGGAGGATTCGGCTCTTTTCCTGATAAGATCGTTTAGTTCACTCTTAACATTGGCTAGTGTGGCGGCAGTCTGTTGAGAGTAATGCCTCTGTTGAGATAGGTCCAAGGTAGACAGCATGGTTTCTAATTCCGATATTCGTTTTCCACACTGGCCTGGTCATGGTCATTCATTCTGTCAATACAGGAGCCCATCTGGGTCTTTAGCTTATCCAGACTTGTGTTAACTGAAGCCAATTTAATATCCAAGGCTGAAGTGATTTCTTCTCTAACAATTTCACGCATTACCGTAGCCATTTCAGCAGTGAAAGATTTACCGTGGCGCGTGCCTTGAGCCATGGTGAACAGCAGCAGGTGCGCCTGTATGTGGCTCGTTAGACCAACAGGTGTAGTCAATCCAGATTGTGTCGTCTTGCGCTCTTACAAGCTTTGATAGTTCAAGTTCAACAAGGTATCACACGGCAAAATATAAAAGTCTTTCTCAGAACAAAGAGGTTTAAATTAATTAGCAGCAAAAGTCCATCGGAATACTTATATTAGATTAATGGGAGCAGCCGGAGAGAAGCAACCAAACGTGTCACAGCATGCCACCGGAAAATAGCAGTCTTTATTGATCGGACCTCTCTCTCCCACATTCCCCCGAAATGGGGGGCATTCGGAGGGTTGAACTGGAAGGTGACCTGAGCAGGAGCGAGGCGAGTCTTGAGTTCTTCACCCATGTTCAGGAAGCTCGCTCTCAGTTCCGTGTCTCCTCCTCGGAAGTTTGTCCCTTGGTCCGACAATAACACTGAGGGGGTCCCTCTCCTTGCTTGGAACCTCCGGAATGACATGAGGAACGAGTCCGTACTCATCGACTGGAGGAGCTCAATGTGAACAGCTCTGGTGGTCATGCATTTATACACGATGCCCCACCTCTTCTCTGTTCCTCTTCCTCTCTTGACGTTGAATGGGCCGAAGCAGTCCACACCCGTGGAATGGAAGGCCCGCTCGCAGAGTCGGAGGCAGCAGGGAGGCAGGTCTGCCATCTTCGGCATAATAGGTTGTGCCCTCCACTTGCGACAGGTCGGGCAAGTTCGTTGGAATCGGCGTACAGCTTCTCTCCCTTGGAGTATCCAGAAGCGCCGTCGGATCTCAGCAAAGACTCGCTCGGTCCCCGCGTGGCACACCACCTCGTCGTATTTCTGAATGATCAGATCTGTTATCCTGTGTCGGCTGCTTAGGACGATGGGATGTTTAACATCCTCGGCCAGGTCCGGGGCCCGTCTCAACCGACCACCCACCCTGATGAGGCCCTGGGCGTCGATTTCGGGGGCCAAGGTGAGGAGTCGACTGTCTGAGGGGACTGGCTTTGCCCTTGTCAGACACTCCATTTCCTCTGGGAAAGAGTCTCTCTGCGCTCTCTGCAGCATAAGAAGTTCCGCTTCCTTGTATGCAGGTGCATCAAGGTCTGTGGTGGGGGGAAGCTCCGGGTGGTGCCATAGGAATGTCCTTTTCTGGGCACTCTCCAGAGTTAGACAGTCGTCTAGGTCCGGGCCAGTTGGATACGGGGCTTGACTCAGCCCACAGAACATGGACCTTTTTATCTCTGCCTCGTCTTGGTTCGCCTCACGCGGTGTGGAGATAGGCCACCTCTCCTCCGGGAGCTTGAGGAATTCTGGGCCATCACTGTATGAGTTAGGACGGGTGAGGTCGGCTAGGGACATCCCCCGTGTGATGACATCCGCTGGGTTCTGCTTGGTGTCAACATATCTCCAACATTCCGCTCCTACCAGGTCTTGGATTTCGGATACTCTGACTCCCACGAAAACCTTGTACCGACAGGAGGCGGACTGGATCCAGGTGATCACGGTCATGGAGTCTGACCATAGGATGGTCTCACGCACCAGTATGGTGAGTTCACTTTGCACCATTTTTGCGAGTTGTGCGCCTACCAGAGCTGCGCAGAGCTCCAGTCGCGGGATCGACTGCTGCTTGCGGGGAGCTATCCTCGAGCGGGCCAGGACGAAGGCTACGTGGACTTCTCCTCCCTCTTCTCGAGCTCTCAGGTAGGCCACTGATCCGTCTGCCACTTCAGAGGCGTCGCTGAAGACGTGCAGGTCGACCTCACAAGTCTCCAAGCGCACGGTAGGAGGGAAGTAGCTCCGCGGGATGGCCACCTCGCGGAGTAAGACAAGTTCATCCTCCCACTCTCTCCATGTGGTGGCTAGGTGCTCGGGTATGGGGTCGTCCCAGCCCTGCTCCTTGGCCCACAGTTCTCTCACCAGCATCTTCGCCCGGGTGGTGTAGGGGAGAATACACCCCATGGGGTCGTACTGGCTGGCGAGTGTTCGGTACACACTCCGCCAAGTGGTCAGTCTAGTCGTGGACGTCTCCTGATCCGTCCTCAGAGGTGTGTGTCGGTAGTGAAGCGAGTCCGTCTTGAAGCGCCAGACGAGGCCCAGGGTCATCTCTTGCGCTTCGCCTGGGGTGTGCGCCATCCAGGTCTCGCTGCTAGCGGCTTTAGTCTCTGGAGGGAGGTGCTGGAGAACTTGAGGGTCGCTACTGGCCCACTGTCGGAGGTCGAATCCACCTTTGGCTAACGAAGCCCGTAGCTGCTTCTGGCGTGGATACGCTCTGTAGACAGTTGTCCACGTAGAAACTTCGTTCCACGCTGTGTCGGACATCATCGTCAGCTCCGGGGTCTTCCGCCACGTGCTTCTGTAACGCGAACGTGGCGCAGCACGGGCTGCAGGTGGTGCCGAAGGGGAGTACCTCCCATTGGTATATCGAGGGTTGTTCGTCGTCAAGCCTCTCTCTCCACAGAAACCTCAGTAAGGGCTTGTCTTCCTCCATCAGTCGAACTTGTAGGAACATCCCCTTGATGTCGCCGCTGATGGCCACTTTGTCCTGACGAAAGCGTATCAGGACGCCGAGGAGGGAGGGTCCGAGTGTCGGGCCGGGCAGGAGTAGGTTATTCAGATTCTGCTGTCCAATCTGATAACTGCAATTGAACACAATGCGGTTCTTTCCGTTGTGGGTGACCTTGTGGTGGGGCACGTATCAGGACTCTGTCGTCCCTTCTGCCTCGTGGTCATCGATCTTCTTGATGTGGCCGGCCGCTGCCAGCTTCTCGATCTCGGTGCGATAGATCGTTGCTTGGGGGGGATCCTTGGCGAGGCGCCGCTCAGTGCTCTGTAGGTAGTGGTGCGTCGCTCCCTTAGGCACATGCAGAGTGGGCATCCCTTCCCGCCTCAAGAGTGGGGTTGCGTATCTTAGCACGCCGTCGACCTCGACCCTCGTAGTCTTCTGCTCTAGTAGAGCGATGGCATACTTGTCCTCCTTGGACCGAACCATCTTGCGTTCGTTCTTGAATGGCAGCGCGTCTAGTGTCCATAGCCTCTCAACGTGCTGTAGGAGAGTGTTGTCTGTGTCGCTCACCTTGGTGTAAAGGCAGCGTGTGGACGTTGGTCGGCTGGAAGGCCCGGAGAGGGGGCTCTGGAGCGTCCACCCCAGTCGGGTCTTAACCGCGGCTGGGCATCCTCTGGGTCCGATGTGGACCGCATCAGTTGGGACAAGTTCAAGTTCAAGTTCAAGTTCAAGTTCTTTAATAGTTGTCATACAGAAGTACAGAATACTTTCATACAAAATGCTTCTTACTGTTACGCTCCAGAGACTGTGCTAGACAAGATAGTATCAAATAACATAATAACATAATATAGCATGAATTTAGAAGAAGAAAATGAGGTCACAGTGTTCGGTATAGACATATGTACAATGTTCTGAGTTACCATATAATATACAATACACAATACTATGCAGTGTACTAATGTACAGTACTATCTAGTGCAAAGCAGAAATGGGATGAGGTACAATTTTAGGTACAATTTACAGTAAGGTGTACGAGTTGTAGTGCGATCCTTCATCCATAAATATAAAGTGTGGGGAGTGGGTGCTACAGTGTGTTTGTTTAAAGTGGGTGTGTGCTATAAGTGTGTGGAGTGGGTGCTACAGTGTGTTTGTTTAAAGTGAGTGTGTGCGTGTGGATGTGTGTGCTATGTGCGTTTGGTGGTTGTTGTTGTGTAGTGTTCATTCATTGTTCGTTTAGCAGCCTGATGGCCTGGGGATAGAAGCTTCTTCTGAGTCTTTCTGTGCTCGCCTTGAGACTCCTGTATCGCTTGCCTGACCGCAGCAGTTCAAAGAGGCAGTTGTTCGGGTGACTGGAGTCTTTAATGATTCTCTTAGCCTTGCCCTTGCAACGCTTGTAGTAAATGTTCTGGAGGGTGGGGAGCCCCCCTCCAATTGTGCGTTCGGCTGAACGTGTCACTCTTTGTAGTCTGCTTTGGTCTTGTGCAGTGCTATTCCCAAACCAGGAGGTGATGTTGCCGGTCAAGATGCTCTCTATTGTACATGAGTAGAAGTTCTTAAGGATCTTCTGGCTGACTTGGAACTTCCTTAGGCGCCTGAGGAAGTAGAGGCGTTGTCGTGCCTTCTTCACAACACTGTTAATGTGTGTGGTCCATGTCAAGTCCTCGGATATGTAGGCTCCGAGGTACTTAAAGCTTTTGACTCTCTCAACCGGTGCCCCGTCGATGCTGAGGGGGCTGTAGTCCTTGACCCCCGACCTCCTGAAGTCCACAGTCATCTCCTTTGTTTTGCTGACGTTCAGGGAGAGGCTGTTTTCCTGGCACCATCCCGCCAGGACCTTGACCTCTTCCAGGTAGGCCCTCTCGTCGTTGGCAGAGATCAGGCCCACCACCACTGTGTCGTCAGCAAATTTGACGATTGTATTGCTACTCCGCTGAGCCACACAGTCGTGTGTGTACAGGGAGTAGAGGAGGGGACTCAGAACACAGCCCTGGGGGGCCCCTATGTTGAGGGTGATGGATGAGGAGGTGCAGTTGCCTGCTCTCACCACCTGGGGTCTGCCAGTCAGGAAGTCCAAGACCCACTGGCAGAGGTCATAGCCCAAGCCCAGGTCCCTGAGCTTGGCTATGAGTATGGAGGGGACTATGGTATTGAATGCCGAGCTGAGGTCCGCGTGGTCGGAGCCAATGAGTAGGGTCGGTGTAGTGCCGCTGATGAGCGGTATGGGCAGTTGGCGTAGGTGGTCGTACTTTTCCCTCAGCTGTGGGATGGGGTAATCGTAGCGTGACAAACCTATGTCGTAGCTCGTGAACGCCTTGCTGATGCTGTACCGCTTCTCAGGCTGGTCGATCGCTGCAATGGTGAACGAGACGTTTTCACCTTTGATTGTCTTTAAATCTCGACGAATGGTACGGAGGGTCATGGTCTCCTCTGGGCCCCGCAGGTCCAACTGGGTCGCGGCGGAGGCGAGGAGGAGTGTCTTCTCCGACCCGTCGTCGAGGACGGCGTAGGTGTAGAGTACCTTGTCCCCGTGACTGAGGAGTACCGGTACTACCTTGAGGAGCACCCTGGAGCTCCCACTTTTCGCGGGGTCAATGTAGAGTACCTCTGCTCTCGAGTTGCTTTGTGGAGCTGGGTTTCGCGTGTTGCTCTCGTGCAGTGCTTCGAGGTGAGCACCGTCACACTTGCCACACTTCTTCTTAAGGCGGCATTCTGCTGCCATGTGGCCGCGCGCGCAGCGGAAGCAGCAGCGGTTAGCTTTAATCCACTGACTTACTTCGACGGTGGTCAGTTTCTTGAATGCGTCGCACTGTGACAGCCAGTGTTCGTTGTCGCAGTATTGACATGCGATCTCCCATTTCCCCTTGGCGGGGGGGTTGTGACTCTTCTGTCGTGACACCGACTCGGCCTGGTGCATCACTGTGATTGGCCTGCTTTGGTCTTTAGCCCTCCTCGGTCCCTCTTTAGAGTTCGAGCCACCCCATGCGAAGGTGTCGATTCTTAGGCTGCTAACCTCCCTGGCTAGGAAGTCAGCAAGATCCAGCAGTGACTGTTCTGGTCCATTCGGGTCACGGTAGCTTCGTTGCCGCCGAAAGCGTTCTTGGCGGAATGGGGGGAGCTTCTCTAATATGCGCTCCACGTTGGAGTTGGCGTACATCCCCTTCTCTCGTTCGGAACCGAGCATCCCCACTAGGGACTGTACTTTGACGGATAGGTCGTCCAGGGCTCGGTTGTCTCTAGCCGGGGGGAGACGTTCGATCTCACGTATCTCCTGAATGACATAGTCCCATGTACGTCCGTAACGTGCGTCGAGGGCAGCCAGGGCGTCAGAATAGGGAGTTGGTGAATTGGAGTATGCCAGCGCTATGTTGTGCGCTCTAGTTACCTTGAGGTGCTTGAGGAGAATGGCATACTTGTATGGCTCGTCCTGTACTCCTGACATGATTGTCTCTAGGCACATACGCAGCTCGGTATACTGCGCTCGGTCTTCTCTTGTGAAGTCTGGGAATGTGTGGGACCCAATGTAGGGTGCCATAGAGGGCTGTGACACTGACACACGTGGGGGGGAGGGGCGTTCTCGGCGAGTCTCCCGGTGCGTTGGGTCGTTGGTTCGTGCTGGGCGGGAACCAGGGGCTGGGTTGCCAGGCACTATTCCTTGGTGCCGTCTGGTGCTCGAACTCCCCACTAGGACGTGTTGGGGGTTCATAACGCAGCGTGTCGGGACTGAGACCGGGGCTGCGCTGTGCCTCCTGGTCTGAGATGGAGTAATGCGGGTGGGCCCTCTGTCCTCCCTCATCCTCAGTCAGGCTTTGTAATCGCTCGGCTAGCTGTTCTGCAACGTAAGCAGGTTCTTCCCTTAAGCGGGTTCCCATGTAGATTTGTCATGGAGGGGAGGGTGCCCTCGACCCTTGTCGTGATGATCTCCGGGAGCTCCGGGTGGAAGAGTGGGTTGTCACCTTCTGGAGCGCTTGCTCCATCATTTGTGCTTGTAGGCGGTCTCGTTCTGCCTCGCGCTGCGCATTGGCGCGGTCTCGCTCCATGTTTTCTCCAGCCTGGAGGCGCCTCTCTTCCAGTCTGAGATGTTCGCGCTCACTCTCTCGTTGCGCCGTGGCGTCAGCCTGGAGGCGCCTCTCTTCCAGTCTGAGGTGTTCGCTTTCACTCTCTCGTTGCGCCTGGAGGCGTCTCTCTTCCACTCTGAATGTTTCTCGTTACGCCTGGAGGCGATCCCTTTCCGCCGAAGCGGTTATCGCTTGGGGATGACGCTGATGATGGTGATTTGGAGTTGGCAGGGCTTGGCGGTGACCTGGTCTCCTCACGCGCTCCGAGGTCCATCTCGGAGGCGCTGTACTTTGTCTTCTCCCGCGCTCCGAGGTCCATCTCGGGGGCGCGGTGCTCTTTACTTTGGTGCGCTCCGAGGTCCATCTCGGGGGCGCGGCGTTCTTTACTTTCATGCGCTCCGAGGTCCATCTCGGGGGCGCGGCGTTCTATGGGTATAGTCAAGTCATGCCCCGCTTGTCCCCACCCGTAAGCTAAGTCAGTTTCACTTAAACTAGCTTGGGTCTCTACATCTGGGGTTGACAGGTCGATAAGGTTGGGCATACTTGAGCTACCAATGTTATCCTTGCTTAACGTCCTCGTAGATAAGCTAGGAGGTAAATCTACAGCGTAGCCCTCCAAGTGGTGAGGGGGCTGACGCTGGCGCCTAGGGCGCTCTAATGGGGGAGAGCCGATTGGAGAGTGTCCGCCGCTGGCCATATTATCACTAA